>NC_135783.1:230494471-231694471 GCF_051106095.1 Pogona vitticeps | reverse complement strand
CCAGTTATCTCCTCTGTTGGCCACATTGGTTTCTCAGTGTCTGCGTCCGGGTCACTGCTACATTCCAGGTTTATAAACCTGGGCTTCAGGGATTTCTCTTCAGCAAGCAGTCATCAACAGTTTGCCAGCACTCTGTTCTCTGGCTGCAAAGGAGCTGCTCGGTAGCCTCTTCGAGTCTTCATACGAGTTTTCTTTTAAACAGCAAGGAGCTTCTTTGTAGCCTAAGACTGAACGAAAGAGGTTGCACTATCAGCCTCTTTGAACTGTCCTATGTCTTCACT
This sequence comes from Pogona vitticeps, assembly GCF_051106095.1. Classification (NCBI taxonomy): domain Eukaryota; kingdom Metazoa; phylum Chordata; class Lepidosauria; order Squamata; family Agamidae; genus Pogona; species Pogona vitticeps. Next base: position 231,694,190 of record NC_135783.1, on the reverse strand, counting down.
CCACTAGATTTTCATAGGGGAACAGAAATACTAATGCTGGTTGGGGTGCAGAAATCTGTAGGATGATGCACAATGGGTGAACTTCTATTGTGTAATGGAAGAAAATCCAGTCCATTCCTTCCTGCTATGATTTTTGGAGGGCACAGAGTCATGCTGGCTTGGTTTGCGCACTCCCCACCAAAAAGTCAGAGGGGGTGTGTGTGCCTTTATTTACTAGTGAAGAACAAACCCAAGCCTATATTTTTGCTTACATCGCACAACAGTATTTTGACCAATAATTAGCAAATAAGGTGTTAGTTAGGCATCCTTCAGTCTCGAAAGACTATGGTAGCGTGCTCTGTATGGAGGGCTTGGAACAGCGCCTAGTGTGGCTGAGAAGGCCAATTCGAGAGTGACCGTCCCTTCCACACTGAAGACAAATCCAATCTGTCCCCTGTCCGGCTCCCTGGTTTTGCTGCTTTTGTGACTTCCTCTTTGCCTCGGCCTGCTGGATGTCATTTTAAAGATGGACGTTTCCATGAAAAAGGTACATCTCCATAGGACATTTTGTGATAGTCTTAAAATAATTTTTCAATAAACTTTAGTTTAGTGGAGACTTTGCTGCTGCTGCTGCTGAAAATAATAATTGGAATTCATTGTTCAGCAACCCCTCACTTCCTTCTTCACTACCTGCTGTCAAATCTCAGATCAGCGTCCCTTCTACTTTACTGCTTAGTATATCCTCCCCTTGACTGGGAAGGATAAGCCAAAATGAATGAATGTGTTATTCTGAATGCGGCAAATGGAATGTTTCCAGAGCCAAGAGTCTTCAGGATTTACATGCAGTCTGATGGAAGAAGGAGATGGTATGCCTGGGGAGGAATGACCAGAACTTTTATATAACAATGAGTGTGATGCTTCATGTTCTACAAAAGTCTTCCAGTAAAATAAGAATAGCATTTGTATGGCTGAGAACATTTAAAGTCAGGGTTTTACCATATGGCCACCTAGAGTGGTCCTGAATTGGCTAGATAGGCGGGATATAAATAAAATAAATAAATAAAATAAATAAATATGGGGCATAGTACAGCCTTCAGGAAAATGTGTCAGCAGGACAATGTATGCTTAGGATTGCATGTTGAAAATGCCTCTTCCATGTGCAAAGAGTAAATTCATTAGGAATGGGGCTTTTAGCCTTTGGATTTCCCCTGATATGGTAACTTTGGATGTGGAAGGAGATTTAGCCACAGTGGTTCTTTCAAATGTGAGATTCTCTCCACGGGCATTCTAAAGATGATATAGTTAGTTGCAGAACTGCAGCACACATTTTTATTCATACTTGGTTTGGGAGAATGGCCTGAACCAACAGGGGATTCCAGCCTTCATAATAATTTAAACAGCAAAAATGTTCCACTTACTTCAGAGGGAGGCTGATCGGGAGTTCCTAGAAGACGCTGGCCTCCAGGGAGGGACTGAGAAGGCACGGCTAATTACCGATGGCTGGAGCCTGAATTGTGTGCAGAGTGACATGCCCAGATTATAGATCTGAGATATTCTATTTCAAAGCAGACACAATTTGTGCAAAAACACTTAAATATTCGCATCAGTGTAAGACACTAAAGATTCATTAAGAAGTTGTTTCTTGATACAGCCCACGCATAGTCTGGTGATCTTGAAAGCACTCTGTATAGCTGAGCTATTTTCAACTCTTCCTTTCACCTTCATGTAATAATACTGTCTGTTCAGATTGCTGTTGTGTGTGGTAAATGGTGATAATGGTTCATAAAAATGAACTGTGAGAGCTAGAAAAAGTAATTGGTGATAGAAGGGGAGAAAGAAGGTATTTGCATCAGGTGAGATCTAATGTTGGGGCAGTCAGACCGGGGGTCACATGCAAACCTTAAGGGCCCAGTTGTGTCTCCCAGTGCCCAAATATGGTTGACCAGCAGTCTTGGGGAGGCGGGAGAGACCATGTTTCCACCTCCACCAGCATTTCTGCCCCTGTCTCACACACATACTCTCCCCCCACTTAAATTTGGCCACTCTAACCTTTGTTCACGAAAAAGCATTTTTAGAAGAAACAATATTTGAGGGATGACCAGGCTTCAGGAACAGTTGTAGGCCTCCCAAGTTTCAGGAGTGGGCATGTGTGGTCCTTAAACCTCTGGATGTTGCTTTCCCTTGTTCTGATGATTGTATTTAATTGCTGCATCCAAAGTAGATTAAATATATTTAGCTTTTCTTTGAAAATTCAAATCATATTTTATTATAGTTGGGACTTCATATCCAGAGCTGGTTTCATTAGCTACATAAAATACATTTAAAAGGAATGCTATGGATCTGTGTATTTGTGGGCTCTCCCTATAGGGGGAGATGTGATATACAGAGAAACACAAGATGGTCAAAATGAGAGTTAAAGGTAATAGGGATACAAATAATACATGCCCTAAACTATTCCAGACACAATAAAGAATATAATCTGAAAACTCTCCAAGTCTAATCTCAGAGAATTATTTCTCTTCTAGGAAACATTTCTTTGGCTCCCCCCTCCCCAGATCTGTCAACTTAAATAGCCAGGTAGAGCATAAAGAAAAAACATCTACAGTGTACACACAATTTACAAAATGCCCCATGGAATGAATTATGTGTTACTTTTTCTGCCCTCACATAAGCACATAAAGCCTGTGCACATTGACACAATTTGCCATAGTATCTCTTTTTTCTTTTAATTTATTAATTTGGAGATGTTGAATCAGGAGTCTTCTGGATTGTTTGTAGCAACGATGGGTGACAATAACAATGAAACGGAAAAGATTCAAAAGAAGACTGGGGTTGGTAACATTGTGGAAGCTCCCAAAAATTGCTGCTAGGCCCACTTGTATGAAGATGATAAGACAATTCACCATCCTTATTTATTTGTTGCTTCTAAAATCTGTGCTTCATACATTAATGGCCAATTAGCATTCTTAAGGTGTATAAGCAATTCAGCAGATGAAAACAAATTCTCTAGCTGGGGTCATTGCAGGCACATTCTTAGTCTTTAGTGGGCTGGCACCTGTTTTTGTCCTTCTTAACACTTATTTGTATATAATACTACTGTGTGCCCTTTCCCAGAGCCATTGTAACGACACCCATAATGATCACTATATGAAGACATCTTTAAATGGCTACTCATGACAGCTGTCTCTCTGTGATGAGCATTTTGCCTTCAAGATTTGGGGCATCTTGTTTAGATATACTGTATAGCTGAATAGCAAAACCTGTGGTGTTTTGTCCAGTCCAGAATTCTATGATGATTTCACCAGGTACAGATGGCTCACGGTAGGGAAGTAGTTGCAGCAGGTTACACGGGTAACTATTTAAGGCTCTTTGCATCATGTTTACCTCTCTTTGTGCAGTGGGCTCTTGCTTTCTCTTGGAGCCACATTGGAATGTTAGTATTAAGAACATTTCAGGTTTGCTCAGGACATAGCTTGGAAAATTTAGATAAGCAGGAGATGCCATCTGCTGCCATATCTGTAGTGATAATGGAAGCAATTGTATTACTCAGCCACAATCTAACATGCATTTTCAAACCCAATAAAGTAATCTAATCATCAAACTCACAATTTCCTTGACACTCTTCATTTGATCTCATGTGGCTGTGATGTGGTATTATAGCATACTGTGAACAATATCAGCAGATGTAAGATAGCTGATGCAAAAAAGGGATCTAAGCAAAAACATGCATTGCAGCTGTCTAGCTTTGGTTAATGCTTGGCCTTGGAATTAGCTGGGTAACTCTTGAGTCTCCAAGAGTTAAGGCAGACAACCACCCCTGCCTCACTCTTTGGGAAAGAGCTTTGTCATCCTCTCACAAATTGCTCCTGTTTCCCTTCCTGTATGGTCAAGGCCAGAAGTTGTGAGAGCAAGGCCAAACGCGGTCTTCCAATGTTAGAGGAAACCGCTGAAGTGTTGTTGTGACTAGGAGTCTACAAATGATTTTGGAATACACATCAGGCCAAACTTTTATTTTGCAAAGGACTTTGAGATCACTCAACAATAGAGACCAGAGTCTGAACGAAACTGGTGATAAAAGTGGCTAAGTCTGGCAGGATCCATCCACATTAAGGCAGTCCATCAGGAAGGAGATAACTGGACAGAACAATTGGCGCTAACAAACAAAAAGTTGTGACCATGAAAAGCAGCTGCCTAAGGCAAGGAAAGTAGGGACGTGGTGGCGCTGCAGGCTAAACCGCAGAAGCCTGTGCTGCTGGGTCAGAAGACCACGCGACGGAGTGAGCGCCCGTCGCTTGTCCCAGCTCCTGCCAACCTAGCGTTTCGAAAGCATGCAAATGCAAGTAGATAAATAGGGACCACCTCGGTGGGAAGGTAACAGCGTTCCGTGTCTAAGTCGCACTGGCCATGTGACCACGGAAGATTGTCTTCGGACAAAACGCTGGGTCTATGGCTTGGAAACAGGGATGAGCACCGCCCCCTAGAGTCGAACACAACTGGACAAAAATTGTCAAGGGGAACCTTTACCTTTACCTTTAAGGCAAGAAAGGGTGGGATGAATACGAATGAAAATCTAGTCAATTTGTGTGTGTGTGTGTGTGTGTGTGTGTGTGTGTGTGTGTGTGTGTGTGTGTGTGTGTGTGTGTGTGTGTGTGTGTGTGTGTGTGTGTGTGTGTGTGTGTGTGTGTGTGTGTGTGTGTGTGTGTGTGTGTGTGTGTGTGTGTGTGTACTATTCTGTATGGCATGCAGTTTTTAGTTCTCTCTCGCCCTCTCTCTGCACAGTCCTCAGGCCAGATGAACACAAAAAGAAGTTGTTTACATTGGAGTTACAGCACTGGTGATTTAGCACTTATTTATAGTCACCCGGCGAACAGATGATAGACAAAAAGGACTGTTGGCAAATATGTTATTTCAAAGAGCCAGGCACATTTTTATGCAATCATGGCTTCTTCATGTTGTCTCAGAAAGCAATTAGATGTTTAATTAAAATCAGTACTCTATCCTCTCTTTCTTTATTGGCTACAACTGTAAATATCCTGAACTATCACATATGTGTCTGCTTTAGCCACTGAAGTAATGTGTTTATAAGTGAATTGCCAAGTATTGCCAAGACTCTGGAAGAGAGAAAACTGTTGGCATTCAATAAAACACGCTATCTGAATCCTAAATTCAGTCTTTGGGATTGCTTAATAATATTCTCCGTGTTTTCAAAGCTATTTTAAGAAGATCTTTCTCAGCAGAAAGAAAGAAAGAAAGAAAGAAAGAAAGAAAGAAAGAAAGAAAGAAAGAAAGAAAGAAAGAAAGAAAGAAAGAAAGAAAGAAAAGGATGTGTATCTATTTTGATTGAATAACACTATTCATCACACGTATAAAATCATGAACAAGCTTTGTTGCGATTTTATAATATACGCCATATTTCTCACTAGATGTTTAAGGGAATTAGAGCCAGTAGTTACAAAATATAATTAAACTTGCAGTTATAAGGCTGCTAAGATATGCTGAGTCCCCCCTAGCTTGATGGCTGTGCTGGGAACGATGGATAGACGTTATTCACCATAATTAAAATGCACTGCAATCTGTATTACTCAAGGCTTTTTCTCCTGAATTAAATTGTAGCTTGGCTGTATTCCCTGCTCCCCCCTGAAGGTTTTACATATATATACATGACATCTACAAGGCTACTTGCTGAAGGGAAACGTTAGCTAAGTAAGTACAGATGTCCAGATTGAAATCTACTACACATATGCTTGAAGGGGAAATATGATTGTATTTTGTCCATAGAAGGTGTAATCATGTGATCAGCTCTTTGTGGGATCTAGTGAATATATATGTTTAATAATAAGCCATCATGCTGACATAAAAAAGTGAAGCAAGATTCAGAAGTACTGTGTTTCGACCTGTTCAAAATTTATAACATGATCCTACTTAAAATTAGTAATAACTCACATAGGACTTCACCAAGATTTATTCCTTAACATGTGGATTTAAGACTGTAGCCTAAATTGACATGTGGCTTTAATACAGCAAATTGTTTAGAAATATATATTAAGGTTACTTTTTGTACAACGTATAATAGTAATAACATAAATACTCCTGAGGAACAATTGTATCTAATCTAAAAGGGAGATAGAAACGTCCTCTGTTCTCCCTACAGATGCCCCTTATTGAAAGATTTAACTTGACGGCCTTTCATTTTTAAGAGGTAATCGTTTCAGAAACCACATCTCTTGCAGAGTACAAAGGTTATTGTTTATTTCAAGCACCACAGTTCCAGAGGCTGTCCATGAAAATGTGAAGTTCTGTAGAGGAATTCAGAGATTGAGAAGTGGTTTTAGGGCTCATTCAGTGAAAACAAACAATGCAGCGGCAGCATGGAAGACTGGGCATTGCCAATGGGAGACATGGAGCATCTTTGGATATCAAAGATTGTGGTTTCAAAAGCAGGTGGCAGTAAGAAATAGGGTTGGGCAATTGTAAGTAGCCTCAGCTGTCCCCTCCAAGACAACACAGGTTGCCATTAAATAAAGGGTTTATTGTAACTGTGGAATAAATATAGAAACAAACAGGGTAGAATGTTGACAAGATGAGACTTCCTAGGCAAAGTTTTAACAGACAGGCAGGCTGCTCAGGCCTCTTTCTTTCCAGCGGTTGCAGGATCAGGGGCCCAATCTGGATTGGACCAGCCTTGAGAGCAGGGTTCTCTCTAGCCCTACAGCAAGTAATTTGGAATCACTGACAGGGAGTTTTATTAGTATTTGATGTGAAAGAAAAGACATGGAGACAGGAATAAGTGGGAGGAGTGTGTATTGTTCTGGTACAGACAGTTCAGAGAAGCACATTATTCCACATTCTATAAAACGTCTTGCTTTTCATTTGTACTTAACTAACGGTGAATGATCCCTGTCTCCCTGCATTTAGTTGTGCCACTGGCAACTTCCCACCTTCTCAATACATTCTTAGCAAGTCCTTAAATTTACCTACCTTGGTGCCTTCTTTGCTATTCTCAGAAATACTGAGATACTTAGTAAGTTATAGAACTGGTGGAAGTGGCTGGAAGAAAGCCTTCATTTTTGTCATTCAACTGTTTTGTTTTTTGGGGGAAAGCTTTTGCTAGCAGCTGCAAGAACTGTGAACATGAGTGACCAACTGCTGATATACAAAGAACTGCAAGACCGAGTGTATTTCAGAGCTCACATGTTGGCTGAGAATTGGTAACCTTAGAATCCATGGAGACTAAAACACAGATTATTCAAACTGTAGGTATCTATTTATAAAACATGGCATCCAGAAGTAATAGTCATTTGAAAGAAAATTAACAGCCAGTGGTTCTCTTGAATGAACTGAGAGTGTGGTTACATTAGTGAAATAGGTTGGATTATGTAGTAATGTTGCTTAACTGGCCAGCTAACACCGCTGTCATCGCCACTGCCGGCAGGGCATCTCCTCCACCATCTCCTCCCTGACATTTGCTTATTCCAATCGGCTTTTAAGGACTTAGCTAGAGAGCAGGAAAGAGACCCTCCTGCCCACTGAACAGTTGATTGGAGTGCCATCAAAAAGTTGGCCAGTGAGCCCTTTAGAAAGGAGAGCAATTTTTTAAAAAAATTATTTCTATCTGGTATAGCACTATAGCAAATAGTAATAATTTTTTAAAAGGTTAAAAAAATAACACCACAAAAGCAGGGGCAAGTGGCTTTGAGAGAGTCAGCAGTGGGAGGGCTCCTTAAAAATTAACACTAATAGAAGCATTAAAATATGGTGAATGGATTTAAATGAATCCGAGTTAAAATAAACAGCCCTCTGGTGGAACAGTGGAAACCCCCCCCTCAAATTAATCTATGCTTCCACATGCATTGAGCATTCACCCCTTTTAAACATCGATTGAAAACACGCTAAACCTGATTTAAATATAGGATTTATTTATTTATTTATTTATTTTTAGTAATGTAACCATGCTCTCATCTGACATGAATAACTTCCTCTTTCACAGCATTCCTGACCACAGTTTTACCTCCTTGTCTTCTGCCTCTTTTTTTCAAATAATTTCGCAACCAGCTACTGTATCTCTGCTCACCATGTCATCTCATTCTCTTTCTGCTTTCTGTTACAGTTCTATCAGTACATCTTATAGGTTATATTCTGGTCTTGGAAAGCATTCTGTTCCAAACTTTCTAGAATTTTTGGAGTTTCAAAATAACTTGCAAGTTTGTGTATATCGGTCCCAAAAAGCTACTATTTTGGTCATTTTAATTAAGAGAGGCTGAGATTCAGTTAACAAAGTGTACTGGACTCAAAAACACACCCCCAAATCTCACTCCGGCTATAAACTTAGTGAGTGATTGCATCCAAGTCTGTCTCTCTCTCAGCCTCAATGCTCCATTTTCAAAATGTCAATACAGTACAATGGTACCATGCTGGGCAACGACCTCGCAAAACGACGAATCCGCATGACGATGAGTTTTTGCGATTGCTATAGCAATTTGCAAAACAGTGATTCCAATGGGCAATTTTCGCTGGACGATGATTTGGTCCGTGCTTCGCGGACTGTTTTTCGCAAGACAACGATTTTTACAGCTGGTCAGCGGCTTCACAAAATGGCTTCCCTATGTTTTTGGGACCAATGCTTCGCAGGACAGCCATTTTAACAGCTGATCGGTGCTTCGCAAAATGGCTGCCCTATGGGTGATCTTCGCAAAACGACGACGATTTTTCCCCATTGGAACGCATTAAACGGGTTTCAATGCATTCCAATGGGGAAACAGTTTTCGCAAGATGATGATTTTGCTAAACAGCGATTTCTATGGAACGGATTATCGTCGTCATGTGGGGCACCACTGTACAGTAATTTTGGTCCTGCTGGATAATAGGAAGACAAAAAAAAGTAACGGTGGATATTCAGTAAACCATATAAACAATGATAAGGTCCCTCCCATTGATTTAGGTTCATACAGTATCTTGCACAATCTTTTATGTCTGCAGAATTGGAGAATAGTCTTTTACTTTACTTTTACTTTACTTTATTTGGACTTATACTCCGCCCCTCTATACAAAGTCTGCTTGGGGCGGCTTACAGGAGTAATAAAATACAATGCAATAAGATACATAATGATAAAACCTACTAACAGATGCATATATAGATTATCAAGATGAAATAATTGAGAAAGAATTGAGAAAGAAAGATCAGTTAACTGACTGGAGGGAAGGCCTGCCTAAAGAGCCAAGTTTTTAAATGGCTTTCAAAAATGCCCAGCGAGGGAACCAGGCGGATTTCCATTGGGAGAGTGTTCCACAACCGAGGGGCCACTACCGAGAAGGCCTGGTTTCTTGTTCTTTCCTTTCGGGCCTCTCTCGGCATAAGGCCCCTCAGCCATCCCCGCTGGCTTTGTCAAGTGATTCGGGTAGACCTGGGTGGGAGAAGGCGATCTGCCAGGTATTGAGGTCCCAATCTGTTTAGGGCTTTATACGTCATTATTAAAACTTTGAAATCAACACAGAAACGAATGGGCAGCCAGTGCAGAGCAGCTAGGGTGAGGGAGATATGCTGATATTTCCTCACCCCACTAAGGAGCCTGGCTGCCGCATTTTGCCCCATTTGAAGTTTCCGCATCAATCCCAAAGGCAGCCCCATGTAGAGTGTGTTACAATGGTCTAATCTCAAGATTATGAACGCATGGACAAGAGTAGTGAGGGCCCCCCCTCAAGATATGGTCGCAGCTGGGCAATCCACCATAGGTGAAAATAGGCGGAATGGACCACGAACGCTACCTGGGTTTCCATGGTAAGCGCCGGGTCCAGATGTATCCCCAAGCTGCAAACCTTGCTCTTTGCGGTGAGGGTTGACCCCCCAAAAGAAAGGGAGTCACCCAGACCGCTGATGGGGGGGACCACCCACCCTCAAGACCTCCGTCTTGTCTGAGTTCAGCCTCAACCCATTCGACTGCATCCATTCCTGTAGTCTCCAGGCAGCGTTGGAGGGACGGAACGGCATCCACTGAAGTAGGTGAAAAGGAGATGTAGAGCTGTGTGTCATCAGCATAGTCCACCATCATAAAACCGTAACTGCCTCCTTCCAGCTCTTAATTGTAAGATTTCCATCTATTTGCCCAAACTGACTGCCAGAAGGGATGGATATCTGTTTCTTTGTGCAGGTGCAAACTACAAGCTACTTCTGGCCCTTTGGCCATGCTTGGCTTCATCCATACTGCTGATGCTGAATAAGATTTTCTTAACTGTTGTAAATGCAGAACTGGGGAAAGGGGCTGGGGAGGAGATTGGGGTCTGGAAAAACAGAGCTTTGTTGCAGGAAGGAGAAAAACCCTTCTTAGGCCAGTAGGGAATAAATCTTATCATTGGGAGTGACTGCTGTGTGGGAGAGGATAATAAAAAGAACTGGCATTTGGAATGTGATTAAGATAAACAAACACTGTTCTTATCCTTTCCTTGGTCACAATCTAATCCAAGCAGTTCAGAGTATAAGTGCAGTTTTGGCCTTAATTGATATTTTCCTAATCTTGTTCCACAGACTGTAACAATCACTTTTTTTTTGCTTTGACAGCAGAAATCCCCTTGTGTAAAATTTCATCTGTACCATTTCAACATAAACGTTTTTTTTTTTTCTTTTTGGCCAGGCTGCCATGCGCTTAATGTTTGAACATAGGACTGGCTTGCTGAGATGGCCTAAATGGAGCTGTTTTCCTGGCTTGAGAGCATAATTGTCAGTGCTAGCTCCAGAAAAATCAATACATGTTTCTCTGCTACTAACTGGAATTGCTTGTGTTCTTCGAGGACTAATCCTATAGGAGTTTTTGTTTTCCTGGAGAGAATTCTTCTGTATTATTCCAAGAAGAGTAACTCATTCAAATGACCAGGCAAAGGGACCCTCAAATCTGTTCAAGGCATGCAGGCTAATACCAACACAATTAATGTATTAACCAAGAGGAATTAAAGTCTTAAAACGTTGGTACGTAAAGCCAGGACCCATGAGGATTATCTTTGGAAATCTGTATCTTCATTGATCTTTCTAACCTGTAGAATGCTGTCACTGTGTCTGTGCACCTTGATCCTTCTTTTGGGATGTGGTGCCAATACTTTTCTGTGTTTGGAGAGGTCTATTCATGATATGTATTCATACATTGTCAACCCATGGCATCTTTTCACACAGTCACTAAAATACTACTGCTGTCGTTTTCCCGGCATATACCCACAAGTAACTTGAGCTATTTATATTATGGATTGCAAGAAGATTTGCGAAATCCTCAACTGCAAAGTAGATGTGGGAGTTTGGTAAAACTTGTCGCAAAAAAAGAGGTCAGCTTTTGAAAGAAATCCAGCCTAGAGAATATCAGTTGTTCAACGCCTACTTTTAATGCTAGAAGTAGTTAGAGGGGTGGCAGGATGCCACCTTCCATGGTAATCTTTCGACTATCCCAGTAACTTTTTTCAGAATCTCACGTTGGATCAGAAAATGATTCCTAATAAAATGTGGGGCTAGGATAAAATCTGGTTTATTTCTGAATTGATCTAAGATGGAGATGTGGTGTTTGGGAGACTCACCAATACCTAGTTTCTGCAGATAGGAGCAAATGTACCTAGCTTTCCAAGCAGACATCTGGGCTATCTGACATCTGGGTAATGGAACTACATTGTTATAGAAGCTTTCAGACAAATATTTGGCAGATAGTGCGAATCAGTCTATGAGATTTTGCCAATCTATCTTCTTGGCTTCCCTGCCCAGTCAAATATACTTAGTTAGAGGATAGGTGGACTATGAGCAGGGCCTGAAAGTTTTACTGTTTTTTGGGGGGGGGGGTTGTACAGAACTTAGGTAGGGCCACTCTATTAATAATAAATATTATTATTATTGCTCTAACAATTGGTACAGGATAGGTTCATAGTTCACATGACAACTTCATGCACATCCTTTCCAGTACATAATACTTTGCAAGCTACGTCTCTTAACATATGCCTCTTTATAGGAACCTCTGGATCAGAGAACCACGTCACAAAAATGAAGACGTGAAGCAGCTGAATTATAATAGTTTGCATGAATTACATCAGTTTGCATTAAATGCTGAACCAAATTAGTTTCATTTCCATCTTTACTTGATGTGTTCTGTTTCTGTGTATATATAAATACACGCAGAGAGCCTATGCATTTGCCTTTTGTTCCATTCTATAATATTCTAATATATCTCTATATTTCCATCTTCCTCGCCATACCCTGTATTAATATTCTGCTTTTCACAAGTAGGATCTTAGTTTTCTCCATTTTCTTCCTACAAGTTCCAAATAAAAGAATCTGCATTCTTGCATGACAACCAGTACTTGAAAAGCAACAAACAAGGTATCCTGCAGGTAGAAAAAAAAGATTCCGGTTCCATGTTTAAGTGTTTTGTGATAGGATCTGTTTCAGGGGGAATGATGAGCTTTGCTTATTATAAAAAGGCTGTCTGTTAAGGATAAAAACTTTGGTTGCTTTATTTTCCTTACATTTGCCTGGGAAATTTTCATGGACCACACAGAAAATTCTTAGTCACAGAGTCATCTGCAACAATAGCACTCTAATTTATCATTACTAGGTGTGAAGGAATGATTTTCATTGTTACGGGTTTTTCATCAGGAGAAGTGCGTGCACTTTACAGTATTTCAGTGTTGTGCTTCTATGTTTGATGTAGTCTGGGACTGGTATAGTATTGGAAGGAACAGAACATCATCCATAAGAAGAGCTGGTGATGGGGATCTAAATTATCTATAGTATAAGCTCAAGCTACCAGGCAATTGTTCTACTTCCATTTTTTCAAGATTTAATTTGCATGTTACGGTATGTTTTCTTGTATGACATTCTGCATTTAGTGGGGTTTATTGTCATCTATATAGAGAACTTGATATGTGCAGTGCTATCCTATGCATGGGTGGAGGTAACAAGTGAGGGACCCCCAAGGCTCATTCCTGGGCCCTGTGCTTTTCAACATTTTTATTAATGACCTGGATCAGGGGATACAGGGAATGCTAATCAAATATCCTTTGATTTGTATTCTTGCATTGAGCAAGGGTTTAGACTCAGTGACCTTCTAGGCCCTTTCAAACTTCATTATTCTATTCTATGACTCTATTCTATTCTAGTCACACATAAACCCCACTAATTTGAATTTGATTTATTCCCAGGCTGTGTATAGAAGATCTGTCCCTCATTTAAGGAGAAAATGGAATCAATTTGGTAATCCAGATTACATTCTAATCTGAGACTAATTTATTTTGCAATAGAATAAAACTGTTCATCATCCCTACCCCCCACCTTGAGAGTATGCCTTTCATGTTGGTGTTGTAAGAATCAAGAATTCAACTGGAATAGAATTCCCAGCATGTCATTTTTAGGGGAGGAAATCAGGGTCCTTCATCTTATGGGAAGAGACATAAAAGGCTCTCTTGTAAAAGATCAGCTTCAGTAAATGGAGGGTGAAGAGTTAAGAACAGAGGGGAACACATTAGCGGTGGTGCCTGAAGAAAGTTTTTGTGACACAGTCAAGTAGACATGATGTTGTTGGAAAACTATCATAGACTGAGGCCATTGTTTCCTAATTACCGTATTTTTCGCACCATAAGACACACTGTCCCCCCACAAAACAGGGGGGTGGAAAGTCTGTGCGTCTTATGGAGCAAAGAAAACAGATTATATTTTCCTGTTTTCTTCTCCTAAAAATTGGTACGTCTTATGGAAAGGTGCGTCTTATGGAGCGAAAAATACGGTACACTTCAGTGCTGAGCAGAGGTGAGAAGGGCAGTCCTCCTCTGTTAAGATACAATGACACATTGCTTCTTTGCAGGACGTAGATAAAGAGCTGCCAAAGGAAGGCAGTTCACTGCCCACAGAGGAATGTTTAGCATCACATCTGCCCAAAAAGAAGTTGGGAGAAAAGGAAATCATAACCGACCAAAAAAAAAAAAATTAAAATCCACATGTGACAAAATGCAGTATCTTCAAGGAACCACTATGTCAAGAGATTGGGAAAATGAGAGATCATGGACTCTGTTGCTCTCCTGGAAAAATTAGGCATTGTAATTGGTGCCTCAGATAAGATGGTTGAAGAAAGAGAGGGATGCCCATCAGTAATTGGAGGAAGTAACACCTGAAGTTTATCACTGTGAGAGAGTACTTAAAGGCCATGTCAGGCTCATTCCTTGACACTGAGCTCATTAGGAGAATGGTTTCAGCTGAGTGAGGGGAAGGGGGAAAAGTTACTCTCTTCTTCATGAAAGTTTGGGGGCTTCTCACCTGATTGGAAGATTCTCTGGAAGAGTCTGCAAGCTAAAATTGTGGATATAAAAATAAAGACCTACATTATTTTAGTTGGCTTAGGATAACACATTCTCTTAGGAGAATGCTATGCTCATGTCCTGCAAGGACTGAACATGTCCTGTGACTATGCTGAAGCTTTGCTAGGATGTAAGTACAGTGGTGCCTCGATTTACGGAATTAATCCATATTGGAATGGTGGCCATAGGTTGAAATTTTCGTAAGTCGAAGCACCATTTCCCATAGGAATGCACTGAAAATCGATTAATCCATTCTGGCCAAAGAAAAAATACCAAACAAACAAACAAACAAACAAACAAACAAACAAACAAACAGAACAAGTCCCACACTGCGACTACAAATAAAATAAAATAAAAATAAAAATCCAAAAATAAACATTGGAGCAAGTCCCATGCTGGGACTGCAAACAAACAAACAAACAACAAAAAACAATAAAAAACAAAGCAACACAGAAACATAACTCCTCCAGCCCAAAACTACCCTCCAAAACCCACCCAGAACAACTTTTTTTTTTAAAAAAAAAAGAAGCACCTTACTCATCCAAAGCCTCCTCAGCCTCCCGGGCTTCTACTGCTGCTGTGACTGCCACCACCGGGAGGCTTGAGCTAGCCGGGTTTCTTGGGCTGCTTGCCTCCCAGCTCGCCTCCCACTTGCTCCGCGCCACCCTCTGTGGGCCCATGGTGGGAAATTCAAATGGTGGGGGGTGGCGAGGAGCAAGCGGAAGACAAGCCGGGAGGCAAGTGGCGGAAGCACCCCGGCTAGCTCAAGCCTCCCAGCGCTGGGAGACTGCTGCCTCCACCGTGGCCGGGGGTGAGCGGCTGAAACACCCTGGCCAGGCTCAAGCCTCCTGGTGCTGAGTCACTGCTGCCTCTGCGGTCACAGCGGTGGGGAAACCCGGGAGGCTGAGCTTCCCTTTTCCTAACCGTTGGGGCGAAGAAGTAGCCTCTTCACCACCAACAGTTTGAATTTCCTTCCCTTTCCTCCTGCCTTCCTCTTTTCGTAAGTGGAAGCTCCGCCTGCAAGTCGAACCAAAATTTTGTGGCCGGAACTTTCCGTAACTCGAAATTTTCATAAGTAGGAACGTCCGTAAGTCAAGGCACCACTATATTAGAATAGTTTAGCTAACTCTCTTATTTTCTAGTGAGTTGGTTCTATAATTGCTCTTGCCTCAAACTGTTGATTGATTATTTTCTCCAAAGAACTTTTGACTATTTCTGGTTGTAGAATGTTAGTGTGTGTAAGCACTATAGGTGAAAACAAAACAAAAACATAAGTAAAAAAACACACAAATGCATGGTGGCACCTTAAAGACTAACTTATATATATATTTTTTTAATGTGAGCCTAAGGTAAAACAGATTCTACTCAGCTCTTGAGGTCATCCATTTTCTGGGGTAATTCAAACACTGTTGCAACTGATTACAAAGAAAAGCTTGTAGAAAAGTTAATCATCAACTGTAAATAGTCCATCTAATTAGCATTCATATTATTTTACCACTGTTATTTTACCATTTTCTTTAAAGAGCCCGGAAAAACCCACAATAACCATTTTCTTTAACTTTTTTTTTAACCATTGTTACTTTATGGCAGAGGTTCTCAGTTCTTTACAGAACAAAAGGTAAAGGCACAAAGCATCTTCTAAAAACCTTCTTATTAAAGACACTATCATCACAATGTTTCACATTGTTCATGGTTTTCCTGAGAGATTGAACAGGACAGTAGAAATTAACCATTAACTGTTAATTGAGAGTCTCCCTATTCATTATATTCTAGAGTTTATTTTGTTGACTTTTCCAAGGAGCTTGATTACTTTTCCAAGGAGTTGTTCCTTAGAGGCTAGACAGACGCTTCACATTCAGATTTCTGCATATCTGTGAACTTTTCTTACAATATTTTTTTTTCTAGAAGAAACTGCGTAAGAGAAAATACACATATGTGTATGGTTTACATATGTGTTTGAGCCAGAATACATTTACGAGCATATCTGAGAGCAATGTGTAATTTTGGAACTACCCGCAGGCTAATTTAAAATTGGCAACATCTCCTCTCCTCACAACCAAAAATCATTTTTCTTCTTCTGCAACATTCATGAATGATGATATTAGAGAAAACATAGATGTACACAAACCATTTGGTTAATCCTTCTGTTCTGGGTTTGGCGTGCAGAATAGATGTACTATAGAATTTAGTTTGCTTCTCTAAGACAAATGTTATTACAAAGCCAAAGAATAAGATTCTCAGCTGCTGCAATTACCCAGAATTCTATGAGTCCTGTTCTATGTTTTGTACACAAGAAAAAAGTCTTAAACTGATTCAAAATGCAGCTACCTATACAGATTCCTCCAAAGTGAGTTCCAGCACTTTAAATGAGATTTGCTCCCTCTTGTGAGTATGCCTCTGATGAGTACAAAGTGCAATCCTAATCATATCTGTTCAGAATCAATCCCAATACCCAGCCCTGAAATAATAAATATAAAATTTTAATATGTCTGTGGAACATTGGGGAAAGATAAAAGCCTCTATTCCTCCGAACTTTATGCCAGAAGCAGAGCGTCTTTCACTAGGGCCTGGGCATATGCTTCAGTGCAGCTTTCATGTAGTTTTCTTAATTTCCATTGTCAAGGAAACTGCAACATGCAACTATGATCTGTCTTACAATTAACTATTTATGTATACCAATTGCTGTTCCCTTTCCCTGCTCTACAAAGCAAAAAAGTATTATTACCAGACTGGATTCCCAGAGTAGTTATACAGCAACAGGAGAGCTGCTATCCAACTTTAACTTCCCCAGTACCACATGTCAGACTTGCTGTGCAGTGTCACTTGCTGCTGTTGTCTGCAGCTGTTTGTTCTCCAGGCACCGCTCTGAAGTGCAGCTGGTCTTTGCCTCCCGACAGGCTGTGGTCTGGATTGTATAGGCGGGCCTAGAAGTAGCTTGCTGATGTAGCCGTAGACAAAGTAGCGGTAACAGCAAATTGTATTAAGTAGCCTTTTGGCCACACTGTTTGTTTACTTAAATTAAAACAAGTTGAAAGGCTCCGTGACTGTGGTAAACTTGATTAATTTGACCAAGGTTTGTTTTTCAGGGGTGTAAAATAAAGAAAATTGTGGTTGAACTCATATTTATACCTCATTATACAAACCTATGAAGAGAAATTGACTTTTAAGGGGTGGTGCTCAGACCTGAATTTATTTAGGTGAAAGGCTCATAATTTTTGGTTATAATTGCCAGAAACTAGCAAGCTCCCACAAGTATATGGGAAGATCCTGTGACTTAACAATTTTTTTTGGCAAATATATGCTTCTTGGTGCATTGCAAATATCTACTTGCATAGGAAAAAAAAATATCCTATAATAATTACTTGCCAGTGCTGTTTGAACAAGAAATTTAGGATCCATTAATTTGTGTAATCAGAGATTAGATAAGGCTGAATCAGTTGCTTTATGCTAATAGCTGTTAGTACTTCAAATGTCATCAATCTGTACCTGAAGATTGCATATCTGCAAGCTATCTATTAAAATGCATTTGGTGGTCTCCCAGATTAGGAAAGAAAGAAAGCTGTTTGCCACAGTCATAATAAAAATACTTCTCCCACCAATGCCTTAAAGAAAGTCCTACTCTTGACAAACATGTATTTCTCTGTGTCCTTGATAATTTATTGGGACAGTTTAAATCTCAGTAGTTATCCTGAGGCAATTCAGGAAAGGAGGGAAGACATGAGGGTGATAACAAGCTGATATAGCTGTCTCTCCTGGCAGCAAAACCACCTCTCACTGCTGGGGCCTGGAATAGAAATGCATAGAGACTGCGGCAGAAGTGACTAGAGATAACTGTTGGTTGTAGTTATGGCCCTTAGCCAAGGACTTATCAGCGAGTTCAGCATAAATCCTTAGGGCTTTTGTTTACACATTGGCCTGTCATGTATCCAACCGCTGTAACCTTTTGGCCTCCGACACAACCATTGTTTTTATAGTTGTTGTGCCAGCTATATAAACTGCTGCCAGGAGTTCAGCGGCAGCTGCTTGGGACCCAATTCAGAGAATATTGAGCACACAGACAGAAATACCTTTGGTCTGCTGTTTATATTCATCTGATTTATGTTCATACTTTTCAATACAGGCATAAGCACATTTTAAAGGACAGGGGCACCATGTTCTGGAAAGCTGGATGCCACAATTCTAAAAACCCTTTGGGAAACCTCTCATTTCATAATGCCATTCCCCCCCCCCAATACATCAGATTAATCTTAATCATCCTCATTTTTGACATATAGATTTTATAATGTCATTTGTTTTCTCGTGGTATAAAAGCTTCCAGATAATTCTTAGGATGCCCACATTCCATCTCCTGCCACAGTGCCCTCACAATTGGTTAGAAATGTTCCCTCTAATATCCCCCTTTTCACACTGGGATCTCTAGTGCTCTCTGAGAGAAGAGGCTAGGCAGGTTCACACTGAACTCACTATGTTGTATTTTAACTTGCTGTCATTCAGATGCAACTAGATGTGATGCAGAAGATATGAGAATGGAATAAAGTTACTAAAAGCAGAGGGGAGATGGCTGTACATACCCCAAGTTTGGTCCAGAACATATATTTGCCCAAGGCAGAGGGGAAAACAAAGACTTTCTCTATCCCAGTGGTTTCACAACTAGCCCAGTGAAGGCTAGTGGTTAAGGCTTTTGGGAAATGCAGACTAGGAAGACCTGGGTTACCCAAGGTTGGAAATCACTGGTCTGTCCTATGTACAGAGAAGCAGATTATAGTACTAGTTGACTTCAATGCTGGCAACTGTCTGTAGTCGTCATCTACTGCTTCTAAGGGCAGCATGCTAGTTTGGGAGTTAGCACGACAATCTGTTTTCCTACTGGTCTTCTCTCTTATCACTGAATACTGTACATCCAGTAAAAGAAGCATGTGAAGGGAAGGCTTTGGCAGAAAACCTGAAAACATGGGCATGTTAATATGGGAGAAGTCACTTTTTCAGGTGAGCAGCATCCACTTGAATAAGGCCCAGAAACCAATAGGGTTTTTTTATGTGGCAAATGTTCATTTTATCCCACACCTGCTGTAGGAAGGAATATAGATTGCCCAGAAACAGATAAACCACATGGGGCTCAGCTTGTCTATTTTAGCTCTTAGGAGGAAAATGAGGTAAGTAATTCCCAGAATTGTACACTCTCCTCTGCAAGAGTATAGAAGCAAAATGCATTTTCAGTCCTTACTGTAATCCTATCATTTTCTTAACCCGTGAAGCTCCGGTCAGAAAAGGTCTATCAAAAGAAGTATAATCCACACTGCCAGCATAATTCCAGTAAGATCCATGTTTCAGTTTATCAGAAATTGCCATGATGATATTACATACAAAGCCTTTATCAGCTGGCTAAGCCTTTGTAATTAATTTTCCGCCTTCTACATAGCAAGCAGTTTGCCAGGGTCATTTACATTAAAAAAGAGAGAAACTCTTCCCTTTCAACACCATAGGATTTAAATATTTTAAATTGAATTAAATTAAAGGATAAATAAATCCCTTTACATCATAAAATATCTTTGGAGACCTCTGAGTGAATATCCAAGAAGGTCATTAAATCCTTGTGTTGTTTTTAGATTATGGGCTGCTGCTGTCAGAAATGTTAATGTGGTGCTTGCAGAATGACAAATTAGATATGATTACCAAGATAAACAGTAAAGTAAAATGCTCATGCTCTTATGTTGTTGCCGGTATTCCCATTTAAGTAAGTGGGCCCAGGATTTCAGTCTTGATGCCTGTACTTTCAGCAAGCTTCTTGAAATATGGAAACCTGAAAAAACTCATTCAGACTGCCAATTTATACCGTCAGATCTAATCTCTCTTGTGCTTTGGTTCAATGAAAAAATTATAATACTGTATAGTGACACATATATGTGCAAATATGTACAGATTTACAATTTGCTAGAACAAACCTACCAATGTCTACCTAGAAGTATCACATTCTGTTTAGTGGCGTTCACTCACAGGGAAGTCAGAATGTGGAGCTGATTAATCAGCGATGCTTGCAGCCCTACTTCCTGTAATTCTATATATGTAATGTATATGCCTAGGAACAAGTGAGAATGAACCTTCACCTGTTCCAGTCTCATCTCTTGTTACTCTCTGGTAGCAGGCAAGTCTATAAAACTTTCACTTTTGGATAATCCCTATCTGACATGGTGTCTGGATTGTTAAACAGTGGTTAACATTAATAATGGTAATTTTCAACAGGCCAACTTCAGAATATGAGTTTTGAAACTGGCTTGATGAAACTAACAGTAATTGATATTGTATTTCTAGAGTGTTAACAATAAATTGATATGTGAATAAGTAGAAGCAAGAACAATGCCTTTGAACTCCTTTTCATTGGACAGGAGGGATGTGGTGGCGCTGTGGGTTAAACCACAGAAGCCTCTGTGCTGCAGGGTCAGAAGACCAGCAGATGTAAGATCAAATCCACACGACGGAGTGAGCTCCCGTCGCTTGTCCCAGTTCCTTGCCAACCTAGCAGTTTGAAAGCATGTAAATGCGAGTAGATAAATAGGTACCACCACGGTGGGAAGGTAACGGCATTCTGTGTCAAGTTGTGCTGGCCACGTGACCACGGAAACTGTCTACGGACAAAACGCTAACTCTGTGGCTTGAAAACAAGATGAGCACCGCGCCCTAGAGTCGGACATGACTAAACTAAATGTCAAGGGCAACCTTTACCTTTACCTCATTGGACAGGAGGAGGAGGAGGAAGAGGTGTATGTGAGCTCAGGGTTCAATGCAGTAGATTCCTCCCATGCATCGTCGTTGTTTAGTCGTTTAGTCGTGTCCAACTCTTCGTGACCTCATGGACCAGAGCACGCCAGGCCCTCCTGTCTTCCATAGCCTCCCGGAGTTGTGTCAAATTCATGTTGATAGCTTCAATGACACTGTCCAACCATCTCATCCTCTGTCGTCCCCTTCTCCTCTTGCCTTCACACTTTCCTAACATCAGGGTCTTTTCCAGGGAGTCTTCTCTTCTCATGAGGTGGGCAAACTATTGGCGCCTCAGCTTCAGGATCTGTCCTTCCAGTGAACACTCAGGGTTGATTCCCTTCAAAATGGATAGGTTTGTTCTCTTTGCAGTCCAGGGGACTCTCATGAGCCTCCTCCAGCACCACAGTTCAAAAGCATCAATTCTTCGGCGGTCAGCTTTCTTTATGGTCCAGCTCTCACTTCCATACATCACTATAGGAAAAACCATAGCTTTGACTATTCGGACTTTTGTTGGCAAGGTGATGTCTCTGCTTTTTAAGATGCTGTCAAGATTTGTCATCGCTTTCCTCCCCAAAAGCAGGCGTCTTTTAATTTCGTGGCTGCTGTCTCCATCTGCAGTGTCCTTCCATGCACATCACACTAAACCATTGCTTAGCAATTCCCACAGTTCCCTCATATTGAACTGTGGATTATCTATACCTGAATTTAAGAACAATAAGTGATCTTTACATTGCATTAAGTTAAAGTGAATTGAATCTTCATTTTGAAAAAACCCCAGCAATCAAAGCTAATAGCTGTTGAATTCATATCCATCTCTTGAGCAAAATCTAGTAACTTACCCATGTGCCTACAATGATATATTACATATGTCAGCTGGTAGAGAACACACAAGATTCCAGACAAGCCTATCAGGCTTAGCATGGCTTAGTGAAGTTGATGTCAATAGTCTACTAACAGTTATTGTCTGTGGCCATCACATGTTTTTCCTTGAATAATGCGTGTGGTAGAGAAGTCCTCTGATTCACATGGATCATGACCATAGTCTGCAGTCCTGACTATTGATATTTAACTCATACAAGAAAGCATGTAGATAAAAAGTGTTGGAGAAGAGGGTTCACAGAACTTTAAGATTTTCCTAGAGAAGAGCATTTCGGCATGTGTCAATTGTTATGCAAGGGAGAACAAAGCTGCCCTCACTGAGATGAAGACTTGGCTGTGTTTGTGATGATATAATAGACAGAAATATTGGCAACAAAGGCTGCATTAAGGATTCTTAAATGACATGTGGAAGACTGGTGGCAATAAATCATAGAGTATCTGACTTGCACATGTGATGGAAGTGTTTGGGCACATTGTTGTAGTGTATAATGTCCCTAAACCCCATCTCTGAAAGATACATATCCAGAAACTTGAAAACATTCTGATGTGTTTAAATTGGTTTTGTCATTTATAGTCCTGCTAAGTCCTTAAAGGACTTTTTCTCTTTTTTGTTCTACAAATGAACGTTTTGATTCAAGAGGGATTACTTAGTACTTTATGAAAGATTTCTTCTAACTTCCACTCTAGCAAACTTTGGCTTTTGATGTTAGAATGTTAAGAACAACATCAAAAACACTTGATAGACATTTTACCCTTGGCTTAGCTCATGGGCAGCTTGTCAAAATCTCTCTCTGATGATATAGAATAAATGATTTTGGGTCTTCATAGTGAGTATGGAACTATATGCATGTGGTATACTAATATAATTCGTTAGTTGGATAGCACAGTGATTTAGATACAAAGCCAGAGGTTGGGAGTTCAGTTCCTCATTGTGCCTCCTGGGAGAAGAACCAGCCTGTGTGGCCTTGGGCAAGCTGCACAGTCCCAAGATTCCCCCAGAAGAAGGGAATGTTAACCACATGCATATAGTTCCATACTCACTATGAAGACCCAAGATCATTTATTCTATATCATCAGAGAAAGAGAGATTTTGACAAGCTGCCCATGAGCTAAGCCAAGGGTAAAATGTCTATCAAGTGTTTTTGATGTTGTTCTTAACATTCAGAATTGATTTGCCAGCACACTATTATTGTTATTATATCAAAATTATAAAAACATTGACTGGTATTATATAACACAGTGGTCCTCAACCTTGGGCCTCCAGATGTTCTTGGACTACAACTCCCAGAAGCCTTCACCACCACCTCTGCTGGCCAGGATTTCTGGGAGCTGAAGTCCAAGAACATCTGGAGGCCCAAGGTTGGGGATCACTGATATAACAGATATAAGTTTTAACCAAAAACCTAAGTATTTGTTACTTTGTAAGTTTTTACAATTCTTTATTTTCAACTCTGGCATCCCCTGGAATTGCAATGTCAATGAACCAGATATTTCTTTGTTTTGTTACTCCTATGTCTGGCGTCTTATGTTCAAGTTTGAATCTGGAAATCCCACAAGATCTTGACTTCTTCATTTTCTGACATCTTCTCTGCCTGATGTTCCCACAGGTTTTTGGAGGCTGGCAAATTACATTTTTTTTTGGCAGAATGACCAGTGCACTAATTTTGCCACTCTGTCATGTCTAACTTTGTAATCTGTTTGTGCAATCTTTGGACATTCACAGATGAGGAGTGACACAGTTCCATCTTTTTCTTAGCAGAGTTGACATTTGCTGTTAGCACTAACTCCTTGGATTTTAGCGTCCATCACGTTGGTTAGGAGTATTCTTGTGCAGCAAAAATCAAGTCTTTGGTTCCTTTCTTAAGGGTCCCCAGTTTTAGCCATGCCCATGTTGAATTATGATCGTGCTTTCCATCAATATTTCTCAGGTGTTGTTCATGTAGTGGTTTATTTTCCCAGCTGTTTAATTTCTTTTCAAATTGTTGTTTCTTAAATTGAGCCTTTGTTTCTGTTGTTTTCAAAATATTCTCCATTTTTCACTGCTTTCAGTAACTTTTCTCTGCTTGTACTGATATAATCATTTAGGCTTCTTTTTTCTCCCTCTACTACCTCCTGTATTTGCAGTAATCCACAGCCTCCGATTTTTCATGGTAAATATAGTCTGTCCACATTGGTCTTTGGATGTAGTGTGTGATGCATGTTCATTAGTTTCTGTGTTTTCTGATCCAATTCTTCTAGTTCCTTTTGAGTCCAATCTATTATTCCAGCTGGGTATCTAATTACTGGAACAGCCCATGTGTTTATGGCTTTGATTGTATTTTCCCCATTTTATTTTGATTTTGAGATTTTCCGCAGTCTTTTGATATATTCTCTTTCTGTCAGTTCTTTAACTTTTGTGTGCATGATGTTGTTTGCTTCTAGTATTCCAAGGTATTTCTAATTTTCATCACTTGAGAGTGATTTTATCATATAGCCATTTTTAAACTCGATTCCATCTAGTTTTTGGATCTTGCCATGGTGTAAAGACAGAGCTGCACATTTGTCAATTCTAAATTTCATTTGGATATCTTCACTAAATATTTGCACTGTGTTTAATCCAGTTGTGTGGCAATTAGTCAAATACCTTTTTATAGTCTATCCAGGTCATATTAAGGTTTGTTTTTCATCTTTTTGCATTCTTCAGGATGATTTTATCAATAAGCAGCTGATCTTTTGTGCCTCTTGACTTTTTATAGTTCCCTTTCTGTTCAGTTGGATATAGGGAGTTTTCAGTTAAGTATTTATATATTGATCTTTTAAGGACTCCTGTGAGTACTTCACTAAATATCTTCACTAAATATTTGCATTGTGTTTAGCAGTGGTTCTATCTCCGTGGAACTTTTTGCATATAATTTTAGGTCATCCATGTATAACAGATGATGATGATGATGATTAAACAGATAAATAGTGATGGACAGAATAATTTTGAGCCCAACTAGATATCATAGTAAATATTTGAGTTAGGGCACTTAGGTATGAATTCTGGTTAAATAAAAGTTTATGGATACTGTACACTAGAACGCCCCCAGTTGTACCACCCATCCTGTTGCTCTAATTTTCTTCTCCTGTCACACTAGTGTCCCCTCCCCACAGGTTTATGTCTTTTTCTGCTTCTACTCTAGAACTCACTCAGCCAAGTACTCACAGACAGAACTGAAGCTTCTTTCAGCTGCAGCTACCAGAATCCCCCAGCCAGTATGGCCAGTTGAGATATAAACCCATCCTTTTATTTAATCTGGGACCTCAGTGTTATCCCTACAGAACATTCTAGCTTTTTAGGGATCTGATCTTTTTGGTTAAAGACTACAAATCTTATCACCTACTGGTTATGTAAGATGGGATCTCAGTAGTATCTGTGCAAAAGTTCACGTTTCTAGCTCTTAACCAGTTTTGAAATCTTAAGGCACAAACAAACTTTCAGATTTCTTGTGAGATGGCTCTTTTTAGTATCCTGTGCAAATGGTATTTTACCGAAGAAGTGTAGCAGTTCTGTTTGCTTTTGTAAATCTATGCCACTGAAAAGGTACTGGGAGTCCTGTTTGTTTGTTTGTTTTTGCAGGCACCTACCCTGACCAAGCAAGCATCCCCTTCACATATCCAGATAAATATCCTCCCAATCAAAAGTGCGCAGTGTACATCTACAAACTCAACAGATACAAACTCAGTTATGAGGTAGTTGAGAAATGGATGTTTGCATCAAACATTCTGATTTGAAGCAAAGTTCAAAGATACAGACCTTCAGTCAGAAACAAGTAGAGTAGTTAAAATGGACATCTTTAGTTCTTGATGCAAAAATTGGGGTATACAAATACAGAACAAATAAAATGGCAAAATTAACTGTGTGGGTTCCATGAGAGATAAAAAGAACAAACTGAGATGTTTCAGAAGGTGAGATCAACCCCCTCTCTGCAGAGTAAGTGTGATCTGTATCGGATAGTTGTTCTAGTTTAATATACATTTTTATATGTGCATCTTCCTTTATACCAATATACTGTTTTCTCAGAGGATAATTATTAATAAAATTATTATTGTAGAAATATGAATCAAATACAGCTTCATGAGCAGTGACCTGTTCTGGATTAGGTCTACATGATGATTTTTCCTATCAGGTTGTTGGTATCATCCACTGAGTCAGTGCAGGCCATATGATTTGGGCACAGAATGACTGAGTTAACTGAGTCTGAATGTGTTAGCTGAACTCTTTTATTTCTGATGTACCAAGAAAGAGTGTGTGTATGTGTGTAAAAATGTATGCATGTTTGTATTTGTGGTCTGTGTAGTCTTTACTTCCAAAAGAGGCACTCTGCCATTTACTTTTTAAAAATGTCTTGTTTCACAAATGTTAGAAGGGACATTTGAGATTTCTGTTGGCAAAATACAATTAATGTATAATATAACATATTGCAGAAGCAGTCCTGTTGTTCTACCCAGCAAGGGCTATTTCCTTTGGCCCTCCAGATACGGCACTGCAACTCCCGTGAGCCCTTGGTAACAATCTCAGTGGTGGTAGATTATAGGAAATGCAATCCGATAACATCTGGAGAGCTAGAGTTGTCCAGATGTCCTGCAAGAAAACAAAGTACACACATGCTACTGCATGTCCAACTTCTCATTTCATCATTCCATAATCCCCCATCCTCCATTTCAAGGGCTGTTTGTTCCCACGGTACTTTCCTTAATTCCCTTTCTAGAATGCTCACCAGATTAAACTGTTCCCCTCTACTAAGAGACCATCTATTTTCAACCCTCCTTCAAATGTCACCCAGTGAAGCCTGTTTCACCTGGTTGCAGAACACAAGGAGAGGAGAGAAGAAGGGCTATTGTGCAGGCGTCTGCTTCAACATCGTCTCCTTTCCGCCCTTCTTCAAGTATCATTCTCGGCACTAACCATTTATTCCGACTACCTGAATTGCTTCTATCCTTGCTGGTTGTTATATGAACTGTAACTTTAAAGACTGGTTCCTGAGCTTGGTGTTCTTATCCTCACTCCCATTAGTTCTTCCTTCTGTTGATGTTGGCCGTCCTGAAGTACAAAATGCATTACTGCTGACATTTCATAAGCTCTTTTGGAAGTCTTAGCTAAACAGTAGGGTAAAGATACTTTTAATAAATATGTATGATACTGTTTTATGTATATGCCTATTTCCTGTTGAAAAATACTGCCCTAAGAATATAATCTCTGGTTGCCATTTAATCTTTTGCATGTCATTGGGATGCATTCAAATCTGGAGGCAACTGCCCAAGGCCCTGCTAATTTGCTTGTGCTTGCAATGGGACTGCCAGTTTAATATGGCATCAAAGCATGCCACCCTAGCATAAAGTCCCCCCCCTCCAAGTTGGCATAGCTAGAGATGAAGGCCATTTCCTGTTGTTTCATTATTGGCTGTTTAACCCTATCCACACTTCACTTTTGCCCTCGAAACTATTTCCCTCACAGAAAGTTGATATATCTATTTAGGTTCACTATTCAGAGTCTTAATCTCATATCCAGGCAGGACCTGAGCTGGCTGCAAGGGAAACGTTCAGCAGAACATACATCATGCCATCCATTATGTGTACTATATTGTTGGGTTGAAACACCTGCTTTTAATCTCCTTTGAGTGGTGATTCATGAGCTGCATAACCTTCAAAGAAGTTTCACATTTGTAACTGTTCTTTGCTCTGTACAGGATAAATAGACCTTTGATACACTGGGGAAATTCTCATGTTCTTCTGTGTTGCA
The DNA here is from genome assembly GCF_051106095.1 of Pogona vitticeps. NCBI lineage: Eukaryota > Metazoa > Chordata > Lepidosauria > Squamata > Agamidae > Pogona > Pogona vitticeps. The sequence goes on along the minus strand of NC_135783.1, from coordinate 231,666,505 downwards.
GTACTAATAAAGAAATGGCAGGTGCTGCCCCTGCTAATTTGACAGCAGCTGGTGCTGCCATGTGTTTCTTCTTTTGGAATGGCCTTGTTCCTGTCAGCAAAAGGATGAAATCTTCAACTTCTGTTGTGTGGACTAAGCTGAATGCAGGGGACTTCCAGATGTTGAAGCCTTATAGTAAGGTTCTGAAGTGAAACCCTATAAGTTACTAGTGATTCTCATTCATTTACAAAGGTTTGGATTTTTATAAAGTATATGATAGAGACACTGCCCTGGAAAAATATAGGATGTTGAAGGAACTGTAAGTAAGGTAGAGACTTTTTTTTGTACATACTCATATAAATGTAATGGAATATATATCTACTCTCTATATAACTGGTGGTTTTAGTTCACTTCATGTTGTCTGAAATGGACAGTTAGTCTTTAAAATACCTCAACATTTTTGTTTTATATTTTTTGTTCCAATTTTTTTCGTCTAGATATGCTTCTTTGAATACTGTCTTCTGTGTCAATGTTCTTGAATTATGGGGATTTTCTTCTGCTCTATGCAGGCTTTTAAGTGCATCAAAAGTGGTCTTAAGCACCAAAGAGAAACCATGTGTTGCAGTGGAATGGACTATGTGTGCGTATTTCTTATGTATGATTGTTTTTGCCTATTCCTAAAATGTCTCCCTACATCCATCACATTTCTGAATTAAGGTTGCACTGTAGAGTCTGCTATTAGAAATTTAGTATTGCAAAATCATTCTGGTATCATGGATATGTGGACATAATGAGTCCATAAAATTGTAGAAGTTGTGAATAAGCACAAACTGTACTATTTTAAATGATCATTCTGTCATGGTCTGGGATAATATAGGTCTTAATCCATCTTCAGCAGTGATATTTAATGATTCAGCATTCTTGGTTGTAAGTAAAATTCCTTTAGCGAAAGTTGATACACACCTGCCAGCTCATTGAAAAGATCTGTTGTATCCTATAAATAGCGGGCTGTGTTCCTAACAGATGATTTAAGGATGGTGTCAACACGACAACTGCACCTTTTTTTCTAGTACTGATTTCTGAAATGGTGAGGGAACTGGGATAGAAGCAACCTGGTTGATTATCAGCCACCTGGATGAAGTAACAGGGATCTCAGTTGTCATAATGCCTGAAACGAATGTTGAATGCAGCAACTGAAAAATGCCTCAGTTGTTGCTGGCGCAAGGGCAGGGGCAACAATATATAAAACTGACTGAAGCTGTGGTAGAGGCAAGAGAGAAACCAAGGGTGGAGATAAGAAACCAGTAAGCTTCTGCAACAAAGGGGCAATGGAACTCCTAGGGGTTGGGTGGGTCTCCCAAAACAAGAGAAGCAGCAGTCCAGAAAGAATGTGGATGGCAGTCCTATCAAAAGGAGCCACCAAATTTCAGATGCTCGGGAGCAAACCAAGTGATATGTCAGTGATAGGGAGAAACCTGTGGGAGAACACTGGCAAAGCAAAAGGCTGTGCCTTCTCCTGGAGTGCCCAAGTAGCACGCAATTCATCTTTCACATCATATCTGATGTCCACCTGCACCCAAAGGTGCCAGTATTCCTAGGCCAACCGGGGGACCGGCTGGGGCCCATCTTCCTTCAAGTAGGATGTTGGGTTATCCTCCTTTAAGTGATATCAAGCCATCAGAGACTGTGGTCCTGCAGTCTTGTACAACTAATCTGATGTTGATCTGCAACTTAAAACCAACCTCATCCTGCTCTAATTGTGACTTACCTGGCCTCAACCCAGCATTAACTCTAACCACTGGCCGGCTAGGAACGTGTCCCTGCCCTGACTGGTCAACCCCTATCAATGTACAGCCAATAAAGAGAATATACAAAGGATCCTTGAAGTCCTGCATTGTTTGTCAGGAGATACCAAGGAGTGTCTGCAGTGGTCCCCTTCCAATGGAGGGGAATGGGGACATGGCACTGGGTCATTCTAAGTGATCTAGTTTATGGGTTTCCAGTGATATCTTCCTGCACGTGATTTCTTAATATTTAGACATAGATTTTTTACATTTCAGCCTGCAGCTTTCAGTTTACTAGTTGGTGTGTAAACCTAATATCACTATGTTGCATTTCTGTTTGTTTAATGTAGTTTGATTTATTCCGTACTAAAAAATGTACTCAATTTCACCCGGTTAAAAACACATGTGTCTAACCCTCAGCAGTGCTGAAATTCTTTCACACTGCTCACTCTCCCCCCCTTCCCAATATTTATTCAGCTCGTACTGTAATTTAAAAACCACCAAACCCTGACCCCAGTGCTCGCTCTCTTTTTTTCCTCCCCGCTCTTTACTGATCTGTCTCCTTCTCTGTGCTGAGACTTATTCAACTTGCACCAACATTAGAATCCATTTGTTCACCTCACTCCTGTATTCTGCCTTTCTTTTTTTCCTTTGCTCCCAATGATTCTCCCCCTCTCTTGGTCCTTCCTCTCTTTCTCACACCAGTATTGAGTCTAGTAGTCACAGGAATACAAACATGACTTCTTTAGATTATAACTCCCACAGCCTTCCAGTCAGCATAGGCGCCCAAAGCATAGCCTGCCAAATTATTTGAGTTGAGACCTGAGTAGTATCTGTCCAAATGTTCATATTTCTGACTCGTACCCTTTAGAGATCTGACTGTTCTTGTTAGAGGCTTATGGAACTCTCAGAAACTCCTGACTAGCTGGGATGTCAGTAGCATCACTACCAAATTTCATGTTTCCAATTCACACATAAGCTAACTTTATGCTTATGTATGGTAACTGTTTGTAAGCAGTTAAGGCACCAGGATCCTATTCTTGAAGGTTAGTCGTAATTAGCTTTTAATCAGCATAACTGAAAGATGTAAATTGTTGTTAATGGTTTCCTACTCCAGTGATTATTGGAAAATGAATATGAATAAGATAAGGTGCAAATTAGCTATGGAACAGTACATCTCTTGACTCAGCCACTTCTTTGCTTCTTGAAACTTGAATGTTTCATGTGTGTTACATTCATGTCATGCATTTTTGAGTATACCCTTGGCTCATGTGTGTGTGTGTATATATATATATTGTGTCCAAATTTGGCTAACCTCAGCATCAGATGCTTCTGGACTTATATATATATATAAGTCCAGAAGCATCTGATGCTGAGGTTAGCCAAATTTGGACACAAAATACAGAGATTGGCAGCTTAGTTAATCAACACAGTTTTTATGTATAGAACTGTAACAATCTTATGGCAACAATATTAATATAGTACCATGAGACTATGTTATATGAGTTAATCTATTAGTCAGAGAAAGTTGACACCATGTGGTGTGGGCGTTATGAGTTATATTTCACACTTCATCCATTAATTATGGTTCTTAAGCACAATAATCATTTAAGCTGCATTTTCTGGAAATTATTTATTTCTATTTCCAGCACAGCTAGAACCAATAGTAAAACTTGCTTCCAAAATACAATTTTCACTTGAAATTAACTCATTGCTCCGTAGGGACTAATAAAATTTTAAACCCCATATCCTTTAAATCATTAAGTAATCTTATGTGATATTGTAGAGGAAAATACTGTTAGACTATCTGCTTTCTTTGAAGTATAAATTCTTTTTCCTGGGGTGATGCTTTTAAAAAACAATTCCCCCCCCCCCCCCACTGAAAGCTTGTTCATGTCACTTTTTATTGTGTCATTGTTTTCACACATGGCCCGTATTACCATCTTGGGGATGAAATACTTTTCATTCAGCCTTTTAAAATACAGAGCTCAATGAAAATATTATTAATCTTTCTGGTATGTTTACCCAGTATTACTAGTAGAAAACCTGTAGTGTCAGTATTAATAATTCTGTGCAGGAAATAATGAAGTCACACTGACTTCTTACTCCTTGGTGAATGTGGCACGAATTGCAGCATAAACTGCTACATCCCACATACTAAAAAATTATTCCCCATAAATCAGTGACTTGGCTTGGTTACTTACTGAAAAAATGGATGTCATTATATCCAAAATTTTCTGATTTCAGGCAGAAAATATTAAGACTCAGGTAAGACAGTCTAAGCAAAGCTAAGGAATATCCACAAGGAGTTACAAGCAGCCAGGCAGAAGCAGAGTCAATTACAAATAGAAGGGATTAATGAAATAGATAAGGAACAGACAAACAGAGCCTGGGAAGCTAAGCCAAGGCTACAACTATTGGGCAGAGTGTGTGGAAAATTTCTGGTTTAAAAGAAAAATCCAGTTACACAGCAGAGAAAAATCCAGACAGGGACCTACAGAGCAGATTTACAGGTCTTCCTCAAATATGCCACCCTGATTGTATAGTTAGCTTTTAGTCAGATTTGTTTTTTAGAATACTTCAACTGGCATACAGTCTCAATGCAGTGGACCCTCGACTTACGGAATTAATCCGTATTGGAATGGTGGCTGCAGGTTGAAAAGTCTGTAGGTGGAGGCTCCATTGACCTACAATGCATTGAGAACCGATTAATCCGTAACCGGCTGTTTTTGTTCCATTTTGGGTTTTTTCCCAGTCTGTAGGTTGATTCTGTGGCTGTAAGTCGAACCTAAATTTTGTGGCCAAAGAAGTCTGTAACTCGAAAAGTCTGTAAGTTTAGCCGTCTGTAAGTCGAGAGTCCACTGTATATTCAGTCAGAGACTCTGGTGTTGAAAAAGAATAAAAATGTATCTCCTTTACTCACAAAATCTTCATATTGGAATGCAAACAAAAACATATTCACTCACTATACAGTATATTTTAACTGGGTAGCTTATTATTTGCTTCTTTAACCAACTGATTACATAAATACTCAGAGCACTGACACTGCCATTACCTAACTCTGACATTGCTAAACACTAACAGACTATCAGACACTGAACCCAGATTGAGGTTTTTTAAAAAAAGCGGGAAAAAGAATCTGAGGTGGAGAGGGAAGCAATTGGCTATTCTGACTGACATTCGACCAAAGTCATCAAACCCTCTTTAAGGCAGAGGAAAACCCAAGAGAGATATTTGTTAGCTAAATAAAGGAGGGAGGAGCAAATATGGGTTTGGATGCCAGGGACCATAGAGTTGCCCAAAGGGATGTGCTGTAAGTAGAGATGAGCATAAACTAGTTTATCACCCAAACAGGTGTTCAGCACTTCAAAGCCCCACTTCCTCTGGCGGGCATCCAATTGGAGGCAATGGCCTGGCTTCCCTGCTCTGCCTCCTCTGGGTGTTGCGTCTGAGTGAGCACCCATCAGAGGATGTAGGGCTTTGAAGCACTGGACGCTTGTTTGGGCAATGAATGAACTGGTATGAACTGCCAAATCAGCAGTTTATAGCTGAATGCAACCATTCTAAAAATTGCTGTTTGTGTAGATTACAGATGCTAGCAAGTATACACCCATGCACAACTGGACCGAAGCAGAGGCTACCAGCAGAACAGAGATGCCACACCTGTAGATACTTACTAGGCATAGGGTTTTTGGGGTATTTTAAAAAAATCCAAACCCCATAATTCCTCATTTTGGGTGTTCTTGGGTGTTCTTTCTGACAGATCCACACCGGCAGATAGCTAAATGTGGGTCATCTGGAGAAAAGGCCTAGTTGAGAAAGCCTTGAGGAAGCCTAGCATAATTCTATCCTACCTTTCTATGTCAAAGGGAAGCTGCCCCACTTGCTAGTTGTGAGCTTCCTTTCTGAACAGGAAGCGAGAACAAAGCTAGACCCTTTAAAATACTTGTGAATGAGAGGATGATGTGATTTCCTAATTTTAAGTGAAGATTATATTTCAGCATCTGAATTTAGTTTAGTGTCTGTGATCTGTTGGCATATCACCATGAAACACCTAGATTATGGGAGAAGGATGAGAGAGATACAGAGTGAGGAAATTTCTTTTTCCTATTTTGTTTGTTTGTTTCCAGTACCTCTCTTCAGTACCTTTCTGTCTCAGTAAAACCAAGAACAATTCTGCCAAGAAGTGATTTATACATGGTGCATTTCACAAATTGGGAATCTAGTTCTCTTTTATCCTATCAAGTGGTGAAGTTAATTCTATTACTTTCTTATTTTTCAGTTTTCTGATCAAGTGTAGTAATGGGGCAAAATTCTTCTCATCGAGTTTGGTCACAGGGCAAGAACAATCAGATGGATCACATTTCAGTTTATAAAATGGAACACTATCATTACTTTACACTGAATAAAACTGGCTAAATGTTTGCCTTTCCTCAGTTATTCCCAGTAAAGGTATTCGAAATGGTGTAACTCAACTCTGGAACAATCTGCAGCACAACAGTTTCTAAATAAGCATGTGGTCATCTGCTGGATAGAGCTGCAACTTAATTTGGTGCTAATAAGAATGGCAAAGGTGTGAGACAAACATGCTTTCTTTCCACTAATCTGTTCAGTCTGTATGCAGAATATATCATATGGAAAGCTAGACTGGATTTAGAAGAAGGAGGAATGAAAAAATGGATGGGAAAAACATCAATAATTGAAGGTATGCAGATTACATCATCTTAGTGGCATTAATGTTCTAAAAAGCCCCAGGTCTAAAAATGCTGAGCGCGATATGTACTGAAAGATTTGAATGCTGTTATAGATCCACGGTGTGATCTGCGAAGATTGGGAAGTTTATTTAAAAAAAAAATAAGAGAGAGAGAGAGAGAGAGAGAGAGAGAGAGAGAGGATACTAGGCCACAGAGAACTTCACTATTTATTTCAATGGCAATTAAAGTTACTTACTTGCTACAATGGCAGTTTAAGTGCCTCTGTAGTAAAACCTTCTACAACCCTAATCTGCTGCTGCGGAAGCAGCTTTGGGACACTCGGACTTCATGTTCTTGATGGTACATAAAACTAGATTTTCTCCTAATAAAATGACTGTTTAAGGCTCCATAGACATCTGGAGTGCCAGCGATAACCCCATTCCTTATTGGAGTCTTAGCCAAAGATTCCTGTAAGCTCTGTCAAGAACATCTACTGTTGTTTTCTGGAAATACTTTACAAGAATCCTGCATGCTGAGTCTTTTCCAAGAAAGAAAGGGCGAGCAGGAAGCCTTTGTTCCTCATTTGGTGAATTCTACCAACATTTTCCTAGGACAGCTAGGCTTAAGGAGTCCATACAATTACAGTGTTAACACACTGTAAAAATTAGATGTGAAATCAAAATCGCTGTGTCAAATGACTAGTAAATGATAGCAACTTAGCACTGAGAAAAGTAGGAACTGTTTTATGTTTAAATTAAAAAAAGAGATACAGTAATAGCAGTTAGTGAAGAAAGAGGAAAAAATCTTGTAAGTAATGAAGCACCAGGGAAGATCTAGACTTGGAAAAGATTACAGGGAAGGATATGAAGAGCTATGACTTCCTGTTGCATATTAAAATATAAATTTGCATATCCAATTAGCAGGACCTGCATCCAAACCTTGGATATCCACATTTTCTAGTGGTCTACATAGGGGTTGGGAAAGTGAATCCCAACTCCTAGCATTCTTCACCGTGGCTAGGGTAGATGGAAGTTAGCAACCCCTGGAGAGTCACATTCTGCCCACTTCTGTTCCACACTGTCATTGGTGCCTTGTATTAAACAACAACCTTCTCATTTTGTCTGCAATTCTGTTCATTCGTACATTTGCTTTCTCTGTTATGCCGTGTAGACACATGAGCTTGTGCCTTGTCTAATATGACAGGCACTTGTCAGGAATGAAATACAGCTCTTGCCTCATTTTTGATATGTTTCTGGTAGCTGAATATTCTACCTTGTTGCTTTCTCATCTCAGGGTGCCTCATACGCAGCTTGACACACAAGCTGATATCTCCTTATAAGACCCATGCTGATTTCCTTCAAAGTTGTTTTCCCTTTTTGATTATCAGTTCCTTTGAGGTGAAGAAAACCAGGTTCTCAAAAGCAATAACCTCAGTCGTCTGCCTGTCAGATAGAGATATGAGAGTTATCAGATGGTGCTTGAATGTGTTTTTGCTTTCATATCATTAACACAGCTTCCTTTCAAGCTAGAACCAGGTGAGGTATACGAGATATTAATTACATCTGCCAGAGGATAGAGGGTAGGGAACACAACATGGCTGTTGACTGCTACTGTGAATCTCAGTAACATGGTGATTTCCTATCAATTTGTCAATCTATTGGCTGAACACAATTTATTTTAGCCTCATTGAAGGGACAGGGTGTAAATGAAGGAAATTTACTAACTGCTTCCTCCCTTTAGGAACTGCCAAACAAAACACATGTTCTTTCCAAAGAAAGATTTGTCAACAGCAAGGGTTTAAGGCTTCCCAATAAATTATGGACAACAAAACGAAAGATCTGCTAGGGTTATGGAGAACTTTTATGTTTAGAGTAGAGATGGGGACAAACCGCCAAAATGGCTGTGAGGGTGCTGTCTGCCTATCGGTCCACAGATCAACTGTTTGGCAGGCCCATAGACAGAGTGGGAATGGCATAAGCAGGGAGCATGGGGGACACATAAAAATGGAGAAATATTCATCCCTTTTTATTTGTCAGGGTCTCTGGAACTGGCAAATACAAAAGGGTCAATATTAAACGAATCAGCAATTTATAACGAATATTATAATTTACCTTTTTATTCATCCCCATGTCTAGTGTAGAGCTTACAACAAAGCTGTTTGTCATCCCTTTTTATGTTATTAACACCTGTGTAAAGTCTAAATAAGTAGTCAAGATTCAGTGGATGCTATGGTACCTTCCACTTTTATTTGACTGATGATACATTAGCTGGGTATCTGGGAAATGTCCTGTTGTTCACAGCATTGCAGGCTTCCTCTTATTAAAAAGCATTGTTGTTTGCTCAGTGGTGTAACTAGGGTGAAGCTGCAGGCAAAACTGAAGAGATGTGCAAGGATCATGCAACGTTGTCATAGTTACTACAATGAATTCTGTAGTAAGCTTTTTTGGTGTATAATTGTATTGGTTTTCAAGGTGGTTGAAATACCAGAAATCAGTTTGACAAGAGTTTCACAGAGGGCAGCAGGCCTGGCAGAGTTGCACCTTTGAAGGTCTTCATCAGTGCCTTTGTGTTGGCCTCAGAATGATGTCAAACACTTTCAGGCATTGACTATTGCTGAAGAAAGAGAAAAGTTGGAAGGTGTCACATTCAGGTCTAATTGGCTTTTTTGGCTTGCAACTCCATCAGTACATAATACTGAATGAAATTGCATTGCTATGTGTTTTTATAAGATGATGGTTATGATATATATATTTGTTCCTCACTTAACTGAAAGGGTTCATAAGTGTAAAGTTTGAAAAACCATAATTTGAGGATTGTAGGTTAAACCAGTTCCATCTAGAGTAGACCCACTGAAATTGTGAGATGTTGGTAAGTCAGCATGTATGTACCACCTATTGATTCAGTGGGTCTGTTTCTTAGGACTAATCTTTGCAAAGGACTGGGCCAGTGATATATATAGATGAAAGCAAGGCTGGGCATATGTGGCCCTTTGGGACCTATTGAGCTACAACTCTCATGACTTAGGCAGCTTAGTATATCATGTACTGCAGCAACATCTAGAGGGGCACAAGTTGACTGCTTTTGTTCTTTTCTCAAGAGGAAGCCACTGCGGCTGAAAAATACATTTATTTGAAATCCATGTGATCCTTAATCAGATGCTTATGTATGTCAGCAGCATACTTTCTGGATCACAAACTTCCTTAATTATTGCCTAATTAAAGGGGAGTTTTTTAATGTGGAAATTATGATTACTGCGTTTCATTCAGTACTGTAGAACCTGCTACAGTCAGAAGCCTTATGCAGACATTATGTCTGAAAGTGGGGAGGACCAAGTGGGTGTTGGGAACATGGGGGCTACATGTAAGCTCTTCCCCTCCTCACCCCACCTGGAGAAAGGCACTCACACCTTTGTGTGAGAGCTGTGTAAGTGCATTCAGCTAAGCACACCTGCTCTTCAGATGTTCATGTTCATCATGGGAAGGTTTCACTGACTTCGGGGTGGGGCAAGGAATATGGGCACAGCTTTACATATAGTTACAGATTGAGGCACAGTGCCTACATATGGTTACACCATAACACAGTGGTCAAGATACAACCCACAATTTACTCCCTCTGCGAGGGGCAAATCTATTCCCGTGCCATGAACTCAGCAGGAAGATATAACGGAACTACACTTCCTTTTCATTCTGAATCTAGGAGTGCGATCAGACAGCGATAAATGACTCTGCTAGAGGAATAACTTACCTTGGTGAAGCAGCTGCTTCCAGATCTCCTTGAGGCAGGCCATGCGTGACAGCTAGTCATGTATATTTTTCATTGTGTAGTTCAGTTACGAGAGGAAACAACAAAAGAGTCAATCAATTCAATGAATGTAGGAGTAAATGAATGGCTGTTTTCCTTTCCAACTTTTCTCACCTTTTTATTTGTTTCCCTTTCCTTTTCTCTTTCTTCTCCCCTCCCACTCCTTTCCTACAGACAATTGAATTGAAATAATTGTAATAGTCTAATTAGTATGAAGCAAAAAAAAAAAACCCCACAAACCCACACGCATAACATTATAAGATGTCGTAGACCACTGCACCTTGGCCCCGTGTTGTGGCTGCTACTGACACACTGATGGAGCTGTCAACCACAATGGTGTCCATATACATAAGCAGCAAACAATGGTCTTGTATCTGGCTGCCCAGCAACTGGGAGATGCTATAGAGGTGAATGGCTGGGGAAGAGGAGCCATGGGGATGTAAGAAGAGCTAGGGCAGACCCATCAGATGAAGGCTTGAAGTGGGAAGCTCCTGGTGCAGCTGCAGGGTTGAGGATATCCAGTCACAAAGCAACAGTGGGGCAGATATGTGCTACAGTCTTCAGCCAGAGGAGCAGGAGGGATGGAAACTGGTCCCTAGACCCCTTATCCTCTGTTTTCCTGTACCAAGTTACCTGTGCCTGGTTATGCTATATGGAAACTGACATGCACTATAGTTCAGTACATGCACTGATTTAGCTGTAAGGGTGCCAGTTCATGCCATGTTACCACCACCACCCCGCCCCGCCATAGTTTAAGCTGGAGACTCACCCTGGGAGGAGAGCCAGGAAGAGGAGAAACTCACCCTAATACCTCACAAGCATTAATACATACTACACATACAGACCTGTTTGGTGGAGGTGGCAGCCTCAGGACTCAACATCCTTATTCCCTTGCACTGGATGGAAAATCCACTTCCTATAAGAAGTTTGGAAAAAAAAAACATGTAACTCATAAAGATGAGATGAGATGCAATGTAATGGGGGTGGATTATGGTAATTTGTATTTGAAAACGAAGTCATCCGGCAGTAAAATAAATGGTGGGCTGATTTGAGACATCAGTGCAATTCGGTTGCTTTGTCTTGGGTTTGATGGGAAAGATACATGAATAGGTGCAGTTCTTCACTGGGGGTGTGTGAAAATGCTGTAGTTGGTGGCTTGATTCATTTTTCAAAGGCAAATTACAATTAGTGGTTGTGAATGCCATCCCTGCATCTTTCACACACAGAGAGGTCCTCTCCCCCCCTTGCCCGGTTGTTTGAAATCAGCTGGATTATCTGCAAATGGGAAAGGCTCAGTGGACACTTCCAGAGTGAAGACAGAGAAAAGAGAAATGGGAGGCTGCTACTATGGTTACAGTGAGAGTTAAGTGAGACAGAAAGAAAGAGAAAATGTGTGTGGGGGCGTGATTCAGTAGTAGTGGTACTTTGGTACCCTACGAATGTAATGGATTTATAAATAAGTCATGTCATACAACCTTTCTCACAGCATTCACAAGACAAGATGATTGGGAAGGAATGCTCTGTGTGATTTAGTTCTGCCTTGACTCTGGCAGAAGACGGGATGAGCAATCCTATACATCAGTTACACTGGGGAAGGGGGGGGGGAGAATGGGACAGAACATCATGTTGGTAGAAAGGCTGCTGTATATTTTCTATGCCTGTTGTGCCTGGGAAGGAGGGGAGAACACACAAAATAGATACTGAAGACAATGCTAGTGGCCACCAATTAGGAATTGTGTTTGTGATGTGGAATATAGAAGATTCTAGTGAACTTGTGGACATGCTCCCTGCACCCCTGCACAAACACAGCCTGTATCATCTAGTGTGCTTCAGCCAATCAGGAACAGTACATCCATCAACCAATATCATGACTGTTTTGCCCTCTTTTCCATCACTATTTCTAGGTGCTATTCTTTGGTTCACTCCCTTCTTCTGAGGTCAATTCCTGTTTGTTTACCTTGCTGGAGAGAGGCAGACAGCACATGGCTTCTTCTTTGCTGCCAGTAGATTTGCAAGCACAGCATCTAGTTGTTTCTGTCAGTTTAGGACCCCCCCCACCTCCCATCCATGAATGGATTTCTGAGAAAATAAATACTATGTTTTTCTTTTTGCCCTACTGCCAGTCTCTAAAGTGTTTATTCCTTCCCAGGAGTCAAACTGAGGACAAGAGTGCTTCGCTCCATCAGCATAAAAACCAATTAATTCTAGGAAGTTATGCATTCAGCAAAAAACAATGATAGAGGCAATTAAAATATTTTTGGGAAAACTGGCATTTAAGGCCAAATTCAGTGGTAGAAAGAATTGAGCCTCTGCTCAGTTGAAAATTGGAGTGTGCTATAAAACCTGGAAAAACAGTGAAATCTAATGATGAAGCTTAACATTACAAGGCAAAATCTTGATTATAATCATATTTCAAGGTTGTTGGTGTATTTTGCCTATTACAGCTTTCTTAAAGTGATCATTCCCTTCATGGTAGTCACAAGCTCAGCAGTAGGTCAGAGTATGGTGCCAATATAAAGTTAATGCTAGCACTCACCAGCCTCTACTGACAATGGACTGTCTTACACACCTTGGCAATTGTACCTGTCCCATTGTTGCCTCCTGCATCGGGGCTGTTCTCCACCATTAATGGTACCTGCATGAAAAGAAGGAATCCTGTCTACCATGCATTTACTAACCACAAAGATACAACAGGCATCTAGTAAAATAATAGCCCTTATTAAGTAGCATCCAGGATAGAGAAGACCGAACATGAGGCACAGTTGAAACTAAGGTATACTGTGGCCAAAATCCTGTTGGCATAAAGTTATGTTGTAGAACCAGATGATATCATCTTTAGGCACTGGTATTTAATTTAAATGAATGGAAAGCTTCCCATCCTCAGCTTCTTTAAGACTTCCTTTTGTCCTCAGGAGAACTTTGAGAGACTTAGGATGGGGAAAAGGTTTTAATAGTTTAAAAATATTCATTTATTTATTTGAAATAGTTGTATGCTGCCTTCCTCCTTAAGTATCCAAGATGATGTATCGTATTAAAAGAAACAAAGTGAAAAGCTAAATAATAGCTTATTACAATGTTTAAAAAAGCATTAAACAGAGATCATATTAAAACTCATAAATAAGAGCAATATTAAAAGCTCAAGTAAAACAACAGAATAAAATTGAAGGGATTGCCCTTTAAAAAATCCTCTTGGTCAGCCAGTCATTTAAAGCAGCCATTCTCAACAGGGCCCATATGACCTCCGAGGGGGGAGGCTCATTTGAAGAGGGCCACAGACTGAAAAATGTGAGAAGGAGATTTTCTCTTCATCTGTTTGTGCTGTCTCCTTGTTGGACGGGAGGCCCTGGAACCTGGGAAGAGCTCCTAAAAGAGCTGTGGCCCAAAAAAGGTTGAGAATGGCTGCTCTAATGGAACTTTGATCAACATCTCATTTCTAAGAAGGCTGTTTTCCCCTAAAGACAAAAGTCTTCACGTGCTTGCGGAAGGACAGCAAAGACAGGGCCAGCCTGGCCTCCTATGAGAGGAAGTTACAGAGTCTGGGGGCAGCAGCAAAGGAGGCCCTCTCCTGCGTTCCAAGCAAATGTACTTGTGAGGGTGGTGGGACTGACTCTCATAAAAGGGAGATACAGTGTTTTAAATAGCTTCAACCCAAGCCATTTGGATTTGGAGTTCCCATAGGCAGTCCTAGTAGAGGATGTGGCAATTTGGCTGCCAATTTCAGCTAGAAGCCTTTCCATTGACTGTCTTGCTCACTTTTACTACCATTACTGCTTGTCGATACAGATTTTGTATGTGACCTCTAAAGGCCTTGCCAAATCCCCACTGATTCAGTGGACCAATATAGTGCAACGTACTATGCTAAGCAACAGGATTTCAGCCAAAGTTTCATAAACTTTTCCTGGTCCCTTCTTTCCTTCTCTCTTTCTTTTACCTCCTCATTTTAAATAAGATTTGGCAGCAGTGTAAAACCCACTATGGTTGCCAGAAAAGAGATCTGGCTTACTCTGCTACTGCCAATAGCAATTAGACACTACACTTTTTTCTAACCGTACTTGTGGGCAATATTTGACAGGATTTTCTCCACCAGGAAAGGTGGAAATGTGCTTCTGTAAATGGGAGCCATTCTTTAATAGATTAATGGTTTATTTCCATTTAGGAAACACATGAATTGATGAATTTTCCCAACTTTTAAGAAGTTCCTAGGGCAACTTACAAGAAGTTATGAATTAGAATGCTAAAATATAATAGGGCTATATAAAGTGGTCCAAGAGTTTAAAGCAAACATTAAGCAACATAGAAGTAATGTGCAGATGCATAAAAAGCCTGTGGGAGATACAAATATCTTTTAAACATTGGATTTAAATTTTCTGATCCACATGCATGACTGATGCCTGCTGTGTAAACTCAAAGGGAGCAGACTTTGCAATCCAGCACTAAAAATTTTGATAGTCTTTTAAAAACTTCCAGAATTGAGTGAGAAGGATGGAGTAAGGAAAGCTAAATCCTGGGTTCTGTATCAATGGGGGGGGGGGGGAAATGTGGCCCCAGAGTTACATATGGTAGTTTTTGTGGGCTCCAGCCCTGGCCTTTTTCCAGAAAAAAAGTGGTGAATTGCTGTTCCTCAAAAGTCTCCAAGAATGGCGATTCACATTTTGAATAAGCTGCAGGAGGCTCTGAAACATTTTAAACTAAAAAATACCCAAGTGTGGATTTTGGTACTTTGGGTTTGACTGGGGGAGCCTATTCAGGGGCATGTGCAGCCCCCCCCCCTGAAACTTGGGAGCAAGAAAACTGGCTCCGGGACCTGCTGAAGTTGTCAAGCATGGGTGTAAATTATAGAAATGAAGCAGGCTTGTATTTCATAACTGATTAGAGTTCTCATAGTCACGCCACAGGGCACAGAAGTAAATACGGTTCTGATGTACTTTGCTCATATCAGTTAGAATCATACTTAGTACCATCATCCCCCTGCAACTTCTGAGATTTCTTGATACACTGGCACATAATTTCACACCATATTTTTAACCACAGGAGCTAGGAGATTGTTTTATTCTCTAACAGTGAAAGAGAGCATTCTGAAGAATTCAATCCTTTGTCTGGTACCAAATTCTGTACTTACATACAGCAATGGTAGAACAATCGCACCCCTGACTATAGCCTGCCTGCACTGCAGTAAAGTACTTCACAACAATTTAGTCAGTAAGAAGTGAAAGTCAGTCTTTTCCATTTACCTGAGATTGCCTGTGTTCAGCCCATAATGGCTCAGGATGGTGCTACAGATTTTGCCCTTCTTCTGCCTCCAAATGTAGGCAGAGCGCTTTGTCTGCAGCCTTTGAAGGCTGGTACATGAAGCAGTGGAACAGAGCTATGCCAAACCACAGGTGTTCTCCTTGGAACAAAAACACCCCAAGTGGTCCCCATCTCCTCAGCAGCCATGGGGGTACCCCTTGCTGCTAATATTTCTTTAGTTCTGCACAACAGAAATGTAGGTTGTTTTGTTTGTCTGCGATCAAAGTTGTAGTACAGTAACTCAGATCTTAAAAATAAAAATCAAATATCATCTAATTAATATTTCATGTCAGTTGCACCATTTAATTACTTTTTGCCCCCTGCTGTATTCTTCCATCCCTTTCTCCCTCTCACTTCTCCCCCTCTCCTTCCCTTCCTTTCCAAGGCTTTGGGCCAAGAGTAGTCAAATTACAATTTATAGGATATTTCCTATCTTGAAATGCATACCCAAATAATGTAAAGGGCCACATTCTTTAGGGCAAGATACTCCTATAGCATTGTAATAGATCTCTGTTTCTCCTTCTCAACTTGACTTACTTTCACTACCCGAGAATGCAAAACCTTTTACTCTCCAGCTCTTTTGGGCAACATCTCACACAGGTTCCTGCCTTTGGCCACATTGGCTGAGGCTGATGGAAGTTGAAGCCAAAATGCCCGGACGACCAGCGGTTTCTCACCCCTGCTACAGCCCATACCAATGGAGCTGACTTACCTGAATAGGATGGACTGCTAAATATGCTTAGAGCTGTTGCCCCAAAGATGGTACAGTTGTACAGAAATTACAACACACCTGTGAAACATAGTGTTCTTATTCTTTTCTTTTCTGTGGAAAGGAAAGAGGTAGTAGTGCAGGGAACATATGGGAGGGGAATATATTGAGGTATAATGGCCAGGATCCTATTTAAATTGTGCTCTGCACCAGAGTACATTCCAGTAAAATCAATAAACGTACATAATCCTCAGAATCCAATAAGCCAGTTAAAAAGTTCAAGTCAAAATATACTGGCTGCTCACCTTTCCATACACCTGACACCTTGCCTTGGCTCCAAACTGAACAGATTTTCAAACCTCATCTGAATTTGTCCAACTCTGGTTCCACACAAAGGTTCTGGGGGAGAGAATTTCATAGGTTTGGAGCCAAATGGGAAAATGCCTGAAGCCTGAAATTTGCTACCTTCGTCCAAGGGACCATCAAAAGTCCACAGTCTGTGCACTGAGTCCTCTTAAGAGGACTATGGCATGCCACCAACTCTGCTAAGTAATTGGAAGGGGGGAACTGTAGGGCTTTAAATCTCACTACAAGGATTTTTAAATATATTCTTTACTGGATAGGCATCCAATGCAATGACCTAGGACAGTGATGGTGAACCTTTTTGAGCCCGAGTGTCCAAACTGCAACACAAAATCAACTAATTTAATTTCAAAGTGCCAATACTGCAATTAAAACCCGAATGCTGAGGTTTAGTTTAGAAAAAAACAAGTGCTCCTGCACTGCAAGGGTTAAATGCTTGGTTCCCCCCACCCCCATGGGCAGTATTAACAAAGAAATACTTACTGGGTCTCCAATCTCCCATTGGGCTAGACCGGTAATGGTCACCATTGCACCCCTCTGCTGGACCACTGCACCAGCAGTGGGGAGTGCCAGAATCTGGGATTGGAGGATGGGTAAGTATTTCTCTATGGCGACTTATGGCTCGTGTGCCCACAGAGAGGGCGCTATGTGCCAGCTGTGGCACACGCGCCATACGTTCTCCATCACTGACCTAGGACGATGGGAAATATGGGAGCAAAGTGGTAACTTGAACATCACTTGTACAACACTATTCTGTACCAGGGTAAGTGGATGAAGTGGAAGACCCACCAAAAGGTTGTTACAGTAAACAAGGGGCAAGAACAAGGAGCTTTGTAGTTTCAGGAGTCATGAAATGATAGATCCAGCAGATATTAGCAAGATGGAAATTGCACCAGCAGTGGGGAGTGCCAAAATCTAGGATTGGAAGATGGGTAAGTATTTCTCTATGGTGACTTATGGCTCGTGTGCCCACAGAGAGGGCTCTGTGTGCCAGCTGTGGCATGCGCGCCATACGTTCGCCATCCCTGACCTAGGACAATGGGAAATATGGGAGCAAAGTGGTAACTTGAAAATCACTTGTACAACACTATTCTGTACCAGGATAAGTGGATGAAGTGGAAGACCCACCAAAAGGTTGTTATAGTAAACAAGGGGCAAGGACAAGGAGCTTTGTAGTTTCAGGAGTCATGAAATGATAGATCCAGCAGATATTAGCAAGATGGAAATTACATACCTTGGCTGTTGCGTTCACAAATTAACAAAGTGACAGCCAATCATCCACTAAAATGGCAAGATTTGTTGTTAGGAGCAGTAGTTACAGAGGAAGCATACTGAATTTCAGAAACCTGCTTCCTTACCCAGTAAAACTCAAACTAGTCCTCCAGGGGATGGGAGGGAAAGGAACAAGGAAGACTAAAATCTGCTTTAAAAGTCAAACAAATTTTCTGAGTTTTCTGAAAAAAAAGTAATTACCTGAGACATCAACTGAGGGCGATAAAGAAGCATCAAAAGCTGTGCCAGACAACCCTGGGGCCAGCAGACTCTTAAAAATATTAAAGAACTGCCTTGGGTTGTATGCCTGAACCAAAATAGTAGACTGATAAAAAGCCTGCTTAGTTTTATCTATACAGTTAAAAAAAAAACCTCCCCAATGCAGATTTCAAAGGGAATGGGGGTGCTCTGATGGTGCATGGTTCCATTGAGAAGAGAAGACCGCTAATTTTTAAGCTCCTGAGAAAGCCAAGGTTGAACAGGGCAAACAGCTCTCTCCTGACAAACAGAAGGGGCTGTTTGCTCCAAAGCAGCACTACTTGCTGTTTGGAAAGCAGCAGCCAAGTCATCCATTGAGCTAACCTGTAAATTATAATAGACCTGCAAACACTGTGGCCTTGACCAATCCAGAAATAGCTGCAAGGTTTCCTGATTCAGGGTGATGTAAACTTGCTGGAAGTAATTTCAGACAGGTTCCTGGTAATAACTATCTGAACGGGCAGAGCAGGTGGAAGAGGAAATATACAAAAACTATGCAAGGAAAATGATCAGAATGCCAGATAACTGGGTGGAAAATTCCTCCAGGAAGTTCATTTCCAAAGCTGAGTTTGGAGGGAGATAAATGCATGCCAACTTCACTACAGGATGCACTAAAGAAACAGATTGAACCTTGAAGGAGGTAAATACGTCAGTTCCTATCTGAGGGATCAGCTTGCTAGCAAAAGCTGCCTTGAATATTACTGCAACTCCTTCCCATGCTGTGTGAGGCAAGGGAAATGGGAACAGATGTAAGCTCCTGTAGAAAAGGTGTCTAAAGCCACACATTCATCCTGGGCAAACCATGTGTCTGAAATAAAGGTGACTGAAATAGATCAATGAATTAAATAGTTCAGCAGAGTACCTGCCTTATGTACAAGGGATCAGGCACTTCATTCCACAGCTTAATAGGCAGTCAGGCAAATAAACCTACCTGGACTGCTGGACCGTGACACTTCTCAGCTTCCTCTACTGTCATAATGTGTGCCCAATTGTTTAGTATATGGCCAGCAACAAGAAGAAAACTGCTGTGCAATTGCTCTTAGCCACATAGATTTTCCCCAGTAGGGTTTTGGACAAGTTTGTCTTCACCTCCATTCTGTAAAATTCCATGATTGAAGTACCGTAAACCCTCGACTTACAAACTTAATCCGTTCTGGAAGGAAGTTTGTAAGTTGAAAAGTTCGTAAGTAGAACCAGCAGTTCCCATAGGAATTCATTGAAAACCAATTAATCCGTTCCGGCTGTTTTTGGTTCTTAGGTCGAGGGGCAAATTGTTAGTTCCCATAGGAACTAATGCAAAGCCGGTTAATCCGTTCCTACCACTAGGGGCAGAATTTTTTTCTTTTTTTCCTTTTAACCTGAGATGACTCAGGTTAAAAAAAAGAGGAAAGAAAAGAGGGAGGGAAGGAGGGAACAGACCTCTTTTCAACAGAACACCTTGAAAAGCACCTTTTCAGCCAAGACAGGCACCTTCTGGGAAAAACTAAGCACCTTTCAGACAACAGATCACCTTGAAAAGCACCTTTTCAATCAAGACAAGCCAATACAGTACAAGCACCTTTTGGGGGAAAAGGGGGCAGTAAAGGAGGGAGGGAACACCTTTTAAAAATCCAAAAATCAAAAATTTAAAAAAAGCCAAAAAAAAATAAAAATACAGCCTGTACAGCACTGTACCAGGCAGTACCAGGCAGTCTGAAGACTGTCTCCAAATCCACTCTTAAAACGCTTGGAAGAGCGAGGAAGCAGACAGGCACCTTCTTCACTGGCCAACGGTTAACTGAAGGTTCAAATTTCGTGCTTTCCCCACCTCCCGTGCAGTTTTTTTCTGGTTCGTAACTTGAATCTAAGTTTGCAAGTCAAGTCAATATTTTTCTATCAGAGCGGTTTGTAGGTCAAAATGTTTGTAACTAGGGCCGTTTGTAAGTCTAGGGTTGACTGTAGCTTGATTGCACAATAAAGGGTCTGTCTGAAAGCAAAGCAAAGTGTGCTGTTTGTATACCACCCCGTAGTGTTTAAAGAGCTCTGTGGGTGGTTTACAATTTAATTACGTAGGCTATACATTGCCCACCCTTCCCAGTAAGCTGGGTACTCAGTTTACTAACCTTGGAAGGATGAAAGATTGAGTCAACTTTGAACCAGCTACCTGAGCCTGGGATTTAACTCAAAGTCGTGAGCAGAGTCTTCACTAAAGTACTGCAGTTTAACCACTGTGCCACAAGGCTTCAGAAAGTACGCACTTAAGACTTTGGATTGATATTTGAATCTGTCTAACCTGTGTGATTTTCACTCGAAACACTCAGATATTACAACACACCCACAGATGTTTTTAACTGACCAGAGGTTGCTCTGGAGTTTTCAGAGACTGCAAATCTTCTGACCTTTACAGCAAGCCTAGCATCTTTTATTCATGTCAGTATCTTGCATCAGGAAGGTCAGCATCAAATTAATCCACTTAATAAGAGACTGAACAATAAATTGCCTATACTATTCCGCCTAGTGCTACAGGAGTCTAATTATCCTAGACCAAGTTAAACAAGAGCAAAGTTATTTTTCAGGCTACACCTCTGGAGTAGACATCATGTGGTATCTGTCTAACTTGACCTCTGTCTCTACTTCTTGTTTATACAAAACAAGAACACTCTGTTGCCATGGAAACTCCTTTTTATGGGCTCAGAATTTACAATGTGCTACGTATGTTTCCTGTGTGATAGATGGACAGAAGCAAATGATAAAAAGGTAAACTTGCAGATCAATTCATGAGGTGATAAATAAACGTACAAGGTTAGTGCTTAATCACAGAAGACAGGGCAGACGTGACACTGTTTTGAAATGTATCTGTGTTGTTTTCTCTGTATGTTTTAATAAACCAGACACCTCTTCCCCTAGGCATACTTGGCTTGGTTGTGGGGTTTTTTGCCCATATCTTACACAAATATATATTAAAACAGTGTTACTGGGATTTTTAAAAAACATTTCCCATTTTCTCAGTACACACTTGCAGTTGGATATTTATCAACAGGATTCATTCAAGGCAGATGGGACCTCAGGATTGGTTAGCAGTTTCATATTTATTTATTTATTTATTTATTTATTTATTTATTTATTTATTTATTTATTTATTTATTTATTTATTTATTTATTTATTTATTTATTTATTTGAGTTATACCCCGCCCATCTGGTCTTCCGACCACTCTGTTTCCCCTCAGTTGATCGGGATGGCTGTCTCTCATGCTCTTGTCAGAAAATGCAGTTTTATATATCCGACACCCTTGTCACTGTTCCTTCTTAAACGTGACATCCTGCGCATTTGATGGCAGTGGTCCTTGGCAGCTGTCACACATTGCTGCTGAGTGTAGTGGGAGCCATAACAATAGCTGAGATTTTGTGAGATGTTATTCTCTCTTGTAAGAATAAAACTGGCATTTACCCCCCCCAAACATAACCAATAAATTTTAAAAAAATATAGACAATAACCAGATTTTGGGGTCTTGGTTCTTTGGAAATATGCTTTATAACAAAGTTTTGGTTGGAATTTAGTCTCCGTTTAGATTTATCAGAGCTGCTGTGGTTCCTCATTCTTTAAAATGGATGACTGTGGCTATCTTCAAACATACACCAAGCTGGAATTAAAGAAGAACCCAGCTTATTGTAGATAAGGTTTACTGGTAGAAACTTATTAATTTCTTCTACTTCTGCCGGCAGTGGTGAAACATAACTTGTGCCTGAAAACCACAGGTTCTGCAGACCCTCGTAAGAAGTCAGTTCTCTGGCCTGTCTCTCCCTGAAGAAAGTGAGACAAATAATGCATAGTTTATTCCATGACAGGTTATATGGATCATTGTTTCCTGCTGGGGGTATGTCAGAGAAATAAATAAATAAATAAATAAACAAACAAACGAACGAACGAACGAACGAATGAATGAATGAAGGGCTGCAGAGGCCCATGTTTTGTTTACTAGCTGGGAGCAATGCTATGCAGCAATATGCTTCTGATAAGCCGGGGTTTCTGTGGCAGCCTGGTTTATTGTGATATCCCATTGTGGCCTGGTTTATTACCAAAACAAAATCAATCTGCCTGGATAATGGCTCCCAGGACAGAATATGTGATGTACTGTTGTCAAAAGACACAGTAAAAAAAGCAAGAAATCAAAGAGTTGTGAAATAGGCAAAACATCAAAGCTAAGGTTCATCAAAGGTGAAGAGAATAAAAGAGTTTTAAATGACCAGTTTTACTTTAGCCATTTGTGTTTATCGTTGCATACCCTTTATACAAAAATTACAATGGAAGAGGTCAGAAGTGTTCCTGTAATTCTGCTGGTAAAGGAAATGAGGAAGATAAAGAATGCTTTCCATATCTTGGCATGCTATGCACTTAACGTGCAGTCTGATTCTAGTTCACCCATCATAGTTCTTGATGGCTATTGAACATTTAAAGAAAAATTAATCCACTGAAAAGAAGATTAAATGTTAAAACTCTATGAAACCATTCATGGTCAAAAACAGAAAGCAAAAAAATATCGAAACAGAAATAATTTTGGGCCCTAGAGAGGAAGTTTTTTCTGTGTCTCTTTAACATGACTAGTTCCAGACTACAATCTTGACAGTCTTGTGATATCTTTGTTCCTTCACTGGTATGTTGAAAGCCTAGCCTACACAGAAGGGAGCAGCCTGGCAAGATAAAATTCAGTCGCATATGGTTATAAAGGACAGAACAAGGAATGCCCAGAAATATTTGGATGCAAAATACCATCTTCCATTGATGTGATTCTCCGTCCTCATTTCCTTAGAACTTATTTAGTCCAATTGAAAATGCCTTCTGGCAGACAATTTGAAAAGCAACCTCTCTTGCAGCCTTTGAAATGATCAAGCCTATCTTATTTTAAATGTTAATAAGTATTAGTAATCAACTAACATTGCAAGTAACTGGCAGCAGTTTCCTATTCTAGAAATTTAACTTATATTAAACAAGTCTTTCTAGTAGAGAAAGATGGGTGAAAGGTTTAATGCTGAATGTCTTACATTTGCCAGCTGTGGAGGAAAATGTTAATTACGGTACTTCTGACAAAAAGTAACTTTTTAATGGTTATTATTATCGTCCATGAATCTCCTGTGAACTGAAAAGCTTTTGGTGTTGTTCTTTGTTGCTGATTTATTTAATATTCAAGTACTTCCATCTCTCTTGAAAGAGTGTTCTTAAAATATTGTGGATTTTTAAAATAAAAAAACCCACCTCAAAATGGTTTATTTCCAGCTTATTGCATTGGTTTATTTGTTCCACCCCCATCATACACTTTACCATTTTAAACATGATATGCCCTAATTATTATTTTAATTAATGATGTCTTTGGTCTTCTCTGTGTTGCAGATGTTGTAAATCTTCTGACACACTGAGAGAAGAGAGATGAGCCTAGTGTCCTACATGTGCTTCTGATTCTGGAGCTCTTGGCAATATTAATGTTGGCTTGGAATCTGAGCCCATAATTAGAGATGAGGATATTCGTATTCATATACGAATACGAATATCCCCACACAGGTGGAAATAATGAGAATCTTTGCTGCTGACATGAGCTTGTTGGACCTTCCTATTGTGCCCTTGTCCACAGTTGATTACCTAGTCATGGCAGGAGGTGGGATGACAGGAGGTGGGTCTCTCTGCTAGGTCGAAGAGTGGCAAAATCATGAGTAGACAATCATGATTGGAGTGGACCCTCATTATTTCCACCTCTGTGGGGATATTCGTATATGAATACCCCTATCTCTACCCACAATACCAAATAAATGATTGTTGGCATTTGTTCTGATCTTGTCAGTCTGCACTGCGAGCATGGGTGTGTGATCACAGCAAAGGGAGACCCACCCTAAACATTTGGGGTGAGGGGCTCCATTGTTGATATCATAAATATCCCCAGGAAGGGGGTCAGAAGAAACAAACTAGGAAAACTAATGCTAAAACAGTAATATTAATTTAAAATTAATTCATTAACTGTATTTTTTATAGTTTAAGGAAAAACTGATGTGGAGTCTCAGATGCTTAGCACTTGTTGTCTGTAGCAGTGGTAACACATATGCACCAGACTTGATTCCATGTATCTTTATGTCCATGTTTTGATTTAAAAGCTGCAGGGGAGGTAATTGAGAGTAAAATGAACATATGGATTCTGAAATTAGGGCACAGAGTGGTTAATTTCAAATTCTTTCCTTTGTACCACTTTAATTGCTTAGGGTCTTGGTTGATCGCCTAAACTTTTTTCCTCTATAAATCAAAGCATGCAACTCATATTTTAATAACATTGTTTTCAGAGTTGTGTATTAATCAATGCCAGCATTTTATTGTGATAATCCTGAGACCTAAGCCATATTGCATAATTAGTAATTTTTTGGGAGAGTGGAGAAAAAGACTGCACAATGGGGACTTGTTGGCTCGTTTGATAACAGATATCTCTTTAGTCTTATTCTTCAAAAATGATAAATTAAAAATGGTGCTAAGTACATATATGCTTGTACTGGTCTACAACTGGTTCATGGATTATGTGATTAGATATTGCACATTATCAGAGTTCTAGAAACCATGGTTTTGAAAGCTCTGATACAGAGAAAGCTTCCACATTACAAAAAGAAAAAGACAATTGTAGCATTAACTGAAGAAATAGTTTTATTGGTTTATTAGGTTATTCTTTTAATACCTAACTATTGCAGTTGACTCAGGACAGCATTAGTTCAGACCATGGGAATTACAAAAGTGGAATTCAGTGGAACATATTGCCATGTGAGATTACCAGGTGTCCAGACACTGAGTGAAGTCTCAGAGAATTGCTAGCTGTTCTCCTGCCAAGGAGGCATATAAGAGGCTGAATGGTAATGGAGGAAGAGACAGTTTAAGCTTTTGTTCCTGAGATGTCATTTTAAGCTCATTTCCATTCATACTGACTCGGTACTAAAGCTCGCTGGTTCAGTGTGAAAGTGTCTGCATGTATGTTGCTCCAAATAACATGGTGGGCCCAGGTGCATATGCCTAACCATCTCTATTGTTCACTTCTGGCTTTTTAGTGCATCGACATTGAACCGCCTGTACCAATTGGAACACGGGAATGAGTAGGGAACAAGCATCATGATAAAAACACTGGAAACAGCAGTGGAAGATCTGGGGGAGGAAGAACTCCTCGCACTGCACCCTCGCTGGGTACTTTTAAGAACCAACTAAAAACGTGGATGTATAGGCAGGCCTTCCCTTCCAGTTAATTCCTGTCCTCTTTCCTTTTTTATTCTTTTTCTCTTTATTTGATTTATTTTGTATTTTTTCCATCTTGCAGAATCATTTAATTAATTAATTGTTATAAATTTTTCTTGAACTTGTTATCCTTTATGTTGTAAGCCGCCTAGAGTGGTCGAAATGACTAGATAGGTGGGGTATAAACAAACAAACAAACAAACAAACTTTACCTTCCTTGCTCCACCTCTGGGATATCACAAGAACCTGCCCTTGGTCTCAGGTTTTGGCTCTCAAATTTATATGAGGGTGAGATGCTGATAATCTGGCAATCCTACTCCTGTGAAATAGGGTACTGGATTATACCTCAAATGCTATAACTTGAGATGGGCAACATGAGATTCTTGGAGTCTCCCATGGCTCTCATACTCTTGTTTTGTTTCCTTGTAGCTACTCCTATCCTCCTCACTGCATTGCAGAACCCTCTGCTGGTGCCCTCCATGCCTGCAAAATGGTGACATTTCCAGAAAGGAAATGAATGTTCTTCCCTGGGTGCCTGGTGGGTCTCAAAGATGAGAGATGATGGTCTAGGATTCTCTTCTAGAATACAGAGCCACCGTGGTTGCCTATATGTATAAGAAAACCAGATGTGTTGAAGAAGATTGAGCAAGAGATCATCACTCAGATACTGGTTTTCCTGTGAGTTTTCCTCCTTTTTAAAGGAGAACATTGAGCCACATGAGGTGAGATGCTAAGCTCAGACACAGGTTTACCACCACAGAGAAAGCTAGACCCTGAGGTCCGGATGACTGGAGATTTTTAACAAGTCTCATGAAATTTAGCATTCAAAGTCTCATTTTTCCAGAACAGCAGCTTTAAAATGTGTTCTGTCACAGATTCCTAAAATTATGAGGAAGAAGGTATGGATGGAAACTAAAATAAAACGAGGTATGTGGACTTATGGAGGGGGAGAGTGTAAAGGGCTTTCTGTGCTGCACGCTCCATTAAAAGCTTGTTCATAAATCAAGCGCACACCTCTCTATACGCTCCTGAAAACATGTTGGATGTCAGATTTTGTTTCATCAAGAATCGCCGCACACTCTTGCAGACCTTCAGGTGAATGTCAGCAAGCTTTCGTGGAAAGCAGTAACAAGGCGAACCCCCTAGGGCTCACTGCTGGGACCAAATCCTATTTAACATCTCTGTTAGTGACGTGGAAAGGAAAATGAGGCCTAATTGCCAGATGAGAGGACTTGGCAGCATGCCCGTTGTTTGGAGCAGGCACGCCAGAGGAATTTAGATTTGGACTTGGGATGACATACAGTTTTTCACTCTAGCCCTCACACATAAGTGAAGGCAGCCCAATGAAGAGTGAAAGTTTTTCTTTATAATATGGTCCAAAGTAACCCTCAGCAGGGTCCACAATACAAAGAACGGGGTTGTTCCTATAAATCATGGAATGTGTGGTGTAAGTGTGTGCACGCGTGTATGTACATATGTATGTACATTTTAGCAATGAAACACATTATAATTATTGGGAATTTTTTATACCTCACTGGTAATTTTCAAGTGTTTCAGGTTTAAGACAGTTTTGCACTTAATTAGGAACATAGGAAGCCGCCTTGGGCTAAGTCAGACCTTTGATCCATTAAGCCTGGAATTCTCAACTGTGATTAGCAGCAAGCTTCCAAGATTTTGCACAGGTTATTTTCCTAGACTTGTTTGGGCATCTCTTGTATTCCCTGGTGGTCTTCCATCCAAGTAGAAACCATGTTGAACTCTCTCTAACTTCTAAATTCAGATGAGGTTGGGTTGGTATGGCGATGCTAATTCTAGCAACCTACATTGTCTAGTCCAGGTATCGGTAGTCAGAATCTTTAGTAGCTGATAGAAATTATTTCAGTGTCCTCAAAGGATTAAAGAGAAAATGCCTTTTCCTGAGACACTGTGCTTGCTTCTGTACACCACTGTGAAATTAGAGGTACTAAGAGATTAGGCTGTAAGACTAATTCTTCAAACATTGCTAATATAGTATTCAAAATAAAAATCCTGTATCTATAGGTAGTTTTAGATAACCTAACCACAGATATTTAAAAATCACATTATTCCTTGAATGCAGCTATATATCATAACTGGTTTATGGCTATAATTGTTTCTTGGCTTCCAACTAAATCAAAATACTTCTGAGCAGAGCCCTCTAGTAATCTATATAAAGCCCCACAGGGAGCTTGTGGGATGCAGTAGGCAGAATGTTGGGCTAGGATTCAAGAGATCTGGGTTCATATCCCAGCCCAGCCACGGAAATTCATTAGGGGTTGGCAACAATAAACCATTCCTAGAACATCTCACATGCCTTTAAAATTCTGTTAGGGTCAGAGGTTGGAAGCTGAGGAAGAAAAGTAACAACAATAAAACCCCATCTGGAATTACAAACCCTGGGATTTCCTAATCAAGTAGATGTTTATATGGGAGAATGGGGTATCAGGTAATATATTTGTCCAGAGCTGGAAAGCATTTTCATGTAGCCTTTCTTTCGAACACTTTAAAAAATAGTTTAATTTTTTTTCACTGCATATGTGCATTCCTGCCTGAGCAGAGGGAACAATTTTCCTTGGCCTTGAGGTCCAGGGGTATGTGGGCTGGGCTGAAAATTCAGACCATGAGGGGAAAATGTGGACAAGTTGTAGTTTAAGCTTGCTGACATTTGTGCTAGCATCTCCTTGCAGATGGTTGCCGGATCTCAGGGCAGTAGCTGAAGTCTCAGTGAATTGCTTTGTTTCTCCAGGCAGGGAGATGAATCTCATGGTGAGAGTTGCTGGAGGATGAGATTACAGTGGTGCCTCGTATAACGAGTGCCTCGTATAACGAGGAATCCACATGACGATGGCTTTTTTGCAATCGCTTTTGTGATCGCATACCGATGTTGCCTATGGGGAAAAAACGCTTTGAGATGTTTTCCCCATAGGCACCATTTGCCGGCTGAACAAGCGGGCATTCGCTCGGGAGGAGGTGGGGGAATCTTCCCACCTCCTCCTGCCCGATCGCCAGCCTGTCAGCCGGCTGAAAACACAGCGTTCGCTCGGGAGGAGGCGGGGGAATCTTCCCACCTCCTCCTGCCCGCTCGCCGGCCTATCAGCCGGCTGAAAACGCGGCGTTCGCTCGGGAGGAGGCGGGGGAATCTTCCCACCTCCTCCTGCCCGATCGCCGACCTATCAGCTGGCTGAAAACCTGGCATTCGCTCAGGAGGGGGTGGGGGAAGCTTCCCACCTCCTCCTGCCCGATCGCCGGCCTCTTAGCCGGCTGAAGTCCGGCTATGCTTCCGACCCTCCCCCCACGGCTTGGATCCGAGCCGCGGGGGGAGGGTGGTGGGATCCGGATGCCTTTCAGGCGTCCCAGGCTTGCATCCCACCCGCCGCCGGTTACCCATGTTTTGGGTAACCGGCAGGGGGTGGGATCCAAGCCCGGGATTCCTGAAAGGCATCCGGACCCCCCCCACTCTCCCCCGCGGCTTGGATCTGAGCCGCCGCGGCTACCCCAGCCATGGCCGGACTCTAGGGAGTCCAGCCATGGCTGAGGTAGCCGCCGCGGGTCAGATCCAAGCCGCGGGGGGAGGGAGAAAACCAGATAATCCATTCCTATTAGAACGGATTATCCGGTTTTCAATGCATCTCTATGGGAAAACTCGTTTCACTTAACGATGTTTTCCCATAGTGATGTTTTTTTTAGAACGAATTAACCTCGCTATGCGAGGCACCACTGTACACTGATTTGTGTGCTTGGGAAGGCATTGAAGCTTAGGCTAAGCATTCCTGGCTTGTGCCAGAGCATATGTACATTGTGCAAACTTCCCATCCACATCTTGACTGGCCTGCCTCTTATCACATTAAAATGACCCACCCTTGTGACATCACAAAGACCTGTCTCTATGGTCTCAAGTTTTGACCCTGAAATATCAGAGAACAGAATGCTGCTGACCTGGCAAATATCCTATCCCCACATGAGTTTGGGAATGCCCTGATCTTGCAAGATTGACTGTTGCAAAGCAGAAGCAAGAGTTTGTCTTGTCTTGTATTTTGTTTTTATGATAGAACTGCAGAGCTATTTGGGGCATGGCTTGCAAGTGTGGCCATATCCCACCCTCACTTCAGCTGGACTCGTAATGCAGGCAAATACAGTGGTGCCTCGACTTGAGAACGTCCCTATCTAAGAGCGATTCAAGTTAAGAACGGCTCCATTCACAAAAAGTTGCTTCGACTTGAGAACAGAGCCTCGACCTAAGAACCAAAAAAGGGGGCGGACCCCTTTCCAGCCCTTTTTTTGACCTAAGTTCACCTTAGGTCAAAAGAAGAAGAAAAATCACCTCCTAGTGGTAGATACAGATTAACTGGCTTTACATTAGTTCCCATGGAAACTAATGCTTCGATTTAAGAACACCGCCTCAATTTAAGAACAAAAAACAGCAAATACGGATTCAATAGTTTTCAGCGCATTCCTATGGGAAATGGTGCTTTGACTTAAGAACGTTTTGACTTAAGAACGCTGTCCCAATACGGATTAAGTTCTTAAATTGAGGTACCACTGTACTGGCAGAGGGCTGGATTGGCATTTGGTTAGTAGCAGATGGGAGAAAAAGCCATCTGAGTAAGTAGGGGAACTATGAGTCAAACTAGATGATAAGTTTGATATAGATTTTGGAAAGGCACATTCCCCAAGTGGTGAAAGATATCTGATTGTCAAACTGTGTGGTTTTCCTTAGCTAGATGTTTTGTATTTAATGTGTGTTGTTTTGAGAGTGGTCACAGGAAGGTAAATATATCAAATCTGATTGCTGAGGCACAGTTGTTCCTGTTGCTATGTGCCATCAAGCTGCCTCCAGCTTGTTGTGACCCTGTGAATGATCTCCAAAACGTTCTGTCTGAGGCACAGATTTCTGTGGAAATCCCACCGTGGGAGAGAAATTGGGTTAATAGGGCCAGCTACTCTACATTCCTCTATGTTTGCCTCTGAGACTTCAGAGGCCACAGAAGGCAGTGGTATTGATTGGGTTTATAGGCCCACAGACAACAGGGAGCAGGTCTAAAAGGCATTTGTTGCTTATGTATAATTAACTTTTGTGCATAACACGCTGTGAGATCTGAAAACAAGAAACGGAAATATCAGGAGCTTGATGATATAATCCCATGCACAGTTACTGAGGAGTAAATTTCATTGAGTTTAAACATGCCTAGAATTTCACTCTATGGACAGTTATCTAACCAAACCTGAGCACACCAATTCATTTTCCAGATTTCCAAAACAGATTAGGCCTTTTGTGGTGAATGGATCCTGTGATCCATGGGCATGGAGGAATGAGTGTTGAGCACCCATATAAGTTGTCATGATCCTAAGTGAAACTGGATGCAAATATGAATTAACAATTATCAGTGAAGTATCTTCTGTTTCCAAATTCTGCCAAGTGTTTATGACAAATATACATGATACGTCTAGGAGGGCCGTTGCTAGGCTTAATTGCAACAAGCAGCCTTCTCGTTCATCGTATTGAAACAAAAGTAATGTTCGTTAGTGCTTAATTAGCTTAATATATAGCTGTTATTACTTTCAGAAAGGCTGTAGATATCTTCCTTGAAGGGGATAAATTGGATCTTTATAATTGGGTTTCAAACAAAAAAGAAAGAAAGAAAGCTGAATTTAATAATGCATAGAATGCAAATGCTGAGCCCCATCAGTGATTTCATTTTGGCTGGCTAGGTATTTTAGTGATAATGAACTGAAAAAAAAGCCTTTTAATTGAAACACTGAAAACAGTTTGTAGTGTTTATTTACTGAGCAAACAAGTAAAAAATGTACTTAATATTATTCAATATCTTTACAAAATGTACTGCTGTTAAGAAAATATATATAAACTAGATACTTACAGCTAACATAATGAACATGTGAATTATTCTGGGGTTTATTTTTCAGTGTTCAACAGATAAGAGGGGGGGGATGGCTGTATCCTTTGAAGTTTACAATTGTGCTAGATTTTTATGCATCCCATCAGATTATTTTGTGTTTCTGCTCATAGTTTATTTAAAGACGTGAAGAACTTCAGCTGTGGATCTTTTGGGAAATGGAGTATCGAGTTCACATAGTGATTATTGTAGACTCTTCCTTCTAGAGCAGGCTTGTCCAGCCTGCGGCCCAAGGGCCGCATGCAGCCCAGGTCAGCTCATAATGCGGCCCAGTGCAATTTTTTATTTTTAAAGAAATTCCAAAGTTTCAAGTTACACTGCTGGCGCTTGTGGCTGGAATGCGGCTGGGGCACGTCACAATGGGGGGGGGAGAGGGAAGGAAGGAAGGAGCAGGAGGGGAGGGGGGCTGTGTGACTGGATTGTGCTGTCCCTGTCAATAGGTGGATCCCCTCCCGGCCCCATAAAGCGACCAGAGTCGAAGCTGGCAGCCTCTGCTGTCTGTAATCGCAGCTGCCAGTAAGCATGCTTGGAGCGGGGCTGCGGAGGACGGCTAGGGCTGCCCCCCCATGCGGCCCAAACCAAATTTATGTGTGGCCCAAACCAAACTTTCATCTTCTAATGTGGCCCAGGGAAGGTGAAAGGTTGGACACCCCTGTTCTAGAGTAATGCTGGATAACTTGTGTCTCACAAGGTTAACATATGTGTTTTACCCTTGTTTTATCCAACTGTGTAGGAATAATAGTATAAAAATCTAGACACTGTAGCTAGAATCAAGACTGAAATGTGGTAGTAATATTTTCTGATAGTCTTGTAAAAAAGATGAAATGACAGAGAAAAGAGAGAAAACTAGGGACAGGAGTAGACTGTGGGATTTTGACCCTGAGGTTAGTTAAAGTAAGACATAGAAAATGGGGGTTGTAGTCCAAAACAGTAACTTCTCCAAACTCTGGATAAGAGTAACATAAAAGGATTTCAGCAGTTGTGTCAAGCAGATGGACGGTGAGACCACAATGGAGTAAAGCATGGGTGAAGAAACTGCAGCCTGTGAGCAACATACACTCTCCCTGCCCCCTTTGAGAACACCCCCCCGCTGGACTCCCTTGCATCTCAACCTACTAATTGGGGGGAGTGCCCTAAAACAAACCATTAATGCCTCCAGCATCCCTAGACCTGTTTTACACCTGGAGGGACATATTTTTTTTTAAGTGAGAAATTACCTCACACAATAAGGAGACCAAAGCCACCTCAGTACTAAATCAGAAGAGAAAAGTATAGCAGTCAGGACAAGAGATGACCAGCATGTAAACTACAGTCCAGGTTTCCCTTTTCCTAGGCTCCAGGAATGCTTACTGCACTTTATTCCTCTGGTTATTTTCTCGCAATTTAAAATGTTACCATTGAGACATTTTAAACTGTTAACAGCTGTTTCAGATGTATTTTAGGGAACCTTGCTTTTTGCCATATTGTCATGTAGAAAAATTAGGAAAGAATTATTTAAACTTGTTTCAATTATGTCCAAGAATGTTTTGAATACAGAAAGTATTCTTAAACTTCCATTAGCATCTCTTGCAATAGCAGGTTTTATTCCCCCCAAACACTTCACATAATTAGTGTATTGGAATGACTTAGGTCTATTGCTGCAGCGCAGAGTAAAAGCATACTTGTGAAACAAATTGTTATGCTCATTGGATAGTCTTCCTGCTGAAATAACAACGAGTTTTAAGACTCTATACCTTGGTCTGAAGCTAGCGTTCAAATCTTTAGGGTGCTACTGAAAGCAGAGCCACAGAATTTTCTGTAAAACAGGCCTGCACAGAAAAAAGTAGTTGTTCAGAAAGGAATTTTATGCAGAATGTAGATAGTAAGCCAAAAACACCTGGTTGATAGAAAGCTTGAGCTACTGACAAACAGTGGAAAAAAATCCTGTGGTACCTTAAAGACTGATTTCTCACCATGAGATTTCATGGCATCTGCTTCCTAAGAGTCATCAGATGGTTTCATTGTGTTTTAAGAACCCTGTAGCGCCCTTCCTCTGGAAAAGGAGAGTAGAGGTGAAGGTTCTACCACCAACAACCTGCTGCTTGCTTTACCTATTTTGTTAGCTTTTACACATTGGAATCGGCTGCCAATGAGCCATGAGTGCTCACCAAGAAGCGGAAGGGACAATAGCATCCGGAGAGGAAGTTCAAAATCATTATGCGGTTGTATCCAAGTGAAGTGGAGATTTATATTCCAATCTCTTCTCAGACCAGAAAGAAAATAACAAAAGCCTTTTCAGAAAAAAAAAGGTTTTTATCTCCTATAAACCACATGTACTCTCTTGAGAATGATAGATTTGTATAAATTCTATTGATTCTGTTATCATTAAAATTAACTTAATGTTGAACTTTAACCCTGGGAAAATCAGTGAGGATTAAGTGCATCTGTATTTTTCTGGATTGTTCTTACCCTCCTCCAATATCCACCGTAATTACAGCTCAGGAATCCTTTCGAGATAGAAGATGTATGTGGAAGGTGTGTATGAGCCTTATTGTCTCGCCTGAATGCACATGGTTTGTACCAGTTAATTTCAAGAATGGCAAGGCATTATCAGAGGGTAAATTTAAATAAGTGACAGGAGCTAATTTATATTTTTATATATCCAAGAAAACTATACTGTTGTGTGACTTAATAAAGATAATGTGCTAGAGTTCGTTAAAAATAAATGAGCACAATTCACAGAAAGAAGTAGGATCCTGATACTGACTGGAATAACAAAATAGAGTGAAACAGCAATGCATTTTGGTTTTTTACTTAATTAACAGTCCCTGATGAAGCTTACTGCATAGACTCAAATGACAACATTGGCAGGGTCCCCAGTTTTAATTCCCTGAAATGCATCATTTTGTAAAAAAAACAATGTAAATACTTGCTTAGAATATGCAGTTTGTTTTGTTTCCCAAAGCACCAGTATTAGAAACATGTCCAGGTGGACCAGGAGTGGATTTTGACAATTATCATTACAAGATTTGAAAATGGTTTGAAGGAGGTATAGTTCCATATTCCAAAGATAGATCAAAGCTTCAACAGAACTACTGATTGAGTGTGAGGAGCGGGTAGGAAGATCCTCCAGAGTAAGAAGTAATCCACCAAAATCCGTCAGTCTCTGGTTGGGGGTCAGACTCGGTTGCATGTTTAGATTTCAGGAGAGTTTGCCTCTGAGCACAGGCTTAGCCATGTTCTCAATTTATAGGTGGTAACCACAATTCTCCTCTTCACAAAAAAAGGAAAGAAAGAATAACAAACAGATTTCTTCACCACTCCACTGCCTTGCTCTAGCAGAACAAATAATGGCTTTGCTGAAATTATGAGAAACTGCCAGACCCAACTGAGGTTGGGTACTCTTCTGGAAAAGGCCTAGAATTTGCTGCTTGGTGGGTCCATGTAATCTTGAATTACACCACTCTAGACTGTACAGGAAGCAGACCTCCTACAGGTTGAGATGCCCCACCTGTGTTAGGCATCTTCTCATTTGCCCTGAGGGCTCCAATGATACAAAGGAGGGTACGATCCCCTCAAGGGCACACTACCGTACAAGATCAGTTTAATTATTGTATCTTTGTTATGGTCGTTTACGAATACAAGTAATGAACATGATTACTGATGTTAAGAGTGCAAGACAATAAAGGAATGTTATGACTATGGAATGACAATATTCATTTTCAGTTCTGGAAAGGTTTTTTTCAGCTCTTGTGTGCTACAATCAGCAATTATATGAAACTGGGTTTCAGTGGTGTGTGTAGTGTCTATTACATTTTATTTAGACAAATAGAAACAATTATAAGTAAGGTGAAAACCCCATTAACAATAAGTCTGCGAACAAGGATAATTGCACTGTGGTTTTCCTTTTCTGCAAGTTTTCATTTGTGTGATGGGTGGCAAGACTCATTATGCTTGATTTCGCAACCAGGGTGCACTGTGAAAAAGAACTTGTCACTGAGTTGAACTCCTGCTCAACTGCTGTTTCATGTTGGTGAAGAGAATTTTGGATAATGCAGGCAAAATGGAGGATCTGACTTTTCAATTATATAGGGAGAACAACAGATAATTGGCGATCTTGTTCTTTCTTCAGTTTTACCAAGTGTGTTCTTTTACAGCCAGTGGGGCGTAATGGATATAGTGGTAGAGCAGGTGCACAAAGACTTCAAATCCCTGCTTGGCTGTGGAAACTCAGGATGTGTATGTGTGTAGAAATTATAAAACCACTCTTTAAATGCCTCACATACCTTGGGAACCCTGGTAAGATTGCTATAAGTCAGAATCAACTTGACAGTGTGTGACACTTGTTGTTATTTAGTCTTTAAGTCGTGTCCAACTCTTCGTGACCCCATGGACCAGAGCACACCAGGCCCGCCTGTCTTCCACTGCCTCCCGTAGCTGTGTCAAATTCATGTTGGTAGCGTCGATGAAACTGTCCAACCATCTCATCCTCTGTCGTCCCCTTCTCCTCTTGCCTTCACACTTTCCCAACATCAGGGTCTTTTCCAGTGAGTCTTCTCTTCTCATGAGATGGCCAAAGTACTGGAGCCTCAGCTTCAGGATCTGTCTTTCTAGTGAGCACTCAGGGTTGAGTGTGACACTACATAGTGTTACGTTAGCCATGAGGAAGACTTTTGTGACAATTTGTGAAGAAATATGGAATATTTTGACAAATAATTCTGTCATAAATCTCAAGGAAGATCTGGAGTGGATTACCATTTATCAAAATTTTCTTTATTGTAATTTATGCTTTAGGAGGAAGGAGGAAATCTGAATGCTCACTGTTTTTAATGGATATAAAAGTGCTTATTCATACATATAGATAGAAAAGTGTTCGTCTTCCATGTGCTAAACTGTTCTGGCACCAGAGGCAAGAAGTGTGTTAGCTGTCCTAAGCTACATAGAATAGAAGGAACACAAAAAATATATTTTTGGAAACACAATGTTATTGCTATTCTGGATACAGTATTCACCTGAGATAAAAATTACTGTATTTGAAATTTGTTTCTGTGAGGTAACTTTCAGCAACAAGACCAGAATTATTGTTCAGAATTGCTCTTCTTGTCTCTGGCAGTTAGCTTTGCTATAACAAATAACAGACAAATTAGTTATAAACCCATGCTTGTTTCATCCTTGCATAGTAAATGAAGAAAATGAGATTTTTTTTCCTTCTCATTGTGAGGCAATTATTTGTTGGTCTTCAGAAAAAATTGCTTATTCCCCAAACTGATTTTTGAGCATTTCTGGAAAAATGCAGGGAGTGTTGCTTTCCTGCATGAGTGTGTGTGCGTGCGTGTGCATATTTGCATCCTTGTGTGCACATGAAGGAGGCATGTATGCATTTACAGTATGGACACTAATTTTGTGTTGCTGGAATTTCTGTAAAATATAGAAAACACTTAAACTGTTTATGTTTTTGTACTGGAGGTAAGAACTTTTCTGGGGATTGAAGTATTGTTTCAAGAAGAAACTAAAAGATGGAGAGATTTCTTTACATTCTGGTTAAGAACTGAGAGCTAATGTGTTAAAGTACTTAGGACAGAGGTGTGATATTTGAAGTACACAGGTTACTCATTTTTGCTCTAGTGAGAGTTCAGGCTTGACTTGACTGGGCTCTCTTCTTTTTTGGCTATCTTAAGCCAACACCACATTTCAAATGACTTGAATTTCCTCCCTGTCTTTCTTCACTATCTTCCTTTCACACAGCATACATGATTTTGACATTGCCTTCCAGTGACACACTTTGCTAACTCCAACTTCTTCTTTTTTTTAAATCGAAAACCATTAAAATTGCTTATCTCATCTATAAAAATATTTTAGAAAACATATATACAATATATCTTTAGAGGTCTTTGGTCCAGTATATGTCTTCCTCACCTTGCTTAACTCAAAGAAAGGGATATGACATTAACACAGTTTTCCAGACTGCATTTGACAGTGAAGGCAGGGTAGCATTAGTTTAACCAAGAGGTTAAAGGGTGGGCATGAACCTTGGTTTGGCGATTCGTGCTGTTTCTGTTAAAGGGTGTGCATTAGAGATGGGCATGAACCTGCCGGCTCAGAGGAGAGGGAGCTGGGTGTCATCAGCACTCTGGTGGTACCAGATCACAAAATTTTCAGTCACCTCTTTCAGGCCTTTCATGTATATGTGAAATAGTATGGGGAATCATGGAACGCTGAGACACTCCACCAGGCTGTCAAGGTGTTCAACAGGAGTACCCCAGCACCACGACCATTCACAAAGTGACACTACACAAGGGAAAATCCCAGAAGCTGACTTCTATTTTCATTAGTTAACCACTTCTTACCTAAACACAAAACACTTTCAACAGGTCTGAATGGTAGTGAGCAGAAGAGGGTATCCTGCAGACCACCTTGACTGTTGCCATTGGTGTTGTCAACGTTCAGGCTGTGCTTTGCTATGTGAAGCTTGACATCCTTTTCCCTGATGGCAATGTGGGCACAATATTGTGCAGCAATACTGGGCCATTTCCTGGCTTTTTGAATCATGGGTACAGAATCACAATATCCCACATTCATAAACTGGAGGTTTTCTTTTAAAAAATGAATCTTTTACTGATGGGACTGTGGTCAGCCAAGCTGAGCTAGGAACCTGCCCAGGAAGAAAAACAGTCAACCTTAAGAATAAATAGTTTTAAATTGTGCATTGTAGCTGTAGGTTCCTACAGAGTGCAGAATTCTATTTTCAGGTCCTAGTTCTTATAACGTTCATTTCACATTTTAAGGAATATTGCCAGCCAACCTGCCTTGTCGTTGAGACGTCTGTGCAGGGTAGCCCTGCCCATCCTGCAGCCTTTCACCTGGACCACATAGGTTGGCAAATCTGCAATATCTGTGCACATCTCTGCTCTAAACTCTCAATGTTCTTTCAGAACTGTTACGCTTTTTTAAAAAAAACCAACCCAAACAAATGAGGAACAAGGCTGGTGCTTAAATACTCACTAGGAAAATTTTATTCCAGGAGAGTCCAGGAAGTTTTTTTAGCTGTATCAGAAGAAGTAGTATGTACTCGACAAAAGCTTACACTGAAATAAACCTATTATTCTTCAGGTGCCACAGTACTTCTGTTTGTGTAGTTGCTGTCCCAGAAGAGGTATGGTTTCATCTCCCTCGATTTGCTTGTTTTTTTTAAAGAGTATGACAGCCTTGTGTTTTGGGCTTGGTTTTGAGAAAAGCAAGTTCAAATTTTCATGGTGTCAGAAAGCTCACTACGTGATCCTGGGCTTCTGGCGGTGCTCTCTCAACCTAACCAACCTCACTGTCATATTATAAAATCTACTGCATGCATACCAGCCAGAGTTCCTTCAAGGGAGAATGAAATACAAATGAGAATGAGCATATCTGTTTTCTGGAAGTGATTTATTAGCATCCACAGAACTGTGAGCTGAAGATATCAGTTTCTATGGAAGAAGCACCTCGGCGCACACCCACATACACAGCTGGCCTCTGCTGAAACGTTACCATAATCGGAAATCAATTGTGAACTATGCCATGTGACGCTAGCAGTGCTTTCATCTTTCCCTATGATTAGAAGCACAGCTGCGCTGATGTTTAAACTTCTGCACATGGTGAGGAATATGAAATGCCCATAATGGTGTGGAGAGGACAGGAAAGGAAAGGGAAGTGCTTGTAGAATTCTGTGACACTAAAAGGCTTTCTTTCCCTCGTATGCCTCATTGATTTGCTGCAACAAGTTAAACTGAACAACAACCAGTCAATGCTATTGATGCATTATACAAATTCAACTGTACTTTCCTTTCATTATAAAACACTACTGGCAATAATGAACTTGCCAGTAAATGGAAAACCATTCTCCCCCTGCAGTTATATTGGTTTAGTTTCTCTAGGGAGGATTTAAAACAAAATGTTAGGCCCTGTCCTGCAAGAGGAAGAACAGCTTTCTGTACCAACTGTATTTGCATTCTCTCCAAGGCTATCCATGTATGAGAAGAAAGTGTGTTTGCTGAAGAAAAATAAGGATGCTACACGGGGAAGCAGTCTTTATGCTGTTTTCTTTTGTAAAGGTTTGTATGGCACAACTGGAGAAAACCAGAGTTTTATCCTACCCGACAAAGAGTTAGAGCACATGTTTCTAGCAGGTTCTGAAAATGGCTGAGGTAGTGGTGATGGCAGGGGAACTGGGGATATGCTTCAAAGGGACCCAATCATGGGGAGCCAAGATTTGACACCAGACATAATGATGCTTATAGAGTAGGCTGGCCACTTGCTCATCACTGAAAAGGAGGACAGGAGAAGATGCCATCTTAGTTGCCTGTATTTGTTTATATGTACTAATGCAAAAGTAGAAGAGTTTATCTAATAAGTTAAACAAAATTACAACATACCTCACCCTGGTGAGGAAGACTGTGACCACCTGACCTGTTTGCCTCCTGAGTCAGTTGTCTAGGTGCTAAATTCGAATGGGCAGCTTCTTGGTGTCTGGAATCTTCTTCCTTATGGTTCATGGTCTTTAAATTAGAGTTGTACTGGACAGTCCTTCAAAGAGAGGACACCATAAAAAGAATCTTGCCCATGAAAAAGTTAGTATTGCCCATGAAACTCCTTGCTTTTCTCACCAGCAGGAAGAAGAATGTTGCAGTTTCTTGTCATTGCTTGTAAAGATGACAGAAGCAATTATTTACTTCCCTAACCCATGCATGAGGGTTTATAGCCATTAAAAGTGGGGGGTAGAGAAAATTGTGGCCTGTGGGTTACAGAATGCCTACCAACCCCCTGAGTTTTCCCAGAAATATCAAGAAAAAAGACGGGACATGCCCTCCCTCAAACCATGTAGGTCTGCTCCTGGAAGTCTCCATAAGGAGAGGTGTTTACTCTAGGGCCTTGGGAGAATCCCTGAAAATCCCTCAACCCATAAAATAGAAACTTCAGGAAAATTTGCTTCTTTATTTTTGTGAATGGTCATGTCTGGGCACAGTGTACAATTTGGGAGCAAGAAACTAGCCGCCAGGCCCATTGATATTTCCTGCCTCTGCTCTAGTGTGTTTTATTTGGTTCCGGAAGGTGAGGTTTTAAGACATAAGACATAAG
Source organism: Pogona vitticeps (assembly GCF_051106095.1). NCBI lineage: Eukaryota > Metazoa > Chordata > Lepidosauria > Squamata > Agamidae > Pogona > Pogona vitticeps. The sequence continues at coordinate 231,626,110 of NC_135783.1, read as the reverse complement.
AAATTTATTTGTCATTGCGCTCACATTTTCTAGGTATGAATGGTTGTGCTGTGCTTCCCAGCCTTTCAACCTACTAACTCTTGACTGTTACAGCAGAAAATTAGACTAGGGCACTATTTAAGATATATAATCCTTCTGATTGGGATTTATTTTAGGCTTGGTGGTCTAATGGACAAAATAGATGTTATATGTAAAAAGTGTGCAGTGATACCCCAGTGATTTTTTTTTAAAAAAAATTAAAAACAGCCTCAGAAATTGTAGATCTGAGTAGAGATGGGGGATATTTGTATACAAATACTGTACAAATATCCCCCCCCACATGTGCAGATAATGAGGGTCTGCCCCCCTGGGGCCAGACCAACCACTTAGCATTCCGCTGCTGACATGGGCTCCGCAGTCCTTCCTATCTAGAGCTCGTGGTGGATTAGTGACTCCTGGCAGAAGGTGGGATGATGAGCCTCTCTGCCAAGTCGAAGAGTGGCTAATCCATCATGAGGTCTGGAGCCATAGGAAGGGAGCGCAGAGCCTGCAGCAGTGGTGGAATGGTGAGTGGGTGGTCTGGCCCCAGGGGGGCAGACTCTCATTATCATCTACCTGTGGGGGGAATTCATATTTGTAAACGAATATTGAATACCCCCATCTCTAGTTCTGAGTGAAAGAGCAACAAAGGGCAACACAATCCGCATGGTTCTGAACCCGTTTTTCCCCTGGTTCTTCTATTCAATCATCACTTCCCCATCTGCTTGTTTCCCTCCTCCAAGCAAAAGCTATTGGAACTTTGCTGTGCACATTTTTAGCAACTTGTTGCACCTCATTGAACTTTCCACATATTTCTCCCCCAGTCAGACTGGCTAATAGTGCTGAGATTACATCTTGCATGCAACTACTGCTTTATATTTAGGTTTAATCCGCCCCACTCCCTCCACAAAAAGGGTTGGGTCACTTGCTTGGTGCATGTGATTTGTTACTTGTTTGTTTTTGAAGACACATATGGCGCAAGGGGTCGGTCTTATTTTTTTTTTTGCGGTCCACTATACTATGGCATTATGTAGGTGTAACCATGAGAGGAGTTGTAAGTAAGATGTGTGGAATGGTGCAAGTGCTCTTGAAAGAGTTCCTGTCTCTAGAATTAGAAACAGCATTTCTGCAATACACATTTCCTCTGCATCCCCAAATAGTGGAAAGAAAAGGGTTAACTCTGTAATGTCAACATGCCAAGAGGAAATTAAACACATAACCTTTTGATATATGAGGCTGAATTTTTCCTTTGCACGTATAACCTGTAAAATTGTGCAAGTTAATAAGAAAAGGCCCTTTAAAAAGAAGTTGGTGGTAGAACTAAAATCTGCAAACCACTACACAGCTAAAGATTCTGATGAAATTCTCTAGGTCAAGCTAGGCCATTCTCAGCTAGTTTGCTTTGTGAGTGCCCGTTCCGGAAGCAAAAGCTGAGAGACTGTATTGCTCTCTCTAACCCCCCTGACAAAGCATGAATGCTCTAAATTGATACATTACCATAACAGGCATGAGGTTCCTACGTTTTCCATAGTGTTCGATATCACTTTGTTCTGAGGTTGTGGTCCTCGGCTCGCTCACTATTTGACTGAATGAATGCATGCATTTACGAATTGTGCCCTCTGCCTAATAGGCACCTGGGGCAATGTATGATAAAATAAAATACTCCACAGCTTTAAAAACTCCAAAGTCATAAAAGAAGAAAGCATAACAACACCATAAATAAAATAAATTCCCAGTGCTATTAAAGTTAGAGGATGAGATAAATTAGCAAGCAGTATTAAAAATGTGACAGGATGAAATAGTCTTTGCCTTGTAAAGCATAGTGATCAGGGAGTCAAATTCGCCTTCCTTGGGATGGACACTGTTGCTGAAAAAGGCCTGTATCAAGTGCACAAAAACCTCAGCTCTGTAGATGGTAGCATGTATGGCAAGGCATTCAGTGGTGACAGCAAGCCCCATAGGGGAATAAGTTCCATTGATCACATTGGGACTTGGCTTATATTTGTACTGTGAGCTCCTGAAGTATGTATAATTTACACAGATACACTTAAGATATGTTTGCACAAGGACAAATTCTGTTCCATGTGATGCAGCCCAATCCTCAGCCTCAAACCTTAAGCCTGACTATGTTTAAGGAGCCATTCCTTTACTACGAAATGTGCGACCCACATTTTCTCCAAGGAGGTCAGGAGGGGCGGGTGCATGGCTCCTCCTTAGGTCCAGTTAATCCTCACAACAAATTGTGAGCAAGGTTTATGGTGTGGAAGTGATTGGCCCAAAGTCACCTACTGAGCCGCAGCCTGTGGGGGGTGGGGGTGATTAAGTGTTGTCATTACAGTAGTTGTAGTCCAGTATACTCATCACTATACTATATTGGCTCAATAGGCTTGTATCCTTAATAGCTTGGTTTTGTTTATCCCTAGATGTCACAAGGCTTTCTTTTGCTGTATACAGTAATCTCTGTACAGATGTACTCCTCTCAGAATTAGGGAGCTACTTTGTGCCCCAGATGTACAGGTAAGGAAGTGATCTTTACTTGAAAGGGATGGGATTGACAAGCACATGGGCAGTTGTGCATCCCCACAGAGAGTAGTGTTCAAGGAAGTGGATGGGCACACCTCTAATTTTTTTTGCATAGTAAGGCCCTATTTCACAATTTGGGGCTCTGCCAAGTAAGAGACCATTTTTGTCCTTCTTCAACCTTCAAGAAAGGTTAGAAGGGGTGGGCTGTGCAAGCAACGCACATCAAAGTCCTTACTAAGGCAGAGAAATTTCAGCCGATGTGCAAGTTCAAATCAGAATTTCAGTCTCCAGCTTCTTTCTGAATAATTAAATAATTGACCATGATGGTACCAGCTAAACAAGTTGTTGGAATTTAGGATTGGAGGGTGGGCACTTTTCTGGTTCCAGTCCTTTCTAGATGGCCGTGTTCAGAGAGTTCAGCTAGGGGTTGTAGTTTTGTTCCAGTGATCCTGTGCTATGGGAATCCCACAGGGGTGGTCTGTTTTCCCAGTGCTGGTTAATGTCTATGTTAAGCTGCTGGGAGAGGTCATCTGAAGATCTGGAGGTTCAATGTCTTCAGTATACTGGTGACATGCATCTCTCTCTCTCTCTCTCTCTCTCCTTTACATCATTTTTGGTGGATGCTATCCAGGTACTTGACTGCTGCCTGGCATTGACTATGGAGTGGATGAAGGCCAATAAGTTGAAGCTGAATCCAGACAAGATGGAGGCTCTTCTGTTGGGTGCTCTTCCCGACTGCTTAGGTGGGAATCGCCCTAAATTAGATAGAGTTACTCTCTGTCTTAGGGATTGAGGTTGCAACCCTGGAGTTATCCTAGACTTGGTGCTTTCAGTGGAATATCAAATATTTGCCATGGCTAGGTCTGCTTTTTGCCAGCTTAGGCAGGTCTCTTCTTGTGCCTTAGTGGCCAAAATAGATTAAAGAACAACCTAGACTAAGAACCTCCTCCTTTGAGGGAGATCCCACAAGTGAACAACTTCTTAACAGGACCTCTTTCATGTCTGAATTGAGCTTCTATATTTTCATCCCATCCAGTCTGTTACCACATCTAGCCACTGAGTTAGCATTCCCACTGCTTCACCTCAGTCTCATGAAACAGTTAAGTAGAGCTTGGCAGTCACTTTGACTCCAAACCTCTGGATGACCTTGCTCTGTGATTTCATGTGGATGATGAATGGGAAACAGAAAAGATGCTGTGGGACTCTGAGGCGAAGAAATTACAAGATTGAGCAGAAGTCCCCTACTGGCTCTATGTGACAAAGGCTGTCAAAATATGAATTACCCTGCTCACTGTGGCCAGTGGTTGGGAGTGCAGGAGGATGATCAGACATCCAGGAAAATTTACAGGGTCCAGCTCTCATTGCTGCAGACCTTCTCTAAGAGAGGTAATCCCATTTGGCAACCAAGGCAGCTTCCATAACAAACTCACACCTGAGCACTAATTCAAATAGGCCTAGATATTCAGTTTTATCCAAAATCATTTTGAGCTGGCCACCCAGCTGTGTCCAGGAAGGAAATGTTAGCTGTTAGCTTTATAGTTGTTCGTATGTTTTGGAACCAAGATAGGTTTCTATAGAAGCAGCTGAATAGTAGCCTTCTTTAAACAATTGCAGCGAAACAGATTACCATTTACAGAAGTGCATGGTTCTTAGGGAATGGAAACTGTTTTGCTCTTTTCAGTAGTAATCGATTTTTATGTTATTAGAACATCAGTAGGATATGCATCTGTGTATATAATTTAGATTTCTTTCTTGTAAGAATTCAACCTCCTAGCTTGATAACAAGACTTAAACAATCAGCTATATTGGTTCCAGTTTGTCCTGCTAGGGAAGACAGTTTTTCCTTACTTTTAGAAGTACGACAAAGAGACAGAGATTGATGGGATGAGTGAGAAAATTCATTACTATCCAATGGCTTTGAAGGGAAAAAAGTCTTCCAATTGAGTTACAGCCTAAAAATCAACACAGAAAATTGCATTAAGAAGGTGGCAATCTATGCCTATGTTTAAATAGTGATATTGGTGCCAATAAATCAGCCGAGCTCTCTACAAAACAGCAACCGAGGGTTATTCTGTGCAAGTAGCTCCATAGTTTATTTTGGAAAACTTTGCACTGTAGCTTCTATACATTCTGGGTAACATAATTTCTTCCTTTAAACAACTGCATGCATGTGTTGGTTTAGAATCAATTTGGCCAATGATCAGGGATTATGGAAGTTGCAGTCCAGCAATATCCAGTCAGATCTCATGTCCCTGTGATAGGGTCTGTTAACAAAAGCAACTGGATTGAAATGAGGACATTTGTTGATCAAACCATCCACAGCCTGGTCAAAAGCAGTCTGTAGTTGATTTTCCAGAACCTGACTCAGTAGCTTCATTAAATGCAAGTGAGACAATAACAAGGGAATCAAGATATGCTGTCAACCCTACATATATACTTTAAAATCTTTCCCATCTCTTGCACCCTGCTTTATTTGATACCTGTTATGGAATGCAGCAGGCATGGCATGGGAGAAATTCCCTGTTCCTTAACAGCCCTCTGTCTGATCTTAGTCAAATATCCTAAATTTTCCCATGAAGTTTTAATATTTGTTCCATTTTTAAAATCTTCCTTGTATTTAACTAAGCGGGCTGGAGCTGGGTGTCTGGGCCTGAAGCCAAAGTTTGGATGCTTAAATTAGCACTGTGCCTCCTAAGAGAAAAGCCAACCTGTGTAGCCTTGGGCAAGCTGCACAATCCCCAAAGAAGAGGGTGGTAAATCACCTCTGCATACCTAGGAAACTGTGGAAAGGATTGCCATATGTCTAAATTAGCTTGACAGCCCATTATTATTGTTTACATTTGAAACTTTGACTACTTGGCTTCTGCATTGGGCAGGAGAAGGTTAAGTGCGAAACGGATGTCCAGTTCGAGGGCATCATGTATTTTTCATGAAACGTTTATTGTTGAATTGAAATGGAGAGAGGGGAAGAGCTTCCTCCTAGTGGAAACAACTCTTACCACAACAGAGGCATGGACTGCATTCAATGAGAGCAAATGGGGAATTGATTTATATTGCATTAGGCTCTTAGGAAGCGTCTATAAATGTAAATGGAAGTGAAGAAGTAAGCTTTTGCCATTAAAACATGTTGATAAGTATTGCTAGGAGTGTGTTCTTTCCTGTTTGAAAGGAGTGGGTCGAAGAGGAGTTAGTAAGCCCATTCACCAATAAGTCCTATTCACAAATAAGCCTTTCTCTTTTGGTATGAATTGAGGCTTCTTCTGATCTGAGCTCAGCAGAAAGATGTAAACAGAGCAGACAACCTTGTACTGCTTCTAGTAATGGCAGATCTAAAGCAATCATTCTCAATGGGGGCTTCCGGCAGATTTGAAGGGGGCCACAGAATAGAAACAATTCTTCACACACCACCTTATGGTATAGTGGTTAGGATTCTTGGTTTTCACCCAATCGGCCTGGGTTTGACTCCTGGTGCAGTAATGATTGCTTGGCTGGTCCTACTGCAGTGGTGCTCATAATGAATTGAATTATAAGGTTTGTTGTGCGACTTCTAAACTGATTCAGCCTACATGTTTTTCATATTGTGTTTATGGCCATGCCCTCCATCCACCCACCCCCAAAAAAGGTTGAGAATGCACTTCCAGATAATCAGTCATTTCTAATCAACATTTTCTTTCATTTCTGTAAACTTGTGGAGCCCTTTTCATACATCCACCATGGGACACTCAGCAGTGGCTGGTTCTATCAGCACTGCTAGAAACACCTCCAGCCTTCTTGCAAGACATCAAAAAGATTCAGGTTTTGAAGGAGAGGGACATCTGCAGCTCAGCAGCATGAAGCATGGGCTGGTGTCCTCCATGTATCATCAGGGAATAGACAATATGATATATGTGTGGAGGTCCCAAAGGTATTTCTCAGTTAACTGTAATGCCAGAAGAGGAACAGGGATCCCAAACATGGGTCCCCAGCTCTTTGTTTGATGTTTAGGGCCTTCAACCCCTAGAAGCCCCAACCAGGATGGCCAGTGGCTAGAAATCCTAGAAGATGTAGTCTATTAACATCTGGGAACCCAAGTTTGAGAATCACTGATTCAGATAATTTGGATGGCTTGAGATATAGGCATATGCTCCAATGCAGTATTGTGAATCATGTCTGGATGTCCATAATTAAAATACTATAGGATTATGCACACTTATTACTCAGTTACATCATTTCCCTTTGAACAAGGAAGAAGAGCATGGGGCCCTCCAAATATTGCTCCCATTTGCACTGTCCAGCATATTCAATGCTGAGGGATATTGAAAGTTGTGGTCCAATATCTGTAGCACTATATGCTTCCCTATCTCAGTTTTAGCTTTATCACTGGTTGTTGTTTTTGTTTAGTATTCATGGCTTTTAATTATCAGATGTAGTGATGGGTTCAAGGTGCATCCCCACATAGTTTATCAGTAAAACAAAGGAAGAAGAGTCCCATCTATTATGGTCAACCTTATCTCCCTCTTTATTTTCATGTCACAAGGGCTCCTTACAATCCCTGTTTGGTTTTCTTGCAGTTCATCTTCCAGTGGTACAGTGGAGTCAAGACTCAAAGGATAGACTAGTAGAGACTTTTATACATCATCCACCACTACTCTCCAGATTTCTTGATTTTAGCTGGAAAACTCTCAGTAGTTGGGAAAGAAATCGATTTTTCCAAGATTAGTATATTGTTGCAAGCTATCTGTGTATTTGAGCATGGGCTGGTTTAAATGGGCAACTAAGAGCTATTAGCTTTACAAAAGACCTACTTCTGATGCAAACAAACTGCTAAAATTAATTTGTTGATATAATTCAATTTCCTGTCTTTTAAAACTCTTCTAGTTGGGGGCCTGGCTATGGGGATTGTGGTGATGAGCACCTGTACTTCAAAATTCACTGCTAGACCATGGCTGATAATGTCAAGTCTCCAGTCTCAAACACTGTTGCATTAATTAATGCCTCCATGGGGACTGGACCATACATGTTGGAAACTGGACATAACAAGCTAGAGGCATATGTACTGACTGCTGCCATATTTGTACATTTGAGCTCAGTGCAGAAAATGCTGTACTGTAATAATAGCAATTCTAAAAAGTTGCACTTCGTTTACTTTTAAGAGGCATGACAAATAAACATTGTTCATTGACTGTATGCTAAACAGAGAATAACGATTTCACATGTACAGTAATTAAAGTTTGGGGTGGAGGAGAGCCTCAGATACTTGTTTTTGGATTTAGCTGCAAAAGATTATAAAACTATTCAGTCCTTCATCTGATATTTGGATAAACTCTTTTTTTGGCAGTCTGCTATGGGTTTCACTGAAAAATAATACATCCCATATGAAATGGTATGTAAGCCTTATGTTTCTTCTAAGTAGAACTCTGTTAGGAAGAAATATAAAAATTAATGAATATAAAGTTCCCTGTCCTTATAGAATCTCTGAGAATTTTTAAATTACTCAGCGTTATTTCCTAATTAAATCTACCTTGGCCATTCTGTGTCACAGTAATGAGTATCACTGAAAGCTGTTCTTTTCATAGAAAGCACTAATGAACCCCACAGAAAGCTGATTTTTTCTTTCTCCCCTGCTCACTACCAAATGAGATCTCCTTAAGCTGTTAGAGTACAACCAACATAATTAGTTCACATTTGGTTCGAATCATTTCTTTCTACTTCCACAAAAAAGAATCAATTTTGCCCTTCTCAAAGAAAGGATGATGTGTGGAAAGAAGAAAGTGTGAGGTGCTTACCTATCATGCAAAGAGCACTTTGGAGCACAAGTGGGCAAATGATATTTTAAAATGCTCCCTGTGTTTAAAAAGAATAAATAAATCTTGGGGGGGGAAAAGAATTGCAGGAAGGCTGGGCTAGAACGTTTGTACTAGGAACCTACTAATTTGCTCTTTGCAGAGAGTTGTAAAGATGAAAAAAGATTCAAAACTGGAGTCCATGCCTATGTGAGCTAAATTAGTAGCAGTCTATTCCACCTGCCTCTTTCCTAACTTGGTTCCCTCTAAGCGTGATGAGCGACAAGTTCCATAATCCCTGGGCAGAATGATGGGGATGGAAACACTGTCCTACTTTGACATATATCACGCCTCCTATTTTTCTTCCTAACCTACAATCCATACCAAGAGTAGGTAAACCTCCAGAGTCTGGGGGCCAATTTACCACCTTGGGACCTTTCACGACACCCCCCCACACCAAATATTTTAAAAATCAAAACCCTAGAAAACAAACTGGAGTTGCTTTTGTGTTTAGTCCGTTTCTAGTGTTGTGATAATGATGTTTTTAACTTTTAAAAGGTTAAGAAGCACTGCGCCTTGTTGAAAAGGAGATTCACTCTTCTTGCAGGCTTCCAAAGTGCAACAGATCCCCTCTCCTGGTGAAAACAATCCATGTGTACAGCCTGTAGGGTCCAGTAGAGTGCTGGGGGCCACCAAATTATCCTGAGGGCTGCACCTGCTAGAGTGGCTACGTGATCCCAACCCCTGGTTTACAGTACAAGAAAACTCCCCAGGTGCACTTAATATCTGTAGTTTATTAAGCCCAGCACTCAGTGGGTGAAATCCATTAGCAAGTGACAGCCACAGTAGGCCCACTGAATAGGTGGGGATTTGGTGAGTCAACGCCATCATAAATTCCATTGATTCAATGGACATGTTCTAGTTGAAACTGATTACTGGATTTCAGCCCGTGAGTTCAAATGCTTTGTTAGAACATTCTGTTCTGGGTACTTTTAAATAAAAAAGAGAGAACACAATGGAGCCGACTAAGAGCCTCTCCTCAGAACCTGAATACATGCAGCCAGGAGCTTTCTTCTTGTTGTTTTTTCCCCAGTATGGGTGTCCTCTCCTCCCTCCATCCCTCCACAGTAATATTAGAAGATAATAACCTTTTGGTGACAGTGAGCAGACTTTGATGGATGGTCCAGCACAGATTTTACATGGCCTTTCACTCACCCCACCCTTTCTCTGCAGCATTTAAAAGAAACAGCCTTATTCAAGAGAATCCATCAAAGATCTGTGCTGACTAAAATTTGTAGCTGGATAAACAAGGATAAAAAAACAGTCCTCTCCCCTGATTTTGGTCTGTCTTGTAATTTCATTCCCACAGACCACATTTCCTGAGCTTTTGGGATAAGTCATTTCCCTTGCTTCATTTGGTTAACGTTGAGACTAGCAATAAAAGCTTGCTTCCTTTTCAGGTTCCATAACAATGTTTCTCACCTGAGTTAAACTGCCTGCTGAATTTCTGCTTGTTAAAAGGCTGATAGTTTTGTCCATCCCTGGATACTCACTAGGAGAAAACAAAAAGTCTGGCAAATCTAAGTGGGAGTATGATTCTTGGGATGAAGGAGCAAACCTTCCAGACCTGGATGAATGAGTGAATGAATATTGGGTGTATGTTACAATGTTACCTAGCAACCACAGAGTGTTGAGATAGAACCATGGCACTAAGGGGCTTTCAAAACAGGTACAGTACTTCTAGCCTTGTACTAGCACACTTTTGCTACAGCAGACAAAACCATGGCAATGCTGAAGAGATGAGCTGTGTGAAGTTATTATCTGGGATAGAATCACAGATACCTTTTGTGTGTGTGTTCTCTGCCATCAAGTTGGAACCAACTTATAGTGACCCTAGTAGGGTTTAAAGGTAAATGAGATATTTATGGAGTGGTTTTACCCGTTTCACTCTCCCCCCCCCCCAGTGCATTTCCATGACCAAGTGGGAATTCAAACTTTGTTCTCCAGAGTCCTCTACTCTAGTCACCATACCACATTGAGAATCCTTTCTTAGACCAATAAAATAAAATAAATCAAACAATCATCATTTAATTGTTTAATTTTATGAATTAAAATCGCCTTCTTCAGGTATAAAGAAGTGCATCTTGTGGACAGTGCAGAAAAATTATAAATAGATGTCCCAAAAAGTCATGGCAGACATTTGCCAGGTATGCTTCATAAAGTGAGTTTAAAGCTGGTTACAACCAGGCTTAGAAGGTATGGTTTAATGTTTCACCCCTGGTAACATGTGATTGGAATTTTCCACACAGCTATTCAGAGGTAGCCCATCACCCTACACAAATCCTCCCAATCCCACATTGCCTGTTTTTGAAACACATGTTTCCTGTTTGTGTGAGGATGGGACCTGATCCAACCTACTGTTACATCCTGATGGACCGAAAGACATAATGCTGACCAACAGTTATTCCTGTAATTTGAATTCCCCACCTTTTTCCCTGCCTCTTTTGTTTGCAACTCAAAGCTCCGGTTGCAAGTTGAAGCAAAATTTTGTGGCCGGAGCTGGTCGAAACTCAAAATGGTCATATCTTGGGACGGTCGTAAGTCGAGGCATCACTTACATTCAGAATGGCTGTTTTTGTTTGTATCCCTCTTTTCCTACAGTGACCTCAAAACAGTATATCTGGTTCTTGTTTTGTAGTACAGTGGTGCCTTGCTTGATGACGTTAATTCATTCCAGCGAAATCGCTGTAGAGCAAAAACGTCATCAAACGAAATAAAAAACCCATTGAAACGCATTGAAAATCGTTCACTGCATTCCAATGGGCTGAATACCTGCTCGTCCAGTGAAGATCCTCCATACGGCGGCCATTTTCGGTGCCTGTAAAACGAGGAATCCATCCTAGAAAACAGCGAGGGGCCATTTTCTTCAGCCGGTGGCCATTTTGAAACCCGATGATCAGCTGTTTGCTGATCGTTGTAAAGTGAAAATCGGTTCCCAAAGCAGGGAACCGATCATCGCACCGCGAAAAAAACCCATTTAAAACATCATTTTTCGATCACAAAAGCGATCGCAAAAACGTCAACATAAAGCGGATTCGTCGTAGAGCGGGGCAATCATCCAGTGGGGCACGACTGTATTTCTTTCATCATCTAGGCATATGGAGAAAGATACTCACCATGTGAGATAGGTGGTTGCTCAGTTACCCTTAAACTAGAGATATTCAGATGCCTTCAAAACCTTTAATGTACAGCAAAGCAAATAGAGTAACATATTAGCTAGGAGTTACTATATAAAGATATTAACTTATTCAAAGCTAGTTCTAACTGAACCTTTCAGTAGAATAGCACCCACTCGTCAAGGGAAGAGAGTTGCTATTACAGTCTAAGCCTGTCTCATAGAGAGACGGGTCCTACATACTACACCTCATACTTCCTGTATTCACCCAACCAACCGCCTTCTTAGAGAGCAGCTAAATGAGAGAGAGAGATTGGTCTAAGATCACCAGCAGAGAGTGTCACTGCTGACTAGGGGGCGGGGGGCTGGAAGCTAGATCTCCTATGCCCCAGAGTCCAGCAATGGCGAACCTATGGCACACGCGTCACAGCTGGCACACAGAGACCTCTCTGTGGGCACATGAGCCAAGTAGCTGTTACATACAGCACTGATGTTACCTGTCTGTCATGGGTTGGAGGGAAAGTTCCATCCTATGGGGAGTGGAAGGCGGGACATCAGGAGGAGGGGCTGTACTGTATATATATGTGAAGCCTGTGTGAAGAAGCTGGAGGAGAAGAAGCTGGAGAAGAGCTGAGAGAAGAAGCTTGAGTGGGAGTCTGTGTGTCAGACAGGGTACTACTGTGTGTCAGTCAGTACCAACCTGATAGGTTCAGGTGTCTGTATGGTTAGCCAGAACTGATAGGTTCAGGGTCTGTGCTTCAAGTTAAGTGTTCTGTGTGAACCAAACTGTGTGTATGTATGATTGAGACTAAGCCACGTTACTGTATCTTATTCACCTGATCATTTTATTTCCCCTGTGTGTTGTTTAAATAAACCTTGTTCTTTTATTTGTTAAAAATCCATCCCTGGTCTGTGTGACTTCTTATAGGGAATGGTTGGTGGCAGCTTAGTGAAACTGTGGCATATCCCAGTAGGTCTGGGTTTGTCACATTGATTGGTGTCCAGCGTGTGGGATACGACTGGTCCAGTTGTCCAGTGGTCCAGCAAAGCCTTGGCAAGAGTGCCCAGAGCAAGGGGGGGTCTAGTCAGGGACAATCTGAGGCGCGTAGGTAATCTTCTAGGTGTACCTCACGGGGAGGTGCGCTAGTGGAAGAACGTGCCAACTGGGGAGACTAGATTAGGGAGCTCTGAGGCAGCCTGTTTTGGCGGGAAAAAAGCTGAGGCAAAACTGTGTAGTAGCAGTGATCTAGCCTGCCTGCTGAGAGGCCTAGCAGAGGGGGGTAGACTCTGGCTCGCAACTGTTGCAAGTTAGTGCTGAAGAACAGCAGTAATCTATAGAAAGCTGGTTCTGAGGCAAAAGAAGAAAAAAAAAGTGGTCGCTTTATTTTGAGGCTTGACTTTTGAAAGCAGCCTGTTCTGGGGGGGGGGGATTATGCCCTTGACTCGAAGCCAAATGGCAGAAATGGGTGAAGTGAAAGAACCCCAGGTTGACCAAGGTTCTGAGGATGAATTTGGCTCAGTGCAGGGTGACAGCACGGGAGAACAGAACCCAGAACTCAGGAAAATGCTCATAGCCCAACAGCATGAACTGAGGATGAGGCAATTTGAAGTGGAGGAAAGGGAAAGAGAGAAACAGAGACATTTCGAATTAGAGAGAGAGAGAATGGAAATGGAGAGGGAGAGAGAGAAAATTGCTCTGGAAAAAGAAAGAATGGCGTTTGAGTTAAGAAAATTGGAACTGATGAATCAGAACAATAATAACAATAGGGATTCTGAGGGAGGCCAATTGTCTAAAGCTGACCTGAAGAAATTCCCTGTGTACCACAAGGGAGATTGTCCTGAGGTGTTCTTTTCCCTAGTGGAAAGAGCGTTTGTGGACTTCTCAGTAAGGGAAACTGAGAAGATGACCATTATGCGATCTTTAATCAGTGGCAGCCTGGCCGAAGTCTATTCAGAGATGCCAGAGGAACTGATGAAAGATTTTGCAGAGTTTAAAAAACTGGTGTTTGCCAGACATGGGATAAATGCGGAACAGCTGAGGCAAAGATTCAGGTCAATCACCAAGAAACCAGAGCAGACTTTTACCCAAGTGGGGGCCCAATTGGTGAGGCTGCTAGAGAAATGGCTATCTCAGGAGGGGACAGAGACCTTTCAGCAGCTCAAAGACTTGATAGCGCTGGAACAGTTCTATTCAGTCCTGCATGGGGAACTGAAATTCCAGGTGAGGGAAAGGAAACCGAAATCTGTGGCAGAAGCAGCCGAGATCGCAGATTTTATTTCCCAAATAAGAAAGCCCTTGGGTGAGGGGAAATCGATGGGGAAACCTAAAGAAACCTACAGCAAGTACTCTCAGGGACCAGGGAAAAGCCAGCAAGGGGGAGGGGCCCATGGTGAAGGGAAGCCCTCAGACATGAAACCAAGACCTCAGATTTTGGAGGGAAAACCAAAACAAGATGAGAAAGACTCAAAATATAGCAGAAAATGTTATTTCTGTCAGGGAAAGGGCCATCTAATCTCAGAGTGTGAGAAATTAAAGCAGCTAAAAGGAATTGTGCCTCAGGATTCGAGTGGAACCAAGCCAAAAGCTGTGTTCTGTGTCCAGAAAGAGCAAAGCCCCTTGTCACTGAGGGAGCCTGTTGCCATGGCTACTCAATCTGGAACAGTTACATCTGCTGATCAGGCTGAGGAAAATGGTCCTCTTGTGGAGGTCAAGCGCTGCTTGCTCGTGAGAACAGATTCTCAGTTGTTTGAAACAGCAGGGGTGGACGTAGGAATACTTGACCATCAGTATCGGGGGTTGAGGGACACTTGTTCCCAGGTGACCCTGTGCCATCCAGATATTATTCCTAGGGAATATATAATCCCAAATGAGAGCATGAAGGTGGCAGGGATTGAGGGGCAGGTGATCTCACTGCCAGTAGCGGAGGTACCTGTGAACTTTCAAGGCTGGAGGGGAGTTTGGCGGCTAGCGATTTCATCGACTCTGCCAGCAGCCGTGCTCGTGGGAAATGACCTGGCTGAACATGTGAAACGGGTGCTAGTGATTACACGTTCACAAGCCACCACGGGGACAGTTCAGGGGGGTACTGATGAGCCAGAGACGGAAGCAGAGGGGAGTTCAGAAGCTGTGGTGGAAACCTTAACCACAGACAGCCGATTTGGCCAAGAGCAAAAGGCAGACGCCACTCTCCAAAAGTGTTTTGAACAGGTGACTGACGCCCAGCTAACACCTGAAACCCCAGTGAGATTTCTAGAGAAAAAGGGGATTTTGTATAGAGAGACCCTGAGGAATATCTCAAAAGGGGGAGATGGGATCCGAAGTCAGCTAGTGGTACCTGAAAAGTATCGCCCCATGATCTTACAAAGGGGGCACTCTGACATGTTTGCTGCGCACTTAGGGGTGAACAAAACACAACAGAGAATCACACAGAATTTTTACTGGCCTGACATAGGGAAGCAGATCAGGGAGTTCTGTAAACAATGTGATGTGTGTCAAAGGCAGGGGAATAGCCGCGACAGGACCAAAGCAAAGTTGTGCCCTTTGCCTGTGATTGACACTCCGTTCAAATGCATAGGGGTGGATATTGTGGGACCTTTGCCCAAGGCCACAAAGAGGGGGAACAGGTTCATTCTCACCATTGTGGACCATGCCACGAGGTACCCTGAAGCCATTCCCTTGACTAACATTGAAACTAACACAGTGGCAGATGCCTTGGTGGGGTATATGTCCAGGATGGGATTTGCCTCAGAAATAATCACAGATTTGGGCGCATCGTTCACATCGAAGCTCATGAAACGGTTATGGCAAATCTGTGGAATTAAGCACAAGGAAACCACTGCCTATCACCCTGAAAGTAATGGGTTAACTGAGAAGTTCAATGGGACTTTGATGCGCATGATTAGGGCTTACTTGGCAGAGAATCCAAACAATTGGGACCAGAAGCTGCAGTCCCTTTTGTTTGCTTGTCGATCAGTGCCACAAGCCAGTACCGGGTTCAGTCCGTTTGAACTTTTATTTGGGAGAAGGGTGAAAGGGCCCCTTGATTTGATCAAACAAAATTGGGAGCAGATCACCCAGGATGACCCACAAGACGTAGTGACATACATAGACACCTTGAGGAATGACCTAAAGAGAAACCTAGAGCTAGCAGCAGAGACCCTGCAAGCTCAAAAGGTCAGAAAGAAAGCTTGGGATGACCAGGAAGGCAGGGAGAGGCACTTTGACCCAGGGGAGGAAGTGCTTTGGCCTAGGCTCTACAAAGAGAACAAACTGCAGCTGGGTAGCCCAGAAATAAAAGACTTGGGTCACATAGTAGGGGGAGGAGTGATAAAACCCCTAGAGGCCAAAATAGAAGCAGTTCGTGATTGGCCCAGACCCAACACCAAGAAAAAAGTCAAATCATTTCTTGGGTTGGTGGGCTACTACAGAAAGTTCATCCCGAGGTTTAGCGAGATTGCGGCTCCGCTGACCGATCTGACGAGGAAGAAGGCTGATGACCGCATCCCGTGGACCAGCGACTGTGAGGAGGCGTTCCGGAGGTTGAAGGAGGCGCTCATCAACTATCCAGTGCTGCGTGCTCCAGACTTCGACCGGGAGTTCATCATCTACACCGATGCGTCTAACAGCGGGGTAGGAGCAGTTCTTTGCCAGGAGGATGAAAATGGTGACCAGCATCCAGTGTCCTACCTGAGTAGGAAACTCCAGAAAGGTGAGAGACATTTGGCAACCGTGGAAAAGGAGTGCCTGGCCATAGTCTACGCGATCCAGAAGGCCAAGCCTTACATCTGGGGAAGACATTTTATTCTGTGCACTGACCATTCACCACTGCAATGGTTAAAGACAATGAAAACCCACAATAGTAAACTTATGAGGTGGGCTTTAAATCTGCAAGACTATGACTTTGAAGTAAAGGTGGTCAGAGGGTCAGTGAACTGTGTTGCTGACGCCTTGTCAAGAAGACCTGAAGAATGAAGACGGCGAAAGAAACATGGACTATGTATACATTTTGATGACAAAAAGTCAAATGTGTCTGTTTATTAAACATGTTGGTTTGTATGAATAAAGGCAACTTGATGTATTGTTAATGGTAAATGTTTAAATGCCTAATAGAGTGTAAGTATAAGTAAGTATGGTATTGTATGTTATTATATGACTGTTTTTGTTTGTTTTGGGACCAGGTTGTTTTTTGGTGAAAAGCACCTTAGCTTTCCCCCTACAAAACAACTTATAAAGAGGGGAGGTGTTACATACAGCACTGATGTTACCTGTCTGTCATGGGTTGGAGGGAAAGTTCCATCCTATGGGGAGTGGAAGGCGGGACATCAGGAGGAGGGGCTGTACTGTATATATATGTGAAGCCTGTGTGAAGAAGCTGGAGGAGAAGAAGCTGGAGAAGAGCTGAGAGAAGAAGCTTGAGTGGGAGTCTGTGTGTCAGACAGGGTACTACTGTGTGTCAGTCAGTACCAACCTGATAGGTTCAGGTGTCTGTATGGTTAGCCAGAACTGATAGGTTCAGGGTCTGTGCTTCAAGTTAAGTGTTCTGTGTGAACCAAACTGTGTGTATGTATGATTGAGACTAAGCCACGTTACTGTATCTTATTCACCTGATCATTTTATTTTCCCTGTGTGTTGTTTAAATAAACCTTGTTCTTTTATTTGTTAAAAATCCATCCCTGGTCTGTGTGACTTCTTATAGGGAATGGTTGGTGGCAGCTTAGTGAAACTGTGGCATATCCCAGTAGGTCTGGGTTTGTCACAGTAGCCATCGAGAAATACTTACCCATCCTCTGATCCCGGATTTCAGCACTCACCTCTGCTGGTCCAGTGGTCCAGCAGAGAAGGTGCAATGGTGGCCATTACCAGTCTAGCCCAATGGGGGATTGGAGGACCGGTAAGTATGGTAAGTATTTCTCTGTTAATATCGCCCCTAGGGAAAAAAAAACCCAAGCATTTAACCCTTGCAGTGCAGGGGCAGTAGTTTTTTTCTAAACTAAAACCTCAGGATTCAGGCTTAATTGCAGTGTTGGCACTTTGAAATAACTAAGTTGATTTTCTGTTGTAGTTTGGGCACTCGGGTTCAAAAAGGTTCACCATCCCTGCCCCAGACTAACCCTAACCACCCTATGCCACACTGGAGCCCTGAGAAGCAGGCAGCACAATCCTGACTGAGATGTCTGCTTGAACTGAAGGAGACCGCTATCATGATCGTTTTGGAAAAGGTAGGATGAAAAACAAAGCACCCTCTAAGAAGAAAAGCCAGCCAGCCTACTAGTGCATCCTTCTGTCTCTGTTTTAAACTGTACAAAGTCCCAGCTGAGCTTGTAACTTGATAACAGAACATACATTAAAACATAAAACACAAATCCAAAGCAAATGGAATGTTTAGGATGGGATTACTTAAGAAGAGACATAATCTTGCTTTGTGTGCCTCTGTGGTGATGCTTTGGTATGTCTGAAACAATGTCAAAATAATATTTATTGGGAAGGACAGGTTACTATTAGCCTAATGTTTCAGACGCCATAGCTATTTTCCTTGCAGGCTTAATAAAAGGAGACAAATATAATTAATTCAAGATATATTAAGGATAGCTGGGTGGCTCCAAGGAAGTGGGTAACTGGTTATTGTTCCTGTTAGCTTCTAGGAACAGTACTGTTCCCTATTAGGGATTCAGAGCATGATAAACTACTAACTGTGACAAACCCAGACCTACTGGGACCTGCCACACAGTTACACTAAGCTGCCACCAACCATTCCCTATAATAAGTCACACAGACCAGGGATGGATTTTCAAACAATAAAAGAATAAGGTTTATTTAAATACACACAGGGAAATGTAAAACAATCAGGTGAATAACATAAAGTAACGTGGCTTATTCTCACTCATACATGCATACAGTTTGGTTCACCCAGAACCATTAACTTGAAGCCCAGACCCTGAACCTATCAGTTCTGGCTAACCAACAGACACCTGAACCTATCAGGTTGGTACTCTGACACACAGTAGTACCCTGTCTGACACACAGACTCCCACACCAACTCCTTCTTCCCAGCTGCTGCTTCGTCTGCTCTCTTCTCCACACACGCATCACTTATTTATACAGTACAGCCCCTCCTCCTGATGTCCCGCCTTCCACTCCCCATAGGATGGAACTTTCCCTCCAAACCCATGACAGACAGGTAACATCAGTGCTGTTATGTAACACCTCCCCTCTTTATAAGTTGTTTTGTAGGGGGAAAGCTAACGTGCTTTTCACCAAAAAACAACCTGTATAAAATACACAACAACAGTTATACATACCATATTATACTTACTCATACTTACACTCCAAGTTAACCATAGCAAATATGCATTTAAACATTTTACCATATACAGTACATCAATTTACCTTTATTAATACAAACCAAATTCAAAAACAGGTACATTTTACTTTCTGTCATCATTATATACATATAGTCCATGTTCTTTCGCCGTCTTCATTCTTCAGGTCTTCTTGATAAGGCGTCAGCAACACAGTTCACTGACCCTCTGACCACCTTCACTTCAAAGTCATAGTCCTGTAGGTTTAAAGCCCACCTCATAAGTTTGCTATTGTGGGTTTTCATTGTCTTTAACCATTGCAATGGTGAATGGTCAGTACACAGAATAAAATGTCTTCCCCAGATGTAAGGCTTGGCCTTCTGGATCGCGTAGACTATGGCCAAACACTCCTTCTCCACGGTTGCCAAATGTCTCTCACCTTTTTGAAGTTTCCTACTCAGGTAGGACACTGGATGCTGGTCACCATTCTCATCCTCCTGGCACAGAACTGCTCCTACCCCGCTGTTAGACGCATCTGTGTAGATGATGAACTCCCGGTCGAAGTCTGGAGCACGCAGGACAGGATAGTTGATTAACGCCTCCTTCAACCTCTGGAACGCCGCCTCACAGTCGCTGGTCCACGGGATGCGGTCATCAGCCTTCTTCCTCGTCAGATCGGTCAGCGGAGCCGCAATCTCGCTAAACCTCGGGATGAACTTTCTGTAGTAGCCCACCAACCCAAGAAATGATTTGACCTTTTTCTTGGTGTTGGGTCTAGGCCAATCACGAACAGCTTCTATTTTGGCCTCCAGGGGTTTTATCATTCCTCCCCCTACCATGTGACCCAAGTATTTTATTTCTGGGCTACCCAGCTGACACTTGCTGGCCTTTACTGTTAGCCCTGCTGCACTTAACCTCTGCAGCACTAACTCCAGGTGTATCAGGTGATCTTCCCAGGTATTACTGAAGATCCCTATGTCGTCAATGTAGGCCACTGTAAAGTCATTGAGCCCTGCCAAGGTCTGGTCCATCAGCCTTTGGAATGTGGCTGGTGCATTTCTGAGACCAAAGCTCAGGACTCGAAACTCATAGAGACCAAAAGGGCTGCAAAAGGCAGTCTTTTCTTGATCCCTGGGATCAATTCTTAATTGCCAATATCCCTTTACCAGGTCCAATGATGAGATGAACCGACAACCCCCTATGGTTTCAATCAGGTTGTCTAGCCTGGGCATTGGGTAGGCATCAGGAGTGGTTACACGGTTTAATTTCCTGTAATCGACACAAAACCTAATGCTCCCATCAGGCTTGTCCACAAGGACTATCGGAGAGGACCAAGGGCTAGAAGAGGGGACGATTATGTTCTCCCTCAGCATCTCGTCCAGCTCCTTCCGCCCCTTGTCCCTATAGGGTCCCGTTACTCGGTATGGGGATACTGCCTGCGGGGGTGCATCCCCTGTGTGGATCCGATGCATCACTCCCTTCACTATCCCCGGCTTGTTGGAAAACACCTGTTGATATTTACTAAGCAGCATTTTTAGTTCTTGCTGCTGGTCTTGGGTGAGTGCAGGACTGATCTTTACCTCCTCTGGGTTGTATTTTACTTCCCCTCTACCCTCCCAGAAGGGTAATTCAGCTTCCTCACTCTCAGCTGCTTTTATCACGAATAAAACCCTCTGTTCCCCTCTGTAGTAGGGTTTTAGGGCATTCACATGAACCACCCTCCTTGCTTGGTTCTCCTCCTGCTCTATAAGGTAGTTCAGGTCTGACATCTTGGAAATGACCCTATATGGTCCTGCCCATTTGAGCTGCAGTTTATTCTCTCTGCAGGGCCTAAGCCAAATCACTTCCTCCCCTGGGTCAAAGTGCCTCTCTCTGGCTTTGTGGTCATACCATGTTTTCTGTCTGACCTTCTGAGCTTGCAGGTTTTCTGCTGCCAGCTCTAGATTTCTTTTTAGGTCATTCATCAAGGTGTCTATGTATGTCACAACGTCTTGTGGGTCATCCTGGGTGATCTGCTCCCAATCTTGCTTGATCAAATCAAGGGGCCCTTTCACCCCTAAGTGTGCAGCAAACATGTCAGAGTGACCCCTTTGTAAGATCATGGGGCGATACTTTCCAGGTACCACCAGCTGACTTCTGATCCCATCTCCCCCTTTTGAGATATTCCTCAGGGTCTCTCTATATAAAATCCCCTTTTCCTCCAGAAATCCCACTGGGGTTTCAGGTGTTAGCTGGGCGTCAGTCACCTGTTCAAAACACTTTTGGAGAGTGGCGTCTGCCTTTTGCTCCTGTCCAAATCTGCTGTCTGTGGTTAAGGTTTCCACCACAGCTTCTGAACTCCCCTCTGCTTCCGTCTCTGGCTCATCATTACCCCCCTGAACTGTCCCTGTGGTGGCTTGTGAGCATGTAATCACTAGCACCCGTTTCACATGTTCAGCCAGGTCATTTCCCACGAGCACGGCTGCTGGCAGAGTTGATGAAATTGCTAGCCGCCACACTCCCCTCCAGCCTTGGAAGTTGACAGGTACTTCTGCTACTGGCAGAGAGATTACCTGCCCCTCAATCCCTGCCACCTTCATGCTCTCATTTGGGATTATAAACTCCCTAGGAATAATATCTGGATGGCACAGGGTTACCTGGGAACAAGTGTCCCGCAGCCCCCTATACTGACGGTCAAGTATTCCTACGTCCACCCCGGCTGTCTCAAACAACTGAGAATCTGTTTTTACCAGCAAGCAGCGCTTCACCTCTATAAGAGGACCATTTTCCTCAGCCTGATCAGCAGAGGTAGCTGTTCCAGACTGAGTAGCCATGGCAACCGGCTCCCTCAGTGACACTGAGCTTTGCTCCTTCTGGACACAGAACACAGCTTTTGGCTTGGTCCCACTAGAATTTTGAGGCACCATTCCTTTTAGCTGCTTTAATTTCTCACACTCTGAGATTAGATGACCCTTTCCCTGACAGAAATAACATTTTCGGGTGTATTTTGATTCTCTCTCATCTTGTTTTGGTTTTCCCTCCAAAATCTGAGGTCTTAGTTTCATGTCTGAGGGTTTCCCTTCACCATGGGCCCCTCCCCCTTGCTGGCTTTTCCCTGGTCCCTGAGAGTACTTGCTGTAGGTTTCTTTGGGTTTACCTACAGATTTCCCCTCACCCAAGGGCTTTCTTATTTGGGAAATAAAATCTGCAATCTCTGCGGCTGCTGCCACAGATTTCGGTTTCCTTTCCCTCACCTGGAATTTCAATTCCCCATGCAGAACTGAATAGAACTGTTCCAGGGCTATCAAGTCTTTAAGCTGTTCATAGGTCTCTGTTCCCTCCTGCGATAGCCATTTCTCAAGCAGCCTCACCAATTGGGCCCCCACTTGGGTAAAAGTCTGTTCTGGTTTTTTGGTTAGGGACCTGAATCTTTGTCTCAGCTGCTCTGCATTTATCCCATGTCTGGCAAACACCAGTTTTTTAAACTCTGCAAAATCTTTCATCAGTTCCTCAGGCATCTCGGCATAAACCTCAGCCAGGCTACCACTGATTAAAGACCGCATGATGGTCATCTTCTCAGTTTCCCTCACTGAGAAGTCCACAAACGCTCTTTCCACTAAGGAAAAGAACACCTCAGGACAATCTCCCTTGTGGTACACAGGGAATTTCTTCAGGTCAGCCTTAGACAATTGGCCTCCCTCAGAATCCCGATTGTTATTATTGTTCTGGTTCATCATTTCCAGTTTTCTTAATTCAAACGCCATCCGTTCTTTTTCCAGAGCCATTTTCTCTCTCTCCAATGCCAATTCAAATTGTCTCTGTCTCTCTCTTTCCCTTTCCTCCATTTCAAATTGCCGCTGTTTCTCTCTTTCCCTTTCTTCTCTTTCCCTTTCCCTTTCCTCCACTTCAAATTGCCTCATCCTCAGTTCATGCTGTTGGGCTATGAGCATTTTTCTAAGTTCTGGGTTCTGCTCTCCTGTGCTGTCACCTTGCACTGAGCCAAATTCATCCTCAGAACCTTGGTCAATCTGGGGGTCTTTCACTTCACTCATGTCTGCTATCTGGCTTCGAGTCAAGGGCATAATCCCCCCTCAGAACAGGCTGCTTTAAAAAGTCAAGCCTCAAAATAAAACGACCACTTTTTTTCTTCTTGCCTCAGAACCAGCTCTCCCTAGAGATTGCTGCTGTTCTTCAGCACTACTTGCAACAGTATCGAGTCAGAGCCTACCCCCCTCTGCTGGGCCTCTCAGCTGGCAAGCTAGCTCACTGTTGCTACGCAGTTTTGCCTCAGCTTTTTCCCGCCAAAACTAGGCTGCCTCAGAGCACCTTAATCTAAGTCTCCCCAGTTGGCACGTTCTTCTACTAGCGCACCTCCCCGTGAGGTACACCTAGAAGATTACCTACGCGCCTCAGACTGTCCCTGACTAGACCCCCCTTGCTCTGGGCACACTTGCCAAGGCTTTGCTGGACCGCTGGACAACTGGACCAGTCGTATCCCACACGCTGGACACCAATCAATGTGACAAACCCAGACCTACTGGGACCTGCCACACAGTTACACTAAGCTGCCACCAACCATTCCCTATAATAAGTCACACAGACCAGGGATGGATTTTCAAACAATAAAAGAATAAGGTTTATTTAAATACACACAGGGAAATGTAAAACAATCAGGTGAATAACATAAAGTAACGTGGCTTATTCTCACTCATACATGCATACAGTTTGGTTCACCCAGAACCATTAACTTGAAGCCCAGACCCTGAACCTATCAGTTCTGGCTAACCAACAGACACCTGAACCTATCAGGTTGGTACTCTGACACACAGTAGTACCCTGTCTGACACACAGACTCCCACACCAACTCCTTCTTCCCAGCTGCTGCTTCGTCTGCTCTCTTCTCCACACACGCATCACTTATTTATACAGTACAGCCCCTCCTCCTGATGTCCCGCCTTCCACTCCCCATAGGATGGAACTTTCCCTCCAAACCCATGACAGACAGGTAACATCAGTGCTGTTATGTAACACTAACATCTACCGATCTGGCCTCGCCGCTAGCCAAACCCAAGGATGCTGCTTAGGGATAGTGCATTTAGATTATAGGACCTGCAGTATCAAGATGTTTGCTTCCTAGAAGCAACTTGGGATAGGTGTTTCTGCTGCCCTAGGCCACCTGGAACAAGCCTTATGCAACAGGAATAAGACCAGATCAAAATATTTCTTTACCTAGCTCAGTTTTGTTTACTTTTGTCCATTTAATTATAACTAGATTTTTTTCTAGCTAATTTCCCCCTCATGTTTGATTTTTCCATCACTACAGCTATCCAGCCAAGAAAGCACATGCCGATCTAATGCGGCACCGCCTGTAGTTTGTTTCCATGTCTCTTCAGTACAAATGCTTCCTAATAAATACAGATCTATCACCTTCTTATGCAACTTCACTGAGATGTGGAGGCCATTAATATAATAGCGCATATTTCTTAGTAAGTACTTTAAAGAGCCATATTAGGGCATATGCACATGCAACTGGTTCTCTGGAAAGGACATTATAATTTCCTTATAATTGTTTGAAACCTTTTCCCAGTAATGTAAAATTTATAGGCACTATTAGCTCAAGGAGAAGCAGCAGCAGCACAAACTTGTTTTCTTCTTCCTCCTCCTCCTCCTCCTCCTTCTCCTCCTCCTCTTCTGTTCCCAGCCATTTTCTTCCTCAGGGGAGCACCTGGCTAAATTTCCAGCTAAGCTACCAGCAGCTTGTAGAAGGTAAAACAGAATTTGATGTTCTAGAAAGGCCAGTAAACTCACAGAATTATAGAACTGTAAAGCTGGAAGGACCATTCCTGCCAAAGCAAGAAATACATTTAGGTGCACAATATCAATGACTGGAAAAAGTCGTTCTTGGACTACAGCTGCCATAATCCCCTGCCCAGTAATCATTTTTATGGTTTCATTACTTTCTATGCAGGGAAGTCTGCGAACCGATTAATTGTTTACATACCAGCTAGGACTAAGGGTACTTTCCTTTGTAACACATACTGTTTTTTCGTTCACATATTTATGAGATGCTGTCGAACTGTGGATGGCTTCATTCATTGGCTAGTCACATGGAAAGGCTCATTTCTCACACAGCTGTCAGTCAAAACTGAGTGCATGTCTTGCCGTACAACTCTGAAAATTACTAAGGACCCTAGGCTAACTTTGTGCTGAGTCTGGGCTGAGAGGGGTTTGGATCTTATATCACTCGGCTCCTTCCCTACTCCTCCACTTCTCAGCTCCTTTTTTCGACTCTTCTCTTAGCTGACTTCAGCCAACACCGCAGTTGTGCTGGCACATCCAGTTGTGCTGATGCAAGAGTCTTCTGCCCATTCCAAACTCACTGTGGCCTTCATATCTTTGAGGCTGGATTCCACTGTTAACTTTTTTTAAAAATGAAAGTCAGAAATGTGGGACAGCTTGTGGGCTAAATGGGGATCATGTGCGTAAAATTTGGGCAAAACCTGGCTGAACAGTGGTATGGCAACCCTGTGCATAATATCAGTATCAGAAGCAAGTTAAATTCATCCCTCCACCAGACTCTCAGGATGTTATATGGTACTTTGCAGTCTGGTTCAAATATATTTCCTGAGATCACAGTCCGTGTATGATAAGATATGGTCTCACGTTCCCCATTCTGTGCATGTGCTCACAGTGTAAGGCCCGCATGTATCCCATAAGCTAGTGGTTTTCATCCTGGGGTCACCAAGTGTTATTCGACTAAAACGCCCATGCAATGCTGGTCAGAATTTCTGGGAATTGTAGTTCAAGAACATCTGGAGGCCCAAAGTTGGGAACCACTGCCATAAGCCATCAGTGCTTTTAGAGTCAGGAACAGACCCAAGGGTGAAGTGGACTCTTGCAATGTTAGGGAAAGCTAGAAATGTTAGGGAAAAATAGTTTTTTTTAAAAAATATATATATATATTTCTTCCTGTAGGGAATTGAAGGCAGCTCACAGCAATTAAAACTGTGTGATGTAATCATTTTAAAGTAACATATAAAAATGGCATTGAAAACAATTAAACATCAATCAAGATTAAGAACTGATTTTAAACCATTTAAAACCATTTAAAAATATTTAAATGCCATAAATACAGTCTTCTCTAGATCCCCACTTGCTGCTTAAAAGTTTGCCTGAACAAGTAAGATCTTTGCCTGATAACAGAAGAAAAGAGAGAGGGGACCAAGTTGGTTTCTTGGGGTAACACATTCCAAAGCCTGGGAGCAACCACTGTGAAGGCCCTGTCTTATGTCCTAACCAACGAGCTTCGGAAGCTGGTGGAACTGAGAGAAGCTCTACAGTTCAAAGGAGGTGGTTGTTGTTGTTGTTGTTATTATTATTATTATTAAAAGGAGGGCTTCCTCAGAAGATCTTAAAAGCCAGGTATTGGGCCCAGAAATAGACTAGCAGCTAGTGAAACTGCTGTAATAAGGGATTTACATGCTTCCGATAACCAGCACCAGTCAGCAGTCTGGCTGCAGCGTTTTGGACCAGCGGACATTTCTGAACACTCTTCAAAGGCAGCCCCATATAGACCGCACTGCCATAATCCAAATGGGATGTAACAAAGGCATGTGTCACACAATAGCCAAAGCAGGCATCTCAAGAAATGAGTGCACTTGGCACACCAGCTTTAATTATGCAAAGGAATTCCTGGCTCCAAAATGAAACCTGTGCATCCAAGCTCAGGGTTGAATCCAGATGCGCACTCAAGTGGCAAACTTGACTTTTTAGATACAAGTTGAGGCAATGTCACGTAGGATTTTAATGCTATAAATATGTGAATTGGCCTTCAATTTAAGGATAAATGCTTCTGAAGCATTTTGCTGCTGCTGTGTAATGCTTTACCACTGTCAGTAAATGAGGACAAGGAATGTCATGCATTGACAAGGAATGTCAAGCATAGTAAACAAATTTACTGTTAGTAGCAGAAGGAGAAAATGTTGTGAAAGATAAATGTTCCCGAGATATATGTACACGAGTGCTGGAATTCAGCTTCTCTTGGCATATGACAGTATATCAGTGAAGGAATTATGGTGTGTGATTGTCTCAGAGTAATGTCAGGTTGGCCATACTGGGCAGGATGGGAATTGTAGGCTAATCTGGAGGACATCACACTGTGGAAGTAACATTTTAGAAATATATCATTGGTGGGGAAGGTTGAAAGCAGCTGAGAAAATTCAGGGGCCAGAATTGGTTCTGAATATAATCTTTAAAAAGTTCTAGATAAACTTCATTTGAGAGTATGGGGCCATTTAAGTCACAGGTTTGTAAACAGAGGGTTAAAACAGACATTAAATTTAGCATGTATTTGCAAGTGGTGCTTCACCAGGAGGTAAAAGAAGTGTTTGTCATAGCATTTGCTTTTCCTCAGCTTCATATCTAACATTTAGCATTGGTTTGATTTGTGTTTTATCATTGGATGGTAGGCTGAGGCTAACTTCGCAAATCTGTTCGCTGAGCCATGCATCTCTGAGGAAGTCTGTCTCTGGTGGGAAATGTGTTAATCCTAAGGAACATGCATTCCCCTTAATATCTAATTTGATCCAAATGTGGATACCTTCCCAAACTAAATTTATATCCATTCTCTTAATTGAAGTCGAGCTGTTTAAAACAATATATATCTGACAAGCAGAACCTGTTTTTCATCTTTGAATTTTCTCCAGCAATTCTCCAACTTAAAAGTGATACCACCCAAATTTGGTGCACTGTAGTCTTTTCTGAGTAAGTCTTCCATGCACAGAGCACTAATGTAACAATTTCTAACATTTTCTAACATTATCTGTATATTTACTCACTGTTATTGGAACTTGTTATGGCTGACTGGTCATTTCTACTCTAGTTGTTTCACACTTTTATCAGGAAGCACCATGTGTTGGGATGGGCGAGCAGGGAGAGCATGCATTAGCAGGTGTGAGCCAAAACGTCTTACTATCTAGACCTGAAAAAAGAAGCAAGCAGAGATACAGCCTGACAGGTCTAATGTGCTAAGCACCCACTCCCCCTTTCTCACCCCTACCGTTAGACATTTAGAGCCATATCAAGCAGCTTGAAGACTCTTGAACTTGGACCAAGGGGTCTGTGCTTTGCCACATAAAACTACCAATGTGTCACTAGAATATAAAACAGAGTCTCTGTGTTGGTTAATGTTATACATAGAGAATGAGATTTTTCTGATCACATAGCAAGAGAAACCTGGCACAGACAGACTAGTCTATGCAGACAGGACTAGTGCAGAGGCTGCCCAAGGCAGAGCAGCCAATGCTTGCATGAGGTCCACAGGCCCCCTTTTGCCAACCCTTGGCCTAAGAGCATCTGCTACTGGAGTCCAGCCGAAGCGGAACAGGCATATGCCTGATTGGTATGTTGGCTGAAGGACCAGCCAGAACTCACTGAAGAATGAGAGGTGGGAGGGGGGAACGGGAATTATATTTAAAAGGAAGTGATCTCCCAAAGGAAATGTTTTTAAAAAATCTTTTCAGTTCAAAAGGAGATGCTAAAAATGGTCCATTAACCAAAGAGGAAAGTCCTTAGCTAATGAAGACATTTCACTGTCGCAGCAGGAACTGCTGTCACTTCTGGGAATATGTAGATTAGCTTGTTTTGGCGATTGGTGTTCTGGACATAATCGCAATTGTGTAACCACTTGATATGTGGTCAGAAGCATCAGTGCAAGGTGGCCTCCAGCAAAGTGAACAAGTGTGCTTTCCCTTCTCAGTTACACCAATTAAAACTCGTTCTCATTCAGCAACGCTTCCCCTCGTCACTGATAAATCAATCAAATCTTTAACAGATCGGATGAAAGCTTGCAGCCCTACTTTTAATCATTTTTTGTTGTTGTTAAAAATACTGACGGAATGGGAAGAACGTTAGGGCTATTTTTGGTATACATAAACCTTCTGTGTTGTGTGGCTCCTAAACAGATTTGTAGCCTGGGCTCCTTTTGGACTGGGGGCTGCTGCGAGAAGCTTCAATTTAGCATTTGATTGAACTGGAGAGCAATCATGGTACTGATTTCACTCTGGCCATGTTCCCAAGGCATTCAGAATTTATGGCAAGAAGATTAGCACATGACTTTAGTACTCGATTGAGGGGGGGGATTATGTTTATGGAGCAAGTCAGGGCCTTCTTTCTCTCTCTCCATGAGATGAAAGAAGAGACACGTCGTTCGGAAATGAGATTTTGACATGAAGGTAAAGTTGTCTCGGTTTGATTTTGAAAACTGAAATCCAAGTTATGTCAGGATATTTCAGTTCCCCTTTGGGATGCTCAGGTTTTATCCAAACATCACCTCACCCAACCCAGCCAAATAAATTGTTAAAAATTACTTTAAAAAAATCCACCTAGGAAACAGGAGGAGATTTGTTTGTTGGACCTCTTTTCCTATCAACAGTGAGTTGGATGTTCTCTTTTTATCTTCCAGTTTTCTTCTGGCCTCAGCAGAATTTAAAGGGAGAACACCTGTTCTTTCAAATCAGTAGTATCCGTCAGGTTGTGCTAGCCACTCATAGTCCAAAGACAGGAATACTTACCATTCTCTACAAAATACATTTAGAAATGGCTTATAAGAAAAGGGATGGATTCCTGCTGATGAAAATGGGTTATGTTTCCCTGTTATCAGCAGGCCAGGCAGGAGAAAAGAACACAATTTCACTGAAACTTTTCTCATAACCTCTATTTTTTAACCTCTCCACCATCACACAGACCTCGCCTCTGCCTGGAAGTTGATGAGATTCGTCCAGACTGAAGATTGCTTTCACAGAGAGCCAAACTAGAGAAGATTACATTTTTGATGTAATCTTGGGTCCCAGATAGCACATTCTCCCAGCCATCTTGGCCACTGGCCTTACTGTGGGAGGGTTCTGAGAGATGCTGACCAAAATATATCTTTTCCTTGCCGCCTTGGTGGAGCTGCCAAGGCCGAGGGCCATGCCAGGCTCTGGGTGAGATCAGTTTGGAAGAAGGGGTTAGGCATGCCTAGGAGGAGGGAAGAGAAAGCGAAACACACCTCAGTCCACTGCCCTGCCTGACTCTACACAGGATTATTCTGGGAGAGGAAGAGCCCTCCTAATGTCTTCTGCTGAAGTTCTGCCTGAAGTTGGAGAGTGTTCAGCAAAACAACGTGCAGAAAGAAAGAAAGACAAACACCATAGGCTGTGCCTTCTTCTGTGCTATCCAAGCATCTGCTGGGGAGTTTTTCATCTTGGTATCCAAACTTTTATCGCTTACAGATGATAGAGGAGTTTATCTTGCAGGCAATGATTATTTAGATGCTGGAAAAACTGCACCAGCCCATTCCTGGATAGCTGATGATTCTTGAAGACACAGGATGTTTGTGGTAGGCTTTTGTTTTTGCTCTTTTGTTTCCCTCCTGGCCAGGTAAAAAAAGAACAGCTCCAGAGGGAGATTCAAAAGTTAGCAACTTCAGTTAAATCCTTTCTCCTGTCATCCTAATGACAGGAGTGAATGCAAATTGCCATTCCCTAGTGGTTATGTATGCTACTTTGCATATAAACATATTAAGGTGTAACAAAGAAGTCTAATTTTCAGCTGTTCCTGATGCAACTTACCGTGAAAGGAGCTTTTAAGCGGCCATGTGCTTTTTATTTTATCAGTGTTTTGTTTTAAATACTGTGTTTAAAACTGTGTTTTAAATACTTTATGCATCCATGTTTTTATTGCATTTGCTCTGTTTAATTGCTAGTCACCTTGAGGCCCATTCTTGGGAGAATGGTGGATGAAAAAATCCATCAAACCAATGGTCGGGCTCAGAATAAGGCAGCTTCCTAGGTTAGCCCGAATGGTATCTGAAGAGGAGATCTGCATCTGATTATGTGCACTTAAATAGGTTAGGGCGGAGAAGTGTCAGTAGGCATAATAAACAGTAAACTAGACTGTCATCTCTAGTATTTAGTCTGCGTAAATCCCAGTGATTGAAATTCCAAAATTGTACACAGAATTATTATTTGTTATATTTTTATACCTCACCATCTAGTGGCCTTGCCACTACTCTGGGTAGTTTCCAGCAGTAAAATAAACATACAAAAAGCAACCAAATCTCACCCAAACAAAAAATCAAACAAAGAATTTAAGTACAGTATGTGTGTGCATGCATGCATGTGTGTGTGCGTGTGTGCGTGCATGCAATGGAGAAGATAAAGTTGACAGGTTATGATCATCAAAATAAGACTAAATGAATAACGATTATAAGGTAGGAATATATTGAAATGTCCAAGAACTATACCCAAGATATCTAAATGTAGTACCACAAGCCAGGGCATAAAAGGCATGTAGCCGGACTGACGGTATGTGTGCATTGTCCCTTCCTCCCCATTTCCCTATGTCTAAGGATAAGATGCTTTCAAAAAAACGACAACAAAAAAGTCACAGCACCTAATTTCTGCCAAGCCCAATACTGAAGGAGTCAGTCATCCTCATTCCTTCTTTTCTTTTGTTTTCTTGACATGTCCTGGATATCACCATGTATTCCATTTGTTGTTGTTGTTGTTGTTGTTGTTGTTGTTGTTGTTGTTGTTGTTGTTGTTGTTGTTGTTGTTGTTGTTGTTGTTGTTGTTGTTGTTGTTGTTTTCCAACACTAAGAGATCTCTCTCCCTTTCCAGCATATGTCTCTCCATCTTCTAGGTGAATGCTGAGTTAAACAATTCATTTAAGTTCTCACCGCTTTCTTTCTTCCTCTTCTGTAATTCAAAGATGCTTTGAAACTGCCACATCTCTGCTCACAGTGAAATGTTCCTTGACTAAGTACTTTGGGGGAAAGAGCACTGCCCCGCTATGAAGGAGAATAAGACACTGTGATCTTTAATGGATTTTTAATAACATGAAGCTGATCTGTATTTTTGAGTTTAAGCAAGTTCATAAGTGTTCTTAGTAATGGGGACACAGAAAAATTATGGCTTTCAACTGTTAAGGATAGCTGTTTTGTAATAAATGATTATATAGTCAGAATGGTAAATAAAGCGACTCCAATGGAAGAAGGGGTATTTGAAGTTTTACTGGAAGAAATAGAAATCCTAATGTAGAAAATGGTAACACTAATACATCATTGTAGTGGGTGAAAAGCTATGCTTAGAGGACATGCCTCATAATATTTGCCGCCCATACCTCATAATTGCCGCCCAGAGTAGACCTTTGGTCTAGATGGGCGGGGTAGTGATCAAATAAATAAATAAATAAATAAATAAATAAATAAATAAATAAATAAATAAATAAATAAATAAATAAATAAATAAATAAATAAATAAATAAATAAATAAATATTATCTTAAAGGACAATAAGTTATATCATGCTTGTAGAAAGGGAACATATTTTAAAGCCACAGCATTTATTGGTTTTCTACCCTATTTGTATGCACTATGTACAAGATAATGCTTTTTGCATTTTGCTGTTAACCTATGTCCAGATTGGTCCATGGTTGCCAGCAGAAAGAAAGAAAGAAAGAAAGAAAGAAAGAAAGAAAGAAAGAAAGAAAGAAAGAAAGAAAGAAAGAAAGAAATCGGTGCAGCTTGCTGGTTTGCCCATACAAATGGTTCGCCAGGAACCAAGGCATGCTGTGATTTTAAATAATATGAGATCCAGGAGTCATGACATGGCCAGGCCTCCCCTTTGTTTTCCTGGCAGGGACTAGTTTAGCATTTACATTTTCAGCCTGTTACTTGTGAGTCCGTTACAGTTAGAAAAAGAGGATAATGTGATTTATAGTGTCCACAACTATACCAACCTGATTGTCAAAGCCACCCTTGCTTTGTTCTGATCTTTAGGACCAACGCCCCGCCCCACCATGCCCTGACAGCAAAGGAAATGAAGAAGAGTCTTCCCTCCCCCCCCCCCCAATTCTCCTTGTTACGTTACTTCCAAGCTATATGGGTGAGCAGGACAGTGTCTTCTCCTTATTTCTTTGGAAACACTTGTTCCCTCTTAGTGCTCCATTTATCCTTACAGTTTTTCTGTAACACTTCATTATTTTCTCTGGCCCTTGAAAGGGAGGCAGCGTTAGCTAAACAGAATGCTGTGCACATCAGTTTCACACCCCTGGTGCCACCAGACACAATGATCTATTCAGGGTTCCACAAGCAAGCGACTGAATATGTTGCTGAGCCCGTTAAACAACAAACCCTTTGTCCATCTGTCTTGCTCGAGAGGTTTTCTAGCGTGTGATCGATAATTCCAAAGTCACTGCTTTCCATGTCCTTGAGTGAACTGTTGTGGGGGTTTTTTTGAACACATGGAACAATGTATACTCCAATCCATTAAAAAATCTGTAGATTCAAAGTAGAGAGTTTGGATTTATGGTTACATGGAGCAGGGAGGGAAAGGACAACCAGCATGGAGGGCAGACTAGCGGAACAGATATTATAGAATGCTATGATTCGAGCTGTAAGCACTTTAGTGACCATTACTCTTTTATGTTTTTGAAATGAGATTTTAAAGGAATCCTGTGCTTAAGTCCTGAAAACAAATCACAAAACAAAGCAAGCTAATTAGCAAATTACATGAGGCAACAAAAGGGCCTGCTGTGCACTCAGCTGCTTTCAGCAATTAAAGATGTAATTGCAGGCTATCTGTAATGGCTGTTTTTGCCCTGAAAGGAGTCTTGAATTGACCTGAAGGAAGGCCAACATGACCTTCTGTATGGAGACCATGCTATTGTCAATGAGGATTTGAGCTGTAAGCAGTGATCTCATTATAAGACACCTGAAAGAACAAAAATAGTGGGTTGTGTCTGGATCTGAAGGATTTGTTTCTTGATACAGTGCATCCTTAAGATGAAAAAATAACTATTGGTTTATTCTAATGAGAGCTTGCTCAGTCTGCGTTTGACAAATTAGCTTACTTCTGTTATCAGTTGATCAGCTTTGCCTAGAGGGATAGTGTTGTAAGAAGGGGACATACCCTTTTAATGTTTAAAGTGGCTGGCAAAGACATACAGTAGGTGGGGTTAGAAAGTTTTGTCAAAGTTACACGAGACAGAGGCACAGCTGTTCCTTTCAAGAATGGGGGATGGATGTAGCCAGAGAAGAACATGTATAAGGTCATGCTCCAATGATTAACAATGAATGGCACAATGATTTTTAACACTGACATCGTACTGTAAATGCTATAGCTTAGGTTTGCAGTACTATATATACTCTAGCGACTCATGTCCTGACCTAAGCAAGGAGTCATCTAATCCCACCTTTCTGGGATGAGTCCCCACCCAACCTCCAGAGCATGAGCTAATGACAGACATGAATGACAGAAGTCACTTGGAAAGAAATAGCACCACTATTGCAGAAACATGGAGCAAAGGTGCATAAAAATGTACAAAACATGTGGATTGCAATTCACCTCCTGCCTTCCTTTGCTGAATCCTTAAGAACTGAGTTCAGGAGTCACTACTGTGTTTTTCTATGACAGCAGAGATGGTGGTAATGCAAAGTGATGACTGGGCGGCCTTTCTCTTTCTCTCTTCTCCTGCCAGGGCTTTGCTAATGAACTCACCTTTCTGACAATCACAATGCCAATCTCGACCCCTTCAGAACAGTGTTCCAAGACTTTTTTAAAGGTGCCGAATAAATGTATGATCACATGGACCTGCCAGGCTTCTGAATTTAGTTTTTCTTTGAAGTCTGAAACCAGGAAGGCTGGCAAAACTCCGCACCACATTTGTGCCCAACTACAGATATATTTAGATAAAGGCACGCTGTGGATCTCCTTACTGGCTCTGTTCAGGCAGGTCCTTGGCAATTAAGCTGGGTTACGGCAGAAGGGCTGTTTAATGATGCGGGTGATATATTTTCTTTTATTGCTATGCTTTTAACTGCCTTTTAAATTTGTCTTGCATTTCAATTGATCTGTCGCATGGTTTAATTGCATTATTTGATTTTTAAGAACCAATGAGTTTGTTACATAATTGTCCTGAATGAAATACCCAACTGCCTTGTGTAGGTGGTTATGTCTGTGTGCTGTTTGAGTGGACGTGGTATAGAAGCAACATTGACATGTGAGACAGATCATAGTTCAGTGACAGAACAAATGCTACTTTCACCTGCAGAAGACTTAGACTTCCATCTTCTACATCTCCAGCTAAAAAGCCCAGATAATAGGAGACTATGTAAAGCTGTGAAGAGCCCCCAGAGCTTGGGGGAAAAAAACACACATTAAAAGTGACACAATCATTTGCTGCCAGTCAGAGCAGAGAATAGAGACCTTGATGAACAAAGTCTGATTTGGTATAAGGCAGCTTTCATGGTTCCTGTAAAATTAACTAAGGTGATACGACACCAGTGGAAGTAGCAAGAAACGGCATTTCATACAAACCAGCAAATACGCTGAGATTCTTTATGCATTCTGGACACACAACAGTCCAAGAAACAAGAAATCTGTCTTGGTGCCTTTTACAACAGCCATTTGTGCATTTCTATAGATGGCACTAACAATGGTTTTTAATTTGTTGCATTAGATGGTTTTGCCATCTTTTGAATTCTGTGAACTGCTGGATAGCTCAGTGATTTAGGCACTGTGCCTCCTTGACAAGGGCTGGACTCGATGATCCGTAGGGTCCCTTCCAGCTCCGCAGTTCTAAGATGATGATAGATTAGGATTGGTTCACCCCATTGCCAATTTAAATGAACTTTGACTGATAAAATGCACAGAAAGACCAGTTAATATTCTCTGGCCTGCTGAAAGAGGGAGGGGCGAGAAGCTCCAAATTATAAATTAATCAGCAAGTATTCAACTAGCCTTTTCCTAAGTATTCCATAGCTTTAATTATTAGGACTCAATGAATTCATCACATAATTATCCAGAATCAAAATAGCCTATGTAGCTTCTTACCATTTCCTTTCCTTTATGAATTTCAGTTCTTAATTTTGCAGAAGTGATTTCATCTATTATATCTTGCCTAAATTAATGGTGAATGTTTGATGTTTTCCATGGAATCATAAAATAATTGAGTTGGAAGGAGCTTATAAGACCATCAAATCCAACCTCCATGCTCAATGCAGCAATCCAAATTAAAACCCATCTGACAGATGGTTGTCCGATTTTCTCTTGAATGTCTTCAGAATTACTGCACTCACTGCCTCCTGAGGTAATTGGTTCCATTGTCATACTGCTCTAACAGTTAAGAGGTTTCTCCTGATATTCAGCCGAAATTTGGCTTCCTATAGCATGAGCCCATTATTACATGCCCTGTACTCTGAGATGATCAAGAACAGATCTTGCCCCTCTTCTGTAGGTGTTCAAGTATTTGAAAAGTGTTATCGGTCTTCTTTCCTCAAGACTAAGCATGCCCAGTTCTTTCAGTCTGTCCTCATAGGGCTTGATTTCCATTCCCCTCCTCTGTTGCTCTCCTCTGAACTTCTTTCAAGTTGTTGGCATCCTTCTTCAAGTGTGGTGTCCAGAACTGGACACAGTGTTCTAGATGAGGCCTAACCAGTGCCAAATAGAGGGGAACTAGTACCTCACAGGATCTGGAGACTATACTTCTGTTAATGCATCATAAAATAGTATGTGCCTTTTTTGCAGCCACATCACACTGTTGGCTCATATTCAGTTTTGATCAATTCCAAGACCCTTCTCAGTCATAGCATTACTGAACCCAGTATCTCCCCATCTTGTAACTGTGCATTTGTGTTTTTTCCCCTCTCTCTAGGTGTAGAACTTTGCACTTATCCTTGTTAAATTTCATTCTGTGATTTTCAGTCCAGTGCTCAAGCCTATCAAGATCTTTTTGACCACCTTGTGTGTTCCAAATGTGCATGTTGAGGTACCTTTTAAAGCAGCAGATTGCTCCTGTTCACTTTCAAAACAACATTTTTAAATGGAGATGTTGCTTACAGCCAAAAGATGCTAAACAACTGAATATAAATAATTGTCACAAATTTAACAAATAGTTCTACTCATTGAGTGAGATTTACATACGCAGAACAAACTGTTGTAGGAATATGTAAAATATACCTGTAAGGTATCAGTGGTCAAAGTTCTAGTGGAATTTTTTGTAGGTTTTTATGATGCCTTCCTTCTTCTAGCTTCAACTAGTTTATTTAACCCTCTCTTAGCAACGCGCATCATTTTCTTCATATTTATTAGTTTCATGTATATATCCCATCTTTCCTCCAGTGAGCTCAAGGTGTCATATATGGCTCTCCTTTCTATTTGCTTTTCCTTATGGGAACCCTTTCAGGTAGGACAGGTTTAGAGAGAAGAGGTGATCCACAATCAGCCAGTGACTTGCTTCTGTGTTGACGGTCAAGTACTTGTGCTTCCTGGTAAGATGTTTTTGAAACAGAAGAGAGTTTCAATGGCATGAGGGTCAGCTGTTCAACAAGGTATGTCCAAGAGGCCCACAGATAGGTGAGATGACCTCTGATGTAGCATCACCTGTTAAATCAACATTCCATAAGCCATTTATGATAAGAAGAGGCAGTCTGAACAACACGTTATAGTTTTTGAACAGGTTCTTGAATCAGGACTGTATTTATTGTCCAGTTATTGTAGATAGTATGAATGTACTCTATGCCAAATTGGGAAAAGGTTGAAGAAGTAGAGATCTATATTCTGATTTAAAACAAACATTCCTACTCTCCCTTCACACATTTTGCTATCATTTTTTGTTGGCACTTAGCAAGTCCAGTAGTTATTTTTCAAATGCCAGCCATTGCTTATTCAGAAGGAAATAATTGTGCTACATGCTTTTTAAAAATGGAACTTGATCCATCCTGTCATTTTAGAAGATATAGAACCTTAAATATGCTTATTTTACGCAGGAAAATCTTCATAAAGTCTGGCTGTACATGCTCCCTGAAGTACTCCATGGTCATTGCCCAAAACGTCTTACTCAATATTTCAGGATACTAATGCATCTCACTGAGATGAATGGGGCTTACTTCTGGGCAAGACGGTGGATTTCTTTGAACAACACACATTTCTTTGAACAACAACAGCAACACTCATAGAGGAGCCAAAGCAGGGGGAAAAAAGAAGAAGAGAAAAGCATGATGGGAAACTTTCCCACATCCCTTCCTACTTTATAGGAAGTTGACAGTTTGACAGTTTTCTTGTCATTTCCATCTAAGGCATTCCCTGCCCACCTCTTACTGTCACATTGTGAGTGGGTTCTCTGTCTTTAAGGAGCTTTTCCTTACTTGGAGACACGAGAGAGGATTCAGACGTATTTAACAAAACATTTTTATTAATAAGATCACTTGCCATTTCTGTGTTACTAACATTTGAACCATGAACAGACAACGAGGGAGGAGAACTCTCCCAGAACCATAATAACGACTTATCTTCATCTAACCCTTTTAGTAGTAGGTTCTTGTTTTCTCTTCCTCTTCCGTGGGTAGTCTCAGAAAACTGTTGCGAACAGCGCACAGGGTCCCGCAACAAGGGTGGCGGGCCCAATCCCCCTCTCTCGATATTTCCTTCTCCACTTCTGGGGGAATGTGATGCACCATCCGAGCAGGACCACGCTTCTTCGGGAAGACCAATACGGTCCATTCCTCGGGGCTCAGACCGGGAATGATTGGTCTTGTCGTGCCGGTCTTTCCCTCCTCACTTCCACCTTCTAATAGGGCTTGGGCAGATCTCTTTACTGGAACTGAGAAGGCTTGAACATCTTCAATTGACTTTCCAGACTCTCTCTCTGTGAATACAGACACCTTCTCCGTCTCTTTAGAGATCTCTCCCTCTTCGGTAGTTAGGAAAACATCTATCTGCTCTCTTTCACGGTACACCTTGCTTCTCGCCCCTTCTCTTTCCTCTCTCAACTGTTTCAACTGACTTTCTCCCGCGCGCCTTTCCTCCTCTCCCGCGCGCCTTTCCTCCTCTCGAGCTTTCTCTATTCTGCCCACGCGACCTTCCTCTATCTCCTCTGCTTGTTCTTTTATTCCTGGCTTCACTGATATCTCTGACTCCACAATAACTATCTGAGGGGACGGCTCACTACTTGCTGTTTCTTTACTCTCCTCCTCACACACATCCAAATTCACTTAGTGAGATTAAAACTGGGATAAAGGGGGCTTGGGAAGGGCAGAGAAAAACAGAAGAAAAAATCTTTATTTGTTGAAATACAGCTTTGAGTAATAGTTGGAATTGTCATAATACCGAAATTCAGCCTCTCCCTCACAAGGCTGTCAGAAAAGAGGTCTGAGAACCTGATCTTGTGCAGG
Source organism: Pogona vitticeps (assembly GCF_051106095.1). Lineage (NCBI taxonomy): Eukaryota > Metazoa > Chordata > Lepidosauria > Squamata > Agamidae > Pogona > Pogona vitticeps. The sequence goes on along the minus strand of NC_135783.1, from coordinate 231,587,143 downwards.
GGGGGGGGGGAACATTTCCAAATCAAGGTGGAGCTTTCCCTGAAAGGAAGGTACCACCCTACACCCAGTTTGTTGTTAACTGGCATGGTTTCCTGGTCAAGCCCCCTCCTTACAGTCACTCAGCCACACTATTCTTAATCTCCCAGATAGAGATGGTCATGAGCCGTTATTCCAGTGGTTTGTGCCAGTTTGTTTATTGGCCCAACGGTTATTCAGTGCTTCAAAGCCCTGCCTCCTCTGGTGAGCGCCCATTCAGAGGCAACAGCCTGGTTTCTCTGCCCCACCTCCTACAGCCTTGGGAAATTTATACAAGTGAATGAGCATCATTAATCACTTGTTGCCAACAAATCTACAGTCCTTTTCATAGTCCCTCAGGACAAAAGGTAGCTTCTTGACTTGATACCAGCCCCATCACTAACCTACATAACTCTCTAGCAAAGCCTTGGACTGACTCTTTTCAAGTTAATGTATTAGGTAAAGTGTTAGTGTCCTTTTGTGGCAGCTTTGGTATGTCCTGTGATAAAGATAACTATTGAAGTGTCTGCTCAGTCCTTCCTTTGAAGCATTCAGTAGCAAGAGATGAGATGAAGGTGTGAACTGTCTGATTCCACACTGACTTCTGCCTTTGAGGTCAGCTTCCCAGCTTCACAGAAACGCAGAAGAGTCTAGCAACTGAATTTCATATTTGTTTGTTTGCTTGTTTGTTTGTTTCATTTTTATACTGCTCATCTGACTGAGGACCACTTTGGGTCATTTACAACAAAGACACACAGCAGCATAATTAAAATACGAATTCAACCGGACTTTCTTATACCCCAAATTCTCAATTCTGTTCTGACCCTTCCAATTTATTTGTGACCCCGGCAAGATTTTTGGAGGTTATGAAAGATATTCAAGGACTGTTTTGTCCTTGCTGTCCTCCTCTAGTAATTTCCCATAGCCCAGCAAGTAGGGATCTGAACCTAAGTCTTCTGAGTCCTAGTTCTGCACTTTGTCCCCTACACCAAATTGGTTCTCATACTACAGTTTTCAATGTGAGAAGTTCAAGGAGCAGTTTCTGCCCTCAGTGGGTTTCCATGGTGAAGCAGGAATTTAAACTAACATTTCTTGAGTCCTGATCTGACACTCCATCTATTATGTCACACTAGCTGTAAGACCCAGCTTACCCAAATTCTTTAAGGCTACATAAAACTGAGTGCTATATGTGTATTTTTGGATTTGGAGATCTGCCTAATTACAATTATCTGGGGAGGAAGTTCAACGGCACATAGTCTGTAGTATATATATATATAGCCCATCTTTCCTCAAGTGAGCTCAAAATAGTATGCATAACTCCACTTTCTCTTCACAACAACCCTATGAGATAGATCAGACTGAGGGAGAATGACTGAGCCATACTTATGCAATGAGTTTTATGTCTCAGTGGTTGCCAGCTGTGTGTGAGTGGCTAGTGTGGGGAAAAGAACAGAACTAGAAGACTTTTGGTCTGCTGAACTGTCTTACAGCCTCAGCCCTTGCTCATAACTAGAGCTTCTATGATTGGGGGAAATGTGCCTCAGCGTATTGCTTGGATGCCAAGAATTGGGGATGGGACAAATAATCAGCTATGCATATTGTTTGATCCAGGATTGACTGAGTTCATTCTTGTATATCCTATCTCACACAACTAGAACGGCAACACTGGAATCTCCTAATATACGTTTCCAAAGCATAGTAATTTGCAGCATGAGTCATACATTATGTGAGTTTAAACAATTACGTAGCTAATGTCTGTGGTTCTTCTTGCACCTTAAACATTATGAAGCTTTAGTTGACATGACCATTCACTGTCTGTGATCCATTTTATCAGATGCATGTGATGGAATGGGATGCACTCCAGGAGAGCTAATACTAAGTGAAACATAGTCATCTTTGAGATACTACACCACTACTCTTTGCTGTTTTTCCTGCAGTATGCAAATGTGGCTGCCTCCTTCGAGTCTGCATCAGCACGTGCTCTTGCTTAGTGACATGAGGACGTTATACTGTACCTTGAAATGGACTTATTTACTGAGTAAAACATTTTAGTAGCCTTAAAGTGCTACTGGACTCTTAGTTGCTTTTGCTATATCAGAGTAATGCGACTACTCCTTTGGAAACTAGTGGGACAGAAAACAGGCTTTCTGTGCACTAATGATTTAATTGACTGAAGACAGAGTTGAACGGATTTCAGGTTTTCAGAATCTGTGTCATCTTTCTTTATATTTCTCTCTCCCTTTCGCCAATGGTCCTGCTTTTTCTTTGGCATGTTAACTACGACATCATACTGTACAAGGTTTCTTCTATTCTCAAGGGCCACCTTTCCTCAGGACCGTTCTGCTCCAGCATGCAGATACAGTAATTGGCAGGGCTGAAGTCATCAGTGGCTGGAGCTACCCTCTGTCTTCCCCCCCCCTCTTCTACCATCCTTTCCTCTCACTCACTTTCTTTCCCTCCCCACAACAGACTGTTTGGGATGGGGCAGTTTCTTCTTATCAGGCAGCTGGACTGATTGCTTTCAGTAAGCTGTCACAGCTAGGTTGAGGGACAAAGTTTGACTATCCCAAGAATTGGAGGGTAGTCATCTAGTCTGCATACTGGGGACTGGTCATAGCAATTGTGGCTCTCTAGAAGCTGTGAAAATGCACCTTCCATAATACTTCACGATTAGCTTTGCTGCCCAGGGCCAGATGAGTACAGTTGTCCCCCTTTGCTGTAGAAAGATGAGATGGTGGATCTGAGCAACTCATAACTACTGAGGCTTTATGGTTGTTGTGCTCTTCTGTCTTGAGCTAGCCACGATTTCAGTGTTGCTGATATGGTTTGGTTCTGGAACTAGTTCTTGCTGGAGCACCCTTTTGACTGTCTTCATAGATACTGCAGGAAAATTTCCATTTCCATTTCGCTTTGTGAAGAGATCCATGCTGCTCACAATGTACATTGTAAACTGATGGTATTATGCTAAGACAAGACAAAACAAAACATTCCATTTTTAAAAACAAATTTCAAGAAAAATGTCATTATATTTTAAGTATCTATATTCTGGTTTCAAAAAACAACAAAAACAACATCAGATTGTCTCTGAGATGCAAAACAGCAAACAAGAAACAAACATGAAATACGTGACACTTGAAAAGCTAAGAATTGTATTTGATGCCAGTGTTTGTGAAATGAAGCACATTATGAGCTGTACCCCAACTGAAATAGGAATGGATGAGGATTATGTTTGTTTTGTTACCTGATATGAAAAGTGTGGAGACAGATTAATGGAGGTACAACCTTTCACTGTGAGCAAAGCAGAGCATTATCAGCAGTAAGAGTAATAGCAACATTAGTATAACTGAGAGGTTAATGAGAGTGTATGTTTCTCGCCTTATATGTATTGCAGCCCTTGACACCTTTGCTTCACCCTTCAAAGCATTTTGGCACAGAGGAAGGACAGCCACATCCCAGCTGTTCTTATTTCTGTCTGCCTCCCTGCAACCATAGTACAGCTTATGTGACCAATTTATGTGAGCTCTAGCACTTGATACTTATTTGTGAGGGAAGTTCAAATTTGTGTGTAGTGTATTTGTGCTTAATTTTTCCTCTTTGTAGAAAGCCAGGAAATTCAATCTTTCAAAAAACTTCCAGTTTATGAATATGAGGTATTGCTTCTGTATCCATAACTCAAAATGCCAGGAAATGAACCTTCATCACCCTTGCAATATCATGCCTGCATTGCCGGCAGGAAAAAAGGATGCCAAGCTTTATATAGCTAAGGAAAGCCTGAATGTTGACAGCACTAATGTCAGCACTCAAGATGGTCTACAGAAGTGATTCCCAACCCTGGGCAAACCTCATGTTCTTGAACTGAATCTCTCAGAAACCCAAAGCAGCACAGATGGTAGCAAAGGCTTCTAGGAATTACAGTTCAAGAACATTTGGGTTGCCCAAGGTTGGGAACCACTGGGCTACATGCGCATCCCACACCTTTTTACTTAAGGCTTGACCCAAAGTTCTCTTCCATTATATCTCTGAAGATTCTCAGCCATCCATGTGAGGCTCTCTGGAAGTTGAGTCATGGCAACTGGGCTTCTTTCTTGTTAGGTTGAAACATTTCATTACTCATCCAAGTAGCTTCTTCAGTCTGAGGAGAGTTGGTAGGAGATCTCTAATATATCCCCCCACATTGGTTTCACTTCCCCCTGATCTGAATAGGCTCCTAAGAAGGAAAAAAAACAACAACTGGGGGTGAGGGATTATCCCACTTCTGCAGTTCCTCTCCACCCATTGTCATGGGTCATTAACAGTCGTTAGTGTATCTGTATCTTAGATACAATCTGTCTCCGATTTGTCATGCTGCCCTTTCATCCAACCCCAGAAAGATTAGGGCCACACACACCAGAAATACCACTGTTAACGACAGTTAAAGAGACCCATGACAGTGGGTGGACAAGGACTGCAGAAGTGGGATTATTCCTCACCCCCCAATTTTTTGTCCTTCTAGGGAGCCTATTCACACCAGGAGGAAGTGAAACCAACGTGGGGGTGGGGGATATATCAGGGATCGCCTACCAACTCTCCTCAGACTGATGAAGTTACTTGGATGAGGAGTGAAACGTTTCAACCTAACAAGAAAGAAGCCCTGTTGCCATGACTCAACTTCCAAATAACCTCACATGGAGGGCCGAGAATCTTCACAGATATCATGGAGGAGAACTTTGTGTCAAGCCTTAAGTAAAAAATGTGCAGGTTGTGCGTGTGCCTGCGAGCACCCCCTTTTTAAATTCTAGGTGGGTGTCTTGTCTGTGGCATGGAAACCTAGTTGGAACCTAATAAGAAAGAAGCCCAGCTGCCATGACTCAACTTTCAGAGTTCTGTTCCATTTCACCCAAAATCCATTCTTGCTCTTCTATCCTTTCTACATACAAAACAGCCCTTCCATGTTCTTCTGAAAAGTGCAGGATGAAAAAGCAGGAACTGATTACCCGGAATATATTTGAAAGGATATTTGAAGATATTATGTTCTCGGCTTAAGTGGGCAGAGGTTGGGGAGGGCAAAGATTCCTTAGCAGCTCCTGGTATACCATGGAATGGTGTAGGAGTAGATTAAATGCAAGCAGGAATTGCACATCCTAAACATTTAAAATGTCAGAATAGAATTCACAGATAACCTCACCTCTGATAACATTTGTAATGCTGAAATTCTGCTCTGAGTCTATACATATACTATGTTCTGATAAATCTTTTCCTTCTTTCGTTGTCTTCTCATTTGGTTTCTGGAAGTCAGTGAGATGAAAATGTAACATTTGGACAGTGGACAAAATAACTTCTCAATTTACTGTACTGAATTAATCGCACCAAAACACAGGAGAGTGAAGAGATGTGGTGGGAAATGAGCCAAGCTGTGGGAAACATTTGATATCCTTCCATATTTGAACTCAGAATGGCTTTCAGTACCACACAGCCTTCCTGGGGCTGAGGTTGCTGCAGAGTTGCAAGAAAATATGGTGAATGCATTAATGGACTCAGATACCCTGTCGCCTGCATCTGCAGGTTAATTGACAGGATGTAAAGTTTGAGCCACTATAAACACATTTTCAAGCTGCCCATGGCCTTTAGATGTGTTTGACTTTAGAATCAGCCATATAGATGTCTCATTTGTTAACTTGTTTCACTGATTTGTTGAGTACAGCAGTTTGTGTCCACTGTTATATACTGTACATACAACATAAAATATTCATTTTATAAGCCCTTCAGCCCATGTATCTTTTGATGAATTTGGAAACTGACTCCCTCAATTACCACAGCTTTTGCCTCTTTCCTGGATGCATAGTATACTTTCACAAAGGACTGTGGAACAGCCAGGTGACATTAACAGATGCTACTACAACTATACATAGCACTCCTGCAAGAAAGAGTTTTATTTGATGTATGACAATTGGCATCTTGAGGATTACTGATGTCTTTTTGAAGCTGTCAAAGCTGTCATAAACGGTTAAGAACTGCTTTTCAAAATGGCAAGTGTCTAATAGAAAAGGATACTCCTATGGTCATACCCTTCATGGCTCAAAAGCCCGTGCTGAACTCTCAGATGTATCCCTTGGCCAGACCTATTCTGGCAGAGATGTGAGAATTTGGCAGCCATGTCACTTTCAGTCCCCTCCAGCTGATCTCAGGGAGTATGGTGAAGATAAATTCAGTAAACTAGCATCTGAACAGAAAAAGTCAAGCTAGCATTTCTGTTTTTCTGGCTGACAGATTTTAGGAGGCAATATAAGAACAATTTTCTCTACAGGTAATCACACTTCAGCGTCTACACATTGCTGACTGCAAATCCAATAAGCCATGTGTTGATTTGATTTTCTCTCTCTCTCTTTAAGATATAGGGCTGGAAAATAGGAATGGTGCTTTCCTGGCATGACTATAGATTCTCATCCAGTAACACAGTCCTGCTTAATTTGTTTTCCCACTGGGGTTGTTAATTATGTGGTGGAGTTTTGAAAAATAGTTCAGTAAGATGGATGTTACAGAAACTGTTTTGCTGTTTCTTTAGAAAGAATAGTTAGTTTAAATGTTGTTCAGACCTACATAAGAAATCAGTTCAGATTTATTGTTTAGATTGTGACTTACAATGCTTGTCAAACAACCACAAAGTTTCACTTATATATTTCTTGGCAGAAATAAGTAGAAATAACTGTTTTCTGAAAAATACAGCCCTCACATCCAAACAACTATACAGTGGTGCCTTGCTTAGCGACGTTAATCCATGCAGGAAAAAACATCGGTAAGCGATTTCATCGCTAAGTGATTTTAAAAAGCCCATATAAACGCATTAAAACGTGTTTAATGCATTCCTGTGGGCTTAAAAACTCACCTTATGCGAAAATCCTCAATAGGGGTGGCCATTTTCGGTGCCTCTAAAGCGAGGCAACACAGTGGGTGGCCATTTTGGAACCCCCAGTCAGCTGTGCAGAAATGGGACCTTTGGGATGATCGCGGGGGAGCACTTCCCTGCGATCATCCCAAAGGCCCTGCCGATCAGCTGTGCAAAAATGGGGCCTTTGAGATGATTGCGGGGGAGCGCTTCCCCGCGATCATCCCAAAGGCCCCGCCGATCAGCTGTGCTTCGGCTCTCTCTCTCTCTCTCTCCACCCCTCGCAGCTCCAGCCTCGGCAGGGAGACTGAGGCACCGCTGCCGCCACCCTGGCCGAGAAAGCTGTGAGGGGTGGAGAGAGAGAGAGCCGAAGCACAGCTGATCGGGGGGGGTTGCAATGATCGCAAGGAAGCCATCATCGCAAACCCCTGCCAATCAGCTGTACTTCATCTCTCTCTCTCTCTCCCCTCGCAGCTCCAGCCTCGGCAGGGAGACTGAGGCGGCACTGCCACCCTGGCCAAGAAAGACCCTCTGCAGCTGCTGAGGGTCTTTCTTGGCCAGGGCGGCGGTGCCTCAGTCTCCCTGCCGAGGCTCTCAGTCTACCTGCTGGGGTTGGAGCTGCGAGGGGTGGAGAGAGCGAGAGCCGAAGCACAGCTGATTGGCGGGGGTTTGTGATGATCACGGGGAAGCCATCATCGCAAACCCCCGCCAATCAGCTGTGCTTCGGCTCTTTCCCCTCGCAGTGCTGCCACCCTGGCCGAGAAAGACCCTTTTTCTCGGCCAGGGTGGCGGTGGTGGCGCCTCAGTCTCCCTGCCGAGGCTGGAGCTGCGAGGGGAGAGAGAGAGAGAGAGACGAAGCACAGCTCATCAGCGGGGGTTTGCGATGATGGCTTCCCCGCGATCATCGCAAACCCCGCCGATCAGCTGTGCTTCGGCTCGCTCTCTCTCCACCCCTCGCAGCACAGCTGATCAGCGGGGGCTTTGGGATGATCACAGGGAAGCGCTTCCCCGCGATCATCGCAAAGCAAATTTTCCCCATAGGGGCCATCGCAAAGCGATCGCTCTTGCGATGGCAAAAAGTCCATCGCAAAGCAATTTCATTGTAAAATGGAGCGATCGCTATGCGAGGCACCACTGTACATGTTTTTAAAGATGTAATGGGTACATATTTTTGGTCTGCTCTTACAGATCCCTTGGTTATGAACTTAAACTAAAATTAGTTTTTTCTCAATAATTGTGCCTTAGAATGTGATCAGATGGGAAAATACCGTACATTTTGTAAGCTATTTCTTTTTGCATACCTGTCATGAAGAGGGATTCCCGAAATGCTTAGCCAGCAAAATCTTGCTCAAAATGAAACCAAATTTACACCGAATAACCCCTGTGATAAATTTTTTAAATGTTAAACATTATCCTATAAATAGTGTTAGACTTATTGGTTGAGTGTGCACGCTGGATAGGGTGGTGCTCTTTCATGTTTTTAGACTGGAACCCCATAATTCTTCAAGAATTCCTCAAATAGCATTCTAGAAATTGCAGCCCACAACCCCAAACTATATACCTCTAAGATTGTTTTTTTCGACCAGAGAAGGGATTTTGGGTTATTTTACCTTGACAGTGAGTTCATCTCCTCTGCCTTTTTCTCTCTTTCCCTCCAGCAGTACTTCCTGCCAGTTGTAGTTCTTCGGGAGGTGTCCTCTATGGAGTCTAATGGGCAATGGAACTATGACTGCTGGCACCCTCTGCACCCAGGTGGTCCTAAAACAGAAAAGAACACACACATCTTGATATTGGAATTCTGAATCCTTTCATCTAGATCAGGGCTCTCCAAACTTTTGAGCTTGAGGGCCACATCGTATATGTGTTACATTTTTGAGGGCCAAAGGAATGTGCACACGTGCACGTATGTGTGGTCACCCGCCTCCCCAGCACACACCGCCCACCAGCACACACCCTGCCCACGCAGACGTCCACTCCCCTGCACGTGCATGGGCTGAAGGGAACGGGCTGGATAAAATGGCAAGGGGTGGCGGATGTGGCCCACGGGCCATAGATTGGAGACCTCTGATTTAGATGGATGATTTAGATGGAGGAGGAGTCATATATGCATAAATAATACTGCTTTCTAGACAAAATAGAAGTAAAGCTGCCCCTGAAGATCCTGGTTTTTGTAGTACCTGTGCAGCAATCCTGTCCAGACAGAATGACTTTTCCTTTAAAATTCACAACTGGTTTTGCAGTTTGTTCTTGACTGTAGTCAATAGCGAATTTCTTTAGCTTGCTTTCATGTTCAAATGTATCTCCCTCCAAAATAAATTAAAACTTAATAATTTGGAATGACACCCCTGCTGTGGCTTTTTATTCTCACCTGATTTGCAGATGACAACCCAGCAGCTGAGTTGTCTTATCTGGTGATGTGTGTGACACAGTCAGGGATCGCCTTAGACGTTTTCCCTGGGTCAGCTGGCTGTCCTGTCTCTTTGTGCTAATCATGAATGAATACATGCCTTCTGTTTGCTAGTTCACAAGTGGAATGCTGAGTATGCCTGTGTTTCAGAGTTCTCACATTTTGCTGTCTTTCTGTCCTCCTAAACATACGGGCCCATTTAGCAAGTGGCTAATGAGTACAAGCTGAGATGTTCACTAAAACAGATAACTGGTAACACTACAAAAGATGGGTCACCTGGGACTAACATGTGATCAGTCTTTTTATGATGGCCACACTGTTGCTAGTATTCTTTCAAGAAAATATTCTTTTTGTTAACTCCAATTTTTAAATTGGTTTTAATCACAGTTTTTAACATCATTTATTTAATGCCGTAATAGTTTAATGCAGATTTTATATTTCATTACTTGACTATTATTTAGCTGACTAAGAAGACTTGAACCCCACCCCCCAGAGCAATTTGGTGATATATAAGTGTAAACAGCATCTATCAATGTGGGTGACTACAATAGAAGAGACATTCGCTGATGACTATTAATTAAATTGCCTTCAGAAAGGCAATTTAAATCTTCCTAACTTGCAGTGATTTGGGCAGTCCATGTACCATGTGGAACTGGACCACCGGAAAGAGTTTTTTAGCTACTTGGTAGTGTTCACATGCTGAAAAATTGATATCTGCAGAAGCCATGCATGAAACCAAATCAGGGTGCAACTTCATTGACAAATAACACAAGAACCTGAGCTAGTTTGCTTCACATTTTTCTGTGTTGACTACATGATGTAAAAGTCCATGCAAATCAGCTGGAATCCCCACCCACTCTCCAAATCTGTAGTTTCTTTCTCTGCTGCTAGGCCTCTTACTTTTTTGGAATCAAACCCCTTCTAATTCATTCAGGGGGGTGTTTGCTTGAGCTGATGTGGAAGGATTTGCAGCTACTGGATTTCAAGCCATCTGAGCAGCAGTAAGAAAGGCAAGGCAGCAGGGACCCTGGCTGCCATTTGAACCCTCTCTCCCACACATATGGTGCCTCCCAGGTGTGCTTTCATCTTCCTTTCCCTTTTTGTTTCTTTGCTCTTTTAAAGGCTTGCTAACAAAGAGACGTGGTGGCGCTGCGGGTTAAACCGCTGAAGCCTCTGTGCTGCAAGGTCGGAAGACCTGCAGTCATAAGATCGAATCCACAAGACGGAGTGAGCCCCCGTTGCTTGTCCCAGCTCCTGCCAACCTAGCGGTTCGAAAGCATGCAAAATGCAAAAATGCAAGTAGATAAATAGGTACCACCTCGGTGGGAAGGTAACGGCTTTCCGTGTCTAGTCATGCTGGCCACGTGACCACGGAGGATTGTCTGCGGACAAACGCTAGCTCTATGGGTTGGAAACAGAGATGAGCACCGCCACCTAGAGTCGGACATGACTGGACAAAAATTGTCAAGGGGAACCTTTACCTAACCTAGCAATAAGGCAGCTGGGCAACCAAAGGGGGGAGAAAGAGGGGACAAAGATTTAAGGCACCTCTGCCTCCTTAAAATCTGGACAGACAGAGTGAAGCTAAGCTACTTTAAACTGGAAATGAAGCTGAAGGGAAGACTTCCTCCTCTCTCTGTCAATCCTTTTTAAGGAAAGGAAAGGAAGATGGAACAGGAAGATAAGAGGGAAAGGTTGATTATTTTGATTTCACAACACAGAAAGACTGCTTCAGTCTCCTCTCTGTGATACTAATATGCTTGCAACTCTTAATTGTGGGCTACTTGTAATGACTTCATTGACTGACAGAAAGTGGAGTGTTGCGTTAATGTTCTATGCTTTTATGAATTTCCTCAGAAGCATCTGGAATTAGCCTTGTTGGAAACAGGATCCTGGGGCAGGTGGGCCTCTAGCAGACTGGCCCAGTAAAGGGGCTATGTTCTTATGCTATATTTGTTTCCTGTCCAAACATATTATTTAGTCTTTTTCCTTAACCAGTGTTGTCAGGGGAGTAGAGTGAAATTCAGAGTCAGGAAATAGCTGTATTTCTTAATCAGGGGTTATCATTATTGCCGGAGCTATTCAGCGCCAAGGCATTAAAGATAAGCACATTTGCTGTATTCAGTTCAGAGATTGTCATCTCTCATGTATTCATTTTTCAAGGCTCCTAGTGTCCTGAATTATTGGCTAAGAGTTGCAAAAGACATCAAACCAGACTGATTTCCTGTCACGGCCAAGCCCTGTTTTCAGTTACTATCCTCCAATTTTTCCTGAGCAACAGGTTATTGACTTGTTCCAGGGCAGGATGAATAGAAGTGCAATGGAAATGCAATCCATTTGGAAATAGGATCAAATCTGAATTTTGCTTCTTCCAATTTCTAATCTGCTGCACTTTTGCAGTTGTGTATCAGTCACAAAACATATTTCTGTTTTTCCCACCTGAGCCCCTGAGTGTTGTATTGATTACTTCACTGTGTTTTTTTAACCAAAATGTAATGATAGGATGAGATGCCCAAGCTGAAATCAGCTTTCTATTATGTAATGGTATCAAATATCTGTGGGAGGAAATTCAGTTATTGAATACCATGTTTAAATACACAGCTTAAAATGAAACAAAGAATATGTAGTCCAAATTAATGGCAAGTGGTATAAATCCATGTATTTCAGGAATGTATAAAAAATAACTCAAACTATAGGTTGGATAATTCATGGAGAGGAAGTATGAGCTAAAATCCAGTAGCTCGTTACACCCAAAGTAGGCCCGTTGAATCAGTGGGGATTTGGTAAGTCAGCTCCTCTATAGGTTTCATTGATTCAATTAGCCTACTCTAGTTGCAATTTACAACTGGATTTCAGCCATGGAGAGAAAAATCTATTTAGATTTAGATTTTCTATTTAGATATTTTTGGTAAAAAAAAAAATCAGTTTTAAGGGAAGACTCTTTTCAGTTCATTTTGGAATAAAATAAGACACAGAATTCCAGTACCTGAAGCAGAGAGAAGCATTCTTATATAATATAGACACAGACAGCCTAGAGTGTCTGTTCATTATGAAAGCCAGCCATGTCTTAGGCTATTCCGTTCTATGCCATTCCCCTACATACTGGTTTTCTTCCCTTCCCTTAGCAGTGTTCTGCGACTACTGAGCAAGCTCAGTCCTCAGTCCTTGGTTCCCCCCCCCCTTTTGTGCTTCTGCAAGTTTTGGGTTTCCCTCAGCTTACCAAATAGATGGTGCCATTTTGGCTACTTATGGTTTGGCATTCAGAAAATGACTTCACTAGTAAGATATACCCTATCCTAGCTTAATCTAAGGATGGATACATCCTTAGACATACCCTAATAATTTAAAATAAGGGTTGGAGTAATTGTGGAGCTACACAGCCAAGACGTTCTGGACCATTTTGCTGTTACAGAGCCCATTCATGATGAATGCCAAGTATCTCTCACATGTTGCCTCAATATGCTTCCAAATGCTTAATTTTCTTAAATTTTAGGTGCTTGTGTTTTTTTAAGCAGTGTAATTAACTGCAGCTAATTAGCTTCCTTTAATGTAAAAAATACAGGAGCAAAGCACTAGGAGAAAAAAAGCACAACTACAGCTGTTAGAAACTCTTTCATGTTAAACTGTTAACAGTTTCCCATAATGATGGCAGCCAAAGCTCACACTTTTCAGAGAAATAGCTTTATAGCAAGTTACAAGTCGGCAGCATTTTGATTTAATTAAGGTTTGGGAGTAGGGACAGGAATATATATCCTCTATTTTCTTCTTGATAACCTCACGTATGCTCTACTGATGTTGCGGGCTTTACAGCAAAAATTATTCTTCAGAGATAGGGAAATCACTTCCGTGGCTCAATCTCTCAGCAGTTTTAGACTCTGTAAAAACATGGTTATTGTTGAAATGCCTTGAAAATAGTGGTTCTTTAAAGCTGCTATTATGTGTTTATGCATTTTAAGATGGTTAATGAAATGACATTTATTTTTTGTGCAGTTTTAGTAAATGTTTTAGAATGGATCACCTTTTTTGAGGTTATGGGAATTATATTTTATATTGTAATATATTGCTGGTATTTGACTGTAAATAGATAAATAGATAAATAAATAAATAAATAAATAAATAAATAAATAAATAAATAAATAAATAAATAAATAAATCATTCATTCATTCATTCATTCATTCATTCATTCATTCATTCATTCATCTCTAGAATATGTATGGGAAGTTTTAAACTCTATCGATTCCATTCCATGGGCAACATCATAGTACAAATGACACATGTTAATAAATAAACAAACATTTGGTTTTCTGTGATCATGCAAACGCTCTACTCTCTTTGGAGAACAGTTGTGCAAAATCCCAGTTTGTAGTTAGCTTGAATATAAGGGTGGTCCAGTCTGGGGAAAAGAAAAGGAAAGTGGGCAGTCACAAGCAGAGCCAACGTGTGAATCAGAGCTAAAGTAGCTTAAGTCTCTTCTCCATATTTCAAGTATTTCATCACAGTGTCTGCACCAAGTACAACTATGCCTAACTGAAATCTTCTGTAGCTGTGAAGTTATTAATAAATTCAAGGAAGCATCTCTTGGGATGTCACAGCTCAGCATAGACGTTTGGTTATGTTAGTATTTGTTCAAGCGGCTGCAAGGATTAGTTCTCTCCCACATCCCTTTAGGACCAATACTGTCGGAAACTTCTATGTTCTCAGCAAGCTTGGCCTGAATTATCAAAGTTTTCTCTTCAAGGTGCTACAAGATTTTTGCTGCCTTGCTTTAATAAACTTCAGAATTAATTGTTTATTTTGTTTTTTAAAACTTGTGAATAAGGCACATGCAAGATTTTAAAATGGAACGAATAAGTGAGTCTCATTTGTGTTGAGTCACTTGTTGGAGCAAAACTAGTCTTTTGCTCTTTTACTGGAGCTTTTAAATGGAGTTTATTCAGGAAAAGGGGCAATGGGTACACAATTAATGGTGCTTATGGGGGGAAATGTATTAGATTAACAGAGCAAATGAATATTGTCACCCCAGATGATCACAGACGATGCCAGTATAAACTTTTCCTATCCGTGGCTCTTGGTCCTCTGGCTTGTCTTATCTCTTTCTTCTCCTAGATAGTATTTTTATAAACTCCCTGTTTACTCCAGAGTGTTCTGTTTAGTTAACCAAAGTCCATGCATAATGAACACAGGTGAGACGGGTGTGTTGCGATAGTGCCTGTTGGCTCCATTCCCATCCTCTACGCCTTCATCTGAATTTCTGTGCATAAACTGTATGTGTACAAAACTGAACATGCACTGCACAAGCAAACATACTGCGTGCATGCACTGGTTCTGTGTAGATGTCTGGAGATGGGATCTGGCAGGTGAGATCCTGACCCCTCCTTCCCACGTACTCATTACCAATAGAAATTGGTCAAAGGTACATGGTAACAGTATAAACTTAATTAGCCAAAGCTTCAGCTTGTGCAATTTCAAATGGTTTAGTTTATCCCAATTATTGACCTGCCAGCCAGAAGCCTCCATAACAAAGATTCTGCAGTGAAGGATCTCTCTGACATATTGAGTCTGCCTGTTCATTATGCTCTTAGTCAGAGGCCACACTCCATTTGAGATTAGGCAGGTGGCAACCAGCTATAAAGTTCTAAAGCAGCCTTATGATTTCAGGACACCTCTGTCTCCTAGCTTTTAGATGGCAAAGGGAAATGTGCCTCTTTGCCTAGACTTTTGGAGAACTGCCTTTTTGCAGCTGTTGATGGGAGGGATGGGGGGGAAGGTTTGTTTGATAGATATTGGAGTTTGCTGATTTCATGAGATTTTACTGCAGATTATTCTCTTGTTTGTAAACTGTTTTGACAATTTTTTTTTCTGATGATCCAGTGGAATGTGAACATATTCAACAAATAGTCATATGGGAACAAGGACATTTTTGAGAATAACACCAGTAGTAAAGTGATGGAAACCATACCAAAGTGAAATGAAGTAAATACATAGGAAAGGAGATTCAGTAAGGAACCTCTCAATGTGGCCTTCAGGTAAAAGTGTCCCCCCCCCCCATTTTTATAGCAGTTACCCTGTCACAAAATTATACAAATAACTGTATACTACTTCAGAATCTTCAAAGTACTTCTCATAGTGACTGAAATCCAGTAGTATATCACAACAGAGTATTGAATCAGTGGAACTTGTAGAGGAGTTGTCTCAACAAATTCCCGCTGATTCAGTGGGCCTACCCTAGTTGTGTCTTACTACAGGATTTCAGCCATAATCCTATTATAAATCCCTAGAATAACCCTTTAAGGTAAATAGGTAGAAACCATAGTGACCTGAGATAAAATGTGAACATATTGATGTGTTTTGCATTTAAAGAAGAACTAGGAAATGAAGGGTTAGTTGCAAGGGTGACTTGTGGTCTAAGTGGATGGGGCAACTCACCCCAAAACATTGTGGGGTGTGAGAAATTCCCTTCCTCATATTACAAGCTATTTAGGATTAATTGCAAAGTAAGCTAGAACTGTATTTTTACTAAGGGCTATAGGTTTTAAATGGCAGGATTTCATAATGTCAAACAGCAGTTATTTTACCATCAATATTCTTCCTTTATGTGATTTATTTAAAAAGATATAGTACTCTGCAGAACTTTACACTCATAAAGTAGCCTAAATTAAATAGAATAGATTGCATTATAATGACAAAATTATAATTGAAATAAAAGTATTGTCTCTTGTAATTACTGGAATCGTTGTGTTGTTTTGACTGGTGCCTAAACACAGCTACTGGAAAGAATAAACAGTAACCAGGAAAGCTGATATGTTGTATCAGGAGTGGAACTGAAATAAGGAATATTCAGCAAGGGATCTAGAACCTTCCTTAAAATATAGTTACTTAAGTGTGGAGATATTTCTTTTATATTTATTTGAATGAATAGAATTTTAACGACTCATTTACAAACTAGGTGCCATCAACAAATAAATAGTATCCAAAAGTGGGGTCTCAAGAGATTGATGGCAGTGCCAGGATTATAATCATAAATTGGTACCAGTGCTATATAACCTCTATGGATATATTGGTTTGGCTCAGTGTGTGATGAATCCAAAAGGAAGGGGCTATGGTCATGTACGTACACACACACACACACAGAGAGAGAGAGAGAGAGAGAGAGAGAGAGAGAGAGAGTTTGTAGTCGGGATACACACGTAAAAAATTATTTATTTATTTATTTACGTATTTACGTATTTACGTATTTACGTATTTATTTATTTATTTATTTATTTATTTATTGCATCAGAGTGTTGCATAGGTCAAAAACCAAGAAAATAATATAACAGGATCCATCACTATAGCATTTTTTTGCAACACCCAACAAGTGGGACCTACAACAAAATGGTGAAATATTATCTCAGTTCCTAGTACTGGTACTTCTGTGTGGTGCTTGTACCACAGACCATTCTGTTATCTCTCTCACACATTTCTCCTCTTTTTGTTTTCCAGCTGATAATCAATATTCCATTGCCATTGGACATGTTCAATGGTTTTCCTGTGGGAAGGGAGAACCATAACTACCAGGGAATACTTACAGGAGAGCCTCCGGCAGATAATGGACAGGTTTGGGCAGTGCATTTGCCCCTGCCTTTAGCTCATTGGAAGATGAGTGGAGGACAGGGCAACCAATGTGCCCTTTATAATTGGCAACATGGGGCATAGCCTCTTTGTCCTGCCCTAGTTACAGTTCTGGGAAGGAATGATGGCTAGTTATATTTCTTTCAGTCTTGGGGTTCCTCCAACCATACTGATGCCCTCTTGTTTCTCAGCAGCTCCACTTTGGGTCTATAATCCTGTTGGTTCTCATTACCTTGAAGTTGAAGTGTAACAGACATGGAGATAAGCTATAACATAGTAGTTTGCCTACAACTAACTACATCATGAATTCATAAAACACATGTGGAAATGTTATTACACTACAACTCCCAGAAGTCGTAGATAGTACAGCCAATTACCCAGGCTTCTGGGTAATGTAGTCTGTGAACAACCAGGGCCCCAAACTTTTGAATTTCTGATATAAACAGATCTCATTAATTTTGTCTAAAATCGCTTGGAGCCTATTCCCATTAATGGAAATTAGACTAAAAAGATGCTTGATGAATGCATTGAAATCCAGAATATAATTTATATAATGAACAGCATCAGATACAAATAGGTTTTCTGATCTGTATTATTTCAGGCTGCCGATTGAATCATTTTGTGGGAGGACTCCCCATATGTATAAAAAAAAATAACTATGTTGGTGAAAGTATGAGACTGAACCTCTTTTCTCATGCAACATGACTCTTACCACCTTAAGAACATTTAAACTTGTATCCTTCTAATTGCCGATTGTGATCATACAGTCTAGGAAATGTCTAACTACTGTATATTCTTTCTCCTGTATACATTGGTCCTAAGATGCCATTTTGTTTCTTACTTGTGATTATCAATAGGAAAGATTCTTTTTCCCCTTCTTATTTATTATTTTCTAATTCTGATCTATAATTCATCTTCATACAAATGACAGCTTATGAGTCATGATTTTGAGGACTTATCTTTGGCAATAGCAGGTCTCTTGGTCACCACAGATGGCTCGAAAACTCAGCTGGTGAGTTGGAATTTGGCACAACTCTGACATGTGAAATTGTCAGACTACCCAATAACGCTAATTAAATATTGCAACCACTGATGGTAGTCACATCCCTGAAAACAGCTCCTGGTGTTACTGAAAAAAATGGCTTATTTTACTTTTATGGTTGAATAATGTAATACCATTTAATTTGAACCATGTGATAGAAATTCTGGGTGGTCATGAAATACTATTGTGCCTCCAAAATCACTTTACTTTCTGGAAGGTGCTTTGAAGCACTACTTGTGGATTAATAATGAGTCTTTTTCTTTCCATGTTTGATCTTTTTACCCTCCTGCCTGGCTTTTCTCGTTTCTGCAATGTGTAGTTTAGCTTTACAGAATCAAAAGAAAAGAACAACTGTTGATTTTACACACAAACATATGCGCACAAACACAGAGACAACCAGTGAGTCTTTAGAAAACAGCTTTGTAGAAGAATATATTTTTTAAAAAAGTAATTAACAATTCTTTATGAAGCCCTGCTGTCAAATAATGCTCTTAGTTTGCTACCCTCTTTTTGCAGCCTAGCAAAGTTTATTGAAAGGTGTCTTTTTCTGTAAGGAGGCATTCTAAGATGGTTTTCCTTCTGCCTTCTGGATAAGTGAGATATCATTCAATCAAATATGTTACAGATCTATATGGCAACAGCTTGTTCCCACTGGAGCTCAGTCAGATTTCATTAACCTGCATCTACTTCTTTGTGTGTCACAGAAGGGAAGCCAATCCACAGAATTTAAGAAGCGGTGAACTTAATCTTGTTACCTGTTTTCCCCCCTGTGTTAGCAAAGCATGTTTCGTCTGAAGTGCATGTTATTGCTAACTCTGGTGTCCAGGCCTTCAGTGTTATCGGACATGTGAGATGAAATTACACGCCTGGTCCTTCTCACTTAGTGATCAAGACAGTTGCCTAGGTGAAGTTACATCAGAGAGTAGGTTAGGTTAGGTTAGGAATGGATCTGGGAGAGATGAGTTTATCTGGGTTTCAATGACTTAGGTGAAGCAATTGAATACTGTACTGTCTAGGTTAGGTTGCTGTTAGCTATATTTATATCCCATTTTTCCTCCAGTAAGCTCAGGGTAGGTTTTCCTCCTCGTCACGCTGTCCTCACAACAAGCTGTGAAGTAGGTCAGCCTCAGGTAGTGCGACTAGCCTAAGGACTGCTATGATATTATTTATCCCAAACAAACCCAGATCTCCCAAATCTGTGGGCCACTGTAACCACTACATCAGATTTGCTGTGGGTAAATTTAAATAAACAATCGCTGAAATCCTGTTGCTCAGCTATGCAACGTATGCAGTAGCTATAGTAGCACCAAAGTGGAAATGCTAACGACAGAGCACTTCCGCTGGTGCACTGCATAGTCTACATTGCCTGAGCATAACACTCAGCAAAGTTACACCCATCACATTATACGATGCAGCACCACACTGGTTTCTAGCCAATGTTTATTTTCTGGAGAGAGAAAAAAATTGGTTCCTATATTTCAAATATACATATTTTTAGTAATTGAACTTTTGAAATACACACATGCCCATTTTTTCTCTCTGAAAGGTATCACAAGCCTTGCAAATGTATAGATTTTTTTTTAAAAAAAGATGCACGGCTTTCTATTGCTAGTATTAAGTGGTGCTAAATGGGTGTTTTTGTTTGGAAATGTCAATTGAACAAATCTCTTTCCTTCCTGTGTTCTCTTATAGGCAAGTAGATTACAGATACACTAAACTAACAAACAGGGTTTAGGTTCCCCCCCCCCCCAAATAATTGAATCTGGAGGTAAGCCCTTCAGACATGAAGGAGATAATTTGTTT
Source organism: Pogona vitticeps (assembly GCF_051106095.1). Lineage (NCBI taxonomy): Eukaryota > Metazoa > Chordata > Lepidosauria > Squamata > Agamidae > Pogona > Pogona vitticeps. Next base: position 231,567,402 of record NC_135783.1, on the reverse strand, counting down.
TTCCAAAACAATTAGCAGCACTGGCATCACAGCTTAGCTAATTATCAAAACAGCAGGTTTGCAAATGTGAGAGCAGCAGGATTAGGACTTGGTGGCTCCCTGTAAAAAATATCACTGAAGAAGGAATCGATCAGTCTGCACTCAGTGCCTCAGAATGTTTGCTTTGACTCTTTACTGGGACATCTGTGGGTTCAGATTTTTTTTTCCTTGATGCTGTTTTCTGTTGAACTCTGGGTAGAAACAGCTTGGCTCTATCGAAAGAGCTAAAAGCGTATGGAAGAGGCAGGTGGAGAGATATGGAGCCTTTACAGACTGGCAGTCGTGACTCAGCCATCCATAAAATGATTTTTCATTAATGTTTTAAAAAGTGTGTCAGAGATGTCAGAATATATGAGCAGCACACATAAATTATTTAGGTTCCTTCTTTCCTCCCTCTCTCTCTTCCTCCCATCCCCTCACAGCTGACAGATGTAAAATGTTCTAGTTTTGTTCAGATTTATTGTACTGTCTGGCAGACAGTACTCTTCACCTATGAAGCAGGACTGTTTCAAAAAAAAAAACAAACCACAGCTCTTTTTTACACGAGCAAGCAGACAAGCCTCAGTTTATGGTCTGAGAGTGTTTTTCTGAATTTAGTGTTGTTTATCACTTCAGCCGTACTTTTCCCTTACCAGTGTCTTGGTAAAAGGCCAGGTGAATAATCAAACACTAGCTCACTAGGAGCCTCATTTGTAAGACCCTTTTAACAGTGTTACCTGAGAAGTGTGTGATGACGTGATAAAATTGTATAGGAGCAGAATACATACAGCAGAACTTCCCTTTGTTCCTTTAAAATGACCAGGAGAGGCAGCAGCCTCTGATTCTCTCAGCCGTCCTTTCATCTACTCCTTCTCTGCTTGCTCTATACTGTAGGCAGAGGTGGGAAAGGTTTTTAATTGTTTATTTCTACTGGTGTGTTGGCCGCTGTAGTCCAACAAAGCGACTTTCCCCATCTCTGGTTGCAGGTTAGCTGTCTTTCCTTTGGCCACAGCATTTGGCAGTTGGGAACAGACCAAAGAATATGCGAAGGAAAGGTCAAGAGATCTCACAAGTGCTGCCTTGCCAGTGTCCCACTGCCTAATCATGAAGTAGAAGAACAATCGTGTGAGCTTCCCCCTGGCAATGGCAGGATTCCCATCATGGGAGGACCAGATGCATGAACGATCTTGAAACCAGTGAAAGAACAGGCATGGGATGGGGACCCTGCTGGCGTCGAGGGGGTGGTGCTTATGTGGTTGCTCTTCCATTCCGTGTTTAAGCAGTATGATACCAGGCAGTGTTTATGTCACAATTCACTAACCAGACAGTTCTTCCTGGCAGAATGAGATGAGAGCTGACACTTCGGCTGCTGTGCCTTTGACGGAAGCCTAAAACACAGCCTTTCCCATCTGCTTTCCTATTGTATCTAAATACAAAGCAAAGCTTTGCCTCCTTAATTTCTCCACATCAGGCTGCTCATAAAGACAAAAGAGCAAGTAAAACTATTGGCCACACTATGTTATATGAGGTGTGAATGAAAAAGAGGCAAAAGTTATCTTAGCAGAGAAGGTGTGTTGGTAAGATACAGAGAAACTGACAATAATATTTTAATTAACTCCATCCCCATTTTGTATGGGCATATTTCATTATCAGAATCTGTGGGAAAATGGTTTTTGTTTTTATTTTTCTTTCTTTGTTTTGTTTTGTTTTGTTACACATACTCTGATAGATTGTTAGGTTTGGCTTATTGAGAAATCTAATGGAGCAAAAGGTACGGGAGGGGAAGAGATGGACTGTTGGAGGTGTGCCTTGTTAAACACAAAACTGTGAAAGAGCCAAATTTAAAAGAAATAACTGAATAGATTGTGTCCTGATTTTAGTACACATGAGAGAGGTGAAGGGAGAAGGGATGCACCGACTCCCATTTCGTTTTTGAAATGTGGTTTTAAAGAAAATTCAAGACCTTCAAATTAGAGACTGAGTTGGCCTCTAATTAAAGCTGCATTTTTAGTGTCAGGCATCAAATCCTCTTGGGAAGCAGATGTTTGGCAAGTCTGCAGCATATTGTTCTTTAGTGAGCTCAGTATTTCAGAAGAACACCTTTCAACATTGTATATAATTAAAATATTACTTTAAAAAATCCTTGGGGATTATGAGGTGCACGTGAATAACCATTTCGAGAATTTCAGTGCCTTTTCTGTTGGAAAGATGAGTATGCAATAAAAGTATTACACCACACTACGATTACAACCCTGTGCCCATTGCCCTGGGAGTAAGCCCACTGAACGTGCTGAAATTTATTAAGTAGACATGTCTAGAATGGCAGTGTGAGTTACTTTTAAATGCTGAGTGATAGTTTACTGCCAAAGTATGTAAGAAAACCATTAGACCACTGTTTATTATGCAGGACAGGAACATTAAAATTCCTGCTGATACATTCCCTGCGCTTGCCCATTTTCCACACTGAAGGCAAAATACAGTGAAGGCAAAATACAGTGAACTGACAAAGGATGTGGGATTATCTTCTCTGTCAGTTGTGTAGCCTTGGTTAGTTCTTGCTGCTGCTTCCTATCCCTCTCCTGTTGGAATCTGGATAATCATCATGCCATTTTTGACTTTGGATGCATTCGCTCTAAAGAATGATGATGCATCACATTCAGACCATAGTCTAGTTTTTTTCCCCTCACCCAACAGGTTATTCTTCTTCCTCTCCTTGTTTTTCCATTTACTTCATTTTAAACAATCCACAGTAAGTGTCTGAATTTATCTGACAACTAATCTGCTGCTGTTGTGTTTAGTTTGATGTTCAGAAATTTTGTAAAGAAAAAGCCCTTATTCAGCAACAATATGGACTCTAAATCTCTAAAGATTTGTTGTATACAAATATGTGTATACATGCCTACAGAACCATGCTAATCTGTGGGGGCAACCAGGCTTTCCAAGTGCCTGAGCGAAAGCCTTACCCTGTGACATATTGTAATTTACTGCCCCACACCTTGGTGGTACCTAGACACATACCCAGGGGAAGGGGGGGGGGAAAGCAGCACCATTTGCCCATCCTGCACAGAGAATCAGGAGGTTATGGTGCTGGTGTGCACACAAATATACAGCCAGATCAATCAGAACTGCCTCAGGATAGAGCAAATGATTTTCAAAATGTTTGACTGTAAGAGTCCTCAGAACTAAGCACTATGGAGGAAGTTTTAAGTGTGGGAGCTGTGTTAGTTTGTTGCAACAAAAGCAACATGAGACCTGTGGAATACTGGGGACTCAAGTGTTTCATTAGGCATATTTTTCATGGACGATAGCCTCAGTGCCTTTAAGATCTGATCACTAGCCTTGTATCTGACAAAGCAGGCTAATGCCCAATACAATTTGTTTGTCTTCAAGGCACTACAAACCTTTTCTCATTTAATATTGGCAAAGTTCTTCTAAAAGTAATTTACCCCAGTCAAATTCTGGTAGTCCCTATTCCTCTATAGCACAGTTCCACTTCTACCACAGTTGAATCTGCAAGTCTGCCACCAGGTGATTGATAAAAGTTAAATGCAGCAGTTTCATCTTGCTTTTATTGTTATATGGAAATGCCTCTAGGGTGTGGACATTAGTCTAGTTGGTGTACAAAATGTAAATCACGTCTAATTTAATTACACCTGTAAGTCTGCATTGTAAAAAGGACACAGGTTGTAATGCTGCTATCAGGGAGAGGAATTCAAAGAGAAGCACATATATGTATTCCAGAAAATATTAAGTTCATATTAGTACTACACAATGCAAAATACTATAATCATATATAATATTATTTATAAAACTGTTGAAATATACCAGCAGGCTGCTTAAGATGGGACAGTCGTATGCTGTGCAGATATAAACTCCAAACAAAGTTGGCATGCTGGTAGTGCAGGAAGCTTGCATTGCAAGCATTCTGAAACAGCAAGAGTGGGTAATATCTTTATTGGACCACTAAACTAGAAAAGGCAGCCAGGTACTGAAAATCTAGAGATGTAACCTGGCATAAACAGTCAATTGCACATTATCAGAATTAGAACCTAAGAAATGTCAGATACTATCAGGAGCCCAACAGGTTAGGCATTGGCTCCCTGTTTTTATTACTACAGATGCCGATTGTAGGTGTGAATGTAAGATATTTTTGCAACAGCTTGTATTCTTCCTGGCCTAGAAACTCCGGTGACAATAATGGGCCAATCTGATTAAACTGTTTAATGTGAAGTTCCCAGATGAACTGTTTTCTCTCAGTCTGAGCAAACTGAGAGAGGTCACCTGGGTCTTTGGTGCTGCCAACTACCTTCTTGTGCCTGCCTGCTTTCCTCTACAGATGGCTGCCTGCAGCATCCAACAGATACTGAGTTATAGTTCTGTTCATGTAAAATTAGTGTTACACATTTGATTTCTGCAACATCTTGTCAGAAAAAGGTATTGGTACCCATCTCTCTTAAGAAGAGATAAATGATACCGCCCCCTTACAGAACTATGCTTGCATGACTGTTTGAAGGGTTTATGTTGCACTGATTCATATGCAATTCTGATTACCTGATTTCTTGTTCACAGTTAACTTTAAAAAACTGAAAAGCAATCAGCTGTCATTCTGTAACATCTGTTGATGCTGAATCAGCAAGGCCTAGAGCTTTGTCAGTTATCCTCTCAATTTTTGGCAGCCGTACACTATTAATCTTGGTCTAACTTCCATTTTGAGATAAATAAAACATTCAGCCAACTAAGACTCAGCCTGCTAATACCTGTGATCCTGCTGACCTATTTACCAGATACACGTTTTGTTTGCCTATTTCTCTACCTAGTTAATTGTTGCCCCTTTTTTATTCCAGGTTTTGCCTCTGTAAGATGCCTTGTTCAAATTTTGATAGTTTAATGTCTAATTGTCATCTTTCACCCAATTCCTTAGGATTACGTGGACTTTATGAGTTTGGATGGATACCTCTCATTCTTAAGGCATAATCAAGTAAATTAAGGTGCTGTGGCTTTACATAATGGAGAAGTCCATTGCAAACTGTTGAGAATAATGAATGATAGGACTATTTTGTTTTTCTAGCATATTTTAATCTAAAAATGGATGTTATCTTTTTTTCCCTTGTAGGCAGCAGAGTAAATGAAATGGAGGGGGGTGATGGGAGTAGAGCACTATGTAATTGGTGAGTTGAGCGATCTCTGGTGTGAGAAAAGTGCCAAAGCCCTGGTTTAAGAGAGGCACATTCTACTTTTCATTTGTGAAAAATTGGAAGATAGACTGAAAGCAAGGATCATCCATATCACAGCCAGTTCACAGTTTGGAGCAGTGCTTGAAAGTGCAAGAGGTACAGTGGACCCTTGACTTACAGACGGCTTGACTTACAGACTTTTTGAGTTACAGACTTCTCTGGCCGCAAAATTTAGGTTTGACTTGCAGCCTGAGAATTGACTTACAGACCAGAAAAAAACCAAAATGGAACAAAAACGGCCTGTTACGGGATTAGTCGGTTTTCAATGCACTGTAGGTCAATGGAGACTTGACCTACAGACTTTTTGACTTGAGAACCGCCTTCCAATACGGTTTAAGTTCTCAAGTTAAGACCCCACTGTAGCTGTTGAGTCACAGTTGTTGCACTGTGTGACTTTATTTGGACATCGCATATTTGAATGCATCTTCCTGAGAGGTCCTGGGTGTAAGAAGGTTTGATTTTAAATTTGCTTGTTTTGATACAATATGTTGTGCTTTTATAGGATCTATGTCTTTCCCTTAACTGGGGGGAATTCATCTTTCAATGGTTTGTAGATAGCAAGCACTGCGTTTCAGTTCCAACATTGCCAAATGCCTCCTGTAAAGACTACAAATCATAGCAATTACTGTAAATGCAGGCAGGACAATAAATGTCTTCCCTTGCTCACCTCTGCCAGATTTTGGTGCTTAAGAAAAAACAAAAAACAAAACAGCAAGGAAGGTGGACACTTTTGTCATTGTTGTTTTACAGAAATTGATTCTGTGCGGAGATCCCAAGAAGCAGGAAATCTCAGAGACAGAACTTTCCATTAAGAAAACATGGGCACAAAGTCCTGGCTCTCAAACAAAGCTTGGCAAAGAGTTTTGAGTCTTTAGAAAGCTTCAATTACCCATGTGGCTTGAAATGGGAAGGATGTTACAGCAAGTGGTAGCGATGTATAATTAATAGAAGGAAGAACAGGACAAGAAAACTGGGAGAAAATATTAGTCTTGGATAAGGTCTAAGTAATACACACCAGTGGCATTAATCTTTTTTCATCTGAGAATAAATTTCAGCTGAACAGTGAATATCGCCTTTGTGTTTTGTGGAACAAATGATTTGGCGTATGGGGCAATGGAATTAGTCTACAGTGCAGATGGCATGTCAGGTTTCCATGGTTCTACAGAGTGAACTCCCAGAAAAATGGTTCAGAGCCCAGAGTGTCTGATATTAGTTTTGTGTATCTCGTGGTATCTAAAGTCTTCCTCAGTTCAATAGTATTTCATTGCTGTTTGAGAGCCAAGGTTTCCTCTCAGTCATAAAGCAACTAAAGCTTATGTCTAGCACAGAGCAACACTTCAAAAATACAGACACTCCTCCAACAATGAGAATTTAGAATATGTAGAAAATGTTTTATGAATTAGCTAAGCTGCAGGATTGGTAGAAAAGAGGTACATGGCACAGCTTGATGGATTATGCCATTTCATACTGCAGGTATAGGATGGCATACGGAACTTTATGTCTGCATGTATATAGCTAACATTTATGTAGATAGTTCAGCTTCTCCCTAATATACTCATTTTTGCATATACAGAATTCTCCCTCCCACTCTAGTAATAGCACTGTGATTCAATGAATTCAAATGGTTATATGTCCAGGACAGATACTCCTATTATAAGCTGTATCTTTGACATAAGGAATTTGCAAGCACATACTATTATAACTGCTAAAAGAAACAGTGGTTGAGGATAAGCCTGTCAATAGCTACTGTTCTTGATGGTGGAATCTCCATTATCAGAGAAAATGCATTTCTGACTACTAAATAGGTGGGGTCTTTCAAGGAACAGCCCAACACTTGTGGCCTGATGGTAAATTTCCAGACACATCTGGTTCATCATCATTGGAATCTAGCAAGTCAGTTTTTCTGTTCTGTTCTCCAACTTGCAATGTGAATGGGATACATCTGTGCAAGAGCTGCATCCATGATTCTGCTGATAAGAAGTTTTGTTGTTGTCTAAATCATCTGGAAGCACTTGCTCTGTAGATTTCTTTTTTGAGATACTCTTTTCATTCACATGGTGTGATTGATCAGAGTATCCAGGTTTATGGCAGGGAATGGCTTAGAGCTCCTTCTCAATGAGACAACTAAACAGATTCACAGAAGTCCTCCTCCAAGAGACTCTCTGCCAGTATCACCTAGCTCTTCAAGACTGTGACCAGCTGTTTCATCTCCCTCTTTCCCATCTTTCTGAACTACGTTGTACACATCTCCATATCTGTGTGCAGATATTCAGGAGGAATCTGCCCTTTCTAGGATGTTGCCTGTTTCTGATAGCGATGGTCCGTATACCCACCGCAGAGTGTGGTTTCCGATTTTTGTTTAGCAGCATCTTACAAACTGTTATTCATCAATTCATCAATTCATCATGTTATTAATAAATTAATTTTCTTATACATCATGGTTCTGTTTCTTTAACTATGTGTGGCATGACGTCACAGCTGAACCTCTGTGCAGCGATCAAAATACAGGCTCTGTCACCCCAGTCTCCAGATCAATATAACCCTAAACCAGTTGTTCATTAGCTTTCTTGGGCTTTTCTTTAATTTTCTGTTATTTCCTTCCCTTAACAGAAGATAGTTTCCTCCTTATCAATCCTTTATCAAATAAATTGTGGCTGAGCATTTATTAGTCATGTTTCCATGTTGAAGCAAATATATTCTGAATATTTGTATTTTTCACTTCATACTGAGAGAGGAAATCAATTAAACAGGAACAAATACCAGGATATCAAGGGTGAGTGTTACACTTTCATTCAGAAAGACTAGGAAAGACTTAAGTGGTTCTTTCTCTTGTAAATGCATTTGTGCTTTTGTAGAAATGGGAAATATTGCAAAACACATTTAAGAAATACGGGCACAAGGATGATTGAGTTAGTCTGACTTTTGAAGAGTTAATGAGCACTTTTTGAGTGGCTGCACTTTCAGCCAGCAGCTGTTGGCAGTATTAACAATACAGGAGAACCTTGGATAGAGAATCTCCCAATCCCACTGAAGTGGGATTATGCCACTTACCTGAGTTTTTTCCTCAGGGGAAATAATCCTTACAAACCATTTGGATTTCAACCTCAAAAAACAGACTGTGAGTTGGGAAGAGCAGTACAACTAGATGCAAAATTATCATTGGTGCTGCATTTTACAAAGTTAACCAGCTCATGATTTATACACACAACACAATACAGTGGTGCCTCGCAAGACGATTTTAATTCGTTCTTTGGAAATCGCTGTCTTGTGAAAACACCATCTTGCAAAACCCAGTTCCCCATTGGAATGCATTAAAATCTATTTAATGCATTCCAATTGGGAAAAAATCTCTGTCTTGTGAAAATTGTCCATAGAAGACATCATGTTTCAAAACACAGTTCCCCATACCATAATGGGGGAAAAACAATCCCCTCACCTGCACTGCCTTTGGAAATTCAGTGGGTCTCAGATGGACTCCCCCCCCATCAGGGGCTAAGTGTTCCTCCCACAATCCTCTGTGCACTAGAGGATTGTGGGAGGAACACCTAGCCCCTGATGGGGGTCCCACAGGGCACCCCAAGCACTGAGGAGCTCTCTTGGCCTCTGGCAGGACTGGGGCTGTGCAGTCCTGTACTGAGTGGGAGGTGCAGCCAGGGGGTCACCATGCCTTGGGGGGATCAGGGAACAGAAGGGGGTAGGAGGTGCAAGGGCCATTCCAACTCATACCTTACAGAGGAAATACCATGTCATAAAAGTGGTTTTCCCAGGGGGAGGCTCATCCATTGCACTTTGGGTGTGCTGCTGATCCCTGTGATTTCCCCAAATGTGGAGAACTCAACTGCATAATTTGTGTTAATGGGGGATTACATTTGTAATTTTCCTGTTTTTTTTGTTTTTTTTTTTTACAATCTCTCCCCATTCTCTACCATTTGAATTTGCAGCCATAGCCCCATTGGCAATGCTTTGCAAGATGGTTTTTTCCCCCATTGAAATATATTAAATACATAAGACTTACTTTTTTATCCCAAAAAACTAGGGCAGAAAGTGTATGCTGCTATTTTTCCAAGAGGCAGACCTTGGAAAGCCAGCAGCATACACTCCCCCCCCCCCAATTTTTTGGGATAAAAAGTAGGTCTTATGTAATTAATGTGTTTTAATGGGGGGGAACTGTCTTGCAAAACAGGGTAAAACAAAAACACACCACCTTGCAAGGCTGCAAGGCAAGGACCCAAACATCATCCAGCGAAAATTGCCCATAGGAACAATTGTTTCGCGAAGCGCAACATTGCTCAAAAAAGTTATCATATAGCGAATTCCTCATTTTGCAAGGCACTCGTCTAGTGAGGCACCACTGTATCATCATCATCATCATCATCTTAAAACTGCAGAGCTGGAAGGGAATCTATGATCATCAAAAAAATGATAGACTGTCTTTTTACTCATGGTGCCTAAGTTAAAATGGAAACATATTGGAAAAAATGGAGTAGAAACATCTGGACATTTGCAGAAAAATACTGTGAAGTAAAACTGATCTTTCCATGCATATCTGAAAATTAAAAAGCTGATAAAAGAATCTTTGCCTCACTCTAGCCTCCTTGTGTTTTTAATGTTTACACAATGGGCTGCCTTTTTCACCACTAATTTTCCATTTAGACTTTGTTTACCATTAAAAACGGAATGCACTCTGAGAGTACAGAGCATATATTTTGTGGTTGCCTTTGAAACTCTCCCCTGCATGTGATGAGACTAAAAGGTTGTGAAGGAGGAAACTCTGTTCTTCTACTCCATGTGTGGGCTACTGCTGTCTGGTTGCTTGTCTGTGGAGGGCTTCATGGCATGTCTATAAGTCAGAGAAGAAAAACCTATCAGGGTATCTTAGCCCGTATACACTATCATCCTGTCACTGGGCTTCTGTTGCCATTGCCACAACAAGGACAAAACAACTCTTCTTCTGTGCCTTTAAACACAACTTGGTGCGCAGATATTCAGGAGGAGAAGCTGGTTTCAGCACAGATTTCCATACTATGATAAAGATCACATCCTTCATTTCTCTATGTCAGGTTTGCCCTTCGAGGCATAAGAACATAAGCATTAAAATAAAAGATGGAAACTCTAGAGTAATGTGTATACTAAATGCTGACATGACATACAGTCATGCATGTAAACTAACTGAAAAAAATGTGGCCTATCAATATTATGACATTTCTGTGGTTTTAATAAAGCTGTACAGTATGTATTTGCATGTGAACAATAGTTGTTCTCAAAAGAAAAGTGTAAGTTCTTGGTCTTTTTGGTTGTGTGCCAGAGACGTGTTTTGCAACAGGCACCATATTGGACTGGAAGAGACATTGCCTCCTCTCTGTGAGAGAAAGGGTAGCAAATGCCACCTCGATTCTCTTCATAACAATGTATGTGACTCGATGAACATAGCCTGGAGCAATATCCTTTCTGGCTCTTAGGGGTTGCCCACAGGATCAATAAGGCTCTCTGTGAAAAGAAATTTCTTTGTGGAGAGTTCTGTAGAGATTTTTAAAAGGAAGAATGGTGCAATGAGAGTGACATAGGCTGAGGCCTACAGATGATGCCAGCCCTAGCCTGTACTACACACAGCCAGTCTTGAGAGACACCAGCAGCTCAGTTGTTGGCTAAGGGCAGGGGGTTAGATCCCCTCCACACCGATTGTTTTGTCTAGAGTCTTAGCTGGGCTGTTTTCCTTGCCCTCCCTGATTTTTTTAAACTCCCATTGGTAAATAAATGTTAGTTGTTGATGTTTCCTGTTAGGTTGCTACATCTCTTTCCCCTCATCCATCCCACTATAGTTTTAAATCCAGGTCTCACAGCTACCCTTCCCCACAGAAAGGCATTACCTGTGAGAAAAGAACAGTTAAGGAAATTTACATTTTAATATGTTGCCTAACCAAACTAATTCTGGGCTCTTCCCCATGGAGGAAGCCTAGAGAAGGCATTTTTTTTCTTTCTTGTTTGTTTGAAATATTTTTACCTCACCTTTCTCCTTAAAAAGGAACCAAGGCAGCTTACCCCATTAAAAGACAAAACTGAAAAGCTAAAAACAAGTATACAAATATTTCAAAAGAATCAAACAAATACCACACTAAAAATGGTATACAAAATTGACACCATAAACAAAGTCAAAGCAACAAGGCATTTTCAGTAACACGGCTATTACAGTAGATGCCAACAGAGGTAAGCCCTGTTTATTATATTCGTGAAGGCTTTCACGGCCAGGATCTAATGGTTGTTCTGGGTTTTTCGGGCTCTTTGGCCGTTTTCTGAAGGTTGTTCTTCCTGACGTTTCGCCAGTCTCTGTGGCTGGCACTTCCAAGCCAACTACACCAGAGCACAGGTTACTGTCCTCTGAAGATGCCGACCACAGAGACTGGTGAAACGTCAGGAAGAACAACCTTCAGAACACGGCCAAAGAGCCCGAAAAACCCAGAACAACCACAAGCCCTGTTTCTCCCTCGAGACAAATAATGCCTGCCAGTGCTCATCAGCTGCAGTACTTTCACCCATGTGGACAAGTCCTAAGTGACAAAGCATTATAGCCTGGATGATACTCATTTTGATCCTCAGAGGGGGTAGAGTGAGCATCTCACTTTTATGAGCCGTCTCTACTGCTGTTTTTGAAAGCTCATTTGAGGGAATAATTTGGCTACAATAGGGCAGAGCCAGAGCAGTGGCTTATAGATTATACTAAGGGCCTGTATTTTTCTGTAATTTGAGCACTAAGCTTTCAATTGTAAAAGACACCTGGAGCTATACGATCTGTTTCCTTGAACTATTAATTTATATTTTGTAATAGTTAAGAATAATCTATATGTTTTAAGTGTCTGCAGCACATGAATGATAGTTTTGAAAGGGGACTGCTCTAGATATGTGAATTCTGTTTTAGATATAGAGACCTTTTCAAACTTGCTGAGGGGGCTGAAAGAAAACCTTGGGCTCCCCCCTATTGTTCCCTGAGGGAAAGGAGCTATCATCAGGAAAGACACATAATTTTCCCATTTTCAGTATGGGACTGGGTCCATTTTATCTCTGCAGGAATCTCTTGGCAGAATCTGTACGCATTTAAATTTTGTATTTTAAAAAAGAAACATAAAAGCCACATGGTCCTTGTACACAATCTGAAAAGAAGTTGGGGAATAGATTTATTAAAACATTAAAATATCACAGATAGGTACTAGTTTTCCAGTCCTGCGAGATTGATTGTCAAGCTAGGCATTACAGAGCTGAGAGATGAAAAAAAAGAAAAGACCTGGAAATCATGGCCATCACTGCCTAGGATAGTATCTACAACCAAGCAAGGATATTTACCATCACCCAAAACAGACTGCAGCAAAGTGAGGGCCATTCCAAGCACTGGGTGATACTTTTAGTTTGGCTGCAATTGACTGTGTCTCACCTATTGTGTAAACTAAATTTTGTCCCAAACTTGGCAGATACAAAGTTTTGCATGTTTCTGTGTGCCTCTGTTCCAGGTAAAAAAAAAAAGAGCTATGTGCTAAGGCCGTGTGGGTTTGGGTGTAGATGTGCCTGTGGGTGTGGAGTGGACTGAGTCAATGACAGTTGTGTGTCTATCAACATTGGGAAGGACATTTACCATATATTTCTGTTTATAAGAAGACCCAATGTATAAGATGACCCCCCCAAATTAGAAAATTCAAAAATTTGCATGATCGCACCCCTTTGGTCCTGAAGCCCTTTCATGACTGATTCAGGATCAAAGGGGTGCGAGGGTGCTGCATTTTCACAGCTGCTTTACCCTGTGGCTTCACAAAAGGGAGGGAAAGCAGCTGCCTTCCATGTATAAAACGGCCCTCATTTTTTTTTGTCTAATTATTTAAATAAAAAGTGTCATTTTATACATGGAAAAATATGGTATATCTACATTACTTTGGGTAAAAACTGAAACTGCCAGCCCAAACTGAGTATACACTACTGCAGCTTCCATTCTGGAACTTGTTTAAAACAGAAGAGCCTGGCTGCTAAATCTGGTCTTGGTTTGAGGGAGTTTTCTTCTTTCTCTCCCGCCACTCGCTCCCTCTCCCCCATCTCTTGGCCCCAGCTCTATAATGCCCGAACAGATGAATAATCTTGAAAGGTGTGAAAGTAGCCCTTGCTTATGAGATTTTAAATTCAGTTCTCCATTGTGCCTTGCAGAGGAGCCATCCTGTGTAGCCTTGGGCAAGTTACATAGTTCCAGGGTGCCTCTGAAAAAAGGAATGACAAACTCCCTTTGAGTACTTTGGCTAGAAAACTCTGTAAAGGGCCACCATAAGTCAGAATTGATCTGAAGGCACAGGTGGAGATAACAATGGATTAGCCACTCCTGGCAGGAGGCAGGACGACAAGCCTCTCTGCCAGATTGAAGAGTGGCTCGCTGATCACAAGCTCTGGAGTGATAGGAGAGGGTCGTGGAGCCTGCAGTAGTGGCGCATCACCGAGTGGACCATCCAGCACCATGGGGGGCGGACCCTTGTTATCTCCACCTGTCTCTGTGTGTGGGTATTTGTATAAAAATACTCCCCTCTACGCACAACTATTATTACGAATAAAAGCATTGTGCATCCTTGCTTTTAAATTCTGCATTGTTGGTGGTGCCTTAAAAAAACAAAACAAAAATCCTGTACACTTCTGAAACTTATAACCCCAGAAGGTGAAATTTTCATGCACATATTAAGAAAAGCATGTGTACAGATAGAACTAATCATAATCCTGTAGAAAACAAAATCATTTGTTTGCAGATTAATATATGACATTTGAAGAAAGCACTCATTTTCTTTTCTTCGTCATGTTCAGATTTTCTGTTTTTACAGAACCACCCACCCCCAAAAAGCCATTTTATTAGCCACACCTCTTTAGAAACAGACAACACAGAAAGAAAGTGTACTACTGTGTAACTGTTATGAGAAAGAAAAGTTAATTTCAGGTCAGTGGAGAAAAACAGTTTCTAATTCAGTGCTCTGACTTTTTCCCTGCCTGTCTTGGCTCTTCAGCTCACAAGTTGTATTTCTTTCTCTGCCATAAGCTTTGCTGTTTTGACTATGTAGGCGGATGTATAAGTGTATGATTTTTGTCACGTGGGGGGAGCATTATTACATTCACTCCTCAGAAAACACCATAGCAACCAAAAAAACGTGTTCTCCTTAAAACTTCTAAGCAACAGCTGAACAGCCTTAGGTCTGCCAAAGAATGACTCATTCACCTTGGCACAGTGCAGACAGGTTCCTGGTTTTAGACTGACAGGAAATCTGTATTTCATTGGCCTTTCTACAAAAGACAAAGTGATAATTTATTAGACCACTTCCTATATGAGAGTGAATGAAGAGAACCAAATAAGCAAACCACCACATCATTTTCTTTTTGCAAAGGGTACAGAAACTCCTATTTGAGCTGTAAGAAATCAAAAGTCATTGTTGAAATTCCTGCTATGCAACCAACTATCTACTTGTGTTACAGTGTTATTTCATCAGACCACATTCTGAATCTGGGTGGAAGTATTATAAAATGTGTAGCCTTTTGGGAATGTTATTCAGAGGTATGGTTACTGAAAGAGAGGCAAAACCAGTTGCTTTCTCTGCAAACTGGTGATAAGAGGATACTGTACAGCAGGCTTGTCCAACCCGCGGCCCAGGTCAGCTCATAATGCGGCCCAGTGCAATTTTTTATTTTTAAAGAAATTCCAAAGTTTCAAGTTACACTGCCGGCGCTTGTGGCCGGAATGTGGCTGGGGCATGTCACAACAGTAGAGGGGGAGAGAGGGAAGGAAGGAGTGGGAGGGGAGGGGACAGGGGGGCTGCGTGACTGCATTGCACCGTAACCGTCGATAGGTGGACCCCCTCCCTGTCCCATAAAGCCGCCAGAGTCAAAGCTGGCAGCCTCTGCTGTCTGAGATCGCAGCTGCCGGTAAGCGAACTTGGAGGATGGCTAGGGCTGCCCCCCCCATGCGGCCCAAACCAAATTTTCATCTTCTAATGTGGCCCAGGGAAGGTGAAAGGTTGGACACCCCTGCTGTACAGCTTGCTCAGTTCTGCTCATTGGGAGCCCTTCCTTGCTGCTGTGCAAAGCTGCTTAAAAAAGGTGTGGCTTCAAGGGTAGCAATAGCCTATTGAAGAAAACATAGACTTGAGTTTTAATGTCAAACACCCCAGGTGTGTTGACATCAAAGTACATTGAAGCGGAAGTACCTTACCCTGGAACTCCGTTCTAGAAACCATAAATTACACTGTTCGTTTATTTCTCTATGTTCCTTTACACAGATTCACTTTCTGAAATTAAGTTTTCAGGGCACTGCTCATTTTCCCTCAAGTATATCTCCTGTAGGATTGCTGTTTATTAGGATTTCACTGGAAGTTATACTTTGTTATCTTCTCCAGGAACATGATTAAACTTACAGGGTGAAGGTCCAGAACAGGATCAAGTTGTGTTCTGCTTGTCTAAAGATTTTTACCACATTATCTGAGCCCTGGGGAACCAGGTGCAGTCAAGTGTTTCCTTTAGGCCAGGTCAAGAACTATCCTTTGCTCCCCATAGAGTGGTGTTTCCCTACCTTGGGGTCGTGACCCCCAAGTGGGGGTCATAACATCTTTTCTGGAGTTATGGATTGCCTTATATGTGTTGTAACCCTTGTTAAATAATATCTTCTTTGACTTTTCAGAGTGGGACGTTAAAATTAGCGTTTATGTGTATGTATGAGAAACAGGTCCTTTGGGGGAGAAAGAAATCTCTGTTTTAGGAGAAGGGATGACTTTACCTAATTAAAAATGCCTTTTTATGCAAACATGGATGGGGAGTCACAGATTACATGGCCATTATAAAAGTGGGTTACAACTTGCAGAAGGGTGGGAACCACTGCCAAAGAACATCAGCCCTCTTTTGCCAAGCATAATTTTAGTTCCTAGGTTTTGCGTCTTGAACTTCAAGGTCTGATGCTCAGGTGCCCTGGATGTTGAATTTTAGTTTTCAAACTCTGCCACTTAGCATGATTCTTAACATCTGGCATTCTCTCCAGTTGTATGTTGGTTTTGCTCATAGAAATAAAACCTATCCCAAGATGCCTCCTCTCCTAATTATTGTCAAACATAAGTAGCTCCACAAAAGAAATAAAAGGAGACCTCACTTAATGATCTGAGCATGTAGAAATCTTTATGGATGTATGAGAGAGATAATATTAACTTCTATATTTCTTTTCTTTTGAAGAAAATTAGTAATGAAGCAAAATATATTTTATGTCTTATTCATCTCATAGTCTGCAAAGTGCAGGAAATAATTCTCTGCTCATTTGGGAGAATCTAGAATATGATACAACTAGGTTCAAAAGGCAGATGCTCTTCTAATAAAATACGATTTTCTCCTTTTTGTAGGATCTTTCCGAAATGATGGCTTAAAAGCTGCTGATGTCCTTCCCATATTAAAGGAAAAAGTGGCCTTTGTGTCAGGTAGGTATATTACTTCTTCCTTTTTGAAATATTTGCATACACTATGTCAGTGAGAATGAGGGAAGCATAACAGCCACTAAGTAAATAGATATTTAAAGAAAGAAAGAAATATTCAATAAATACCATGCTGCTATTTGTCTCCAGGAAGTGGCCTGAGAGGCTCGTCTGGTTGGTGGTGCAGTAGTCCCTGGTTTGATGGTGGCAGCCCAGGTGGCCCCCCCTCTTAGCATAACAGTTCCACACAGTGGCTGGCAAGGGTCCTGGGGCATGCTGGGAGGCTGATGCAGGTTGGGGGAGGTCACAGCAGTGTGATGCTCCAATTGTCTGTGGGGAGGAGAGGAGAAATTGATCTTCTGTTTTCTTGCTCTGATAGAGACTCTTTCTGTCCTCTCTCTGTGTGTGTGTGTGTGTGTGTGTGTGTGTGTGTGTGTGTGTGTGTGTGTGTGTGTGAGAGAGAGAGAGAGAGAGAGAGAGAGAGAGAGAGAGAGAGAGAGAGAGAGAATCAACTGTATGCTTTGTAGTTATGTTTTTA
Source organism: Pogona vitticeps (assembly GCF_051106095.1). Classification (NCBI taxonomy): domain Eukaryota; kingdom Metazoa; phylum Chordata; class Lepidosauria; order Squamata; family Agamidae; genus Pogona; species Pogona vitticeps. The sequence continues at coordinate 231,550,159 of NC_135783.1, read as the reverse complement.
GGGGCATAAGAGTTATATACTGTACTGATACAGTGCCCCAACCCCAGCATTGTTGAAGGGAGAAGTATATGCCAGCATAGATGATGATAGTTATTTAATCATTTAGTCTTTAATCAAGGATAACCATCTGCTGAGTATGACAGAGCTCTTGTAGTATAAGAAATAAGACTTGTGTAGGTGTACTTTTCCTTACTAATAAGCTGCACCTACCCAAATATCCTTTCAGACTTTTGTTGAAAACTCTCTTGAACACATTTGCATCTGATTACCTTACTGGCTCTGTTAATATCAGGAGTGAATATATTGCATTCTGAATCTATGAGAAATAATCAAACATACCCCAGATATCAATCCAGTACCTGCTATGAAATATGCACCTTGGACAATTTCCTCTCAATTTTGCCTACTTTGATTTTATGTGAGCCAATTGGCAACATATGGAGGGAGGTGGAATGGAGAATTGCTGTTGTCTGTTCTGATTCTGTGCCTCCCATTCTACAGTTTTGCATACGTGTTTCTGAAGGTGGGTGCTCATGATTCTGCTAGCATACTGCCCTCTCCACTGCCCATGAGTCTCCCTTCCTGAACTAGCTGCGGTGGTCTCAAGGGTCTGCTAGAGTCTTCTTGGTTTGTGGTATTGGGAACTTCCCCAAAATGCTGGAGATGCTGTTTTGAATGAGGCTCAGGACTTCACGGCCTATATGGCAATCACAGGTCTAATCCCAATGCTGTTTGACCCCGCTCGTTCACCAGGGGATCTGATTCAGATTTTTTGTGTTGGATGGAATAATGGTAATCTGGGTGTGGTGGAACTATGCATAGTTTTGTTGTTGAAAGATCACTAAATGTTGGCATTTGGACTTCCTAGAACTTAAAGAGTTCCTCTGTAAACTGCAGGCCAACAAAGTGGTTTGCCTGAAGACGACTGATAAATGTGTAAAGTTTCCTGGAGGTTCTTGAGGATTTTCCTATTAGCTTTTTAGGAAATATTATTAAAGCCCTGGTTGTCATATGGAATGGAGAATAGTCAGGTTATTGACATAATCAGTCATTCCTTATTTCCCTCTTTTTTGGAGTGGAGCTAACTAAGGTCTTTGAGAAAACTGAGGATGGCAGAATGAGGTGGAATGACAACCCGGCATGAGTCCAACAAAAATATATACTAAAATCCATTTAAAATGGTTAAAATGGTTAAAAGCATATTACATTCTGGCTCAAGAGACAGGAACATAGATCACTTAGTAGCCTGTTGTGGCCGATTTGTATGACATACTGTAGATAAAATCACTTACAATCAAGCTAATTGATAGAGGCAATTCTGGTCTAGCTGATGTATGTTTGGCTTCTGGTCATCCAGCTACATGGGACACTTTTCTGTTTTTGTATCCTTACAGAAGAGTGTGCTTTTTCTCTTGCCCTTGTTGGCTTGTAAAAGTGGTCTACCATCAATAATGATAGGTTGAAACACCTCTTTTCAGTAATGTATGATTCTGTCTTAACTTCTTAAGAGTTAGAGCAGTATGACAATGGAACCAATTACCTCGAGAGCGGAGTGAGCATTCCAATGCTGGATGCATTCAAGGGAAAATTGGACAACTACCTGTCAGATCTGCTTTGGATCCTTGCATTCAGCAGGGGTTTGCACTTGATAGCCTTATGGGCCCCTTCCAGCTTAATTATTCTATGATTCTATGATCATGTATAATGGAGACCGTGATTCAACCTTTTAAAAAAAGTTTGGTGGCAGCAATTTTCAATAGTTAGATTTTCTGCTGCTGTCCTGTAGCTTCTACAGGTTCACATTGATAAGAAGAATTACCCAGAACTTTCAGAAGCTTCAGGAGAAACATTGAGAATGTTTAATTTCCAAAACTGTTGCTGCTGCTGGCATCATCAGCCTTGTGTGGTTTAAGTCACAGCAACAGAATTTGAGCCAATGAATAATATTAATGAGTAATGCAACACTGTGAGCAATGGGTAAAGTAAACTCTGCTTGAAAGACGTATAAAAGGATAAAGATTCAGCTTGTGTTAGCTGGGATTTGTGTCTCTTATGTATGTTTCAGTTTGTGTCTTGTTTTTAGGTTTCTGCTATAATCATATTTTATTGTTGTTTACTACCTAAAACATTATATTGATGTGGAAAGGTGGAATGCACATTACAGTTAATTATTAAAAAGTTTCCATATTAATGTGGTTATGAAGTGCATTTCCCCCCAAAAGGTGTCGAACACCAATCTTGTTTCTTCTTAGAAGGATCATAAAAGTGATACTGTAGACCAAAATTCATGCCCCTTGTTCCTGACTTTGAATTATGTGCTCAGCAAAACAAAGCAAAGTGAAATGTGCTGCTTATATTAGTACATAAGTGCTAAAGTACTCTCTGGGCAGTTTACAATGTAATTATGCAGGGTACACATTGCCCTCCTTCAATGAGCTGTGTACTCACTTGGCTGTCCTTGGAAGGATGGAAGACTGGGTCAACCTCAAGCCAGCAACCTAAACCCATTGGGATCGTACTCAGGTCATGAACAGAGCCTTGACTACAGTACAGTGGTGCCTCGACTTATGAATGTCCCTACTTACGACCATCTTGACCTACGACCAGCTCTGACTGCAAACTTTTGCTTCGACTTGCGGCCGGAGCTTCAGGTTACGACCAAAAAAGGAAGGGAAAAGGGGTGGGAAATTCAAATATACTAACTGTTGGTGGCGAAGAGGCTGCTTCTTTGTAGCTCTTTCACCTCAACAGTTAGGGAAAGGGATGCAATGGTAGTGGGAGGTGGCGGTGGGGGCGTCCCTTGGCGCTCCTTGCCAGCCTCCACAGGACCGATGCCACCACTGCTGCTGGGTCCTGGTCCTCAGCCTTGGTGTGGGGGTGGAGGGGACCCCAATCCTGGCTCCTGGAGGAAGGATCAACCCGCCTTGCTGCCTCCTTCCTGGTGTGGAGCACTGGTGCTGGAGCGGGAGGTGGTGTTAGGCACCACGAGTGGGCGAGCCACCCGCTGTTCAGGAACCCTGCAGCCAGTGGTGGCAGCGGCCTGGTGGAGGGCGGTGAGGAGCACCGAGGCCCAATGCGACTGCCCTGGCGAACAGTCGCTGGAGCCGTTGCCGGTGCTGGAGGTGTCAGGCACCCCCAGCCAGCTCTGGGAGCTGCTTGCCAGGGCGGCTGTGTCAGGCCTCGGCGCTCCTCGCCACCCTCTGTGGGGCCGATGCTGCTGCTGCTGATGCTGCGTCCCTGAACAGCAGGTGGCTTGCCCGCCAGTGCTGTCCAATGCTGCCTCCTGCTCCGGCACTGGCATAGCTGGGGCAGCTCAGTTAGAGTGCCTTCAGAGGAGGCTTGGGACTGCCTAGTAAGGTAAGGTTCTGCTTTCTGCTTTTTAAAAACTGTTCTGGGTGGGTTTTGGAGGGTGGTTTTGGACTGGGGGGGTAATGTTTTTGTGCTGTGTTGTTTGTTTTTTGGTGATTTTTTTTTTTGCAGTCCCAGTGTGGGGCTTGCTCTGTTTATTTTTGGTTCCCCCCCCCAATCCCAGGGTTTCCTATGGGGCTTGCAGTGTTCTATTTTTATTTTATTTTTTGGTGATTATTATTTTTTTTTGGAGGGGGGGGGAATGGATTAATCGCATTCCCATGCATTCCTATGGGGATGCATGCTTCGACTCACAACCATTTCGAGTTACGTTCATCTTCTGGAATGGATTATGGTCGAGGCACCACTGTACTGCCTGACTGCTGTGCTAGAAGGCTCTTTTTTACATAGCTGAGGTGGCTGTGTAAAGACTCCAAGTCTCTAGTCTTATAGCAATCATAACTGCTATGAATATTACACAGCTGTAATCTATATCACCAAAGATAAATCTTTTGTTGCATTTGCATGCAGCACACACCTGGAGGGATAAGCCAAGAATGGCCAACCTGTGGCTTGCTTCAGGCTAGATGTGACCACTTAAGCCAAAAAAAGTGGTCAGGTTTAATCTTTAACACTCTCTTTATGGATTTCGTATATAAATTATGTATTTGCTTGCAATGCTATGCCTAGATGCATGTAATCTATTAACTGTGAATACCTTACTGCTAGATGTTGCCAATTTTTTGAAAGAATTGACTGCTCTTAACTCTCAACCAATGTCAGAATAATAGTGTGCTCCACAAGATTAATTGGCATTGGCCGTCCTTCATCTCTAGGCCAAACTGAATATAATTCCTGCCACCGCACACCCCAAGTGTTCCTCAAATGATAGCTGCTGTCACAGGGAACATGGAAGGAGCATCCTCAAAGAATGAGCAGGCTGTGAACATATTCACGCAGCTAATGTCAGCAGCCTGTTGGCAGATCTTTCCATTCCAGAAGCACTGCTGGATTGCTTCTGACAGGAACAAAACTCCCACCGCCTACTATCATGATAAAGATCTCTTCAGAGTGTTCTGAATTTGATGGAGGCCAGTTTCTAAGTCAGCCCAAGTCCCTCCAGATGTTCTTAATAACTCCTGTCAGTGTCGGCCTGCATGGCCAGTGGTTGGGGTGATGGGATTTGTAGTCTGAAATACCTGAGGTACCCTGGTTTGGAAAGCTGTCTTAAGTGACTGGTGGCAATGAAATTGAGCCTCTTTCTATTTTAAAGCTAAGAATGAGGAATAGAGGGTACATTTTCGAGACTTGAGAACCTGTTAAAGCCCTTTCTTAAATTAGGCCCATATGGATTGATATAGATTTAGTGAGGTGGATCAGAATTGTTCCTTTTCTTGAATGAGATCAAAGCCAGGTTCAGAATGGGCATTTGTGGATCAAATATAAAAGAAAGAGTTTTAAAACCTGCACTGCTCACTGAGCAGTGTACTGAATACTGTTTGTATGTCATAAACCGGTCATTTTATTAATTCTTGATTGAAGCATCTTGCAATTTATTGTATTTTATAAAGTCATGATTTGTTTTAAATGGTTTGTGAGCCAGTTTGGGTCCATTTTGGGGAAGAAAGGCAGAATAACACCATCATCATCTTAGAACTGTAGAGCTGGAAGGGAATCAAACTTCCAAACTCCGGCTCTGCAACCAGATTCCTAAACTACTGAGCTGTCCAGCAGTATAGATAAAATGAAAAACATGAGATGACAACCAATTGCCATAGTGCCAGATTTTAATAATTGGTCAGTCACGTCAAATGCCACCTGACACCTACACTGCCGTTTGGAAGTCTGCAGACACAATAAAGGCAAGGATTGTCGGTGGCTTTTGAAAATGGGAGTGTGTGAACACTTGCTGTCTATTATGACACCATAAGAAGAGTTATTTCTTCTACCTGCAGTTGAAATGTTGTACTGCTGGCTCTGCCCTGCATGTCTGTAGAATAAATCCTGTGTCCTACAACTGTGTGGGAACCTGGGAGAAAAATCTTCCAAAGCAATAATAATAATAATAATAATAATAATAATAATAATAATAATAATAATAATAATAATAATAATAATAATAATAATAATAATAATAATAATAATAATAATAATAAAGAAGTATCTCCTCATTAGATCTCTGGACTGACTTTTCCTTTTACTGATGCATCCTGCTCCTTATCTTCATGTCTCCTCCATGTACTTGCACCCATGTTGGTCCTCCTCTGAAAACTCCTGCACTTTCTCCTTTGCTGCACTTTGTCTCGGGACATCTGAGACGTGTATCGCAACTAACTCAGTGCAACTTTTGTTTTAAGATCCCAGTGCACGAATGTTAAGGCACTTGCTGAAAACTACTTATTTAAGTGTTGGCTAACAGCATTTAATTTGGCTGTACCCACTATGTATGTTACCAGGAATGAAACTTTGAAAGATCTGGAGACTGTTACAGTTGTTTCTGAGACAGCTTCAAACAGGAGAGGAAGGAAATATAATGTGCTGTTGTTTACAGTCCATAAAAAAGTCATGTGAAAGAAGTTACTTTAAAACTATGTTATATTTCCAGGCACTTAACTAAAATTCCTATTCACCTGCTCATTAATGACAGTTGCTGACATGCATACAGGCATTGGTCCACAAAAAAATAGCCCATTTGGAAAAAACTCCACTGCTAGAAAAGGCAATCAGGTGTTTTTCTCTGGACAGCTCTACAGATGGAAAATAATAGTATATGTTGCTCTATGAAACACAATTTGCCTGTATCAGAATCTTTCGTCATATGTTATTGCTCAAGAATTATTTTTAAATCTTGATTTTATATATATATATTGCAAGGTAACAGTAATGCTTTTCTTTTTGTTTGCCTTTTCACTGAAGGTAGTGGTGATGGACCAAACTGGAACAAGCCGTGCTCTTGTGATCAGCAATTATGTGAATGGCTTTTAAATAGTAAATTGCAAATGCATGTGTCAATCTCAATCAGAATGCAGAGGAGTGTGGAGGCTTTAGTCACTCTTTGCCCCTTGCTGTAGTTCTGATCTGAATGCTGAAATACTAAATGACAAGTCACAAAATTGTAAAGAACAAGATAATATGCCTATATAAAAGTGTCTGTGGCTTATGAATTTGAAATTATTTTAGATCCAGCCAAAATAGTGATGTCGTAGTCTGGAAACTTTTTGGATGCATTGCAGAGATCTTATTTTTGTAGAACCATTTCAGTACTGCCTGCTTTTCTTACACATAATGCATTTGTCAATTTTTATAAGGAAGACTACTGTGAAATTTTTAAGAAAGTCTGAAAATTTTGGAAGGCTTAGTAGGAGTGTCATTTGACAAAGAGACATTTGTTAGTAGGTGATTTGTGTCAGGCTACTTTCAAAGGCGCAGAAGGAGAACTGCTACCCATGGTGGTAATCCTACATTTGAGGTTTTGAGTTGAAATTTAGGAACACACCTTAGCTCCTAAGCAGAGTTAGCATATATTTAGGCAGGACTGGTGCCGGAGGAGTTGCTGTAGCTTTTCAATTTCAAATAGCAATTGATTTGTCAATGACTATCTCATTTGCCATGTTTCTTTATGCTTGGAACAGGTGAATGAAATAGAAAAAAGCATAGGTGGATGGTCATTGGAACTCCCTCCCACTGGAGGCCTGGCTGCTCCTATCTTTGCTATCCTTCTGCAAGCATGCAAAGACCTTTCTCTTCAGGCAAGCCTTCCCTCAGTAAACCAGTTACTTGTGCGTGATTTTTAGATAGATTGTTATACATTATTGCTTTGACTGGACTTTTAGTACTTTGTCTTTTCAATTTTTGTGTTTTCTATTTCTCAGAGTGACTTTTTTATATATTTAGTGATCTTTGCCTTAATATTGCCTGTTAATGTTCTAAGATGCCCCTTTATTCAATGTTCATCATTTTAAATATTATCTTTTAATGATGCTTGCATACTCATTGTTTTCAACTTTTAATTAGTGTCTTCCATTGTTTGTAAGCCACTTTGGATCCTTTTTCAAGGAGAAAGGTGGGGTAAAATATCTTAATAATATTAATATTAATATCTTAATATTAATATTAATATCTATATTAATATTGATATTGATATTGATATTATTATTATTATTATTATTATTATTATTATTATTATTATTAATAATAATAATAATAATAATAATAATAATAATAATAATAATAATAATAATAATAATAATAATAATAATAATAATAATAATAATAATAATAATAATAATAATAATAATAATAATAATAATAATAATAATAAAAAATGATCCATGCACATTAGCCAAATTGAGAGGTTCATTCTCATCATGTTAGAATCCTGCATTAGGCCAATCTAGCTATGCAGAATCTTTCAGATACATTAGAAATCAAAGAGCTTTTTAGCTTTCTGCCTTCTTTATGCATCTAATTGTATGATTTGCAGAAAAGTATTTTACTCTGCATATGTTTTAACAGTAACTATAGTAGTACAGATCTTGCCTGCCACTATTCCCTATATAGCTTCCAGATGTTATCAAAGACATCCACCTGTTTCCAGGCTGAGAGAAACCTTGAAAGCTTTCCCTTAACCAGCCTGATCAAGGTTAATGAGGCCACATACGTTCACTTGCTTAGCTGTGCTGCTTTCTCTTGAGACCAGTAAAATTAGAATAGGGTAAAACTTTCACCCACCTGGTTTTTATTCACGCAGAAATCTACTAAAATCCAAACGAGAATTAAAGTTCACTGAAAATTTATCCAAAATGTGCAGAGCCTTCATGAGCTGTCCCAGAGCATCTCAGAGGGCTGCATATCTTCTGAAATCCAGTCAACCAGTGCCTTTTACAATAACTGCCATGACTTTTACTGAACCGGAATAACTATGAAACATGTTAAATAACGGGAGTGGTGGAGGAACTAATAGAATGCCAGCAGAAGGGTTTCATAGTGATAATAGTCTTCATCAACAACCAAAAGGTCAGCTTTCTGCTATTCTCTGCTGGCCTTCATACACATGTAACAGCCTGACCTGTTAAAACGAATCTAACAGAAGTACTTTCTAATGGGTGAGGTAGGAGTGGTGGATGAAGGGGGTGTTGTTATGGAGTAGTATCAGGTGAGGAGACTGCCCTGCCCTGATCTCTGCCCACTGGATACATCGGTTGAGTTGTTTGGGGCTTTGATCCCAGGGTGTTTTAAAAAGGAGAAGCAGCAATGACCTGAAAGCAGCATTCGTGATATTTTTCTGTCACATTTGTCAATCAGAAAGAGACATGGATAGCAATGGACTCATCCATCTGTCCTTCTTTTTGAGTTTTTGCCAAACTGCTTCAGGTTGTAAATTATCTGAAAATGACCTTGATATTGACTTTGATGATTAGGTAAGATGAGACCAGGGCCCAAGGCAGAATCTTGCAGAAGCTGAGAAATAACTAACAGATGAATAAAGAGCTTTCAGTGATCATTGTACAGAGACAAGAAATGAAAAGAGACATTTTCCCCTAGTGCACGTTATTCCTATAAGTATCTCTACCTTTGGTCTAAGCCAAGGAAGGATAGGATTTATTCTAGATTTGGTGAACTTTGGATTCTCAAATTGAAATATGAGGTTTGATGGCATCTAAAAATTTCTCAGTCAGTCCCCAACACCTGCAATTACGAGGCCAGAACTCTCCAAGTATTAGTCAATAAATCTTCCTGTATACACTGTCTTGAATTTTGATTCAAGTGGCAGATTTTAGGACTCACTTGACACACACGTGACAGGATTCATATGTTTTAATTAATATAAAGCTAAAGATCAATATCAGAAGCCTGTTCTTCCTCTAGCCCTAGTTAGCAAAACAGGAGCTCCCACCTACTGTTCCTTGCACGATGTTCAGATTTCCTGAATGTCATTTCCTGTTCTGTATTGAGCCTCATCTTTTTCATTTTGCTCTTGTACCCATTTTCCCACCCCCTTCCCAGCTCCAACATCTTTTTCATGCCTTAATTGAGATTTTATAGCAAACACCCCATTAGTGGTGTGTGCAGGAATTGTTTTTTGTAAACCATCTGCACATATGACTTACTGAAGAGAGTGTCAAAAACGAATAGTGGCAAGAATAAACAGGCAGTTTCCCAGTGTAGAAATAGGTCAGCCATGTTTTTCTTACAGCCAACACATGCTGAGGTGGATGTGAACACCAGCACTCATGTAAAATTTACAGGCTCCCCACAGTTCTGTCTTTTCCATGACATGTAACACCTATAAACACAACCAAATACGTCCCCTAATGACCCATTTCTATTATGTAGGATAGCTGGAACCAAAGATTGTGAGTTAAAGTTTCCATAGAAATTGGCAAGACAAAGAGTGATTCACTTCTCCTTAACAATGTACAAATTGCTCGGGATTAAGCATCAGTTACCTCTGGACAATCTTGTTCACCTGGGGTGGTGAGATCTGTTGTCGACGGAGCCACCAGTGTGCATGTAACCTCTAATTCAACTTCAGGGTAATGACTGCTCCTTATAGAAATGTTAACTATGTCTGCATATGTCTTCTCCTATAGGGAGTGAGTTTTCTCAACATAAGTCTACTTCTAAAAATCTCAGGAAAACAAGCATTTCCATCATAAGAGTGATAGCCTTTCAAGTTATTTGCAATATTTTATTCATTTTTTAAAAGCTACGAACTGCTTCTTATATTGGAATATTTGCTCCTGTAGTAAATTACTTTTGGAAGTTACTATAAATCTCTTATTATGCAGAAAAATTCCAGCCCATCTGTGTTGATGCAGCTTATACATGTGAATTGTAGTGTGACAGACACTGGAGGTGGCTGACTTCTGTGTGAACCACTTTAGTGCTTAGTTACTGTACTCTTGGCTAGCCCCGGTCCTACTTTGAGTCCACAGTGATATGATGCAATCTGCTAGAACTAGATGGCAAACCATTTTATATAAATGGCTTATAATGTGGAGCAATCACTATATAGTTGTTTGTTAAGTGGTCACCATGCATCATATAGTCATTGCTAGTATGAAAGAGACCTAAAAATATACTGTATAGGTTTTGTTTCAGCTGCTTGCATTGATTGTAATGGCACAATTACGATTACAGTTGCCAACACTTAAAAACTTGGCATGGATTTGGTAGCAGAGTTTGCAAAGAAAGCTCTCTATTGACCTAAAATGTATACTTGTTTCATGGGGCTTCACAGAGGAGTATTATCCATATTCCATCTGGACATCAGCTGGCTAAGTAAGTATGCAGATTGGGAGTTTGATTTCCCACTGTGCTTCCCAGGAGAAAAAGCCAGCCTGTGTAGTCTTCTGACCATGTCAGAATCTACTTGATAGCACATTATTGTTATTACCTGGATATCACATGCCAGTTGAACGCATCCCGGACAACAGGGGTACCACAAGCTGATAGAGTACGATATATAATCAAAGCAGGTGAATCCTGCAACACAGATTGTTAGTCAGATGGGTACAAATGGATGAAAATAAGCTTTCTGTTTTCCAAGAGAGGACATGCTGAGGCTGAAAGACAGCCCTGCCCAAGAAAATAGCAGGGAACTCCTAAGCCCAACTAGGCATAAACAGCCCAAGGTTATCTGTGGTGGAGCACTCTTCAGGACATATACAGTAAAGGTCCATTTTAATTCCAAGGCTGACCTGCCCAGAGAAGAGGAGTTTTAATTACAGACAACTAACATGCCAGACAACCAGCCAGCAGGAAGAGGACTAGCTCTCTCTTCCTCTCTTTTTATTCCATGCTCCTTTTCCCTTTGAGGAGTGGCTTCTTTTACTGTTACTGATTGTGATGGGGAAAAGTCAGTTTCAATAGCCTCAGTTCAGTTGTAAGTGCCAAGTAGCATAGGCCCATTGAATCAACAGGACTGTTGTTACCTCAAGACCTGTGCAGGTTTCATTGGGTTTACTTTGTTTGAGACTCAGAATTGGGTTGACTTTCTGTCTTCTTGAAGTGTTCCTTTCTCTGTTTCCTAAGCAGAGAGTGGTATCAGGGTCTTCCAGAAATGTCAAATGAAGTAGGTACAGGACGTATCTGACTCTGTTGTAACCTTCCTTGAATTTGGAGTATGTAGGTTTACAATGGGTTATCTTTGTACACCCTGAAACTGTGGCCACAAATTCATATGCACAGGCATAGGGCAATTCCCACAGTTTAACCCATTCTACTAAGGGCAGAAAACATACCCACTTAAATAATATGAGGTGAAATGAAGCATTTATGAGGAAGTTCATATTGGCAGTTTATGTTTGCTGATAACGTATTCTCTTTATTTTTCACAGGTGGCCGTGATAAACGAGGGGGTCCCATCCTGACATTTCCAGCTCGCAGCAATCATGACAGAATAAGGCAGGAAGACCTTCGGAAACTTGTGACTTACTTGGCCAGTGTACCAAGGTAAAAGTTCAAAGGAAGAGCATTGGTGTTGAGGAAATGTTCCTTGCAAGCTGCTTATGTCCACATATTATACTTGGGACTTTTTTGCATGCATTAGAAAGGAAAACAGCAGGTCTCCCTTTTATGCATATATCAGTCATATCGTATCTAGCCCAGTGTAGTAGAACACAGATACATGCTCACATAATCACGTGTGAGAAGAATACAGCCTGACTCACATGAAGAGGATTAGGTTTTGTGGCATCCATTTGTATGGGTGTGGTACTCATGTACATAACCACCAAGAAGTGAAACCACCATCAGAAGCAGGTGCATGGTTAATTCACTCCCATTTTTATTCTTTTAACTTTTATTTTGTTCAGGTTACTTCTTCATTCTCTGATAAATTGGGATTTTATTCATTATATTGCACATTGATTTGGTAAATGTACTCATGTACTTTCTTCTTGCATGCTTTGAAAGACTGGTGGAATATTCATGTCCAGTTTTTAGCTATCTCTAGATGCAAATGGGATCAGAGGGAAATATTCTAACTTAACATAGTTCAGGGATGAAGAATGGGTAGTCCTCTATATATTGCTATGCTAATCCATCAAGCAGTATTGCCTGTGACTGATGGAAATAGCCACTTAAAAACATATGGAGGTCCATATGGAGCTAGTATACTATAGTAGTTAAAGTCAGATTCAACTCTCCACTTCACCATGATGTACACTTACTGCCCCTGGAGCAGCCTTCTTGAGCTCATTGAAGGAAAAGCGAGATATAAATGATATGCTTGCATATACACATACCACAAATCTCCATCTTGGAGAATTCAGTAATGTCAATAAAATAAGTAAGGAACATGGACTAAAAATGAACATTAAGATTCTCCACAACAGGCCCACACAAAACGTTCTCTTTTGCAGGAAGGGAAAATCCTGAAATATAAAGACTTACTAACCCAAAACTTACAACTAAAATCAAAAGTGGAACTACAACTACAAAGCTTTAAAGTAGATTGGTGGCTAGATATGCAAATAAAATCCTGGTTCAACAATGGTAAAAAGCAACATGGTTTTTTAAATCAAGAAGTCTATTTTGATAAAATAATTTTCACATCTAATGGAAAATTAACTTTAAAATCTATAATTACTTATTGGCTAGACAGACAGAAGATGAGATACTAAAAGATTGTATGGTGAGATGGACTCAGAATATTGGTTCAGAAATTTCTTTGGTAGAATGGGAAAATTATGGAAGATTAATGTTAGGATCACAAAGTCAATAACACTTATAGAAGACCTATATAAAATGCTTTATAGGTGGTACTTAACTCCTGAAAAAATTGTCTAAAATGTATAAAGCATCCAGTATTTGTTGGAAATGTAATGAAGAAAGGGGATCTTTTTTTCATATGTGGTGGATGTATAAGAAAGAAGTTATTGGGGTAGAGTACAAACATTTATATCACAATGTTAGTTAATCTTGAGCTGAAACCAGAAACATTTCTACTGTCTATGAGTCAACAAAATATGGACGAGCATCAGAAATTTATAATGATTCATATCATTATGTTGGCTAGAATGATATATGCACAACTATGAAAGACATACAAAATCCATGATGAAGACCAACTAACAATGAAGGTGTTGAACTGTGCAGAAATGGATAAGATCTCAACATTACTGAAAGAAAATGGACATTATGAGGACTATGAAGAAAGATGGTCAGAATTTTATAAATCCCTAGGTCAACATTATAAGCTAAATTAGAGATCCACCTTGCATATTAGAAATTGAAAGATGAAAATCTAAAGATATATAATTGTGTGAAAAGTTAGAGAATTTTGTTTGAGACGGGTATAATCATACTGTCTTTATCTTTATTGTTGAAGCTTAATAAAAATTTACAAGTAATAAAAAAGAAAAACAGAATCCTGATCATCAGAAAAAACCAAGCAGCCCAAGAAATATAGTTAAAGATCCGGAATAAAAACATAGAGTGGGGTCAAGATTAGAGATGGGCATGAATTAAAAAATGAATCGCCACATTCATTCCAAAATAGCTAATTTATTAATTCATATTCATATGAATCAATGCCCCAATGAATACAAATCAATTAATTTTTAGGGATTTTTGATTTGACAATTTGTTTGGCTATAAAACAGCCCCCCAGGCACCTAGAAACACCAAAATCACAGAGAAGCTTCCCATGACTCTACAATCCCTTCAAGTTTGGTGAAAATCAGATTTCCCCAAGCCAGCTGCTAAAGGGCACTTTCCTGGGGAGATCCACTTTGTGGGTACATAACCTGGATGTTTGAAACCCAGTCTTCAACAAACTTTGCAGGGCTTATAGAGGAGAGTCATGAGAAACAAATTTGGTGTCGCTAGCTTCTTGGAGGGCCATTTTATAGGGTTTTAAAGTAAAAAACAAATTGACAAATTGATCAATTCATCAGGGGAAAAATAATAAATCCATAATTCATGATTCATCAATCTTGACAAATCAAAACATTTTTTTTCTGATTTGTGTCCATATCTAGTCAGGATCTTAACCACACAATAAAAGTTAGAATAGAGGTTGCTCAGAACAGCTTCCTTGCTATAAAAAAATGGAATAAGCAAAACCTAAAGTTACTTTGAAAATGCAGATGATATAGTGTCATGTATTCTTTCTGCCATGACATTACAAAACTTTACATAGGGCACTATGAAAAAGAAAAAGAGGTTTGAAATTTGAAAGTAAAAAAGTATTTATTGCCACTCACTAAGGATTTCTTGAATTGCAAGAGAGAGACTAGTGAAGAAATACTAAAGATTAAAGTCCAAGAAATCACAAAGATATGAAATGCAGAAAGCTGGAGCATTTTGGCCATGTAATGAGAAATGGAAGGTACATTTTGTTCCAGATGATTATTTAAAGTAAAATAAATGGGGTAAAATTTACTTGAAGGAGGAGAACATCATCATCATCATCATCATCATCATCATCATCAACTTAGAACTGCAGAGCTGGAAGGGACACTATAAATAATTGAGTCCAGCACCTGTCAAGGAGGTTCAGTAGGGAATCAAACTCCCAACCTTGGGCTCTGCAGTCAAATAGTAAACCTGCTATCCAGCAGTCCTATTGGCTGAAGAACCTCAACAACTGGTTTGGTTGCAACATGTCACTGTTTAAGTCTGCCACATTCAAAGAAAGGATAACATTCTTTCTTTGAACATGGTGACATTCAGCCTCTGACAGGAAAGGAACAAAGGTAGTCAGTGTTAAAGAATGAGGCTATGACTTTAGGACAAATGTAACATTCAGCCCTGCCCTCACCTGTCCGTCACAGCTGGGCAGTGGAACAGCAGCCAATGAGGGGACGGAAGGTGGTGCTAAAGGAGGAGGAGCTGGGATATAAAGGGGTGTGCATGGTGTTTGAGAGATCAGTTTGAGGGATAGATAGAGTTAGAGAGTGAGATCTGGAGAGATCTAGTGTGTGAGAGAAAGAGGCCTGAGTGTCAGTGAGGGAAAGTCTATGTGATTGATTTAACTAAGTAGCAGTGATTTACACCTTGATTATCTTCCTGGGATTTACCTATTTTATTTTGTAATCAATAAACCAGTTTTTGTTTTTGAAAGAAACCCTTGTCCTTTTCATTTAAAGGAAAGGTTGGTGGCAGCAAGAGTGTGTAGTAGCGTGATGGGCATTCTGAGAGGCCTGAGTAGGAGGTGACCTCAGAGTGGCCAGCTAACATTACAAGAAAGCCATTATCTTAAGACAGAGATATTTCATTATGTCATTATGAACAACCCTAGTGAGGAAAAAAAAGGCAATGCTCATTTTCAACAAAACTAGTTTGTCGTGTTGACCTTACTTTTAAAAACCTTCTCTCTGCTTCCTACTGCAAAGTGAGACAGATTATTATCCTCATTGATGCTATCTATCAATTGACCTACATATCTTTTTTAATGGAAAGGGCAGCAGTGGCCCATTTCAATGAGCAGCATTAAAGGTAAAAAAATCGGTACCAGAATACGGTGATAAATTGAGAGGAATGAATTCAAAACACAGCTGGAGACATTCTAGGCCTTAAACATTCACCTTATTTTAACAGCTGTGTATTAAATATATGCGCAGAAGATAATGTAGACAAAAAGGTAATCCTTATACATGTATAGCTCATTTCCAGCCTTAGTTCCTATGAATGAGTAGTCTGTCATAAAGTAAGTTACTATTATTTTATCCTAACCATTAAGTGAGGAGCTCAAGATCATGTCTGTGATTCTCATTGACTAGCCAGTGGTAAAAGCAGTAGAATCAAAGTCTCCCTCACTTCAATTTAGTCTATCTTTCCCAGATATGCTTTCATTGTGATCTGTAGTACATATGCTACACTCTGTGAGCTTGGGCAGAGATCAAGATCTGTAATCAAAATTCTCAGATGCTACTGTTTACCTGCTCCTGGTAGCAACAGATAGACAACTACATCAGTGGAGAGTGCTGGGGAAGGTGTGTGTCTTTCTCAGAAGTCTGACTGATATTATTTGATCAGATCCTGCATAATAACCCCTAACTGCCTTCCTCTTGCCTCAATATCACTGCCACACTGTTACTTCTGAGTGTGTCATTTCCAGAGTAAAGCATTTTGTAATTAACTGAAAATGTTCTCACACCAAGTATTGCAGTCTTCAGATGTTCTACTTCTTTACAGTTTCTTGATTCAGACTTCTTACATTCCATGTCCCAATGATATGAGACATGCAGCATCAGAATTTCTTTTCATATCTGTGCATCTCCGTCACTGGGTGTACTTTTGACTTCAGTCTAGTTGAATTATTAGCAACACCATTATCGTACTTGTCCCTTGCTCTTCCCCAGTAGCTGATTGAGTGCTTTCTGACCTGGGAACTCCTGGCAATTCTTGCTTATCAGTACATGTGAACACGCTGTTGATTGGTGGCCCATGCCCTTCATTGTAATGTTTCACAGCGCTCCAGAATACTGCTATGCCAGAAGCATTGTGGGAAACAAAATGGCCACCTATGACTACTGATGTCAGGCAAACAAATAGCTGAGCCCCCCAATATACTTGTATCTCCTTCCAGGATACCACAGTCCTGATAGCTGCCCTGTAGTGCCAACGATTGATGTTGGCCCTGATAAAAAAATGTGTGCCCTGCTCTTCAAAATATCAGACTAGAAGGATGAGAGCAATGGTTAAAACTTGTGATTTTTCTCTAGAAATGACACAATTCATTTCCTTTTTTGACATCATTCTCATCTCTGTTTTGTGGTTCATGCAATAAATATAGGTCAAATTGTAGCTAGGCATCCTGGACCATCTACTGGGAATCATTAAATGCTTGCCTTTTCTATTCCACAGTTTCACAAGGTTTTACAGCTATAGAATGAAGCTTCCTGCTGTACCAAGTTAGCAGTATTCCTGCTGTCCAGCTGCTGAGTGATTTTTTAAAGTTGAAGGGGGATGTCATTTTGCTTCATAATTGGTATATTCTGCAGAAACGACCCCAGATCATATGAACATTCTATTTAAATTTAGTTTTTTCATTTGTACCCATTTGTGTCTCCTTTCTATATGGCAAAATCAAGTTTCTGTCTCCAGACAGTTGATTTTTCTGATGAATACGTCAGCTTGCTTGGAAGCCAGTTCTCATCTCTGTGGTGGAAATATATGATGCCTCTGAGGCCTAATGTTTTATTTGTGTCTACATTTATTAGTGCTCTGTCAAGAAAATATCCTCAAATATTTAACCAGTGTTGGGGGACATCCCAAACTCCAAAAGCGATGGCAAAAGGTATTCTAGGCAGGCTGAGAAGTTGATACTTCTTTTCTTCCTAAAAAAACTTCAAGGTATTGGAAACAACCAAGTGTCTTATATTAGGGACAGATTCTTGATTTGGCAGAATTTACTAATATAAAGTGCTGTCCTGGCTTAGTTTCAAGCAGCTTCTTGGTGATTCCAAAGTAAAGTACATATTCGTTGGTCATACTAGATGTACTGTGAAATTTCTTTTGTTGATTGATATGAAGTAAATGCTTGAGTTTTATTTTTTTGTTATGTGATCCTATATAAAAGAATAATTGAACATTCCCCCCCTCCAACCCATCTGCCACAAGGCTATTTTAGCATTAGCTAAATAAATAACCATATGTTTTAAGAGTAACACGAGGGATTTCATACTGCTTTGAGTAACTAGATATCTACCATCCACTATCATACTGTAATTTGGCAACACATATGCATAAAAAGGATACATTAATAAGTAAATTGAGATGGGTAAAATTAATGGATCTGATCTGCATTTTCCCTATGTGAAAATAAACATTTTTCATACATAGGATGTTCATTAAAGAGTTGGGTAACATTTAAAAAACTATTGTTCCATGTGTTCATGTAACTTGCATTCTAGCATTCACTAAAATGGATTCAAAGGGAAATGGACTCTACATGGTGGATCATATGGTGCTCTCTGAATGTATGTGCCGGCTACACTATCGCAGGAAACTTAGAGTATATGTAGCAAGCACTTAAAGACAACAGTGAGAAAGACTGTTTCTTATCCTTTTGGTTAGACCAGCACTGCAGAATTCGTAATATTCCAAACCCTATTGTCGATATCCTTCAGTCTTGAGAGACTATGGGAATATGTTCTGAATAGAGGTCTTGGAACAGAGTCTAGTGTGGCTGAGAAGGCCAATTTGAGAGTGACAATCCCTTCCACACTGAAGACAAATACAATCTGTCCCCTGACCAGCTCCCTGATTTTGCTGGTTTTGGGACTGCCTCTTTGCCTCACCCTGCTGAACAAGGGTCTCTTCAAATTGGGAGAGGCCATGCTGCACCACCTGCTTCCAGGCTGAACGCTAAGGTGTCAAGGTTTCCCATCTGTTGAGGTCCATTCCTAAGGCCTTCAGATCCCACTTGCAGATATCCTTGTATCGCAGCTGTGGTCTCCCTCTGGGGCACTTTCCCTCCACTAATTCTCCATACAGGAGATCTTTTGGAAGCCAACCATCAGCCATTCTCATGACATGCCCGAGCCAACGTAGACATCGCTGTTCCAGTAATGTATACATGGTAAGAATTCCAGCTCATTCTAGGACAACTCTATTTGGAACGTTGTCCTGCCAGGTGATACCAAAAATGCGTCAGAGACAACGCATATGGAACGTGTTCAACTTGCTCTCCTGCCATGTGCAAAGGGTCCAGGATTCACTGCAGTACATGAGTGTACTCAGGACACAGGCTCTGTAGACCTGGATTTTGGTATATGTAATCAGCCTCTTATTAAGTCAGACTCTCTTTGTGAGTCTAGAGAACATGGTAGCTGCTCTGCCAATTCATTTATCCAGCTCAGCATCTAGGGAGAGAGTGTCAGAGATTGTTGAACCAAGGTACACAAAATCATGAACAACAATTCTTGAGCAGAGATGGTAATAGAGGGAGGTGAGTCCACACCCTGGCCCATGACTTGTGTTTTCTTCAGGCTGATTATTTGTCCAAAATCTTGGCAAGCCTTACTAAAACGATTCATAAGTTGTTGGAGCTCCTCAGCAGAATGGGAAACAACAGCTGCATCATCGGCAAAGAGGAAGTCCCGCATGCATTTCAGCTGGACTTTGGTCTTCGCTCTCAATCTGGAAAGATGAAAGAGCTTTCCATCTGATCTAGTCCAGCGACAGACACCTTCTGTCTCCAAAAGCCTGCTTCAGCATGACAACAAAAAAGATCCCAAACAGAGTTGGTGCAAGGACACAGCCCTGTTTCACTCCGCTTCGGATGTCAAAGGAATCTGATGTTGAGCCATCAAAAACTACAGTGCCCTTCATTTCCTCATGAAAGGACCTGATTATGTTAAGGAGTCAAGGTGGACATCCAATCTTGGGAAGTATTTTAAAAAGCCAATCCCTGCTAACCAAATCAAAGGCCTTTGTGAGATCTATGAAGGCCACAAAAAGTGGCTGTTGTTGTTCCCTACATTTCTCCTGTAACTGTCTGAGGAAAAATATCAGGTAGATATATTAGCTGAAAGTCCACACTGTGATTCTGTATAGAATCTGTCTGCAAGCACCTGGAGCGTCTTCAGCACGACACGGGCAAGCAGTTTCATTACAACTCTGAGATGAGAGATGCCACAGTAGTTATTGCAGTCACCCCGTCTCCTTTCTTCTTATACAATGTGATGACGTTTGCATCCTTCATGTCCTGTGGTACTCCAGCTTCCCTCCAGCAAAGACAAAATATTTCATAAAGCTCAGTGGTGATTATCTCTTTACAGCACTTCAGCACTTCAACCATGCTGGAAGTGATCATTGTATGGTGGGTCAGCTGTATTTGATTGGTGGATCAAGATGAGGCAGGCATAGATTATGCAGCAAGATCAGGCCATAACCACTACACTCTGGGTTTCATGAGTCATGAATTTTTCTCTTTCTAAACCTACAGAAGCTGGGGAAATACGTAGTACTATGGTGAATCTCTCTTCACATTGGTTCTACTTATTTCCCTGCTGTTCTATACTTCTGTTGCTCCAGATGTATGAGAAGCATAAGACAAATTAAAAATAGAGATGTAAGTGGACTATGAATGACTTCTAAACCAGATGATAGAACAAGAATTGACAAAGAAGTTTCCATAAAAGAATCATATGTGTTGGCAGAATAGTACCACCAGCAGCAGCAGCCACAACAACAACAATAAAAATATTGTTTCTTGTATATGTTGATCTGGTCCAAATAAGTGATGACTAGACAAGAATCAGTATTTTAGGATTATGGTAGGTAACTCAGTGACATTATCAGCTAAGTAAGAGGCTATTGCCAAAACACCAGATTTTATGTTAGTGATTATTAGTACAAAGATTGCAACTGAACTATCAAGAACATAATGTCTTCATTATACCCTTAAAAATATGTTATAATTGAAACTGGATGTCCTGTTCTGGTTCTCCTCAACCAAAAAAGAAAGAACAGGGCAATCAAATTATCATGATGTTGGCATCCCCCCCCCCCCCCGTATATCTTTGAATGCTTTTGATTTTTGAAAATAAGATGAGAACATACTAGTAATTTTGGACATAATTCATGGTAAGGAGAAAGCAGGTAGACATTTTTCCTATCTCTCATACAACATTAAAGCATGAATTCACATGAGTTTAAAACTGTAATCTGTTCAGGACAAGCAGCAGAAAGTTATTGAATACATCTCAAGTTCTCCTGGTATTGACTGATTGTTTAAGGCAGGTCATGAGCTAGCACCCTGAATTTACTGACCGTCTGTTGCCTCTTTGGCCTCTTACTAAGGCTGGCACTAAGTTAACATATATCTAAAGCTCAGTAGCATACAAATAGTATCCCAGTAGTTATTAGTTTCCAGTTTGAATGTCTGAGGTTCTCTCCAAGAGTGCAAGTTAATAAGAAACATTTTCCTAGAGATAGCACTAAAGCATAGGCAAGCTGTTATTTCCCTTCTGGATGAGGATAGTGTTTCACCAGAGCTGGGATTGGTAGAAATAGGGTTCAATCATAGTGGCAGAACTCCCAGCATCAGATTCATTTCAGGCTGAAGAATGTAGATCTTTTATTTTGGGGTGGAGAGAAGGGTGTGTCCCTTTCATGCCTTCCAGCTTCCCGACTTCCAAATGGTTCTGCATTATCCAGCCTCTACATACCCTGTTTTTAGACAGAGTGAGGCAACTGTCTCAGGTGACAAATGCTGGATCATAAGAGGTTCTTCCCCATCAGTTTCCCTGTCTTGGAAGACAAAACCATTTATGCCACCTAGTCTGCCCTTCCCCCCTTAAACTAGCCTGCTGCGCCCTCTACATAGCCTATTGTAATCGGAAGCTAGTGTCTTTTTATCACTCATGCAATCAACTACAAGTCTAGTTTGCACTGCACATATAATGACAGCAAGACGTTATCTTGTCTCTTGCCTGAGAAAGGAAAATGTGTGTGGCTGGACTTACCAGTCTCATCGTGCATTAATAGTTTTCTTACGATGTTTTAAAAACCAAGGAAATCCTCGCAAAGGAAGAAAACCTTCAGATATAAGCTAAAAGTTCTGATTAGAGCTTTATTTCCAAAAGTTAATTAAACAACAACAACAACAACAACAACAACAACAATAATAATAATAAAATCACAGATAAGCCCCATATCTCACTTAAAGCATGAGCACGTTGATTCACCCTTCCTGTATTGTAAATTTTACCCCAAGTATAACTGCTGTTGTATAACTGGAGGAAGGGGTGTTGTTGTTTGATGGACTTATTTCTTGGTGAGAATATTTTTTAAGTAATCAAAGAGTGGAATTCACCTTTCATGTTTACTTGGGGCAGGAGCAGGAATAGCTTGTGGATGAGGGCAGTGGGAACGACAGCCAAATATTTAAAGGGGGCACCACCTGCACCAGTTACAAGTGCAAAAAAGGTGCATCTGTGTGCCTATATACAGTATTGAGTGTCAGAAAGGAGGAGTAATTTGCACAGTTTGCTGTCCTCTGAAGATGCCGGCCACAGAGACTGGCGAAACGTTAGGAAAAACTACCTTCAGAACACGGCCAAGAAGCCCGAAAAACCCACAACAACCATTAGATCCCGGCCGTGAAAGCCTTAGCGAATACAGTAATTTGTAGCCTGAGGTTTTTTTTACTTTGTGAAATACAGATTCAACCAAAACATTTTGCTTCAAATTGAAGGTGTTTTTTATTTTGTGTTTTACTCCACTGAGAATAAGTATCATAGAAGAGAAGAAATAATTTGCAGGAGCTAGTCAAAACCAAGAACTAGAAGCAAGAGGCAATTTTAATGTTTTTAAAAGAATCTTGCCACAGTGGCTGCCCAGAATCAGGTGAGGTGCTGTAGGCACTCCGTCTCGGGTTTGCACTCACATTCTACCTCTACAGTAAATGAACATGACTAAACACACAAACATGCTTCTCTAGCATTTTTAACAACATGTACTTCTAAATTACTTCCTAAGTTTCAAAAGAAATAGTGGTCTAAACTAATATTTGGATCTTCTATTTTTACCTATAATATCAATAATACAGATTTATAATTGATTCTCTTCATTTTCAAATATATTCTTCATTGTTGTTACAGTTTGTAAATAGTTAGTTATTTAGATTATTTTTGTAATTAGTTTTTTTCCTTATCTAAGCTGCTTGCTGTGTTCACAAGTCTAATTTTACAAGATATTCGGAAGCCTATAGTCTTATGTGTTCCCATATGCCTGGGAGAGAGCTTTGGAAGATTTTGCTTTTAGTTTTGTTTAACCTTGTTTTATCTGAACTGAGGGTTGTTATTCATGGAGAAAAGATTAAGTCATGACTCAGACTTATTTGCTCCCCCCCAGTCCCCTTAAAATGAGAAGTTCCATTTGTTCTTTGAGATGTTATGTCATGTTGTGGGGCCATTGCTTATTATAACTAAAGTTAAATTAAACAACCCAGGATCAAATCACACTTTGAGATCTAGCTAGTGTTCTAATGGAATTATGATCACTGGAAGGATTTGTGCTTACCTTTTAATACATTTTTCTCTTTCAATCTCAACTTTGAGCTTCGGGTTTTAAGAAGTACATTTAGTGACAAAATAGCATGTATTAGGAGGAATGAGGTTTAAAAAACAGACACACTATATAATTTAGAATATGCATTTAAACATTCTGAAGTGGCACTGTTTCTTTCTGGCTAGCTGCAAATATTCAATCAAAACAAATGTGTTTAATATATATTGCCAGAATCATCTGTATAAGCAGATGGGCTAGAAATCTGTTAAAAATCACAATACTTTGATAATGGAAAATGTGTCAAAATCCTATAAGCCAGTTAAGTTATGTTGTTCGATTTATAAATAAATAGAATAAAACAAAATGTATGTGACACAGTTAAGCAAAATATATATGTGGACCAGTAAACTATCTTTATATAAAATTGGTGCATACGTTAAACAGATTGAAAACTATAGCACAGAAAATGGAAATACAGTTAGATTTTAAGTCTTATTTCTGTAGCTTCTGGAGGTTTATTTACAGGCTTGCATACTGTCTGTAGTTTGTGGGACTGGGAGAGAGTTTTCTGGACTGAGGTGATTGTCTGTTTGTCCAGCACTAGTCAATCAGTCTTTCTAGCTTTTAAAATTCAAAGAGAGCCCCACCTCTCCGGTGAGTGTTTTATCTCTCTCTTTTATCAGTTGGCGGCAGTTGTTTGTTGTTGATCTGTTTGTTTGATTGGTTGCTAGCATGTGTGGCGCAAAGTAAGCAGTATACACAAGTCTTTATTTTTAAGCAACTGAAAGTAAAGAAACTTCTTTTTATTCTTTCTCCTACAAATGTCTCATACTGTTATTGAGATGTTTAAGTGCCAGTTAATGATAAAGTTGTGGACTCTGAGGAACTTGTAGCTATTCTCCTATGTGGATCTTTGTTGTACTTCTACTGTGGAGCAAAAAAGAAAATTTTACCAGAAATTGAAAATTCTGCACAGTAACTTTATATATTGATCATGCAGTGATGAGAATTGGGTTTAATATATAATTTTGTGGACATCCTACTGTAGATGAAATCTAGAGATACAAGAACAGTTTGTTCTGTGGGTGCTGATTTACTCCTAATATAATTAGAAAATGTCCAGAAAATGAAGTCTTCGTTCAGTGATCAAATGAAGATTTTTACATTTGAAATGTTTATAGTTGTATACATTAAGTTGATGAGAAATTTTGATATTATGAAGGAGCTGAGAACTGTGGAATTCTTATTGATCTCTGCTGAAAGTTTGACTTTAAGTAACACATTACTATTAGTCATTACTTTTTAATAAGCTACTTATTATTTCAAACGTAGTGTGTTAGTTACTAATGTGTTATTTCCCATAGTTGTTGTTTCTATTCCTTTACAAAATTATACTTAAAAAACCAGAGAACTGGCCAAAAGTGGATAGTGGGTGTGGCAACCCCAGACATACTGGAGTATCCCACCCTGTAGTTATGCTGCCACCAACCATTCCCTATAAGGAGTCACACAGACCAGGAATGGATTTTAATAAACAAAAGAACAAGGTTTATTGAAACAACAAACAGGGTAAATAAAAGGATCAGGTAAATAGGAAACTGGAACTTGGTATAGTCCCAATCATACACATACAACAGATTGGTTCCCATGGAACACTTTAAGGTAACGCACAGACCCTGAACCTATCAGTTCTGGCTACCTAGATAGAAACCTGAACCTATCAGGTATGTACTATCTGACGAACAGTTGTACCCAGTCTGACACACAGACTCCAACTCAACTTCTCCACACAAGCTCCAAATATATATACAGTACAGCTCCTCCCCCCTGATGTCCCGCCTTCCACTCCCCATAGGATGGAACTTTCCCTCCAAACCCATGACAGACAGGTACCATCAGTGCTGTATGTGACAGTGGGTAGCCATGATTCCTTACATTTAAAAAAAATACTGATGATGGCATAGGTTTTTAAGTTAAAGTATGAAAAGACGGCGACCTACCTCACATTTTGAACCACTAGCGGCATAGTCTGGTTTGAGCTATTTTCTGGCCACTACATGATCTATAGGAAATTGTGAACCAGCCTGACCTTCCTTCATGCCCAGTCTCATCCTTGTTGGCCCAGCAACAGGGCTCTTCTTTTTTAGAAGCTAGGCTGGAGCGATGGAGACTAGATCAATGTGCATGGAAGAATCACTTTAAAGGAGATTGTTCCCAACAAAGTGCTCCTTCCTAATGAAATCCAAAGTAATCTAACTTCCTTCTCTGATAGCAGCCTTTGTTTTATAAGAATGATGCCATTATAGTCACATTGCTTCCATGTACAGTATTAGTATACTCATCAGGAGGAAAAAATGAAGGGGCATGTTGGTAATAGCGAACAGGATTCTGGATTTTTTTAAGGGATTGGGAAGGGTCAGGTATGTCAAGGTTGTTGAACAGCAGCAGTTTGTTACTGGGGTTGTGGCATCACTACAGAAATAATGTGGAATATTGAGCTGATACTCTTACAAAAGACTCAGTAAAACGATATTTGATAGGGCTGTTGAGAAGAAAGTGGATGAACTGCGTGCAGAAAGAGCAGCCTAGGCTCAAAACCTTGTGCATGCTGATGCTGAGAGCATGCTGTATTAATTCTTTAACTAAAGTGCTAAATCTTCCCACTGAGAAATATTACACGGCACACCTCTTTTCACCAAAGCAGATTTAGTGAGATCTGTATAAACATTCTGGGTTTAATCAACAAGCTGCCAATTGTTTTAACTTCCACTTTAGTCGTATTTGAAATTATACCTAAACAAAATGTCAGATATGCTCCCACAGTCCTGTTGATGTAATCTAAATGTTTTCCATTGACTGAAACTCTATATTCCACAGTCCATTTGAGCAAGTTGCATCTGTCTGCAAACCAAGAATGGGAGGTTATAGAGTTTAGGAATGTGACAGGTACTTGCAACATTTCTAGTTCTCCTGGATCTCGCTATGCTGAGACTTTGCTCCCTGTGACTTTCTTTCACCCTATACGGTGCGTTTTTTCCAGTTTCCTGAGAAAACAAGAGCCCTTCCTTGCCTTCCCCACACCCCATTTTTAGCTGTTTTTCTGCACCAGACGCTACCAAGAGCTACACTGCTTAATGCCCTTTCTGGTGAATACTGTAAAACAGTAGTTCCCAATTTTGGGTAACCCAGACTGCAGTTCCCAGAATCCCTGGCCAGCACAGTTGCTTGTGAAAGCTCCAGTTCTTGCAGTCCAAGAACACCTAGGTTGCCCAAGGTTGGGAACAACTGCTGTAGGGGGAGGGGGGAATGCCATTCTGTGCAGGAATTGTAATAATTCTGCACGGTTTGGCATTTCTTTTGGCGGGCGGGGGATAAAATTTCTGAAAAATCAGAAAAAGAAATCTCACAGGAAGAAATCTTTCTGCAAGGGAATAGAGGGATTTTCCCTCCTCAGAGTGCTTCCCAGAATGAGAGGCAACACAGTTCACATCCCTTGTAAAATTAACAGCTATGCTGTGACAACCAGACTAAATGCTGATTTCAACCTAGTTTAATCTGAAATATCAGGGTTATAAACTGTCTCAGGGTCTTCAGGAACCAGCATTAAAGTATGCTGTTTAGTAGACATACATTCATGTCCCATATTCATTTTCCACTGCTGTAAGGATCTAATCCTCCTTCACCAGGCTTTACACCCTTCATCTTCTGCAGTCTCTGACCCCCAGGTCTGAGGAAACATGATATTGTATAGGCATTCAGCAGAAATCTTGGCAGGGCATGTAAAGCACTATTCCACAGAAACTAACGATCTGCTTTTGAAGTCAGAATTGTTCAGTGGACATGGTAACATGTAGTATTTTTAACACCTGACAACATAGGAACACTATATGCCGTAAACATGGTGCGTCTCAATCATCTGGTTCATAGACCTTCATGGTAGCCTGATGCATTAATTCATCCCTAACTTTTTAATATCTAAATCTGACTATACCTTCAACTAAGAATTATTTGGCTGTATTTTGCTTCCTGGGTATCATGGTGGTGGAAGCCATTCAGTTCTTTGTTTTTGTATAAACAGAGAACAGTTTCTTTTTAAACTGAACCTTTCAAAGCTAGCTTTCTGAGCAGGCAATTTTTTTATACAACCACTGGATGTGGAAGTAGTGAAAAGTGCTATTGACAGTGTGAAAAATGGGATGACTTGAGGGCCAGATGGGGGTTTCTGTACATAGCATGTTCAGAACACCTGGCTCCTATATTTATCAACTAACCTTTATATCTGGCATTTTGTAACCATCCCTTCCCACATTGTTCCCAAACCTGGTCAAAATTATGCTCTTTGTGCAAGGTTTAGACCTGTTTTCCTAATCACTGTAAATACTAAATATTAACTGAATAGTCTTATAATTTCCATCTTCTTTTAAGTAGTCTGATGTATGGAGAATATGTATCAAGTATGTATCAGTATATACAACTCAGACTTTATTGATGATGCTTCCATTGGAGTAAAATGATTTGGAAGAAAATTATTGGGACAAGACATGAGTGCAATTCCTGGAAAAAATTGCAATTCTGATGTCAGTAAAGAATGAAGAAGTACTTTTGTGAAAAGTACTATATGAAAAGATGAAACATAACCATTTAAATCAATTTTAAAAAATAAACTAAAAATATTGATTTTTCAGTAAGGTATTTTTCTTGTTTATTGAATGCATTTTCCCTCAAATATTATTTCTTGGAATTAAAATTAAATATGACAGCTATTACAAAAATTCCATTGTAGCACCACAGACTGAGTTTCTCATATGTATGACATTTGTTCTGTATAATTGTGCAATATCTGAAAGCATCCTGTTTCCTTTTGAAATGTACCTCATCCAAGTGTCAAATTCCTTCAGCCTCTTTTCAGATACAGTAATATTTGATGTCCTGGAAGCATGACAGCTCCTGCTTCCATTGCATCCTGTCCTGTGATTAAATTTCATTGCCTCTGTTTTTCATACCAACATTTAGAAGCTGAAATCTTAAATTGTGAAGATGTTTGTGGTTATAATTTCTAGCTTTGGTATGCCAACAAACATATTTATAACAGCTGGGGTTCTCGGAAATGGTCTTAGGTAATTCCACGTCCATCGGTGTCTTTCTCTGAAGGACATGATAGTTCTAGCAGTCAATTTTCCAGCAAGTAGCAATTCTGTATTGATTATCGTTCAGTCAGGCTCCTTTTTATTGCTGCCAAATGACTTCGTGGAAAGAGATACTAGATGGGGAAGAGATAATAGGGTAGCAGTTGCTAGAGAAATATATCAGTGTCATATCAACATCCCTAGAAAATTCCTGATCATTCAGGTTGAAATTACCTTATCCCAGTGCTTAGAAAATATGTACTGTATGCCATATTGGCTGGGAGATTTGAGTAGTCCAAAAAAGTAACTTTTTCAAGCTCTGACTTATCTTCATGACAGTCAATAACTATATGATGTCCTCTTTGGTTCTCTGCTACATATGCTTCAGTTTGCCAAGTAGATTGCTCTGGATGGCATTGCTAGATCCCATATTATAGTCATAGGTTCTTCCAGAAGCTTCTAGAGATTAGAAGAAAACTCTTTAAGATCAGAAAAAGTGTGCTGCCATATGCTTGCCACCAATATAAGAAAATGGACATACTGGCTTCCAATCTTGGATTTTTCATTTTGTTAAAAAAAGAAGAAAGACCTGATTAATATCAAAATTTCCGTGATTCTTTTAAGACAGTACAAATACTGGAATAGGGAATACCTTTATTGGACCATTAAGAATATATTTTTAAAAATAGAGTGAGCTTTCAATGATAATTCCCCTTCCTCAGGCTCCAGGCTCAGCTTCTTAGATGGAGATAGTTGTAATTTGCAGTTTGCTAGAGCCAGTGGTTTGGGATTTATGACCCACCTCTCTAAACAAAAATTGGCCAGCAATCTGATTCCCCCCTTCAGCAGGAAGGCACAGAAGCACCACCTGGGCTTAATCCAAGATTGGCGTGATAAGCAGGATGCTGGCTGTACGTGCTGTGTGGCAACCCATAAGTGGATGGGTTGGTTTGGGGAGGTGGGACTGGGGATCCTGGTCATCTGGGTCCAGGATAGTCATATTCACATATGAATATGAATACCCCATCTCTGTTCATTATTCATCAACCTTGATGGATCATGAATCAAAACTAATCACCATTCTTCTGATTTGTGGCCATTTCTAGCCAGGACACTATGTGGCCTGTTGACATATGCCAGGTTCCCTCCCTCTTGGCCTTCAGGAAATGTGAAATCTAGGATTTTCAAAGAGGTCTTCAGAAACATCCTCTATGACAGTGGTCCCCAACCTTGGGCCTCCAGATGTTCTTGGACTTCAACTCCCAGAAATCCTGGCCAGCAGAGGTGGAGGTGAAGGCTTCTGGGAATTGTAGTTCAAGAACATCTGGAGGCCCAAGGTTGGGGATCACTGCTCTATGACACTCTTACAGATCCATGTGTTCGAATTTGAATTTTGTTTGCCATTGCTTTCGGAGTTTTTTTTGTTGATTTTTATTATTTGTATGTGTTGTTAGCCCCCTCCACTTCAGAGTAGTGCCTTGTCACTAGATGGGTGGGATGGAAATCATAGAATCATTAAGTTGGAAGGGGCCTATAAGGCCATCAAGTCCAACCCCCTGCTCAGTACAGGAATACAAATCAAAGGATATCTGCCAGGTGGTTGTCTAAATTTTTATTGAATGCCTCCAGTATTGGAGCAGTCACCACCTCTCGAGGTAGTTGGTTCCATTGTGGTTCTGCTCTAACAGTCAAGACATTTTCTCTGATATGAAACAAACAAACAAATATAACTAACTTACTGTATTAACTCTGATTCGTTGGGTTGAACATCAAGTCACCTGTTGGTAATTGATTAGTAGTACAGGCATACCTCGGTTTACAAATTTAATACGTTCTCCGGTACGCTACGTAATGCGAAAAATTCGTAAACTGAAATGCGGATTGCCATAGGAACAGGGGTGGTGCTATAAATCTCCAAACACAATGCATCCTGGGGGAACTTCCTTCGTACTGCAGGGAAAAAACTGTAAACCGAGACATTATTTTCAATGGATTTCCATTCGTAAACCGAAAATTATGTTAACTGAGATATTCATAAACTGAGGTACTAATGTATAAAAAGATAATTGATTAGTAGCTTATCCACAATGCAGAACAGAACCTGCTGGATACTGTCTTGTTCATTGACAAGTAGTGCAGACTTGACCAAAAAGCAGTTAGACCTATGTACATCTATGTCCAGAGCTGCACTTTTGTTCCTCAAACCTTTCGTCATTTTCTCCTCTCCGTATAACAACAAGCCTCGGCAACTGTACTCGTGAATGGCTGAGTACAATGTGTGGAATGACTGTTCTTAAATGGATTTGGGCATTATATATATATATATGACTTAGTAGTATGTTTGATAGATTCCGGAGTGCTTCCAACTGGCTTAATGTCACTGTAGCTATAAGACTTGGGTTTGAATTTGAGAGTGGACTATTTAGGTGTGCTTAAGTGTGCTGAGGCCACATGAGATGGGGGAAGCACACTAGCCCTGTCCCCTTCAAGGCTGTAATAATGGAAATGTCACTAGAGTGCTTTCTAGTGAACCCAGACCTCGCAAGATCAGTATTCTGGCTCATGTGGAGAGGCTTTCCAGATACAGCAGCCTTCCACATTTCAGACTGTTGAATTTCCATGATTAAGATGACAGTAAAGGGGTGGGGTGGGGTCAGCACACTTATTTCATCCTTCATGGGCTCCGCATGCTTTAGGCATGCCTGAATAAGGCTCGTGTCAGTGAGCTTTGAAATTCTAGGGCTGTGGTCCAAAAATCTAATTTTTTCAAGGTTTGGCAGAATGCCCATTCATTTTATTGCAGGCATTCTAAAAATGTTTCCTTACCACAGGGAAGGAAATAATTAATCAGCTTCTTCCAACTTAGCCTTGCATGGCTGGTTTTGTTTCGTTTTGTGTTTTTTGGTATGAATCTTCGAAAACACATTGATTTGTATGTGTAAAATAGATTTAGAAAAATCATACGCGCAGGTTTGGAAACTCTAGAACTTAGTGATTTTTCCCCATATGTTTGGTCATCAGTCAGGTCTGATACTGACCAGCAAATAATTAAAAAAAATGGAGTGGAAAATGTTTTGAAGCATCATGGTGGCTTCTTTAAAGATAACTACTGGAAACAGAATAGCTTGTTATGTCAAAGCTGGCCTTAGTCATGGACCTGTATAAACTGGTGGGAGATTGCTAGGTTTCATTGAATAGCTGTGTTTCAGAACATGCATGGAGCTCTTATACCACTTCTAAAGCTATATGATGTGGCCTCCAGTCATAGAATTTTTTATAGGTACAGGGAGACAGGTTAAGTAGGCTGAGTTGTTGGATAAAGTAGAGGAAGAGAGTGATGTGAATGGAAAATTAGCAGGAAGGGACAATGGAAATTGATTAGTGGTCATTTGGAACTATATGTTATTTGCTGCTGAGAAGGCCCTATGTGGCAAGATTGCTTGCTGCTCTCATTCCCTTTGCAAAGTGAAGCTTCCTTAGCTTGAAGGAGGAGGAGGGAGTTGCCTGAGGAAATCTAATGTCTGCGTATCAAACCTGAATTTTTTATTCACAGTGACCACGGCATTGAGGGGAGCAGAATACCTGGTTCTTATAAAGATGATTTAGATGCCACTGCAATGATAGGAGGTGGCCATAGTTTTGTAGATGGTACCTAAAAGTAATGCTTAATAAACTTTCTTATTTCCATTCTGCAATATAAAACACTTGTGATTTGCCAAAAGCCAACAAGCTCACAGGTAGGGGACAGATAAGCAAGATAAGCAGGAAATGGCACATAAAGAACAAACCATTTATATTCCTCCATACTCACTCAATCCCTGTGGAAACATGCAGGAAAAAAGGACTAAAATGTAAAAAAATGGCAGTATTGTTGTTTATATGTGTGTTATTTCAATGTGTTCATCAGCTATATCCTAACTAACCAGATATTTTATTTAAAACAATGTACCTTGGGAGGTTTTATTCAAGAGAGGTTTAGACAGCCACCTGTCAGATCTGGTTTGATTTGGATTCCTGCACTGAATAGGAAGTTGGATTTGATCACCTTATAGGTCATTTCCAATCATTTCCAACTCTTATGTTTCTATGATCTTCTGTCTGCTCAGCTTTATTGGTAAATTTGGATTTTACTTGCTTTTATCTTTGCTTTCTCCTCTGTTGGTATTTGGCCAGTACAGTGGTGCCTCGCATTACAATGTTAATTCGTTCCAGCGAAATCGCTGTAGAACAAAAACGGCTTAGTGCAAAAATAAAAAGCCCATTGAAACGCATTGAAACCCCTTCAATGTGTTCCAATAGGCTGGAAACTCACAGTCCAGCAAAGATCCTCCATAGAGTGGCCATTTTTGGTGGCTGTCTTGCGAGGAATCCAAAAACACAGCGGGGAGCCATTTTATTTACCCGGTGACCATTTTGAAACCACTGATCAGCCGGAGGAAAATTATCGTTTTGCAAAGAATCGGTTCCCGAAGCAGGGAACCGATCATCGCAAAGCGAAAAAACCCTATTCAGACCATTGTTTTGCGATTGCAATTGTGATTGCAAAAAGATCATCGTAATGCGGCTACATTGTAATGCGGGGCAATTGTAAAGCGAGGCACCACTGTATTTCTGGTTGAATGAATCCATGCCTTCATTCTTCATTCATGGCTTTGTTGTGTGTGCTTCTTTTTTCTTATAGTAGGCATGGGCCACGACAAAATTTCAGTGACTTCTGATTATACCCTGGCATTCAGACATGATGAGTACTTGAAACATTCCTCATTCTTGATTTTCCAAGTCATAGGATGTATAAAATATAATTTTCTTTATTTGAGTGTTTATTTGGTCTGTAACGAGAGCCATTAAATTGGTTACAGACTGTATAAACAGAGAAAGAGCAAGCTAGAGTTTAATAAACACACACTTGAAGAAGGCTGCTAGGTCAAAATGCACTGGGCATTTTACACTGAAATAAAGAACATTATACTGTATTATCTACATGCTGAGACCACAGTTCTCTCTCTTTTGTTTAACTTAAAACTTCAGTGGATGTACCAGTTCTTTTTGTTATTTTGCAAGCTGCACCATGCCAATTGTTCCTGAGGAGGTTTCTCCCAGTAACAGAGAGATTTCTTGGCTTCTTGTAAAAAATGGATCCTGGTTCACAAAACAACAACTGTTCATTCTCTGCCATGTGCTTGGAATGGGCAGCCTTTGGTGATGTCACACATCTCCAGAAACCATGTGCCCCAGCTGCTAGAGCTACCTACTGTACATCCCTGTTCTAAGTTTGCAGGTTGCTTTGCCTGCCATTAAGTGCCAGCTGGCTAGATGGCTGGTTGGGGGGGGGGGGGACAACAACACGGATTAGTGCAGGATTTTTGTGGATTGGGCTGGATGAGCAAGAGAATTTGTTTACTACAAAAGCCCATTTGCTCCTACATAGTTACTGGCTGAAGGTTTGCTGCGGTCCTGAAACACCTGCATTAGACATGATGATAGGAATCATCATACATGCTGAATCCAGTAGCAGCAGTTATGTGAGCATATATTCTTCCTCCACTGTCCCGCAGGCTGGTTTCAATACTGCGAAAGAAGACATATAGAACATCAGTGAGGAGATGGTCTTAAAGATGGTTGTTGTGGGGTTTTTGGGCTCTTAAAGAGTTAAGAGCCTTAAAGGTCTTAAAGAGTTATGAGTATTATGAGCAGATGTAGTTTTATTTATTGGTTCCAGTCTGAAGGAAAACTGTTTTGGGAAAGCTCACCTTGTCAGACTATAGACCAAACTAGGAACTGTCTTCACAAGATTTAAACTGTATTGACCAGATTTTTCAAATGTAATGTAAATGCTATTGTTCTTAGTCATCAAATTCCAGGAACCATATCCTAGTATTTCTGATTCCACAAATGTTGCTGCTCTTCATTTTAGAAAATTTATTTTCTTTCCTGAGTATTATTTAAATAGTATTGATAGTGTTAACCTAGAGAAGTCATGTACTGTATTTCATCAGCCAAATTAGCTGTTTTACATCATGATAACTGTGTGCTCTCTTGCTGCAATGTTGTGAGCACATGTTTCCAAAGCTACCTGTCAGATGCCTTTAGTTAATTCCGAGTAATCTGTCACCAGCCAGATTGCCTTCTGATAATTAACCAGATATTTATAAGAATTGAATGTATTGGGAATGAGCAGGTACATGTCCTGGGTCAACAATCATGCAAAAATTGTCAGGCATCAAATAAGGACAAGATGCTTCCATGCTTGGAAGTTTGGTTTTTTTGTTGTTGTTGCTCTTTTAAAGTAGTCTAGTCAATCTCATTAGAGTTTCTGAGATTTTCACAGTAGCTAGATGTAACTGTCTAAGTTCTTAATACCAATGCTCTTTCTATTGCAGCACAATGTGGCTGCATATCAATGTAACTCCTATATGTAAATGGCATTTCTTCCGTAATTCCCTCCACCATGCCACAGTACATTTGATCAGTATATTATTTTGGCTGTTCCTCTGGCTGTTCAATTAAACCAGGACTGTTGTGTTTTGATCCTAAGTGCTTCAAGGCACAATTTCTTTCATATCTGCAACTGCAGCTGGAACAGTGAAGACAAGCACTGTTTCTACAAACTGGACACATTTTGCATGAAGTCTGAGTTAAAATTTAAATGTGAATTAACATCCCAATTGAAGACTTCAAATAGAAGATATGCAAAGGGGATTCCAAGCTGTTTTGTTGTTGCTCATTTGTGTTTTGCATATTCATAGGATGTGATTTGGCAACCCATTGTTATGATATATAAGTAACCAAGATTTCTAGCTATAATGTTGATATTATGGTATTAGTTGCTTCACTGAAGAAAATTTATTTCTCATCTCAGAGTAACAAACTGCAAAGTGCCAGAACAAACTTTAATCATCTTAACCAGTGACCTAGCTGATAGAATTATCAAGGTACCAGCTTAACATAGATGATGGGAGATCCTTAGCCAGGCTTTCTAACCTTTGCTTTAAAAAATTAAAAGTGAAAACAAGATTTCACCCCCAAAAGAAGATATTACTCAAAACAGAGAATGCAGTGTAAAAGTTACAAATTAGTTACTCATGGGAGACTTGGACATGAATCCACAAAAACTCTTTAGATAAGGTAAGGCTGCTGCTCATATGTATCTTGAGATGTTCATGGCCCATTCTCTAAATGTCTATTATATTTAAGTTTTAACCATTTAATTTTTTTTTTAAAAGACTGTGGCTGTGGATTCAGATTTGGAAATATCCAGAATTCATCAAATAATGCTATATTTGGAAAATTCTGAATATATCTGAATTTGATAGTTCTGAATATCTGTAATAATAATTCCTAATATTTGCAGTCCCATTTGCTCCTTAAAATTAGAAAACAAAAGACTAAGTTTCTGCTTGTGAGCGGAGGAACTGATAGTGAAACCTATTTCTCAGACATCCTGATTTATTGAGAAATAAAACATAAAGACATTATGGCACCAGAGTAGTGGGGGCAGAGAACTCAGTGTCTCCTGACTGTGGTTGACTGTAAATGTTGTCTATCTGCACCAATGAAGTCTAGAAGCAGGCACAGAGAGCAGAAGGTATTTCTCACACTGGTTTTTTTTCCAATTGAAAGGTGGGCATAGTTGCTTATAAAATCCCTGAGCATTTGCTGTTACGATATGCTCTGGGGCAAGCCTGCACTACAGCAGTTTTCACTGTGTCTTTTTCTGAACCATCAACTTACATTTACATTCTCAACGTCTTCTTGTATATTCTTTACTTAATATAGATAGGAATAAGATTTAGAATTAGTAGATTCATAAATTAATACATTATAAAATAACAAGGAAATATTATATTAGGTTTAGACCTCTTAAGGTAAAGGTTCCCCTTGACAATTTGTCCAGTTGCGTCCGACTCTAGGGCACAGTGCTCTTCCCTGTTTCCAAGCTGTAGAGTCAGTGTTTGTCCGAAGACAGTTTCCGTGGTCATGTGGCTAGCGTGACTAGACACGGAACGCCGTTACTTTCCCACCAAGGTGGTACCTATTTATCTACTCACATTTTGCATGCTTTCAAACTGCTAGGTTGGCAGGAGCTGGGACAAGCGACAGGAGCTCACTCTGTCACATGGATTCGATATTACGACTGCAGGTCTTCTGATCTTGCAGCACAGAGGCTTCTGCGGTTTAGCCTGCAGCACCACCACATCCCTTTTAGACCCCTTAGACAGGGAAATAAGATTTTGTTATATATAGGGAGATAATTTAATAGATTTTGTGTCTGTGTGTGTGCATGTGTGATTTTCATTAGAAAGTCTTGTATTCTGCTGTAGCAGAATTATGGTATCATGGAAGTAGTGCCATATATTTTACGTAAGCACATTAAACAGGATTCTACAAGCAAAATCAAAAGATCGGGGCCCAAACAATAAATTATAATTATGAAAGTGGACCTCAGATCAGCAGCAAATTTGGCACAGATGTAACAGAAAGTGTGCTTGCTCTGTGCCAGATTTAGGGATGTTTGGGCAAAGGGTTTTTGAGTTGTGATTTTTTTTAAAAAAAACAGTTTTGCCCCAGAAGCAAGTGTCCATTTTGTCAGCAAATAGAAAAGAGATGAAAAATATAGATAAGACAAAATTTGCATTCCTAGAGGGAGAAAACCCTCCATTTTAACCTTTTTTTTCTTCATCCATGTGAATTGGGGCAATCCTGGCTCTAATTCAGAAACTTTAATTACTGCTTTTTACCCTCTAAAACTTCTGAAATCCTTGCCTTAAAAAAAAAACTTCTGAGAATTCCAAAGGACCTATTTGCATAGCACAGCATTCTGCCCAATTAGAATGTGCCTCCAGTCACCCCACAGGGCATGTGTCTGTCATTTTAAACTCTGCCACAGTCTGCCACAGTCTTCAGTGTGAAAGAAAGCATTTAACTCCTTCCTGGTCACACGTTCTTAGCCCTGCCTGTGGAAATATTTAGAAGCTATTTTTGAAAAATAGATAATAATATACAGCAGCTCACTCATTTAAACTGTGAAATTCCTGTTTTTTTCCTGTTATATCTTTGAATGATCACAAAGAACATTTTACTCATTTTGCTCATGAGTACATTCACCCAGTTTAAAGGTAAAGGTTCCCCTTGACAATTTGTCTTGTCGTGTCCAACTCTAGGGTGCGGTGCTCATCCCTGTCGCTAAGCTTTATAGCCAACGTTTGTCCATAGACAGTTGCTGTGGTCACGTGGTCAGCGTGACTAGACACGGAACGCTGTTACCTTCCCACCAAAGTGGTACCTATTTATCTACTTGCATTTGCATGCTTTCAAACTGCTAGGCTGGCGGGAGCTGGGACAAGCGACGGGAGCTCACTCCGTCGCGTGGATTCTATTTTATGACTGCTGGTCTTCTGACCTTGCAGCACAGAGGTAAACTTCTGTGATTTAACTTCTGCGGTTTAACCCTCAGCGCCACCATGTCCCTCTTACCCAGTTTACTCATCGGTTTATGGATCCACATGATTTCATTACACATATGATTTCATATGAAGTTAATCACTTCTCACCGAAACACGAAGTAATTCTCAGGGCTGTTTTTCAACATGTGTGAATGGTAGTGAGCAGAAGAGGGAATCCTGCAGACCATCTTGATGCTGCCATTGGTGTTGCCAACATTTAAGCTGTCCTTTGCTATGTAAAGCTTGGCATCCTTTTTCCTGCTGGCAACGTGGGCACAATATTTTGCAGCAATATTGAGCCATTTCTTGGCTTTTTGAATTGTGGGCACAGAAGCACAATATCCCACATTCATAAAATAGAGGGTTTCTTTTTTAAAAAAGAAAAGAATATAGTCTTCTTTGGGTAGAGTTTGCAGCCAGTATGAAACATGGGTTTTGGTAGGAGTAGGCAGTTGGGGAAGGCTGCAGGAATGTCGCCTGCACTCACTGCAGGAGTTTCTACTGAGAGGAGTGAGAGAAGAAAAAGACAGCTTACAAGTGCTATTTATGAGCCCTCCAAACAGAATCTGTCACCCAGCTGCCTTATTCAGCACTGATGCTGACAGAGAAGCAGGTTGCAGAACAGGGCATGTGTGTAGAGATGGTAGAGAAGCCTCTGGTTCAAACTGAGTCAGATAGGAATGAACCTCAGGCATATTCCAGTGACGTCTTTGTGCCATCCAGCCAAAGCAGTCATGGCAAGGGGCCAAAAAAAAAAGTTGGTGACGAAGGCCCTTTTTTCTCCCAAGGGCCTGCAAAGGACAAGGGCGGCATTAGCACTCAGACTGACACTGTCAGCTTGGGCAACAGAAATGCTGCTGTTTTTGTGGTTGGCAAAGAGCTTCATGAAGAACACCGTAGCTCCATGTAGCTCCATCATATTAAAGGAAAGTGTTTATATACAACCTCCATTCACAGCAAATCTCTCCTGTGCAAAGCACCATTGTGGTGGGTGGGGGCTCCTCTTCTATTACAAAGACATCTGACATGGGGGAAGAGGAGACTGAGGGGTTTTAGAGGTGTATAAAAATGTTAAAATATAAGACGCTGAAAACAATTTAAAATCAAGCAGTTGAAAAACAAAATTAAAACCATTTGTCAAAATGATGCTGGTTTTGGTGCTAATCAAGGCTCCAAGCGGAGGGTATTCCACAGTTTGGGTGGCACTACACCTTTACTCCAATTAACCCATATTTATTTATCTCCTTATATCAAATGTTTTCTATATAGCTAATGCAGATTAAGGCAAGGAAAATTATAACAAAACAACAAATGCAGTCATTATAATACTATTATAAGATCACTAATCTAATGGTATCCTTTAGCTACTAGATCCAATTCTTCTTCTCTCTTGTGGCATCATGCACACACTATACGTTTTCCAGAGGATTGGGGAACCCTCCAGAGAATATTTGGTGTGCTTACAGGGGACTGTTTCACGTGAAGAGAAAATAATGGAAGTCCACTTTCACAATTTTAGATTTAGCTCTCTAAAACAGCAATTAATTTAAGGTGTCCTGTTTCTCTTCCTAAACAAGTACAATTTCCCCAGGTAGTGTTTTACTGGAATGCTGTATGGGTGTCTCTTGTGCAGTTCCTAGCAAATGTCAGCAGCTTTTTGAACCTTTTAAAAGATTGGTATTTTTAGTTCTTCTGTCTGCAACATTAATGCTATCAATAGCCCCTTTGCAGTACATACTGTAGATTTTCTATATATACATATTCACCCCTTTCATCTACACCTTCATCACAGAGTCAGGGACCAAGGAAAATGCCTTTGATGAAAATGAAAATGCCTTGGCACTTAAGGTTGAATCTTTCAGTAGGAGATTCCTGGTGGGACCTTGGCCACATCTTTATTTTGTATTTGGATTTGTGAATCATCATGAACTATACGACAAGGTTAGTTTGAAGGTGAATAAGTGCATACATAATATTTTTTACTTGCAAAATGAGGAAAGGAATAGTATAGATTGGTTAAACAGATTTTTTCCTGTAGCTCATTGCTACAGGAACAGACCCTGAATAAGAAAAGAAGCTGATCAGGATGACACCTGTTTGACTGATCCTTTACTAGCACGTGCAGTTAAAGCCATTTCATGCATTCTGTGTTTTATCTTCACAGTGAAGATGTCTGCAAACGAGGTTTCACTGTCATCATTGATATGCGGGGGTCTAAATGGGACCTGATCAAGCCTCTCTTGAAGACCCTTCAGGAGGCCTTCCCTGCAGAAATTCATGTTGCCCTGATAATCAAGCCAGATAACTTCTGGCAGAAGCAGAAGACAAATTTTGGGAGTTCGAAGTTTATCTTTGAGGTAAGATTGTGAGTGTTCTGTAATTTATGAAGAGTTTTAATATGTCTGAAGACTATCAGCTCTGAAGAACTAGTGATGTACACCACCCAGAGTAGTGATTTTGTTAGGTGGGCAGTATAAAAATCAATCAATCAATCAATCAATCAATCAATCAATCAATCAATCAATCAATCAATCAATCAATCAATCAATCAATCAGTCAACCAACCAACCAAACAAACAAACAAACAAACACACACACACACACACACACACACACACAAACACACACAAAAACAAACACACAAATACAAAATGAAGCCTCTTAAACGTATCTGCCAGACATTTTTCTTTTGTGAGGCTAAACCACAATACATTAATGCTACATAGTCTTAATGAGATATATTTATTTTATTTTATTTTTATTACTAAATAATAAAATAAATAAATAAATATATGGCAACAATATGAATTATTGGAGATCTATACAGCTCATCTTATATGGCTTCCCTGGAAAAAAAGATATCTGATAATTGCCTGCATCAACTTGACAACAGGATACTGCCCTCAGGTGACAAAGGGACAAAAGGCCATAGAAGCTATGCTGTTCTGTTGCCTCCTTCTGAAAGGAAGAAGAAGAAGAAAAAACTCAGCTGCTTCTTTTGACACTTCAACAACTGCAGCAATAGCCAGGTTTATATTTTCCCTAGAGGAGTGTAGTCAGTCACAGGTTGTTGGTAAGCAAAAGAGAGAGAGTGAGACTGACACTGGACTGACTAATGCAGATTTCAGGAGCCAGCTGTCAACAAGAGATATGACCCAATAAGCCCTCATGTCATTAATTCCAAAGTACTGTCTGCAAATTATTTTTCTTTTTTTCTGAAAAAATGAATGTGCAAGCTGTGAGTTTGATTGGTTGTGCACATCCCTTCCCTCTTCCTGATGAAGTTTGATAATGTATTCCTATTCATCTCCAATTCTCAAGGGAAAACCCATCCGAATAATAAATGTATCTGCAGAATGCTTTAAACAAAAAGGCCTCCTGTCATATCTTTCTGTCAAAAGGCCAGTTGTGACATGGGCAGAATATTTTTAAAGCAGATTTAAAAACCAACCAGAGAATCTTGGGCCTATATTGACATGTTCTGTGTTTAATCTGATGATTACCGTATTTCAAAATTTTAAAGGATCATTGTTTAAGTAGCCAGTCTGGAAAGTTCAGGTATTTTTTAGAAATGTTTTGTGTATGTGCCTGCCTTCTTCAATGACTAAAAGACAATATTCTGAAGCATTTTCTTGTGTGCATGCTTCTCAGGAAGTCCCTAGCAAAGGGCAACAAAAACAAACAGATAACAAAAACCCAACAAAAGCATTGTGGCACCTTTACAGCATCTAGAGATAACATGCTCCATGTGTATCAAGAAATGCATTACAATCCACAGAAGTTCACATGGACATAATTGTTAATAAATACATTTATAATTTTAGAAGCATCAGAATACTTCAGAGTAACACAGAAACGTCTCTGTAAACTTTAGCAAAGTATCATACCAATATTTTAAAAATATCAGTGATGCTAATTATATATTCAATGGGACATGACAAATCTTATGTCAGGACTTGAACTGGCAGCCCCGCGTCTCTCTTCCTTCTGTGTAATTCATAATGAATCTCATCTTGTGAGAAGTTATGAATATACTGTGATTTTTCTGGGTGGATTCTCATTAGTACATCCTTCTCCTTATGGAATTGTTTCTATCAATAGAACAGGGAAAGGCTCCTCCACCCAAAGCCCGTCTGTGCTCCCTCACTATCTGCTTCAGAAGATACCTGGAGCAGATTTGGAGAGAGAATGTGAGGCTACAAGAGAATAAAGAAGTCTCATTCTGTGAGCAGACATCTACTGACAGCATGTTGTATTTCTTCCTCTGTTTTCATTTACGGTAATTTAAATATGTAGCTGATATGAGTGGTCTTAGTAAGTTTCAGCAGGCCCAGGCAAGGTAATTTCAGTGATGCCATCATAGCTGTTATAATGTCTAGTGGTGGGCTGGGAAACTGCAGAACTCCAGATGTGGTTGAACTTCAGTTCCCATGATCTTTCACCATTGGCTGGGCAGGTTAGGACTAAGGGGAGATGTAGTCCAATTACATCAGGAGATCTGCATTTGATTTAGTTTTACCTGAGAAATGATTGATACCATATATGTTGCTGGATCTATTTTAAAACTGAAACCAAAATCAGAATTTGTCCTTGTTTATATGCCTTTGTAATTTCCCACCCCCAATAAAATGTCAAGAGAATACAGAATTTCACATAATATAAAAAGTTAAAACTAGTCCAATGTTTTAATAGTAGCGTAAAAATCAGCAGCTATTGGATAAGAAAAACAGAAACATTAACTTGATGATAAGAACATCAAGAATGAAGAAGAAATTAAAGATTTTCGGAAACAAAACAAGGCATCTCATAGAGATGTCTTATGGGCATTTCCAGGCAGGCACCATAACAGAAAAGGATCCTGCATTGGACAGAGATTGGTCTATGGACTAGGATCTCTCTTCTAGATTTGAAAAACGAGGAGATTAAGATGGGTTTCCCTTAAGGTTCAACAGGAAAGTACTCTGTTGTTCTCACATTCATTGTTTGGTTCTTCTGGCCCAGTTTTCACTATTACAAATCAGCTGCTTATATTTTTGATACAGCTGTTAATCATACAACAGAAAACATATGACATGTTACACTGCAAGACAAGAATCTAAGAATGATATCAATTTCAGATGCAATATTTAAAAGATTATAGAGGTGAAATGCCATTCTTGTAATTAAAAAAGAAATTTATGAACAAAGGGTTTTTGGGGGTTCCCCCCGAGTTGACTGCAAACAAGAAAGTTGCCATATTTACTAGGTGGAACTGCCACAGATGCGGGTAATAAGGCTTCAATGGCAAGACAGTACACACTTGGAGAGTATTCATTTATTTACTGTTCTTTTAAAATCACCTACTGTATGTATAATATGTGCATGTTTAAACTTTATGAAAAGTGGCCCTAATACAAGACTCCGTGATTTCAAATACTTTGGTGCACTTATGTCTTTTTTGGCAACGAGGGTTGGTAAATGCCACAGATGAAGGTCTGAAGGTACCATGTCAGCAAAATATGTGGACTGTCCCACTAGAGGGGAAAATACCTTGGATCAAGTATATAGTAACATCATGCATGGATATACGACAAAGCCATTGCCTAGCTCGGGACAGTCAGATCATATATCTCTGTTTTTGATTCCATCATATAGACTTCTTGTTAAAAGAATCAGGCCATCAATTACAGAAATACAAGTGTGGCCAGTGGATGCATCTGAGCAACTTCAAGATTGCTTTAGGAGCACTGATTGGGCACTGTTTGAGGAGGACAAAGTTGATACTTATGCCTCGACAGTACTGTTTTATATCAAAAGCTGCATCGATGTTGTTACTACCACCAGACAAGTACGAGTGTTTTCTAATAACAAGCCTTGGCTAAATAGAGAAGTGCACCTTTTATTAAAAGCCAGAAATGCTGCTTTTCATTCTGGTGATGAACTACAGCATAGAGAGGCCAGAGCTAAACTGAAAAGGGGCATTAGGGATGCCAAAACTATGTACAGCCAGAGAATTGAGCAACATCTTGAGAGTTCTGAAACTCGTCGAGTATGGCATGGCCTACGACAAATCACGGGGCAGAGTAACAAAAACAATCTGTGTAGCAGCAGTGATTTTTTGGCTGAGCAGTTAAATCAATTTTCAGCCGTTTTGAGGTGGAAACAGGAACAACCATTATTCCAGCACCTACTGTCTATAATACATCACTAGAATCTACCATCGACAGACAACCACTAGTACTGCAGATTTCAGATGTGAGACGCGCTTTCCAGAATATTAACGTTCGAAAGGCAGCTGGACCAGATGGAATCATGGGATGAGTTGTTAGGGGCTGTGCTGCAGAATTAGCTGGAGTTTTTACGGATATTTTCAATCTATCCTTGTTGCAGTGTTCTGTCCCCACTTGCCTGAAGACATCTATTATAGTGCCAGTCCCGAAGCAGTCAGCTGTGGTATCTCCCAATGATTATAGAGCAGTAGCTTTAACATATGTTATTATGAAATGTTTTGAGAGATTGGTTCTGGATTACATTAAGGCTAGTCTTCCACCTTCTTTGGACCCATGGCAATTTGCATACAGGAGAAATAGATCTACTGATGATGCTGTGTCCATTGTACTCCATACTGTATTGAGCCACTTAGAACATCAGGGAACTTATGCGAGGCTGTTGTTTGTGGATTATAGCTCTGCTTTTAATACCATTCTACCAAATAGGTTGTTTTTTAAAATGATCAACCTGGGATTACCTCAGGAGATCTGCATGTGGATAAAGGACTTTCTGACAGATAGGCCACAGTCAATAAGGATGGGATCCCACCATTCTTCTACCCTGGTACTAAGTACAGGAGCTCCCCAGGGCTTTGTGCTAAGTCCCTTCCTCTATTCCCTGTGCACACAT
Source organism: Pogona vitticeps (assembly GCF_051106095.1). Lineage (NCBI taxonomy): Eukaryota > Metazoa > Chordata > Lepidosauria > Squamata > Agamidae > Pogona > Pogona vitticeps. Next base: position 231,505,392 of record NC_135783.1, on the reverse strand, counting down.
GATTGACCCCACTATATAACACCAATGCAATTATTAAATTTGCGGATGATACGACAGTGGTGGGGCTCATAAATAAGAACAATGAGTCTGCTTATAGAAAGGAAGTACAAAGGTTGATACTTTGGTGTAAAGAAAATCATCTCACACTTAACATCAAAAAAAACTAAAGAATTCATGATTGATTTTAGGAGGAAGAGAAATGTACATTTATCACTGTACATAAACGGTGAGGAAGTGGAGAGAGTTGGTAGTTTTAAATTTCTGGGTACTTACATCTCAGAGGACCTCTCATGGACTATAAATGCCAAGATGCTAATGAAAAAGGCACAGAAGAGGCTGTATTTCCTGAGAATGCTCGGCAAGTTAAATTTATCTCAGCATTTACTTCTGTCATACTATCGTAGCACCATTGTGAGTGTCCTAACCTATGGCATTCTGGCATGGTTTGGGAGTAGCTCTGTAGCGGACAAAAAAGCTCTACAGAGAACCATTAAAATTGCCCAGAATATCATTGGGCTCCAGCTACCAACCCTGGATGACATCTTCACATCCCGCTGCCTGAGGAAGTCACACAGCATCCCGAGAGACTCTTCCCATCCTGCTTATAACTTTTTTGAACTGTTACCATCTGGCAGAAGATATAGAACAATTAAGACTCGGATCACACATTTTCTCAATAGTTTTTATCCTAGAGCTATAATTGCAATTAATAATTAGCTTAAAGACCACCAGTAGTGAATAATTAGTTGGACTGTGTTACTTGGCCTGTGGTATAGATGTTTGTATTTTTAGTGGGGGACTTTTAGTGGATGGGGAGTGTTTGGGGAATTTTATGTGTGTGCATGTGTCTGGTCTCTGGGTGTCTGTGAATTTCATTGTATGGGTATACTGTGTATATAGTTACAATGACAATAAATTATTATTATTATTAAATACAGCATCTGTGGTTAGAGTGCTGTGATAAATATGTAGGTTTCAGAATACTGGTGTAAAATCAGTAACTTTTTCTAAATTATATGTGGAAATTTCCTAGCTACACAATTCATTCTGGCATCTGCCGTCTTTTCACTGTTAGAATCAAGATCTCTAGAATGGCAGATTTCTTTTCTCATTGCCACAGTAGTCTCCCTTTTTTTTCCTTTCATATATAGACAAAGCTTAGTAATGGTACCTGTTGCATTGTGTCCTACTTTAGCAGGTCACCAGTTACAGACTCTCTTGTGTCTCACATCTTGACAAATATCCGTCTTCTCTCTGTAAGCTGTGGTTACCGGAGATATAAGCAATGTACATATGGAAATTTGCTTTTGATGTTGTAATTAAATTCAAATTTTGACTGAACAAATATAGTTTCGAAAATAAAGAACAGAAGTATCTTGTGTGCTTTTGAAAACAAAAAGAATAAAGCCATGATTAATATATTTCTCCCATATCTATTTTAGCAGGAATAGATGAGAGACAGTTATTCGCGTATAAGGACAGAGATAATTGTTTGTTTTAGTGCCCATAAAATATCGTGATAGAATCTTTAAAGTGATCAAATTCTGCTACATGGCGTATGTGCATCAGGACTTTGTCCCATTTTAAGTCCTGTACTGCTTTTTATAGTTTTGAAGCCGGTTTATCTTTTTTTAAAAATCATTAAAAACATGTATTAATGTTTTTTATATAAATAAAAATGAGTCAAATTAGAATGCACTGGAACTGGACCATTACAAGCTTTAGTTCAGACTCTGGCTTAGCTATTAATACATTGGGTGGCATTGTACATTAAATCTCTACCTCAGAGCCTCAATTCCCTTCCTTTAAAATGAGGCTAATAAACAAGTACTTACTAGACAAGAAAATGCTGTAAAACATGTTCTACATTCAAGCTGCATATAAGGTAACAGTTAAAACCTTTTTCATAGTGAAGATTGCTCTTTATATCTGTAGTAAGTTCTTATGTAAATATCCCTGTGGTATTTAGATTTTACATTAATTTGGCTTAATTATGGTTAAGGAGGGTTGAAGAATAGCATCTGTATGGAAGCATGAGATCTGCCTGTGGGAGAAGTCAACTGGAATGATCTGAAAGAAAAAAAGGAACAGTGAGTTGTGTATTTTGGCAGCATAGAACACCTGCTTCCAGTCGCATGCTTGAATCCAGTATAATGGCTGTATAATTAGAATACCAGAATCCTGTGTAATATCACATATCCACTAAGGAGATTTTTTCTGCCAGACTACCTCAGGGCAATGGGGGGGGAGAGAGATTTACATTTAGGACGATGCAGTATTTGTGCTTAAAGTGGTATGTTATTGAAACATTATTCCTTCCCCTAGCCCCCAAGTTTCTAATGACCCACTTTTAGATTCAAAGTGTCATTGATTCAAGGTCTGCCCTTGAAAACATAATGAAATGAAGATGTGCATACTCAAGCCTTGTGTAATGAGTATGTTTTCAATACGAATCCAAGACAGACCTTTCAACATCACAGTAATCCAAGTTTTTGCACCAACCACCAATGCTGAAGAGGCTGAAATTGACCAATTCTATGAAGACTTACAACACCTTCTATAACTTACACCAAAGAAAGATGTTCTTCTCATTCTAGGGGACTAGAATGCTAAAGTAGGGAGTCAAGAGATAAAAGGAACAATAGGAAAGGTTGGCCTTGGAGTTCAAAAACGAAGCAGGGCAAAGCCTAATAAAGTTTTGTCAAGAGAATAAGCTGGTAATCACAAACACTCTTTTCCAACAACACAAGAGGCAACTCTACACATGGAAATCACCAGATTGGCAATACCAAGATCAGATTGATTATGTTCTCTGCAGCCAAAGATGGAGAAATTCTATACAGTCAGCAAAAACAAGACCTGGAGCTGATTGTGGCTCTGAACATCAGCTTCTTATAGCAAAACTCAAGCTTCAACTGAAGAAAGTAGGAAAAACCACTGGCCTACTCAGGTATAATGTAAACCAAATCCCTTATGAATACACAGTGGAGGTGAAGAACAAATTTAAGAAAGTAGATTTGGTGAACAAAGTGCCTGAAGAACTATGGATGGAGGCCCGTAACATTGTACAGGAAGCAGCAACAAAAACCATCCCAAAGAAAAGGAAATGCAAGAATGCAAAGTGGCTGTCCAATGAGGCCTTACAAATAGCAGAGAGGAGAAGGGAAGCTAAATGCAAGGGAGATAGGGAAAGTTACAGAAAATGGAATGCAGACTTCCAAAGAATAGCAAGGAGAGACAAGAGGGCCTTCTTAAATTAACAGTGCAAAGAAATAGAGGAAAATAATATAAAGGGAAAAACCAGAGATCTGTTCAAGAAAATTGGAGATATTAAAGGAACATTTTGTGCAAAGATGAACATGATAAAGGACAAAAATGGTGGGGACCTCACAGAAGCAGAAGAAACCAAGAAGAGGTGGCAAGAATACACAGAGGAATTATTCCAGAAAGATCTGGATGTCCCGGACAACCCAGATAGTGTGGTTGCTGACCTTAAGCCAGACATCCTGGAGAGTGACGTCAACTGGGCCTTAGAAATCATGGCTAACAAAAAGGCCAGTGGAGGTGATGACATTCCAGTTGAACTATTTAAAACTTTAAAAGATGATGCTGTTAAGGTGCTACACTCCATATGCTAGCAAGTTTGGAAAACTCAGCAGTAGCCAGAGGATTGGAAAAGATCAGTCTACATCCCAATCCCCAAGAAAGGAAGTGCCAAAGAATGCTCCAACTACCATACAATTGCACTCATTTCACATGCTAGCAAGGTTATGCTCAAAATCCTCCAAGGCAGGCTTCAGCAGTATGTGGACCGAGAACTCCCAGAAGTACAAGCTGGATTTCAAAGGGGCAGAGGAACTAGAGACCAAGTTGCTAACATATGCTGGATTATGGAAAAAGCTAGAGAGTTCCAGAAAAACATCTAGTTCTGCTTCATTGACTGTGCAAGAACCTTTGACTGTGTGGACCACAGCAAACTATGGCAAGTCTTTAAAGAAATGGGAATGTCTGATCACCTTATTTATCTTTTGAGAAATCTATATGTGGGACAGGAAGCAACAGTTAGAACTGGATATGGAACAATTGATTGGTTCAAAATTGGGAAAGGAGTACGACAAGGCTTATATTGGTTGTTGTGGGTTTTATATTGTACGACAAGGCTATATATTGTCCCCCTGCTTATTCAACTTACATGCAGAATATATCATGTGAAAGGCTGGACTGGATGAATCCCAAGCCAGAATTAAGATAGCCAGAAGAAATATCAATAACCTGAGATATGCAGATGATACCACTCTGATTGCAGAAAGTGAGGAGGAATTAAATAACCTCTTAATGATGGTGAAAGAGGAGAGTGCAAAGAATGATCTGAAGCTCAACATAAAAAAAAGCTAAGATCATGGCCACTGATCCCATCACCTCCTGGCAAATAGAATGGGAATATATGGAAACAGTTACAGAGTTTACTGTCCTGGGCTCCATGATCACTGCAGATGGTGACAGCAGCTGTGAAATTAAAAGACGCCTGCTTCTTGGGAGGAAAGCGACGACAAACCTAGACAGAATCTTAAAAAACAGAGACATTACCTTACTGACCAAGGTCTGCATAGTCAAAACTATGGTTTTTCCAGTAGCAATGTATGGAAGTGAGAGCTGGACCATAAAGAAGGCTAATCGCGAAAGAATTCATGCTTTTGAATTGTGATGCTGGAGGAGGCTCCTGAGAGTTCCCTGGTTTGCAAGGAGAACAAACCTGTCCATTTTGAAGGAAATCAACCCAGAGTGCTCACGGGAAGGACAGATCCTGGAGCTGAGGCTCCAATACTTTGGCCATCTCATGAGAAGAGAAGAATCCCTGGAAAAGACCCGGATGTTGGGAAAATGTGAAGGCAAGAGGAGAAGGGGATGACAGAGGATGAGATGGCTGGACAGTGTCACTGAAGCTACCAACATGAATTTGACCCAGCTCCGAGAGGCTGTGGAAGAGAGGAGGGCGTGGCGTGCTCTGGTCCATGGGGTCATGAAGTCTTAATGACTAAACAACAAAATTAGGATATTGGTGATGTGGTCCCCAATACACCAAAGTTCTTTCAGTGAAATGTGTAAATTTTAAAGCATTTAATTAACATAGTGTTCTTGGCCAATAGTACTTTGGGTGGGAACATTGATGCTGGATGTTGGAAATATTGCTTTCACATCTAGCTCTATGGGCCCTCTTGACTAAAGCATTTCTTGACTTCTGAAGGCATGTTTTCACAAGAATGTAGACTATAACAGCTTGAGAAGCTATGAAGAAATACATACTATGTTGTGGAAGCTTGGGTGCATTCAACTCCATGTGAATTTGTGTCATCCACAAGGTGCCACCCACGTCAGGTCAACATTGGTCATGGATATTAATGCTTGCAGTCAGTATTAGTGGTGTTTTAGGTCCATCCAGATGTCCCCCAAAATCTCTTAATACTAAAATGGAAATAAACATATACAGTATCTGAAATTGGTTGTGAAAGGCATTATAAAATGCCTATTTGACATATCAATGGGAAATCAGTGGGACCTCACTAGTTTAGGCAATAATTACCTGCTAAAAGTACAGTACAAATTATCATAAAAATCCGCTGTCTAAAATGGTAAGGTAGTAATGCTGGTGTGAAGTTATATAGAGTGCCAAGATTATCACTGTTTCTTTCATCCTTTCCTCACTCAGTGAATTCTGTAGATGTCGTGAATGACACAATATAGGATAGAAAGTAGGAAATGTACCTCTAGAAGTATGTTACATGGTGTAGTGCTGGGATCATAGCCCAAAGATGGTGCAGTGGAGCAAGGCCAATGTTTCATTTACTGCTGGCTTTTTAAAATTTCTGGTGCTACTATTCTATTGCCATAACATACATCCTGTCCTTACTCCCAACATTTTTGGGAGTAAGGCCCTTGTTTTCCTTTCACTTTTGAAACAGATGGCCGGATTGTAGTTCATATGATGTTCTTGCCTCTACTCTGTGTCACATTTCTGAAGAATAATATTCTACCATTACCGTCATGAGCTGAGGTGACAAAGATGATCCTTGCTACAGAGGTTATGTTCTTTCCTGCTCCCCAAGACACTGCCTCCTAAACAGATAGTTAATTATAATTTTTGAATTGCAGTATTATAGCATTTCTATTTATTTCCCTGAAATACATTTCAATATCTTTTTGTTTCTGTCTTAGACGAGCATGGTCTCAGTAGAAGGACTAGCAAAACTGGTGGATCCCTCCCAACTAACAGAGGAGTTTGAAGGGACCTTGGATTACAATCATGATGAATGGATAGAGCTGAGGGTCTCCTTGGAAGAATTTTTTAACAGCGCCATTCATTTGTTATCCAGATTAGAGGACCTTCAAGAAATGCTGGCTAGGAAGGAATTTCCTGTGGATGTGGAGGGCTCAAGAAGACTAATAGATGAACACACACAGCTCAAGAAGAAAGTGATTAAAGCTCCTGTAGAAGAATTGGACCACGAGGGTCAGAGATTATTACAGTGCATAAGGTGTAGTGATGGTTTTTCTGGTAGGAACTGCATTCCAGGGAGTGCAGATTTCCAGAGTCTTGTGCCAAAGATCACCAGCCTTTTGGACAAGCTGCATTCAACACGGCAACACTTGCATCAGATGTGGCATGTCCGTAAATTGAAACTGGACCAGTGCTTTCAACTGCGACTTTTCGAGCAAGATGCAGAAAAGGTAAGAGAAAGGTTTTTATTTCCTTGAATGTTACTGTGGAATTGCATGGCAACTAGAACATTGTAGCCAGATATATATGTTTCTGCAATTAGCAACATGAGGAATTAATCAGGGATATAAACCTCAAGTTGCTAGCAAATGTATTTTATGTGACTTGTAAAGCAAAATCACTGAACTAATTGTTGGAAGTAGCAACTAGCTTGAGAGCCAGAAATAACTCACCTTTGGCTGTTCTTATGAAAGCTGATCTGCTTTGAGTATATTCAAGTAGACAGAAGGCACCCCTTAAGCTTTGCTACTTTCTAGCTGAGCTGGATCAGGCCTGTAGAACATTTGGGTGAAAAGGAGACTCTTCAGAAAAGAAAAAGGAATGGTAGCCAATTATTCATATATTGAGGAAATGGCACACACGCATAGTCTTACTGAGTGGTAGGCTAGATGTAACAGGAATGTCATCACATAAATGTAACCCCAGACATAAACATGTGGAAAATACACTTGTCTAACCATATCTTCTAGTCATGATAATCAGGAAGGATCCATATCAGAGTTAGATATGAGATAGATATACTGTATTGGCAAAGCCAGTGGGGAGAGGTGATGAGGAATGCTTTTGGTGTTGTTTGGACTTGCTGAGGGCACAGCACTGTGTCCTGGATTTACTGGATGTTGGCAAATATTTGGGCCCAAGTCCGAGTCTTTGATACCAAGTTCCAAGTATGAGTATGAGTCTTTGGTAACAAGTTCGAAGTCCCAAACCCCCAAACCGAGTCCCTATTAAAAATATGTTTTAAAAAAAAATAATTTCCCCCCAGAAAAAATGGAGGGGTGGGTGGGTTCCAAGTCATAGGTTGAATCTGAGGCATTAAAAAACAAAAACCCTGAGTCAAGTCCGGTCCCTGGTGCGACTTAAGTCCGACCTGGCAGCAAGTCCCGCGACTTGAGTCCCCATTTGTGCTTATTACTAATCCAGCAAACTACTGCTCGAATAAGCTATAGTCCATTGTTGCATAAATAAACGCAGGTTCTCTCAAGAACCCTGAAGGGTTTTATTGAGCTAGGCAGGCAAAAAGATGAAAGGGGGGGGATGAGAGCATGAATATGTTCGATGCTTGTTTCTAGCACATTACTCCACATTTTTGAAATAAGAACCTTTATATAAAAAAATCCACCATTGTCTGTTCTTCTTTTGACATGGTCCTTTAAAAAAAAAGATAAGTAGTGTTTGCTGCATACATGAGATGCTCAGGCCAGTTGTACTGCAGCTCCTGCAGTGATGAGCAGTATGTTTTCAAACATGTGCCTCATCCTTCCCTGATTCTTTGAGCTTCCTGTAACTTTCCAGATTTTTCCAAGTCAGCATGTTCAGCTGAGGTATCTCAGTACAGTGGTGCCTCGCATGACGACGTTAATTTGTTTCGAAAAAACCGCTGTCGAACAAAAACGCCGTCATGCGATTTTAGAAAGCCCATATAAACGCATTAATACCCAATTAATGCGTTCCTAGGGGCTTAAAACTCATTGTCCAGTGAAGATTCTTCATAGGACGGCCATTTTCGCTGCCCGTGCAGCGAGGAATCTGTGCCAGAAAACAGCAGGTGGCCATATTTTTCATCCGGCGGCCATTTTGAAACCGCTGATCAGCTGGCCGAAAATCATCGCTTTGCAATAATCGGTTAGCGAAACAGGGGACCGATCATCGCAAAGCGAAATTCCCCCATAGGGAACATCATTTTGCGATCACTTTTGCGATCGCAAAATCTTCGTCGTAATGCGATTTCGTTGTCAAACGGAGTGCTCGTAATGCGAGGCACTACTGTACTTTACTGCTCTTATCAAGATCTTCTCTTGAAGTCCAGTATCACCAGCGTGTACATTTCTCTATTTACCTACAGTTGATACTATGGCTTCTGACAAAATATGACACCACCTACCCTAAACAATTACTACACTTCCCCCACAAATTGCTACTACTTATATGCTGTAGCAGTTTAAATCTTTTCACATCTGTTGAACATACTTTTCTTGGGTATGTTATATGACCTATAATTTTTAGTTGGGATAGTCTGCTTTCCCAGCAACGGAGTCAGTGGTATTTTAATATTTCTTGATTCCTGACCTTGAATAGATAGTAGATTGTAAGTAGTCAATCTGATTCATTTTATCCCAGTCTTGCAGCTAGATAGCAGTAAGAAAAATGACTTGTGGTTTTCCTTAGAAATGATTAGAGGCTCCAGGCTTTAATCAGACAGTCTGGGAAGCTGTCATCTGTTCAGCAGCAGAGACTTTTTGGTAGGGAGGAGGTAGTCATACTTGAGAACCTTCCCACGTTACATAGGAAAAAAATTGAATTCACTGCACTTGGTTAAATTCACCTTTTCCTTTCCAACATAGGGTATAGAAAGGGCACAAGACCTTTAGGATTTTATGTATGCAAAGGAGTGAGGAGATGCTGTCTTCTTGTGGTCCAAACATACAGACTGTGATTCAGCTATTAACAGCGTGGGGCGCATTGGCTGAGCAACAGAAGGCAACTCACATAGTGTGCACGCCAGCTGTGGTGAAGGCCTGAAAATAAATAACGCTTGGTTCTTCAGGATAAAATCTCTGGTGTAGGTGTTCAAATTAATTCTTTAGCTAATAGAAAGAGATAAATGGCAAATTTTGATTGTACTGCTGTTGAAGAGCAAAGGAAAACAAGGTTAATTAAACACAGTAACAAGCAGAGTATTTGCATTAGATACGGTTGTAACACAACCCACACCCAGCATTGTTTTTCAAAATATAACAAGCTATTGGAAATTTCTAAGAAATGTTACTGGAGGGGGTTGATAAGGAGGAGGGCAGGATGGATGCCTCATACTGTACTGGAATAAACGTACTAGGGACAGAAAATACTTACCAGCCTACATACTGTCTGCAAAACCTCTGGAAGTACTTATTGCTGGCATCCATCCTAATCCCTTCCCCCCCCCCTGCTCCCACCCTTTTTTTCCCCTTAAGGGAAAATGTTCTCAGTTGTTCCAGAGCAGTCACATGTCAATATTTTCTTATGCCAGTCCATTCAAGCTAAGATGCGTGTGAACAACCAACTCATACATACTGTTAACATGACTAGTATTTAGTCTATGATCCGGCCTAAAAGAAGCACATTTCTTTTTTATATTTCTTATTTCTTTTCTGTTTATTTGGTACAAACAGAGGGCTGCAATAATCATTAAGGTAGTCAGGGTGGAGGTAAATAAAAGTGGCTGAAACAAAAGTACAGTAATAAAGCCAGATATCCCTCTCAGAATAGTGTCTCAACAGACCTCAGCTTAAAGTGTTGGACTTTGATGGGGATTGAGAGGGTGGGGACCCAAGTTTAAATCGCCATAGTCAGGAACATCAGTTGGTGATCATGGATTAATCACAGACCAAGCTAACTAATAGATGGTTGTGAGGGAAAATACTGTGTTTAAGAGTAGAGAGCAGCTAGTATGTTACCTGGGTTCCCTTGAGGAAGAATTGAGTAAAAATGTCATTAGTCTGCTGTTTGTACAAGACACAACGTGGTGAGATAGTGATGGGATCCCCTAGAACAAAGATGGGAACCTAAACTTCTGGATGCCCTTTTTGAAGATGCTCCTGGCCCTGCCTTTTCTTTCACTGTCCCTGTGCTGTTCCTGTTCCCACTTGCTGTTGGAAGGCACTTTCGAAACTGGAATTTGGCTGTGGTAGAAGCAAGAAGGGAACACACACAGGGAGGCTCCTACTGTCAGCGGCAGACAGGAGCGTGCCAGGAAATTAAACATAACACACAAAGTAGCAGACAGGGTGTTTACACTGAAGTTTTCAGGCACCAGCAAAAATGTCAGGTTAATTTTGGTAAATGATAAGAAATCTGGACAATATAGAATACTTTTTACATGGTGTAGCCAGAGCTTCTGTGACTGAGTTTGAAGGGCAGACAGGTGGCACTTGCACCCCAGAATACTTAACAAATAGTAGATTTGCCATACTATCAGGTTGGCAGGATTTTACCCAGTTTCTATTTATTCTGCCTAGTGCCCATTTAGAAAATCAGCTGGTCTAGATTCCTTGCTTTCATTTTGAAAAAAGTAGGTCTCTAGTTCTTATAGAAGCTGAGATAGAAAGCAAAGCATGCAGCTATTAGTTTGGCCTCCCCAAATTCCCCAAATAAGTGTTCATGGTAATTATTGAACAGGTAAAGGTATTGACAGTTTCATAGATTTAAAAGTTAAAAAGTTATGCTCTCCCAGTTCACAAGTAAATGTTGGGATTTGGGGAAAGCCTGGCCCTAATTGTTTGGCAAACAGCCAAGTCTGTTTTATAGAGTTGTCTGACAACAGTGCATAGAAAGCAATGAATCCGTAAGAACTATGGGAGTTGTGATAAAACTAAACATTTGGGCTAAGGGGAAAACTGCTAATAGATTAATAAACTTTCTGTATTTAAGGCTGTCTCAGGCCAATGGTTACTATGTAAAGTCAAGGGAGAACGTAGTAGTTTTTTTTTTAAAAAATTGATGTGTTTCATTTGTATGACATGCGAATTTGCATATGGCTGTCTTCCTTGCATAGCATGGAAATTAGACTACCTGGATTTGGAGAATTGGAATATGGCATTTACCCATCCTGTTTCTGACCATTATCATGTGAGATACAGAAGATGGGAATTATTTAGGAATCTAGGAGAAGATTCTATCATTTTTTCATGTTAAGGTTTATGGAATCAACCAGCCCCAATTAAACCTTGTCAACATGGTCTGTGCACATGCCAGCAACTTTACAAGTGGCTGTAGTGGCCAGCGGTTTGTATGTGAAAGATATCCTTTGCCAGCTCTTGCATAGAAAGAAAATTATAAATTCAAATTTGGGAGCATAATGATTGCTCACTAACCTTAGTTCATGGGTCAGGGAACTTTTTAACTTTTTCATCGTTTAGTCATGTCCGACTCTTCGTGACCCCATGGAGCAGAGCACGCCACGCCCTCCTCTCTTCCACAGCCTCCTGGAGTTGGGTCAAATTCAAGTTGGTTGCTTCGACGACACTGTCCAACCATCTCATCCTCTGTCATCCCCTTCTCCTCTTGCCCTCACGCTTTCCTAACATCAAGGTCTTTTCCAGGGAGTCTTCTCTTCTCATGAGATGGCCAAAGTATTGGAGCCTCAGCTTCAGGATCTGTCCTTCCAATGAGCACTCGGGGTTGATTTCCTTTAGAATTGATAGGTTTGTTCTCTTTGCAGTCCAGGGAACTCTCAAGAGTCTCCTCCAGCACCACAATTCAAAGGCATCAATTCTTCGGCGGTCAGCTTTCTTTATGGTCCAGCTCTCACTTCCATACAACACTACTGGAAAAACCATAGCTTTGACTATTTGGACTTTTGTTGGCAAGGTGATGTCTCTGCTTTTTAAGGTGCTGTCTAGGTTTGTCTTCACTTTCCTGCCAAGAAGCAGGCATCTTTTAATTTCATGGCTGCTATCTCCATCTGCAGTGATCATGGAGCCCAAGAAAGTAAAATAAATCTGTCACTGCCTCCATATCTTCCCCTTCTATTTCCCAGGAGGTGATGGGACCAGTGGCCATGATCTTAGTTTTTTTGATGTTGAGCTTCAGACCTTTTTTTGCATTCTCCCCTTTAACCCTCATTACAAGATTCCTTAATTCCTCCTCACTTTCTGCCATCAGAGTGGTATCATCTGCACATCTGAGGTTATTGACATTTCTTCCAGCAATCTTAATTCCGACTTGGGATTCCTCCAGTCCAGCCTTTCGCATGATGTATTCTGCATATAAGTTGAATAAGCAGGGGGACAATATACAATTTACTTTTTAGCCTCCCCCCAAAAAATGTATATACGCCTTTGATTTGAAAGGAAAGTAATTATACATTGTTTTTAGCCGTTCCACTGAAAATAATGACATCCCCCAAAACTGCAAATGCAACTATAATATGTTGGCTTTCTACTCTGGCCTTACCTCAGAGATGAGAGTCTCTGTGTGCTTGTAGCATGTCAACAGAAATTTTGTTATTGAAGGATTTTCCTTTGGATTTTCATTTTTAACCCATTTGGGGTAATTTACCCCTGTCCTCCGACCAATGCCTTAGTTATTTCAGGTAATGCTTTTTGTGTGTATGTGTGCAGTGAACTGAGGATTTTTCGTTGCTAATAGGGAGTACTTTATTTTATTATAGTCTGTTAAATGTACCTTTTCACATTCCCACCACATATGAAAGTACGTATGTACTAATTTCCTTCTCACATTTCCAACAGACGTTCAGATAACTAGCATTAATTTTATTCATTTTTATCAGTGTCAAATACCATCTTAAACCCAATTTGAAAAAAATTCTTCTCACCAACATAAACCATAAAACCATCATTTTCCACATCTTCATCCATTCTTCACCATTGATTCTTTTTCCTAAGTCTTGTTCCCACACTAGCTTCAATCCTTCATTCTCTGTCTCTTTTATACCTTACCAAGTCATCCTTTAGGTAACTATATCAATTTTAAAAGTAGTAAAATATTACGATCATAGTGGGGGTTCCTCTATGATAATTTCTCTCAATAAATTAATTGATAAATAAATAAATAAACAAATTGGGGCTTAGTGCCTGTACAATATAAGTCTAGTTTAATCACCTGAGATAATAAGTGACATCATGCCCAGTTGAGCAGAGTTTAGTTCAGAATCTACCATCATTGAGTAAAAAACATTGGGACAACCAGCAGTTAAAGATGGGGACATGAATGAGGAAAACTTGCTGCTCATTGAAAGCCATAATTTTAACTCTTTGTAAGCTAATAGCATAGCTTCCTGCAGTAAAGCGGTTCACCTGAAGAAAATGCAGTGTCCAAAGGACAACTTGTCTTGTTTTTTACTTAGTCTAGTATGTTTATGGAAGAGACAGTTTCAATATCTGTTCTTCAGACTCGAGAGGAAGATGTGGATCTCCTACTGTTTGTTTGTTTGTTTGTTTTATAGGAAGCTTTTTTCCCCTGATAAGGGGACCCAATATTAAAAACACAACAAGTTAAACATTAAAAAACAATTAAACGATATGCTAATTAAAATACAATGGAATAATTAAAAGCAAGTAGACACCTAAAAAAAATCTTAAAGTTTTTAAATGCTTTCTGTGTATGAAGCCACCCTCTCTTGGGTTTTACTTTTTTCTTTCAGAGGCTTAAAATAGATAGTAGATACAGTGGTGCCTTGCAAGATGAATTTAATTCGTTCCGCAGTTAATGTTGTCTGGCGAAAAATTCATCTTGCGAAACGCGTTTTCCCATAGGAATGCATTGAAATCTAATTAATATGTTCCTATGGGCAAAAAAAGTCAGAACAAAGTCAAATTTGGTTACAAAGCCTTTATTAAGTGCTCTTTAAAGCCATTCATATTGTGCAGATGATTTCAAAATTTTAATAACAAAACTTGAACGTTTTAAACATCATAGAAGAACATTTAAAAATCAGCAAACATGAGGCAGGAACAAAAAAATGGAAAACATTTGTCTTGTGAAGCATGGCCATAGGAATATTTGTCTTGCGAGTCATCAGCCCCCCCCTTGTCAAAACCATTTGTCTTGCGAGTTTTTTCCCCTGCAAGGCATTTGTCTTGCGAGGCACCACTGTAGTTCTTTGATTTGCTTGCCCTAGGCAAAATATAAGTGTGAATACTAGTACTGGCAAATGATCTTTCTTTGTTTTCTTATAGCTGTATATCATAAATTTGGAAATTTGTTTTCTTGCTTTTCACAGCTTGGTATGATGAAATTTGAGGAAATGGTTTTGATTTTTTTTTTAATGTCACTAAAAAGTGGTGTATTTTCGATGAAAACAGAAATATCCTGAAACTTCTGCAGTGTTATAGTGGATAATTCAGGTTCATTTAGTCATCCCTCCCTACATTTACAAACCTCTCCATTTTAGTTGTTTCTAGATTTTAAATAGAAGAAAATGACAGCATCTTCTACTTCATTTTCTTCAATACAAGGATTCTGTCCTATACAGTAGTACAAAGATCTTCTATCTAAAACCTTAGAATAAAAGAGATTTTTCTTATAGAAATTGTCTATATATTCAAAATCAGGCTAAAGAATAGCAAGATTTGGACATCTTTCTGTTGTAGACCTTCAAGGATGGCAACTGAAGGACACCAGTCTATGGATCAGATCCATTTGCTAATCTCAACCAAGGTGACCCCATTAAATCAATGGTACTTATATGAATATTGACTTAACAAGCCACATTAATTTAATGAGACTGCTCTAATTAAGATTAACAGTTAGATATAGCTCCAAATATTCTGGAGAAAGATACAACTTACATCCAACTTCAGTCCTATATGTTGTTTTCTCTGTTCTTCACTATGTTCTAGGTTAATTTGCAACATGCTGAGAACCTAAATAATGCCACGTTTTAAAAGCCCAAACCTTAAATGATGTAAAATTTGAAACAAAGTTTGATTTTGTGGTTAGGTCCCTTAAAATCTGAGGTCCTGAACTGTAACTTAATGAACTTGTATGTAAATCTGGCACTCACTATGTATGTATGTATGTATGTATGTATGTATGTATGTATGTATGTATGTATGTATGTATGATCTGTTCTACTGTGGTAATTTATATATATATATATATATATATATATATATATATATATATATATATATATATATATATATATATATATATATATATATATATATATATATATATATATATATATATATATATATATATATATATATATATATATATATATATATATATAAAAATTACCACAGTAGAACAGATCATATATATCCTTCACCTTTAGAACACCAGTTTAAATGGCCAGATCTACTGGTAATAGACAAGAAAAGGAAAGGAGAAAGGAGCAGGAGTGTGTATGTGTACAGGTGCATTAAGAATAAGGGTTAAATTAGTGTTGTGGATGAATTTGTAGGATGTCAGAAATATAACTTGTGGGCAAAGACTGAAATAGAAATCAATAGTATCCAGGTCACTGGCACTCAGAGTTACTAATTCTTCTTGAAACAAATACAGCACCACCTAGGATAGCTCTCATGTGGGGATCAGCAAGACAGACTTAGGCTGTTCTGGAGATGTTTTAAAAAGCCCATCACCTACCACCATCACATCACCATTCGTAGTATGTTCAGAGACCAAATCTGTTTAATGTGATGCACCCGCTACTCTGAAAGACTGCTTCATATGGAGAACATAATGTGTGCTTTGGCTCCTTCCTAGCTGCAGATGCAGCTCTACAGAAGTGATTCCTGTGACCGTAGTATAAAAAAATGTACAGCTGCCACGAAGCTGCTGCAGTAGCTGTGAAGGTCCTAGATTACATGTTTATGGTCTCTGTGTAAAGTGTCCCTACAGACAACTGGGATGCATCATGTGACTGTGTAAATGGACCTATAAGAATCTGATAATCCGCTCATATGTTCCCACTGCAAAAGTCTTATTATTTAGCTTCTCTCATTCTAACTCAGCTATAGCCCTTGTAGTCTTTAGTAGTCCAGATTCCTTTCAAAACATTTGCAGAACTCAGACTGCTAACTGGATTGTAAAATCTAAACATGCTCTTTGGTAGAGGGAGGTGCCAAATGGCCTGCAGATCTGCCAGACTGCAGCAGGTTTGGACGCTGCTGCTTTCCTGTAGAGCAATCCAAATTGTAGTCTCATTCCTCTGGGTATCATTAGCATTGTGAACAATGACTTCCCATCTTCCAGCCATCTGCAGAGAACGTGGTGTGTGTAAAAGGGCCAGCTAGTCAGATCCTTCCAGATGGGTCTTTTCTTTGATTCTTAGTGGAGATAAAGAAAGAAGGAAAAACCCTTTAACAGCACATTGTAAATCCCATGGAATTTGGCGAAACTGAGTGTCTATGCCCAGGGTTTGAGTAGTACAATGAACAATACACTTGCATCGCCCATCCATTCTGTACCTGTCTCTCTCTCCATTGCACTTCCCACCCCAACTCCTCTAGACACAGGCTTTGCGCATACAAGGATGCTACAGCACAGCTGGGATTTCCCTTAGTCATGAACCATTTCTGTGTGTATTGTCAGGAAACAAATGCTGTAATCCTTTGAACACCTAATTGGGTATAAACCCCAGTAACTGTGTGGAAAGCTGCCCTCAGATTGTACTGAAAGAGGAGCAAGGGATAATAGTTTGAAAGTACATTCTCCCCCCCACTTAGTTGCAATTGTGTCATTATCTCCCCTTGGGTTGGGTTTTTATTCTTTCGGTTCAGGGACATACATAGGAAAAGAAACCATAGAAAGTTCTTGCTACTTCTCTCTTTTTTTAAATGTTGTTTTTCTTTTTCATGGGAAGTTTGGTAGAAAAACCCACTATGGATCTATGCAAATCTGTGCAAAGCGTTATGTGCAACAACATTCAATTTTTATCTTACTTAGGGTGAAACTACACTGGAATCATTCTAATTCAGCTTTGATGCAATTTGATTTGTGGTGTGTATTATATTTGAAATTGCAATCAGTACTCACACAGGTGCTGCAAATAGATTCAGGAGTTCACCGTTCATACTCAATGAGATGCAAGTCGCATTCCAGCTAACAGCCCTCACCCCCTTCTTTCTTTCTTTCCTCTGGCCCCACATTCTACTCTGCTGATCCTTTTATGGTTTCCTATGAAGTTGCTTTCTCATTTAAAGCTTCAGACTACTACATTTTTCAAAAACTTTTCTATGGAAAAGTAACACGGAAAGGTACTTGAACAGTCCAGGAGTACAGAACCTCAATATGTTGAACAGTAACTTTGCAAAATATATCATAATTCACATGTTAGAATGATCCTGTGACAAGGATAACCATCTTCCCCTTCCCATTTGTTACTCTTTTCCCTTACTTTCAAGTAACACATAGAGGCATTACCTTATCGCTGATCATGTATGGCTTTCAACTATTGGCATAATGAATATTTTAAGTCCACTTTCAGAACTATCAATTAAGTAATTAACAGTACTAAGCTTTTGCTTCATAACAAAAGGGCCTTCCCACGTGATCTGAAGCTTACTGTGTTTGACAGGATTCAAGACAAACACCTGATTCCCCCACATTAAAGTCACAGTACTTTGCTTTTGAATGTTCTCCAGGGCCTGAACATCATGTTCCAACTGCCTACATCTCCAAAACACCACCTAAAGACACACACACGCCCCAACAAGAATGTATCACAACTAACCACATGGAGAAAAGCCCATTCAAATTGTTCCAGCATTAAAAAGTAGAAGCCTTCCACTGGCAGAGAAGAAAGCTGCTTAAGGGACAAAAGGGGGACTGAACCAATTTGAATCAGCCTTTGCGTCATGTGGTTGGTAAAAAACACACTTTGAATTTAGCTATTTTATAAGTGCAGCAGATCCCATGGTATTTGACCATATAGTTATATTCTTATTTATTTGTTTTGTAATGCAGAGGAAATTTTACAAGGAAGCAACCAGATCTAAGGGTCATCTGAATTTCTAATTACTTCCCTTTGTGCAGGTATTTTTCTTCACACATCTATCCCTTCACATCTAGAACCCAGGAAAAACAGATGTACACCTCGACTTACAAACGGCCCTAGTTACAAACATTTTGACTTACAAACTGCTCTCATAGGAAAATATTGACTTGACTTACGAACTTAGATGTGAGTTACGAAGTGAAAAAAAAATGCGTGGGAGGCGGTGAAAGTACAAAATTTGAACTTTCAGTTAACCATTGGCCAGTGAAGAGGGTGCCTGCCTGCTTCCTCGCTCTTCCCAGCATTTTGAGAGTGGATTGGGAGACAGTCTTCAGACTGCCTGCTATTGCCTGGTATTGCCTGGTACAGTGCTGTATGGACTGTATTTTTATTTTTTGGCTTTTTAAAAAAAAACATTTTTGGATTTTTAAAATGTGTTCTCTCCCTCATTTGCTGCCCCCTTTCCCCCAAAAAGGTTCTTGTATTGACTTGTCTTGATTGAAAAGGTGCTTTCCAAGGTGTTCTGTTGTCTGAAAGGTGCTTGTTTTTTTCCCCAGAAGGTGCTTTTCTTGGCTGAAAAGGTGCTTTTCAAGGTGTTCTGTTGCAAAGGTGTCTGTTCCCTCCTTCCCTCCCTCTTTTCTTTCCTTTTTTTAAAAAACCTAAGTCATCTTAGGTTAAAAGGAAAAAAAAAGGAAAAACATTCTGCCCCTAGTGGTAGGAATGGATTAACCAGCTTTGCATTAGTTCCTATGGGAACTAATGATTCGAGTTACAAACCGCCCCTTGACTTAAGAACCAAAAACAGCCGGAATGGATTAATTGGTTTTCAATGCATTCCTATGGGAAATGCTGATTCGACTTACAAACTTTTCAACTTACAAACTTCCTTCCGGAACGGATTAAGTTTGTAAGTTGAGGGTTGACTGTATAGGAATGTAGCCCAGGCAGGAATAGAATGAGAAGAAGAGCTGGACAGAGGAAGGTCTGGCAAAAAAGGAAAAAAGAGCAAGACAGAGAAATAACAAAGAGCATGAGAAGGAAGCATGCTGTTGGATGTTGGATGCATTCATAGCCATAATTCGCTTCCCTCCCCCCTCTACTTTTTTGATCCTTTCTCAGACTCTTTTCCTTTCTTACAGGCATCCAGCATTTTAGATAATTTGTTTCCAGCAACTTTGTTACTCTTTGTTATGAGAGGGAAAGTTTTTAGGATGTAAGAAACTTTTTGGAGCAAAGGGGGCCCTGTATGGATAGAAAGAACTTTGTATTTCCTGCTCAGCAAATTGTTTTCAAATTCTCAGTTGCAATATCTTTCCAGATTTCCACCTGTAGCATGGAGGAAACAGCTATGTAGCTTGAGCACTGCTCTGGAACATAACGTCCTGAACCCTTTTCTCTCTCCACTCCACTCCCTGTTTCGTGAGGCCAGCAGGCAATATTTAACTGCAATTCTACTTCCTTCCTCCACAACACTAGAAGTATTTGATGACTGATATTTTTGATAGATTGTCTTTTCAAAATATTTTGCACGACAGTTCCTGTCAAGTGTTTTCCCTTTGTTGTACTTGTTTTGGGAAGCAGATTGTGGTCAGCAATGACAGAATTTAGTAACTTACACATTTTTAAGTCGGTACAAAGGGTAACATTTTGTATCAAAGTGGATTTTTTTTTGTTTTGCTCCTCTAGACATTTTTGTAAACTGCATTGTCATGTTCCAGCATAGATCACTGAAGAAAATGGATTCAAAATTCTACTCAGTTTAAATCAAACTGCTAATGAGTCTCTCCATTCATGAATTGAATATGTCAGGGCTTTGTTCAGTAGCAGTGCTCATGAACAATTGGTTTACATTAGGAGTGTTCTTCGGATTCAGCCAAATTCCAAAACAGACCAAACTGATTTGGAGAGAATAGATGTCTAAATCAAAGTGAGGCTCCTCCAAAGCAGGCCAAATGTATTGATTTGATTTGATTAGAGATTGATTGCCAAAACCCATGCATTTCCTCCCAAGATTTTCATATAAGGAAAGTTTCAGAATAGGAAGAGGGGGAGGAAGCAGGATTTAGTTTTATGATTTACAGTTATGGTTTCTAAAAGCAGTAGACGATTTTATCAGGTTTCTCCAGTTTGATTGCTCTGAAAATAGTGTATTGCAGGACTGTTTAGGTTAAGGGTTTGTAGGAGGGGAATTTGGAGTTTCCCTCAGCCCTTCGTAATTGTCCATTCATGCTTTGATCTTCAGTATTTTGCTAGTTCTCTCTTCTAGGAGCATGAGTGTTTTAAATGTTTTTGTGAAGTTTTGGGGACTTGGAGGGTTCAGCAATGTATGCCTGCTTGAAAATCACTGGATGTTTGGAGTTCTTCTGCCTCTGCCACTGTGTGTTCTACATCCAGCATTCACCCACCTCTGTGCAATTCCGGTGATTCTGATGACAGTTGACAACCAGACCCCTTGCTTCTTTCTTTTTCATCATAACTACTTAATACTTGCACTTATATTCCTGAATTGTTTTCTGGTTTCATGTCTAACACCTCAGATCCCGGCTATCTGAAGAATTGTAACATCTCATATGAGTTTTCATGGGCTTTGAAATTTTCAGGGGAGTCTCTCCTTTCCTCCAGCCATCCTCAAAAACAATGAAGACTATACCCTGCTACAAACCTAGACGCCAGCTCTCCCCCCACATTTACACTGACATCATGATCATATGACCCATCAATGTCACATACAACATCAATAACACTTTATTGATCCTCTATTAATGTGATCTATGCCATCTTTTGCCAACCGTGTCCCTTTGCACTCTGATTAGGAAAAACAGGACAATCTCTACACAAAAAATATTAATGAACATAAACTGGACATGGGAAATTGTGGTACACAGAAACCTGTCTCAAATCACTTCAGTCTACCAGGATGCTGTTCAAAAGATACGAAAGCTGCCATTATAGAAAAGAAAAAATTACAGAACAAAAATTCAGAGGGAAACACCTGAGATAAAATATATACTCATGCTGGACACCCATCTCGATGGATTAAATATTAGTCAAGTGTTCTTAAACCATTACCAAATGTTATAATTATGTTCTCTATTGTTATTTTAATTCCCAACTACTGTAACCAGACCCACCTTTTCAGAACAAGGTTCAAAGGTAAAGTCTGTCATTCTCTACATTACTACTTACTGTTGCTCTGATGTTTATTCTAATCATTGTTGCTGTTTACATAACTTGAAGCTTTAAAACAAACAAAAAAACAAAAAAACAAACTTAAATCATTACTAGCTGTGAAATGCAACCAAACACCATTGTCCCTTTATCTTAGAGCAGTGTTTCCCAACCTTTTCTGAGTCAGGACCCATTTTATAATAGCCAAGGAACCCATGAACCACCCCACAATATTTGCATAAAAAGGCATTTTTAAAGAAAACACATTAAAATAGATTTTTCAGAATATAATTCTACATAATAGATTGCTGGTAATATTAGTATAATCCTACATAATTGGAGGGACTGTAAATCTGCCTCTAATAGATCAGAATTTGAGAAGGAAAAAATGTCAATATACTTTGAGTTTAATTTCCTTTTTAAGGTGTGGAAATGACCCTAAATGACTTCATGTCTCCTCCCCCCTGAGCCCCTTCCATGAAGAGCCCTTTCCCCTCAAGCCCAAATAAACACCTCCCCCATAGGTTCCACCCCATGCCCCATCCCTCCCTGGTTTTCTTTCCTCACATTTTTGCCCCTCTTCCATGATGGGATCCAGAGGCCTCACTCCCTTCACTGCACCATCGCACCCAGAAGAGCCAGAGAGTTAGGTGTGCCGAAAGGCAACACTGCCAATCCTGCCACCATCTTGGGTGTCAGCACTCCTGGAGTAGAGTGCACACTCGCCTCATTCAGGCTTCTCTGAACCAGGCTTACGTCAGTCCTAGAGTAGTCCTGAGTTGACTAGATAGGCGGGATATTAAATAAATAAATAAATAAATAAATAAATAAATAAATAAATAAATAAATAAATAAATAAATAAATAAATAAATAAAACAATTGAATGCAGGTGTCCAGTTGAACTGGGTAGCCCTTAAACCAGTCTGAACACAACCCTAATCTACATGTGAATGGAGACATACTCATATTCTTCAGTTTTCCCCATTCCAACTGTTTGGTTCAGCAGGAGATAGTAATACAGTACTGTATATGACTTGCTAACATTTTGTGTCCTTTTTCCAATTATTCCAGAGATTGTTGTGAGTTGCCCCTAAGGATAGGATCTTACTCTGTCACGGAATGTGGATTATACTGACTCTGCAGTTGGCTATAGAAAGAAATGTGAAAGGTTATAGAAAGTGGTAATGGCATCAGCAAATAATTCATATGTGGATACCATGTGCAAAATGAGAAGCTAAACACCATATGTGAACATACTGCTGTTGCCCTCTTCACACTAAAGTGAACTGTGTTTAGCATGATATGAACAAAGAAAATCCAGTTGCTCTCCTTCTAAAGAAAAGCTCAGATTAATAATAGCTCTAGGTCTGCACAACCACTGAAAATTTTGGTTAATAATGACTGATTAGTCATCCAGCTTTAGTATTAATAATCTGAAGTTGGCTTGTTTGAAACTAAACATAGATAGTGGTAGACTCTGAACAGTGGCAAGCCATAATACTATAGAAATGGAAGCAAAATATTCTATCTTTCAGCTTCCTAGCTGGCATGGATGGAGATACAAATATGAACATCACAATAAACTATAGGTTAATGTGTGTAGCAATCACCCTGCCTTTGCATATGTATGAGGATATTTGCATGCACCAATGGGAGTTGTTGAGAGGTGGAGCCAGAAAAACTAGAAGGGAGGGGTGAGGCAGATAAGAGCAGTTAGTCCGCGATATAGTCAGGGAGAGTCTGAAGTGAGAAATCAGTAAGTCAGAGAGAAGAGTTTGTCTGTGAGGAGTTAAAGGAGGCAGTTGAGAGTGTGGAACTTAGAGAGAGTTACATGTGAAATAAGTTAGTACAAATCTACTGAACAGTTTAAAGTCTTTTAGGAACCTATTGATGTGAATTGTATCCAATAAACCTGTTTTGTTATAATTTACATGGTGTATGGACCTCAGTCTTTCTAAGTAAATATTGCTGACAGAGATCAACTGGTGGCAGCATAAAAGGGGAACATGGTGTGGGCCTTAGGTTAGTGAAATAATCTGGGGACACACAAGGGGCATGTCACAATGTGATATATGAGCTGGCTTTACTGAGAGTGATTTTCAGTGGCAGTGAGAGTGACTACAGTAGTCGACCTGTGCCACTTCTTTAAATCCTACTGGATTGGTATGAAAAGGGAACCGGAAGCTGGGCATTTTCTCATGGCAGCATGATCCATTTTTCTTATTCTATATTCTTGTAGAGCCAGATGCTTACTCTAATATTTGCATAAATTGCCTCTAATTGTTTTTGGCTTTAATGGAAGCAACTATGGAATGTGATCTAACTTATTCTCGTTTACTGGAGTAGGGTGGGAATTAGCTGTAATAGTCTGTTACTGGAAAAACAGCAAAGAGTCTTGTGGCACCTTATAAACTAACAATATTTAGTTGGCATTAGCTTTTGTGGGCTGCTTCCAGCTTCATCAGATGCATAAGATGTGGCCTCATTTCATAGATATAAAAGCAAACGCTGGTGGCGGGGAATGCAATTGAAAAAGTTACTAGAAGGTAATGATTTTAACAGCTTTTGTTTAACTGTCACTGAGAGATGACAAGGATATCTTAGCATAGATAAGGTGATTAATACTTGTATAGTAACAAATAGGTATTGTCAAATTCAAGTATAAAAGAAAAGGGCTTAATCTCTCAGCAGGGCCTTTGAGAAGAGACAGGGAAAATTATAGGCAGAGACAAGTCAGTCTCCCAGAAAAAAACCAAGTCTCCCAGGATACTCTGTCTCTGACTCATAGTTGCCATTCTTCAATAGCAGAACTTCAAAGAAAGATTCCAGCAGGAATCGCGGTAGGGGTGTGCTTGTTCATGTTTTGGACTGCAACTCCCAGAATTCTCCAAGACTTACCCAGGCAGTATTTTGGGAGCTGTAGAGTGCTCGTTCTGAGCAGATAGGTGGGGTATAAATAAATAAATAAATAAATAAATAAATAAATAAATAAATAAATAAATAAACAAACAAACAAACAAACAAACAAACAAACAAACAAACAAACAAACAAACAAACAAACAAACATACTTCAGAAGACACCTAGATTTTATCCCCTGCAGAAGGTCTTTCGGATTATTTATCTCTGATACAGATGCCATTTTTTTTTTACTCTTCACCCTGTGGTGCTTCTTGGGAGTTATAGGTCTTTGGGAGACATCTTCTGTAGAGCCTAAAGACCAGTGAGACCATGACTCCCAGCATCCTCCATGATTAGTTGGTCAACCATCTTTGCCATTCACGTAACTGATTGTGGGCTGATAATGTGCCTCATCTATGGATTTATATGTGTGAGGTTAAACAGGATATGCTCTTTTATGTTTTTGGACTGCACCTCTCAGAATTATCAAAAACTTCCATAGTTGGCATTCTTGAATAATTCTGGGACGTGTAGTCCAAAAACATTGAAAATCAAACCTTGCTAAACAACAATCAAGTAGTTCAGCTTTCTCTCTAGTGGCCTGAACAGGGACATTTTTATCTCGTCACATGCCTTCACTATAGATTAGTCTGTAAAACTTGTTTTAGGAGCTCTGCTTAAGAGGTTTCTTCCCTTACATTTTGCAGTGATTGACTATTTGCAGTTCTGTGAAACTTCCTAGGGGGAACCTGTTGAACAGAGTAGGACTTAGTAAGATTTAAATATACAGTGATCCTAAAGAGTTGAAAGATAATGATGAACATGGTGGTGCGGAGAACTGATTTAGTAGTGTTGATTGCCAAGAAAATTTGCCTCTACTGTATATTTTTAACAAGGCTTTGCAGAGAAGAAAGTGGCTTGAAGAAAAGGTGAAAGTTCTTTTTCATAATACCCATTTTTAGTTGTTTAGCATCTCAGAAAGAATTTGCAAAACTACAATCATTTGCCAAATGTCTTAACCACTAGGAACATTCAGTGCCTTCTGAACTATATTTCCAAAACCTTTATTAGTAGACGAGATCTCAAGTCAATATGCAGCCAATTTTGTACCTGATGTGAAGATTTTCTGAATAGCAGCCAATGGTAAATAATATATATATTTACAAGGTTTTCTACAGTGCACTAATTGAGGGTGTCCCTGATGTGCTCCCTCCATTAGTCAGACAAATCTGTTACTGCTGAAGGCATCCAGGCATCACGTACTTTAATGAGTTTGGAACAAATGGGCAGCTCTCTTGCTGCTAGGGATTCAGCCCTCTGTTTAACTTAGAACTCATATTAACAGTGTCCCTTGTAGACAGCTTGGATGTTCTCCAAATCTTTTTTTTAAAGAGGGTGAAATAAAGGTATTGCTACAGGTTTCATAGGCCACCAGGGATATAGTTTTAAATCACATTTCATGGTCAGATTTCTAGTAATGAATATTTTGTTTATCAATTCAAAAAAGCCTCAGATTCTGCTGGATAATTTAGCAAAGTCATGAAGAGAAGAAACCTGTGTTTGATTCCTTTAGGAGGGAATAATTCACTAAATTAAACATAATTTTGTAACACCTGTACTGTTCAATGTGTGCATTTGCTTTTTATTCATGGAACACAAGGGATCAAAGGATAGAGAGGTAATCATCTTTGGAAGTCCTTTATCTGCAAAATAATTTAGGTGATTTTAAAAATCATCAGGCAATTATAAAAGATCAATAGTCCCCTACAGTTGTCTCACAGAAATGCAGAGGCTTGCAAATTTGGAAGGAGATGTATGGTGTCAGTTTGCCTGTTTTACAAATTTGTTGTCCGATTCTGGCATTTTATGATTTTTCGAATTCGCACTTCCCATAATTTCAAATAAAATTACTTCAATGCAGCAGGACAAATAATCTGCCACCAACAAATAATTAATTGCAACAACAAAAATTGTATTGGTTGTTGTGGGTTTTTTGGGCTCAGTACAATACAATACACAATACAATACAAAAATTCTGGATTATTTTCTGACTACAATTAGATTTTCAACATATTGAGGATTATACATACACCCTGAGTTTGAAAGGTGGTGGTATATGCAGATTCAAGTGTGTTCCACCTAGAACCGCCATACAGTATTACTTAGTTTCCGGGGGTGGGGTTGGATTCTAGTCATGCTACCTGATATACATTTGGACTATTTCTGCATAGTTTTTAATGGTGAGGTCTATTACAGTTGTCTTTTTTCCCTAGCCTTGCCCCCATCTGTTGAATGTTGAGTTTAAGTTACAATGGACACTTGGAGAACTTAGTCACAACAGTTATCTGAAAAGCCAGTTTCAGCTCAGAATACATGTGGGGTAGCACTTATGAGCACATTGCCCTTGCATGTTAAAAAAAAAACAATTCCTTCATAAACAGAAGTTGAACTGAGAAGTGAAAACACCTTTACCTGAAGTTTTAAGACCAGAGGTGTGGAACAAAAAGGCCTTCAAGAATAAACTCTTATCAAGAAATCTCTGTAGGGAAATGGTTTGTCATTAGATAAGATTATGGTTGAATGGATTTTCAGAATCAGCTTACAAAGCCTACTCATTTTGGGGCTACTAATAATTCTGTGTTGCATTACATGGGAACATTACTGTATTTTGCTGAGGTTTTTTTTTTTTTTTTTTTGCCAAATTTAAAACAACAGTGAAGACCAGATCAGAGGGCATCAGCAAATCTGTTGATACAGCAATACCCTGGCCTGAGGGCTATCATAATTCTACAGTTAAATTTAAAATGAGAGGGAAAATCCATACAAAGTAATTGACTATGCCCACATAACTCTGTAGTGGTCCATGAAAAATCAGTTTACCTAAACATAGATTTTTGCTTTGTTACAAGTTTCTGTAAATATGGACAAAAAGGGGGGCTCTTTTGATTCCACAGTTAATCTTCTGACATTTTTAATTGCTTCACTTCAGGTTGGTCCCACTTATGTGGTTTGTATATAATGCACTAGATTTATGTTATGTTTGTTTTCATAGGCTTGTTGCCAGATGGCTGTGCCTCCTTAAATGGCTACACATTGCTTGGAAAATGTTCACATCTAACATGTAGTTACTTAACAAGACGGCTCTCTGTTTGTTCTTGAAACAGAGATAAAAGTCTGTTATTTGACCATGAATCTTACTCTCAGAGGATTTATTTTTACTAGTATTGCCTTTTGCATCAGTCTTTTTGATTCGGATTGCATGTGACTTCTTAATGAGAAATTGGATCAGGTGAGAAACTTTAGACTGGATTAGAGTGAACTCTCCCCCCCCTCCTCCCTTCCATTTAATTAGGATGCTTGAATTGATTAAATCAGGCCAAGAGCTAGAATGTTTAGGAGAACCACATTCTCCTAAACATTCTGCATTCTGACCTATCCTGAGAGGAAACCTTGGACTGTGTCAGTAGCAATCTGTACTGCCAGACCACTTAGAAAGTTCCAAATGTGTAGTTGCTGCAATAGAAATTTGATATTTAAGGAGACTTTGTAGGTCCTTCTCTCCAGATTAACCCTTCTAGGCTTCACTCCTCCTCCTAAAGGATGGTTTCTTAAAGAACATTCCCTAGATATGAAGTCAAGTCCAGTACTGCTTCTCTCCCTCCCTCTAGGGCTTCTTTTCCAGCATGTTCTTTGTGCCATTGCTTAAGCCCCATGAAGCAGGAGCTTAATTCTGGGTTGAGTGCATATAATCATGCTTGAAGCATCCAACCTGACCTCTTCGCTGTGTAATGGTAGCAGTCTTATTCAGATAAGATAGGCTTGTTGAACCAGCTGAACACTCTTTGAGACCTCTGGGCTGCTCTCCTGTGCATCGTGTAACTGAAAACGAGCCCTTGCTAATCCCCAGCATAAGAAACTGTTTCAAGATATACAGCCCAACACATTGCCCACTAAATTATACCAAAAGCTTATCTGCTTTTGCATTCCTACAGCGACTAACCAGATGCCTATGGGAGGCCTACAAGCAGGACATAAGACCCTTCATGTTCCCCCACCCCCACCCCCCAAGCTGGCCTGTTGAGATGTGTACTGCTTCTGGTACTGGAGACAATATTCAATCACAGCTACCGGTAGTCGCCTTTTATAACTTGATCCTTCATGAATTTTGCCCAGTCCTCCATGAATTTGTCTAATCTCCAAAAACTCTCTTTTGGCCATTATAGCAGGTGGCCTCCAAAGACCAACTGAGTGGATTTAACAGACGTGAATAGAATGTGCTGGAAAACTCATATACTATTGCCTGTTCTTTTATGTAACAATGTAAGAATAGGGCAATTTTAAATTTCTAATTTGGAGCTTTGATGGACTGCCCTCTTCCCAAGCATGGAACTACTGAGAAAAACAAATATAGTAATGAAATGGTTGAAATAAACATCTATCTTATTGCTGGTAAAAAAAAAACAATATGGTAAAAGCACTATGGGAACAGAGTTGGCATGCAAACCTGAAATGTTGATTTCAAAGTCCTTCTCTACCAATCTCTTATTCTATCAGCATGCCATTCCCAGTGTAATTTTGTAGCATTTTCTGCCAGCTCTGCACTGCAAAAGAGCTTCCACTATTTTTCTACTATATCATCATCATCATCATACCACATTATGGTTCCCATAGTCATTGGGGCTTTGGGAACAATATGAAGAAATTTCACAAAGTACTATATAGAGTTGTAGATCTCAGAAATAACACCAGAACTGCAACAAATGGAAATATAGGAACAGCATACATACTGCACTGATATTTAACAGATACTTAGGTGTTTGTAAGTATCTGTTAGATAATAACAATCAATGTTTCAATAATTTTGATTGACTGTGCCTGTATTATTATTATTATTATTATTATTATTATTATTATTATTATTATTATTATTATTATTATTATTATTATTATTATTATTATTATTATTATTATTATTATTATTATTATTAATAATAATAATAATAATAATAATAATAATAATAATAATAATAATAATAATAATAATAATAATAATAATAATAATAATAATAATAATAATAATAATAATAATAATAATAATGTGCCATCAATTCTGACTTATGGCAACCCTTTCCAAGTAGAGAATACTCAGAAGTGGTTTATCATTCTCTTCTTCTAAGGGCATCCTGGGACTGTACAGACTGCCCATGGCTACACAGGCTGGCACTTCTCCTAGGGGATTGAACTCCGCAGCCAGATACCTAAAACACTGAGCTATCCAGCCAGCTTTCCTACTTAATGAAACCTTATTAATTTATAGAAAGCTTCTTACTAAGTTTTCCTATTTGTCGATGTAAACCTTTGAGGATTTACATGCCACTGTCATATATATTTTAAGAGAGAGGTGGGAACCCTACTGGGATGTTTGGAATAATTTGGGGAAAACGTAGTATGACCTAGAACACTGTAGAGATTCAGAGCAATCCTGTCCGTTGTGTCTTACTCAGCAGTGGTCCCCAACCTTGAGCCTCCAGATGTTCTTGGACTACAACTCCCAGAAGCCTTCACCACCACATCTGCTGGCCTGGATTTCTGGGAGTGGAAGTCCAAGAACACCTGGAGGCCCAAGGATTCTGCCTTACTGGATTCGTTTAACATATGTGCCACAACTTCCTTTTCAATTGTAGCTCTCAGTTAAAGAACAAAGGGTCCATCAGCTGCTAACAGATCTCTGACCAAAACGAGGTTTCTCCTCCTTTTAGCCATGACATTTCCTTTATTTTTCAGATGTTTGACTGGATCAGCCACAACAAAGAGTTATTCCTCCAGAGCCATACTGAAATTGGAGTGAGCTACCAACATGCCCTTGATTTACAGACACAGCATAACCACTTTGCCATGAATTCCATGGTGAGTATCATAAAGTTTTTCTTGAGGTGTGTATGTGGGATTTAGATGAAAATGTCAGGGAAGAGCAATCAGTTAAAAGAGAAGCGAACCACTAGAGTCTTCACAAATAACACCTATTGGGCTGTAAACCTTTTTCTTCTTATCTGTCTTGAAGCAGACATATGTATGACTTTTATTTTTTTTTAATGATTTGAATTGTAGGGGTTGCACAAGGTTCCTGAGATGCCCTTAATGAGAGTCATTAGAACAGATTCTTTATGTGCCCTTAACAGGGGTTAATAAAAATAGAACTTAGTCCTGGAATAATGTAAACATTTGGTTTGTGACTTCTAATTCTATATCATAACAGAACTTATCAGGGCAAAGCAGCTGATGTGGCCACTGGCCAGGATTTATTGTTCTGTCAGTTGATCAACTGGGCAGTTAAATTGGCATGAACCACTTGTAGTTGATATATCCCAAATATTAGGCCACTGTGCTTGTTCACATATTTATCCTCCATCCCTATGTATTCATAATAGCATAGCACTTCCGTGTGGTGTGATCCATCCTACTCTGAAATAATACTGTCTTTTCCCACCAAGTCATCACTGAATAAGTAAGTATGACATAAATTGGGTAGGAAAGACCTGCACCCAGCTGGCTGCTCATCTACTTGCTCCCACGAGACTACATTAGCAAGCAAGTCCCACACCATTGCATGCGAGTGGAAATTATGTCTCTTTCTCCACTAGTCTCATATCATTCCTATTTTCTGAGGGTCAAAGGCTCATCCTCAGCACTCTCTGATATCAGAATAGCTGCTATAGAGCACACATCCCTGCGATTTAGCATTTGATCCATCTAGTCTCCATAATTTTTACCTATAATTCATTATTATTATCGGCATGCTTGAAATGGTAAAGCACTGTGGTGTTTATTTATTAGAATTCTTTAAAAACTTTGGAAGTGTACAAAAATTGTGTAGTCTAAAATAATGCCAAGATTAAAAGAAGCCAAGAGGCTTGCTGGCAAGCTGTGGATGTCTGAGCATTTGACCTAATCTCTTTATAGGTCAAGAACATAATGTGTGGTTAGAAAGTACTGCTGTCAACAGCTTCTGAGAAAATATAAAACAAGTTATTTGGCTATCCAGGGTCACTAAAATTCATGTCATGTTTCACAACAGTGATAAATTTAATGGCCTGGTGTAATGTGGACTCTGTTATGAGAATTTGGGTGTAGGGCATATGTAGGCATACACTCAAAATCTTATTGGGTAAATGTACTTCTTGAATGCTGAGTGAGATATCCACAAATGGATGCTAGTTGAATTTGAAACCACTAAATATGCATTTTATTTTAAATATGCATTTTAAATCATAGCATTAAAAAAATCTGCTTGATAGGTAGTAAATATTCTCTATGACATAGTAGACATCTGTTACAGCTGATACCTGGCATTACTGGCTCTTGGGTTTCCTTGTCCTACTAGTCTCTGAGTCCTTACATGAGCGGCATTTAAGAACACTTACAGTCTAAGACTGTGCACTGTAGCTGCAATGAAAAGGTAACACCAGCCTTTATACTTCAAACATTTTCCTTTTGATTTGCTATGTAACTGGGGAGGAAATACTCCAGTTGTAAGCAGGTCCCCTGGCTTGACCTATCTAGTCTTTTCTTTTACTGAACAAGCAGGGGATCATTAGCTAAAATCCAGTAGTGGCTCACAACTAGACTAGGTTCGCTGAATCAATAGACATTTAGTGAGTCAACTCCTCTAGTTGCATTGATTTAATGGGACTACTTTACTTGCTACTTCCTACTGGATTCCAGCCAGTACAGTACTGTATCTTCACAGAACTATGAAGAGGTGAAATGGATGGTTTCATAGGGCAGTTGTAGAAGAGAAAGCCATGTTAGTCTGTGCAAGCATTATAGTTAAAAACAAACAAACAAAAAATAAAGAACAGTAATAAAAAATAACAAATAAAATAAGGAAATTTCTTATGTACGGAGTTCTTCACAGCTGTAACATTGCTCTGAGTTTCCCGAGATGTAAACTGAGCATTTTTGAATGTTTAATGGCTGAGTTTCATGGAAGACTGTGACTAGCGGTATACTGATTAGTAATGCTTAGCTTTACACAGCATGGGCACTAGTAATGGCCATTTCTGAGCCCCAATCCCTACGGCATCTTAACAGCTTTCCAGTTACATTTTTCTTACTGTAACAAAACAGCAAAAGTTAAACTGCTAAAGGAAAGTGCCATTAAACGTAATTACCTAAACACTCCCTGTATTCTTCCTACTTTATGTATATTTCACTGCATATTCCTTCTCCATCAATTTCTATATTATCTATCTACTGTCAATTGCATTGACATTGTCTTTAAAAATAAACCTCTAGTATATAGCTAAATGCTTTCATCTCCTTTCAAACATCTAATACCCTAAAATTTGATAATTAATGTAAAACCATGATAATAAACACTGACAATATTTACTCTTCCCTTTTGTTTCTTAAGGCTTATTGTAGAAGCCAGTTAAAACTTAGTTTGTTTTGGTCTTAGATAAATATATAATCTTAGTGAGATACTCAGTGTGGTCTAGTGTGGTCACCTTGAGAGCCCTACTGGGGCCACTATAAGTCAGTTCCAGCTTGGTGGCAGATAACAATAACTGCAAAGGTGTTTTAAAACATTTTCAAATGTGTTCACATTTATGCAATTTGTGTAACCCATTTGGCAAATTAAAAATATATGCGAAAGAACAGAAATTCATTATAGTTTCAAACCATCTACAGTAATTTCTTGGATCTGTCTATACATGCCTTTGCCATATGGCATGAAAATTTCTCAATTATCATCAAGGACATGACATGGATATATTATATGGTTCATCTGTCAGATTGATGCAGAACAAAATTAATCACTATTCCACAATTTGAATTTGTCTGGTTTTGTTTTCGTGTAAAATCAGGAGACTCACTTGTGTATCTGTGCATTAAGAGTACACAATATATGGGAACAGTAACAGTGTGTGATGATACATTGTGTCATTCTAGTTTGCATTTCTCAATATGTTTCTCTCCTTGTTGAAGATTTATTCACCCCTATACTGAAACGTCAAAAAAGATAATAAAATACCATGGTAACAGGATTAAGGTATAATTGTCAAATCAAAAGCCTGACCTCAAGTATCTTTTATCCCTGCACATTACTAAATTGCCTTCTCACTAACTTTCCCGAGTGAGCTCCAATCTTCCAGTGACTGCCGTTTGTGAGGAAAGGTTGTTCATATTAGACCCCTTTCCTTTGGAAGTGTGGTTTGGAGCATGAAACAGACAGTAAAATGCTTGTTTACAATTTGTATTGTGTAGCCTTTGTAATCTGAAAAGACATTTATGAGCAAGTCTTTTGCTAATAGAACTTCAGTATTCAAGCTGGAAGAGTCAAATTTATCCCTCTACCAAAACGGGAAACCCAGGCTAAAGCATCCTTGCTTTAAAAAATCACAAGTAAAAGAGAGACCAGAAATGTCCAAGATAGTCCATTCCACTGTCAAAGAGCTTTTCTTTCATGGCAAACTGATTTTCCTAATGTTTAGGCAAAATCTTCATTTTTGTATGAGGGGCATTTGTTTGTTTGCTTAGTATGATTCCTGTGTCTAGCCCCAGTGAGCAATCTGGCTGCCATATTTTGGACCCACTGAAGTTTCCTGACACTTTCCAGCCCCTCATAGAGTCCATTACAGTAATCCATCCAGGATGTAATTAAGGCATATGTCACCTTGGCTAGAGATGGGGGCTTCATATACAAATACAAGCCTGCTGCCACAGGTGGCTGGCCTGATGAGCACCCACCCCTAGGACCCACCGGACCACTTACCGCGTGGCTCATGGTGCATGTGGCTGGTGTCATCTTCTGTGCCCCAGTTGTGGCAGTAGCTTTGCTGCGGCAGTCCCACCTCCCTGCTCGCCCAGCCACTCCACAGCTGAGCAAGGAGAGTTGTCATCC
This sequence comes from Pogona vitticeps, assembly GCF_051106095.1. Taxonomy (NCBI): domain Eukaryota; kingdom Metazoa; phylum Chordata; class Lepidosauria; order Squamata; family Agamidae; genus Pogona; species Pogona vitticeps. The sequence goes on along the minus strand of NC_135783.1, from coordinate 231,471,195 downwards.
TGTCCCCTTGCCGGAGTGGCCGGGCAAGCAGGGAGGTAGGGCTGCAGCTGCCAGGAAACTGCCGTGATTGAGGCACAAAAGATGACAATGGCTCTATGTGTGCCACTCACCTCATGGTCAAATGAGACCTCTCCAGGAACAGGCACAGCTGGCACACTAGTTATAACTGTGCAAATACATTTCTGGCCACTGCCAAAACCTGGGCATCCAGGCTCCAAGATGAATCCAGCCTCGTTTTACCCCATGCATCTAATGGCAAGCCACTATTTCAGGAAGTTTACAGCTGAAGATAAACACAAAGTAAAACCACAACAAAAGAGAAACCCACCCTCCCCCACCCTTACAACCCACCTAAACAACTATGCATACAACGGTGACAGCAAGTTCAAATAAAACAGTTAAAAAATAAATCAAATCAAATTGAATCAAATGAAATAGGGAGAAGGTTCTCAAAGGCCTGTCTTAAAAGCAATGTTTTTATCTGTCTTCTGTGCATTAGGAAGGTGGAGAACTAAGGCACCTTCATTGGTAGTGAATTACCCCCCCCCCCCCAAAAGGCCATCAATGGGAAGGCCTGGTTCTAGTTGAAGACTTCTGGGCCTCCTTCAGGATGACCACCTGTAACAGGGATTGGGAGGTGTGAGTGAGATGGGTGGTTGATCTCAGGGAGAGGTACTCCAATAGGTAGCTAGGTCCCAAACCATTCAGGGTTTTGTATGCCAACATACACCTTGAATTTGGTCTGAAAACATACTGTCAGCCAGTGCAAATGGCCAGAACTAGGGAGACATTATTTTACCTCAATGGTCCTGAAACAAACCTAGCTACTGAATTTTGCACATGCTGCAGCTTCCGAACTACATTCAAGGATAGCCCCGCATAGAGGGCTTTGCAATAGTTAATTTTTGAGATTACCAATGTATGGACCTATGTTGTTAGGGACCCCCTATCCAGGTAGTGCCAAAGGTGAGCAATCTGCCTAAGTTGAAAAAAGGCAGACCTGGCCATGGCTAAGATCTGGTCCTCCATTGAGAGGACTGGGTCCAGGAGCACATCCAGATTATGAACGTGATCCTTCAAAGGGAGTGTGACTCCATCTCGACCAAGCAGAAAGCCCCCTAAATTGTCAGGGCCCCTGCCTAATAACAGCATCTCCATCTTGTCAGGATTCAGCTTCAGCTTATTAGGCCTCATCCAGTCCATAACTGAGGCCAAGCAGTGCTCCAAGGTCTGGACAGCTTCCCCCATTGATGATGAGAAGGAGGCAGAGTTGCATGTTCTCAGCATACTGATGACAATGATCTCCGAGTGACCTCTCTCAATGATCTCATATAGATGTTGAACAACAAAGGAGAGATGATTGGCCCTGTGGAACCCCAAACTGTAGGACCCACAAGAAGAAAGGACTACACCATGCAATTCAAATGACCAGTTCTCTCAGCTCTGAGATTCTGGGTTATAATGTGCATGTGGTCCCACTCTTAACCCATCCCCCTGTCTTCTTTTCTGTTTTATGAATTTATAATGAATAGTACAGAGGGTTACAATGCTCATATATGCCTTTTTTTCACCCTCCCCAGAATGCCTATGTGAATATAAATCGCATCATGTCAGTTGCAGCCAGGCTATCAGAGGCAGGCCACTATGCATCTCAACAAATCAAACAGATTTCTACTCAGCTAGATCAAGAGTGGAAAAGCTTTGCTGCAGCACTGGATGAGCGCAGCACCATCCTGGCTATGTCTGCTGTGTTTCACCAGAAGGCTGAACAGGTGCGTAATTTTTAATGCATCAAATAAATCACTTCTCAGCTGGGGATATTTGTGCATTTGTCTGGTTTAGATAGTGATCAGCGCCATTAATACAATTGCTATGGCTTAGATAAGGCATGTTAATGATAAAACTTTTTGGAGGTGCTTAATTCACAGGGTCCCCATAAGACAGGATGGACTTGATGGTACACGGTGACAATAATGGTTTAGCTCATTTCTTGAGCAGTCCCTCATCATGTTTGCGAATTGGGTATCTGTGGTTTCAGTTATCTGTGGCTGCCATTGCTGCTACCCAACTTGCAGTTTGCACATGCTTTTATCTCCTCCTTTTACCCTCCCCCTCCTTTTGCTCTCTTGAACCAGTTCTCTTGTATCTGCAGCTTCAAATATCCACAGTTGATCCTGGAACAGATCACCAATGGATACAGGGAGATTACTATATTTCATTGTGTCTTTTTCTATAATATTGGTGCTGCATAACATCTTGCATATACATATGCTATATATATCTGCAAAGTACTGTATAGTACAGGAATAAATTGTACCAATGAAGAAAATCGAAAAAATCAGAAAATACAAAAGACAATGAGATATTGAACAAAAGAAGAAGAAATAAGATAAGTTTCAGTTGTGTGGACAAAACCTTTCCATTTCTGTTCCCTTCTTTTCCATTCTGTTTTGTTTCTACACACACTGATTCAATTTGGAGCAGATTCTCTGAAAATGTTGGGAGGCTGTTCACATACAAGCAAAAGAAGAGCCTTGCTAGTTGAGATCAAAGAACAGCATAGTCCTTTATTCTTCTTTCTACAGTACATAACAAGATACCTCTGGGAAGCCCACTGGCAAAGCATGAAGGCAATAGTCACTGATAGATCTCTCCACAGATTTCTCTAATTTTGTTTCAAGGCCATTTAAAACGGTTGCCACTGCCTCATCTCATGCCACTAACTTATGCATATTACATTCTCCTTTTGTGTTTCTTGAATCCAGTCCCACACAATTCTTTTGGTTGATCCCAAGTTTTAATTCTCTCTCTCTCTCTCTCTCTCTGTCAATCTCTCAAGCCGTCTGTCTGTTTCTCTATCTTTATCTATGATCAAGTAAAGTCTGCAAGCTTGTAAGCAGTTACCTAGAAATAAACTGCACTGAAAAGAGTTGGAATTATGTCTAAACAAACATGCAAAACATGCATTTTATGGTGGTATAAAAGAGGAATGGAGAACTTCTTCCCATATGCTAGATTCAATTATCAGTGATGGAAAATAAGTTATTTAAAGCCTGAAAAATCACCACAGATCCATGCATGCTTATCATCATGTTATAGGTGCTTTGGCACCACCCACGCTGGATCACCTTTAGGTATCTGGAATCCATTTCATGATGTTTGTGATAGCCTTCTTAGTAACTTGAACACTACCTTGGAGAACAAGACAGCATTAAACAATTGGTTCTGAGTCATCATATCTTTTTTGCATTGGGATACAGCAACACTGTGCCATGATAGTTGTTTTAATCCGTAGTGGTTTTTAGCTTCCACCTCAACCAAAACTAGATTCTGCAGGTGTTTTCCTACAACTTCTCACTGGAGATGTCTCTTGAATACCTTGGACAATAGATGTTCCAAATAGACAGGACTAAGAAGTTTAGGTAGAAATTATCTCTGACTATGCCTGTTTAGGATGGGGGTCCTTAAAAGAGCTCCTGTTCATTCCTCAATGATTTGCCATTTTGTTGTAAAATCTGAGATTCTTTTTCTTAAAGAAACCTGTAGAACTGGCTGGTTTTCTTTTGGTCCTTTTTCAATAATGCCTGTATTAGAGATTTCCTGGGCTATTTATTTCAGCCTTAACCCTCACTTTTGTTGACAGCAGTTTAGACATTAGTGGCTGTGAGTTGCATTATTTTGAGGGGACATCACGTTTACGTTGTTATACAAGCTGAATGCTCACTGCTTTGTTATACAAGTTGAATACTCACTTACATTGTAGCCAAGTGTCATTTCTTCAGTGTTGTCATGTGAAAAGATATACTAAAATATTTATGAAATGTGAGGGGGTGTACTCACTTCTGTGATATACTGTATAGCTACCAGTTCCAAGGAACAGATTCCTGAATGTGTTTCTGATTTTGTTTGCCATTTTTAGTGTGGTATTTGCTTGATAATTTTTAGTATTTGTATATTTACTGTTTTTAGCTTCAAATACTGTATTTTCTAAACTGCTTTGGGTCTTTTTAGAGGAGAAAAGTGGGGTAAAAATATTTTAAATAAATAAAAAACATGTGCATAAATAAACATGTAAATAAATATACATGTAAATGTATAAATGCATACATCCAATGAGCCTCTAGTTCGGACTGGAGTTGACACTATTCTGTTCTTTAACAATGTGGTTAAACATGCATATTTACTTTGGACTAAATACTACTAGAGTCAGAAGGCAGTACTACCAAGTAGTCATTAGAAGTGTACACTTTTCTCTGTGTCTTTTTCTGAACCCTCAACTAACATTTATTGTTTCTAAATCTCATTGTGTATTTTTGACTTTGTATTGTTAGGGATAAGATTTAGGTTTAGTAGATTCATAGATCAATATAAATCAACAGGAAAATATAATATTAGGTTTCGGACCCTTTGGGATGTATCGGGCAGGAAAATAAGGTTTTGTTACATATAGACATATTAAGTTAATAGATTTTGTTTCTGTGCATGTGTGATTTTCATTGGAAGGGTTTGTATTCTGCTGTAGCAGAATATTCTTTGTGTAGAATATGTAGGTAGCATGAAACATGAGTGTGGTAGGGGAAGTACGCTTTTGGGGAAGGCTGCAGGAAGGCTGTCTGCACCCACTGTGGTTCTACTGAGAGGAGTGGGAGAGGGGAAAGACAATCTACAACTGCTTTTATGAATCTGTCACTCAGTTGCTTTGTTAATCCCTGACACTAAGAAACAGCAACAGTCTGCAGGAGAGGGTTTGTGTCTCTACCAAAGAGGTGGTATAAAAGGATTTGGGTCAAGCTGGGTCAGAGAGGAGTGAACATCAGACTTGTTCCAGTGACATCTTTGTGCAATCCAGCCAGGGCAAGGTGCCATAAAAGATGGTGAAGAAGGCACTTTTCTCCCAAAAAGCTGATGTGTCAGAAAAAGACAAGGGTGGCATCAGCACTCAGATTGACACTGTCAGCTTGGGCAGCAGGAATGATGGGAAAAGATATGTATGAAGAGCATTGCCTTCCATATCCATACCATGCAGCTCCATCATATTTAAGGAAGGGTTTATCCCCAGTCCTCAGTCCCAGCCAATCTCTCATGTGCATTGTAGTTGATGGGAGCTATCTTTTAAATACATTCACATATGACATCTTGGAGGAGGAAACTGAGGTGACTCAGGTGGGTCCTATTTCAGAAGCATGTGACACTGAAATCACCCCTACCCCTTTAGCATTGCTTGCCCCACTTGTTGCTGAAATTAGTAGTTATGACAAGTTAGCAATCCCTGTAAGCAACAAGCAATCAAAAACTGGAGCTCCTGAGAAGTCAATATTCTGGAAGCATTTTCAGCAGTGTGCAACAGATGGCTGAGTGCATGCACTGAAAGAAGGTGCTCAAGTGTGGGCAGAACGTGGGTCATCTCGCTAATAGCGGCATGCTCAGGCACCTGGAGGAACTGGGAGGGGTGCAGGAAAAGGCCTTCTGAAAATGCAAAAATGCTAGGATTATTTATCTCCTAGGGGAGATTATAGCCCTGGGTAATCATTCTCTTTGGTGGGTCACACTGGTTTCCATGGGTTTGTGGCAGAATTGGCATTCTGTTACCAATTGCCATCCCTTACAACCCTTAGCCACATGGCAGTATGAGATTTATTTTGCGGTGTCAGGTGAAGGAGGAAACTGAGACAGAAGGTGAGCTCTGTTGGGAGCATTTTTTTGGGGGGGGAGGTATATTTTTCTAGGCAGACCTTTGCTCTCCCTGACCACATGGTCTAAGGCGATGGACGTTTGGCTTTAAATGAGTGTGAGCTGTAGTTCTAAGCCCTTTCTCTAAGGAGGAAGCTGAGGCAGAAGGTGAGCTCTCTTGGAAGCACATCTTTTTTGGGGGGGGGGGAGGTATATTTTTCTAGGCAGACCTTTGCTCTCCCTGACCACATGGTCTAAGGGAGCGGGGGTTTGGCTTTAAATGAATGCGAGTAGAAGCACTAAATAAAATTCTCTGATTCTATTTTTTTTTTACTCTAATCTGGTAAATAGGAAAGGCAAATAGCATTGCATACACCTGGGGGGTCAGGAAAGTTTTAGGGGTTGGATCATACTTCCACACTCTTAGGAAGCAGTCCGGGTAGGTGAGGCTCATCAGCCTTGGAAGGCAGCCCATCTAGGAGAAGGAAAACTCCAATTTCAAACCTCCACTGCCTTGTGGTTATATCCACTGATGGAAAAGGCTTCAGGAGTTAACCTTTAGGCAAAATCTGGAGCCGGAGTCCCGGAGGCAGTTTGTGTCATTCTGCCGACTTCTGTGACATCGCTGGAACCAATTGTATTCGCTCTTGCCTTTCCCTTGGACTACTTCAGCGACGTGGAGAGGGGAGATTTGCTCGGGTAACAGCCTATATTATTTTACCCAGGCTTCATGCTCTGAAGAGGACACTCCAGTTTTGCATATAGCATCGAAACAACACGGAAAGGGATTGCCACTCTCGAATTGGCCTTCTCAGCCACACTAGATGCTGTTCCAAGTCCTCCATACAGAGCACATTCCCATAGTCTCTTGAGACTGAAGGATGCCTAGCATAGGGTCAGGTGACTGGTAAAGCAGCAGTTGGCCAGGGCACAGGGGATACATAAGTGGCATCTGGAGCAGCCAGGGTGCAAAATATGCTTTTCTCCCTTAAAGGACTCTGGTGAGAGGTGGAGGCATCAGGCATAGGGCAACACACAAGGTCAGAATGCAGGTGGGCCCTGTTGAATGTAGCTGTGATGGCAGCAGCCACGTAGTTCTCAACGTTCAAGAGGCTCTAATGAACATGCTGCATCAATGGAGTCTAGCTACAGAAAGGCAATGTCTGTTTTTCACAGGCAATGAGGCAATCATGGTGGTCGCAGTACAGGCTGGGAAGATGACATTGGTGTGGTGTATGGCCCACCTTTTCAATCTAGTAATTTGGGGTACTTTACAGGATATGGAAAACAATGCATACCTAATATAATTGAGTGGGCCAAAATGATAACAGGGCATTTTCAGCACAGTGTCTGGGCAGTGAGCTGTTACAGCAGAGTCAAGAAAAATTGTGATTACTACCGCCTCACCTAATCCTGGATGTGGCAACTCAATGGAAGTCCACTTTCTACCAGCCTGAAAGAATGCTGGAGCAGCAAAGGACACTCCATGTTTTGGCACTGAAGATTTCCATTATTGCCGTTGCTCCTTTGGGCAGGAGGACATTATGGGTCAATGTGATCTGTATCCTCCAAAATGTAAAATAATATGTCACTTAAAAAACAAAATTAGACTGGTTTTTTTTCCATCTTGCTGCAAAGCAGGAAATCACATAATCAGTTTTGTTTTTAAGTGTTGAATGAACACTTAGGAGAACAAGCCCTGTCAGTCTAGCATCTCCAGTGGAACTGTGGAGCCAGGACTTCAACCCCTTTGCATAATTCAAAATGATGTTTGCAAATGAGATTGTATGTTCCTCCTGCAGTTCACAGAGAAACAGCTCTTTTACTCTTTTCTCTGATTCCTCCAATACACAGGACTTGTAGAAGAGGTTGTCTACTTCTCTCAGATTGCATAAATGCAAGTACTTAACACTGCCTCCTTCCCTGATGCTTATTTGCTTATTACATTTTCTGGAACTCAGAAAAGTAGACCCAGCTTTGGAAAGTTTGTACTTGCCAGATAAAAAAAAATCTTGGTATCAAGCAGGTGTTTCTGTGCAATGTTGTATTTGAAGCCACACATTGAAAATGGCATTTAAAATGACAGATTTGAATATGCAATGGCTGGATATCAAATTTCATGATGAGTTTATTCCATGGCTATCACCTGTTCCTAGAGACAAAGGCAATGGTTATTGTAAAGTATGCTACAAAACCTTTGAACCAAGCACAATAGGAATATGAGCTGTAGCATTTCATGCAGTAGGATTTGCCTCACCTAATCAGAAGAAGCTGAAAATCAAGTCAACAGTTCATTCTGTGTCACATGCTTCTGAAATAGTGCAATTTGGGGACAGCAAGTTTGGTCTAAAGGATAATAACTTGAGCTTCTAGGAAGGGTATAAATAGCTTCTATATAGACTCTGCCTCTTCTGTGTTGGGTTATTCGGCTGCAGTTAATCAGACAAGATTGTTCATTTTTCCTGAAGCTCATCTCTATCCTGTGGAATTTTTTTTTTTAAAAAAAACCACCTTGTATTATTTTGAAGCTCTTTATGAGCTGCAGTTAGTCTCCCTCCCAAGAAAAATAGTCCATGTGTTTCTGAGGGGTGGTAAAACTCACTTAAAAACTAATATATAGCTACCATTTATTATGTGAAATCTTGAGATGGGGGCTGGGTTGGTCCTTCTATTAGAAGTGACTGTCCTAGTCAGCAGATGTTGGATGTCATGAAGGGATAACAAACTATTTTTTCAACAGTATGTTATTTTACTGCCAGAAGAGGTGCTTATGACAGGGAATGTGTGGATTGGTCTTCTCTGCGTAGAAATGTAGAGAGGAAATGATAAAAATGTTCTTCCCTGGAGTATATAGCCACTAACTCGATTTTAAAGGAAGCTGAAAAAAGTTTTTCACTGGCTGTTTTGGAAAGCTGGTGGTGGCCTGATCCTGCTGCTTTAAGTAGCCCTTAGAGATGCAAAATATGATGGAGCTTCTGTGCTTTTCATAGTGTATAAGATGAAGGATTTTGAGAGATGTCATGTACAACAAAGGGGTAATAAAAATTGAATTACTTCAAATTCTTCCTTTCATGCTTGGCTCTTCTGTAGGATGGTAGTTTCAAGAACTGCCTGTTGTCCATTTTAAGAGATTAAATGCTTCACATATTCTGTTAAAAAGCAGAATTTCCTTACCTTCAGGAAATTACTCTGCAGGTTGCCTTAAACTAGTGAATCATAGTTTACTTCAGTTCTTATAGATAAATATTTATGCATTTAACAAAGCATGGCATTTTGGCTCTGCTTTGTGTATTCTGTTCTATCTTAATTCAGGAACTTGTGAGCTTCCTTAGGCTTATTGTAGGGGCTATATAAGGATGTGGTGGCGCTGTGGGTTAAACCGCAGAAGCCTCTGTGCTGTAAGGTCTGTAGAGCTTCACCTGTAAGTTTTAATCCACGTGGCGGAGTGAGGGCCTGTCGCTTGTCCCAGCTCCCACCAACCTAGCGCTTCGAAAGCATGTAAATGCAAGTACTGTAGAGAAATAGGGACCACTTCGGTGGGAAGGTAACAGTGTTCCGTGTCTAAGTCGCACTGGCCATGTGACCACGGAAGATTGTCTTCGGACAAACGCTGGCTCTATGGCTTGGAAACGGGGATGAGCACCGCCCCCTAGAGTCGAACACAACTGGACAAAAATTGTCAAGGGGAACCTTTTCCTTTACCTTTTAGGGGCTATATTGTATATGTTTAAGCAGTTTTTGTTTCCTTTCTATTTTCCTTTTAGAAGGGTACCCCTACCACCACCATCATTATTACAGATGATTTTGAACCTATGGGAACTGTCCATTGCTATTTGGCTCTTTACCATTTGAGAGTAGGGGTCTTGTTGGTTGCAGCCATAATCTCTGAGGGTTTTTAGGAACACAGAATTAATTATTCAATTATGTGGTTCCAGAACCTGATTTCTCCTTGTAAAGAGACTCTGTCTCATTCACTCTGTTGTTGTGTTGTGAGGTTTTGTGTTTCAAATGGACTATATTTAATTTTGTAGTTGTTAAAAACTTGTATTGCTAGATGTCAGTTTGTTGCAACCTGATAAAGTCATATTTTAATTTCCTCTCTTAGTTCCTCTCTGGTGTCGATGCTTGGTGTAAAATGTGCAGTGAAGGAGGCCTCCCATCAGAAATGCAAGATCTGGAACTGGCCATCCATCATCATCAGTCCCTTTATGAACAGGTCACCCAGGCTTACACCGAGGTGAGTGTTTCTATAAAAGACTGTAATAACTTCTTGCAGATTGTGCACTGTAATTAATAGAGATTGTAGGATATGTATTTGGAGTGCAGAGAGGTTATTAGATGGATAATTCACAGAATATATATATGGCATTTCATTGTGATGCTAATTTGGCTGCTTGAGAAGCTGAGCTAATGAGTCTTCTGTCATTCTTTTCTAGCATCATGTAATTTTTCATTCACACAAGAGCTTAACTGAGCATAGATGTACAGAAGGAACTCATTGGCTTACTCTCAGAAAAATGTGAATGGAATTACAGCCTTAAACTGCAGTTATAAGAACTCTTACTAGGGGATGAACCCCACTGAACACAGGTGGACCTACCTCTTAATACACCTGCTGAGGTAGTACTGTACAGTTAGTACAAAGCAAAACAGAAGCTAAGTAAATCTGAACTATTAATCATTTGGTGAAATGCAAGTAGAAAGCAAAGAAGAAATCTCATCTGAAGTAGTCCTCAAAATCCTCTGGTTCAACACTTTCTAAGGTATCATGGACAATTCTATGCATACATGTACCCCATTTATTTGACTACCACTTCCTTAAAACTTACTCAAGTGGTGACTAGTCAATTGTTGTTGTTGTTGTTGGTGGTGGTGGTAGTAGTTTTGTACATTATTTGCTGCATTTGAAGGAGAGTAAAAGAGACTCAAGGCACCCACGATCATCTGTGTTAAGGTCTACTCTGGTGTATGTTCAGCTATCCGTTTGTCTCCTTTATCTCTTCTGTGGTAGGTGTGCATTTTTCAGCTCTGTCTAAGGTGCACCCATCTTAGAGAAAGAAACAAATGACTTGCCAGGGTTTGTATAGTAAAATTCCTCAAAAAAATCAGCTGTGTTAGTGTGTCCCAACATCTTGACAAAAGACAAGAAAAGGGGGGAGAAAAAAGGGGAGAGGAAAAAAATTGTGCAACACTTTTAAAATTAGTGGTTTTATTTCACTGTGAGGTTTCATGGATCATAATCCCCTTCCTCGTACACGTGAAGAATAGAATAGAATAGAATAGAATAGAATAGAATAGAAATCAAGTTGATTGTTGTAGATAAGATTTCCCTGTACCTTTGCTTGTTCCTGTCCTGGCTGGAAATTAGTGAAGGCTGATTAATTATATTGGCTTTCCTTGATTCAACTATCTAATCCATGTAGCATCACAGTAAGCCCAGCTGTCTGAAAACAAAAGCACCGGCTAACATGGCAGGAGAAAGAGTGGGCTATTATAGTATCACCATGGTCATCTTTAATTCTAAATAACAAGCACTATGTGTAATCTGTGCAGAAAAGATTGCACATTAAATTTTAAACTAACTTGTTTCAAATGATAGGCTCCAAAGATTTCATGCAAAATTAATCACATAAATGGCATGCATTATATGTGCTTCTATTTACAGTACAGCTGTGGGGTTCTTAGATATACTGTATACCGAAGTTACACAGCATACAGTATATTCATGGAAAGCTCCCGGTCCTCTGTTCACAATTCAAATGTAAACAGAAAACGTAAAAAGCTTAAGTGTGGGTGTTTTCCCTGTGCAATCTGTATTTTCTAGCCTTCATGGTGGAAAGGTGGCTGCAGTGTTGGTGGTTGTCTGGCACATGTTTGTTGTTTGTTAAATGAGCAGTGCTATTTTTTACACTATCAAGATTCTCACTTATGCACCAAGTGCAGGGATTTTATTGTCTACTTATTATTACTTTTATAAAAGCAAAAATAAGACCCAGAAGCTAAGGAATTTCAGTGACAACAGTGGTTGTTGTTTAGTTGTTTAGTCATGTCCAACTCTTCATGACCCCATGGACCAGAGCACGCCAGGCCGGTGACAACACAGGAAGCATTAAAGTTAACAGAGAAAGCACTGGAACAAAGCACCATTATGACCAACCACCTCTGCCCCTGAGTCTACCTCCAGTAGTGGGACAGAACACCCATCTCCAACAGCTTCACAGTCCACAAAGCCAGTTTGCCAACATCACTTTTTGCCACTGACTAGAGTTGCTGGAGGGAGGGTGAAGGCAGGGGACAGGCCAGAGAGCTTATCCTTTTATGAGTTTCTGCTTTGTAAAGAGAGGTGGAGTCTGATGGGGGGGATTCAGGGTTAAAACGTGAAAGACTTGGGTCCGGTTCCTGACATTATCTGAGCCAGTGACTCACTGGGAATTCTCCTAGGTACTGCAATATCCAGGCTGTCTTCTTGCCCAAAGCACCCTGTTGCAGATCAGAATACTGTACAACATTTTAAAAAAGAAATACAATGAAAGTAGTAAATCTCTCCCAGCCTACTTAGTAACAAGACTGCCAGACGACCAATCTTTCTTTTTTCATATGGCATGTTGACTGAAGCAGTAACAAAAAGAAAAAAAGAGCAAAGACTAAAACACAACTACTTCTTTTAGAACCAAAAGTGTTGTTGGTAAGAAAAATGCAAAGCATTTAGTGTTAAGTAATAGGGGGAAATGATGATTCAGATATGCTCACTCATTTTGGAATAATTTACGTTACTTGGGGGCTGAAAGTAAAGAAAATACATCACCAATTAAAAAACTCTCACTAGCTTTTTATGCATATGGTCAAGAGAGTCACATGTAAACTTCTAGTAGGAGGTGCTACTAGAGTTCTGGATTAGATTGTGCATCCTGTGCTTTTTGTGTCAGGAAGAAGGAAAGTTATTCTGAAATACATCAACATATGCTGATGAATTCAACAAGGTATCATTCTTGAAGAATTGCAAAAAGAAAAAGAATAAGAAAAATATACCAGTGTAGCAAATTTAATTATATATCTGTCTATGGGTATGTGTTCTTATACGTATTGCTGCATCCAATTTATATATAGTATATGTACATATACAACAGCCACTCTTAGTGGCCTTCATAGACCTTACAAAAGCATTTGACTTGATTAGCAGGGATGGCCTTTTCAAAATACTTCCCAAGATTGGATGTCCACCTCGTCTCCTTAACATCATCAGGTCCTTCCACGATGGAATGAAAGGCACTGTAGTTTTTGACGGCTCAACATCAGATCCCTTTGACATCCGAAGCGGAGTGAAACAGGGCTGTGTCCTCGCACCAACACTTTTTGGGATCTTTTTTGCTCTCATGCTGAAGCATGCCTTTGGAACTGCAACAGAAGGTGTCTATCTGGACTAGATCAGATGGAAAGCTCTTTAATCTCTCTAGATTGAGAGCGAAGACCAAAGTCCAACTGAAATGCATGCGGGACTTCCTCTTTGCAGATGATGCAGCCATTGTTGCCCACTCTGCTGAAGACCTCCAACAACTCATGAATCGTTTCAGCAAGGCCTGCCAAGACTTTGGACTAACAATCAGCCTGAAGAAAACACAAGTCATGGGCCAGGGTGTGGACTCACCTCCCTCTATTACCATCTCCACACAAGAATTGGAGGTTGTTCATGACTTTGTGTACCTTGGCTCAACCATCTCTGACACCCTCTCTCTAGACATCGAGCTGAATAAATGCATTGGGAAAGCAGTTACCATGTTCTCTAGACTCACAAAGAGAGTATGGCTCAATAAGAAACTGACAACACATACCAAGATCCAGGTCTATAGAGCCTGTGTCCTGAGCACACTCCTGTACTGCAGTGAGTCCTGGACACTTTGTGCCCGGCAGGAGAGGAAGCTGAACACCTTCCATATGCGTTGCCTCCGACGGATTTTTGGTATCACCTGGCAGGACAGAGTTCCAAATAGAGTAGTCCTAGAACGAGCTGGAATTTTCAGCATGCATACATTACTGAAACAGCGACGTCTATGCTGGCTTGGGCACGTTGTGAGAATGGCTGATGGTCGGATTCCAAAGGATCTCCTCTATGGAGAATTAGTGCAGGGAAAGCGCCCCAGAGGGAGACCACAGCTGCGATACAAGGATATCTGCAAGCGGGATCTGAAGGCCTTAGGAATAGACCTCAACAGATGGGAAACTCTGACATCTGATCGTTCAGCCTGGAGGCAGGCGGTACATCACGGCCTCTCCCAATTTGAAGAGACCCTTGTCCAGCAGGCCGACGCAAAGAGGAAGTCACAAAGGAAGCAAAACCAGGGAGCTGGACAGGGGACAGTTTGGATTTGTCTTCAGTGTGGAAGAGATTGTAACTCTCGAATTGGCCTCCTCAGCCACACTAGGCGCTGTTCCAAGTCCTTCATACATAGCACGCTACCATAATCTTTCGAGACTGAAGGATGCCCACTATATTTACTTAGACCTTGAACAGTCCTTGAAAACAGACTTACAGCAATTTTAATTCTTAAAGAGAAAGTGGAAGGCATTGGCTGAAGCTAACTCCTTATTTCTGTCAACAATTGGTTTCTTTTAGAACCCATTCATACATTCATCCATTCATTCAGTCATAGAGATTTTCAGGATTAAGATTACTTGTTCTCTTTCTTCGTGTTTCTATAGTATACATAACAAAAACATTGTCACTACAAAGTTTTCCTTAAAAGAAAAACGTTAAACCAAATAGCAATTCCTGCAGTCTTATTGAAAATAAAGTACTGTATTTAACAATTGTCTTGCAAAGTAATTACTGAGGTTCTAATTTATAGGCATGTTTTAATAACAGGCTACAAGGAAATTTTTCAAGAATACTATTTGGACTCTTATCCTGCTTTCTAGAATTAGCGTTAACTAAAGGCAGTTCTATTCTTCTGCATACAGTATTCACTGGCATTAAATCTTAGAACATCCCTTCACAGGAGTAAATTAAAAAATGATAAATGGGGAAGTACTTCTCTCAAGTTTTTTTAAGATGAAAGTGAAATTTGTGAATTACATATTCCAACCTGGGAAATAAAATAATACAATTACCTTTTGCAGTTCCAGCCAAATTTACAAGGGCTGCAAAAGAAAAAAAGATAGAAAAAGCTCCCTTTTGAATTATGTATGAATTTTGAATTGCAGCAAAAATGTATGTGCAGTCGTAACTTTTATGCTTAATGGACATTCATTCTTTACTCTTACAGGTAAGCCAGGATGGAAAGGCTTTGCTGGATGTCTTGCAGCGTCCTTTGAGTCCTGGGAACTCGGAATCTCTCACTGCTACAGCTAATTATTCCAAGGCTGTTCACCAAGTTTTGGATGTGGTTCATGAAGTGTTACATCACCAACGGCGCTTGGAGAGCATTTGGCAGCACAGGAAGGTCCGGTTACATCAAAGGCTTCAACTTTGCGTTTTCCAGCAAGATGTTCAGCAGGTAATGTTATTTCTCTGGGAGCAGGTCATTGCTACGAGAGTCGCTGTCTCTGCTCCCTTTTGCCCTAGGGGATTCTTTGAGAGCCATGAGATGAGGAGAGGGAAGTCCTTAAAAGTAAAAACAACAACCAAACCCCCCAAAAAATCACTGTTGGATTGTAAGCAGCATTCCTGATCCCAGCAGTGGTCCAGTGGTGAATTTTTTACTTTTAAGGGCTCCCCTCTAGTATTGGGTCTTCCAAAGGCTTCCCTAGAGCAAAAGCGAGCCCCAGGGTGCATTGGAAACTAAAATGAGGGGATAGGAAGCTTTTAATTACTATTAATTCCACATTTCCAGCACTCGGGTCTGGATTAAACAGGTGCAAAATTATGCCAACAGGATTTTGCCCGTAGTGTGAAAATTGCTCTGGGCACTCAAATACACAGTAAATTTCCTAATACAGTGGTGCCTCGACTTACACCCATAATCCATTCCAGAAGATGAATGTAACTCAAAATGGTCATAAGTCGAAGCACCATTTCCCATTGAAATGCATTGGAATACAATTAATCCATTCTGGCAAAAAAAAAAAAACCCCACACACAAAAAATTAAGCACACAGCAAACCCGGTCAGAAGGTGCTGGGGCTTAAAAAAAACAACACAGAAATAAACAGCAAAGCAAGGTCCGTGGCTGGGGCTTTTAAAAAACCCAAAAATAAACAGTGAAGCAAACTCCGTGACTGGACCTTTAAATAAACAAACAAACAGCATAGCAAGCTCTGTGGCTGGGGCTTTAAAAAGCCTGAAACCAAAAATAAACAGCAAAGCAAGCCCCGGCGCTAGGGCTTCAAAACCCCCCAAAAAACAAAACAACAACACAGCACAGAAACATACCCTCCCGAAAACCATGATGCAAAACCCAGCCAGAACAGTTTTTGAAAAGCAGAAAACAGCACCTTACCTTACCAAGCAGCCCGAGGCCTCCCTGCAGACACACACACATGCTCACTCAGAAGCAGAAGCAAGGCAGTCCCGAGCCTCCTACGACACACACTCTCTAACTGCCGGGGTGAAAGAGCTACAAAGAAACAGCCTCGTCACCACCTAGAGATAGAAATTTGAATTTCCCGCCTTTCCCCCCTGCCTTTTTGTCGAAGCAAAATTTTGTGGCCTGAACTGGTCGTAACTTGAAATGGTCGTAAGTAGGGACGGTCGTAAATTGAGGCACCACTGTAGCTTTGTTATTCACCGGGACTGCCAATTGTTCCCAAAACATTTATTCCTCTTCTAAATATCACTGCTGATATCAATTCCTTATTTCTCTTTCCCAAGTTCACCTTTCTTCCCCTTCCATCAGCAAGTTGATGTTCATGTTTGAGTGTTATTGTGCAGAACCAATATGTACAAGAAACACAGAGACTAATGCTATTTCATTAAACCTGGCAAATGTACCTTTAATCCTGTCTAAATACAGTGGCAAGGAAACATATTTTGTTTTTTGAGAACAGAAGAGACAGATGTTTGTGCTTTCAATTACTGTATTGATTCACTTCTGAGACTTCACACTAATCTTGTAATGAAATGTACATGTCTTTGTGAAGGATGTCAAAATGCATATATCTCTTTGTTTACTGTTCGAGATTGCTGCTAGTGGTTTACCATCTATGGCTACACAAATTTCTTCATAGACAGGAATAATAAGATGAGCGAGGGTAAATCCATATGAACCAAAAATTGTGTATTATTATGGAAATGGAAATGCAAGAGGTCTGGCATGGTGATCATCAAACAGTTGTTGTTACAGGCTGTTAGCAATCCTATGGGATGGCAGTCCAAGATCTTACAATTACCATTATAATTCATACTGTTTAGCTGCCTTGGGTCCTTTAAAGGAGAAAGGCAGGAGTAAAATAGTTTAAATAAATTAAATAAGCAATACTCTTGCCTACTTCATTATTGAATATAAATGTCTGTCTCCTGGAGCAGTGTTCTGTGGATCTGAAGAAGTGGGCTTCAATCCACAAGAATTTTTGCCAGATTAAAAAAAAAAATGTTAGTTTTAGAGCTGCTACAGAATTCTGCAACAGATTAACATGGCTAACAATCCAGGGTCAGGGGTGGGTGGAAGCTGGGTTACCTGTTTGCTGTTAGGAAGAACTACACCCATATTACATGTTTAGCCCGTGCTGCAGAAATACCTGGGAAAGGAGAATATAATTCTATTAGGAATATGATGTTGTAACTTTTTTTAAACATTCCATTGAGGAGGAACAGTTCTTATTGGAATGTATTGGGAGAGTGCTCTCTATATGTATCTATATCACTGGTTCCCAAACTGTGGGTCACAATTCCCAAGGGGGTTGCAAAGTATTTTTTGGAGAAGGGTCATCACAGTTATTTTTAGTTGCAATTATTTTAAACTGAATTCCATACGTGTCCAATTGCAGACCGTTGGGTTCAATGCCGCTTATTCCCAACCAGGGGACAAGGGCATCAGCATGTGAGCCACTGCCATAACCTTCCCCTTTCCCACTTTTTCTTTTCATGGAAGGTGGAAATTTTCACCACATTTCCTGAGCAACTAGACAGCTTTGGCATTGGCAAAGGGGGGGGCAGTGTCTGCCAGGGGAATTTTGCCTTGATTCCACCCTGGTGCTACTTTTGGAGTAAGCTGCTTCTCCCCTCCACACAAGCCCTGTTCCTGCACACTTTTGGTTTCCTGACACCGCCTCAGTCCAGTATTGCTTAAAATCTGAAGTGTAAAGACAAGTAGTTTGTATGTGGGAGTATATGCGTGTCTTTCCATCTCACTCGTTGTTGGTGAAGGAGGAAGGAAAACTGTAAAGAATTTTGCAACAACATGTAGTCAAAGTTGGCACACACATGCACACATGGACGCACACGCACACACGCACACACACACACACACACACACACACACAGATTACAGCAGAATCACAAACCCAGCTCCAATTCATTTCCTCAGAAACAAGTCACGTGGGAGCTGGAGAGTGATTAATGATACCCAAATAAGTATAGCCTCATAGCCTTGCCAATTAGTAGTGTAATCCTGTGCAGGTTTACTCAGTGCAACAAAACCTAACCCATGAGAAGACAGGGACAGAGGAGGTCACAGTAATGTGGAAAGGGGGTTGCAGGTTACTTGGCTATTATAAAAGGGGGTTCCAGCTCAGAAAGGTTGATCTATATAATGTTTTTGTACTTCTGCAAAACTGGAATTTCCCAAATATACTGACATTTCTGACTTGTTGCTCTGTACTCCTGTTTTGGCTCCATCTAGAAGGAGCAGTATTTGTTGCTTCAGTGACTGATATTAACTGCGTTCTTCTTCGTCAATAAGTTGAAATGTTGCTTTTTTAAAATTAAAAATGAAATCCATATAACATATATGTTTTTTAAAAAACATATTCCTGAAAAGGAATGTTTAAATTCATTTCCCCTCCTCCAGTCAAAAAAAAAAAAAAACCTACATTGAGTTGAATAAGAAATATTCCAAGGGTTTGGTGTAAGAATGTGTCAGAGGTGACTAGCTGTGCAAGGCTGAGCAGTTATTAAGCATTAAGTACTTTGTAGTATGTAAAGAGACTGAATAAAATTATTCCCAACACCAAGCAGTGATGCTTAAATACAGCTCAACATAATACCACAAAACCCTGTTTTTAAGCAATTTCATTTTTAATTTAATGATATTTCTGCAGGATATTCTGTAGAGTTCATTCTTTAACCATGCTTTGCTATTTGCATAATTTGATTTGAACTTTTATTCAAAATTACTCTAAGACTGTAATTCTTTTTTCCTCCCTAGAGCTGCTAATCAAAACAGATTACTCTACTTGGTGTTCTAAAGCTGCTATGATTAGGGAATTATCACTACTCTTACAGTTTTTCAGTACTCTTGTATGGAATAGTGTGTTGGTGATCCTATACTTCATTTTTTTAAGATAGATTTTTTTAAATGCAGGAAGAATAATTAATGGGGAATGGGAGCTGATCACCATAGAAGAAGTTAAGGCCAATCTCTGAGCCTAATGGACTAAAATGAGTGAGACTGAGTCAAAGTCAATTACTTTCAAGTCCTTTCGGTTTCAGTGGGAAAGATGTCTGAGCGTGTGCATGTGAGTGGGTAGGTGTAACTCATCTGGAAATCAGTGGCAATTGAATGTAATTACCTTTGCCTATATTGTGCCACGTTTGTAGACTAAAAAGGGTTTAGACCAACTCTGTTTAATTTATAAAAAGACAAAAAGTGCAGGTGCTGTAGTTTGAAAACGCATAGAAGCAATCTCAGAGGAGACTATTATCCCGTCATCACTCTGTCCTATTCACTTAATTTTATGGGGCTTTACTCCACATTGTCTTCCACTCATCAACCTCCCTTGTTTTTCCACTTCTGCGTTTGTCTTTTCTTCTGGACTGGGGAAAATCCGTTATAGCTGCACTAGTGCCTTCTAATTGCTAGCAAGAGGAGCTCTCCATCTGGAAGCAACCTCAGGCTTGGAGAAAAGCCCTGTGTTGATATTTACACTGAGTGATCTTTCTAGCCAGCCTGCATATTTAGAGGAGCTAGTGGCTAAGGAACAAGGAAAAAAAATGTGGAACCCAAAGTATCTGAAGCCTGATGCTCTGTGTATTCATATATAAGTTCTTTCTAGGTGCAACTGCAGAAAACTAACCAGAAAGAACAAACTGTACATTCCACAATAAGACTTGGAACTGCAGACTGATTGCTTCTTTGCTTCAAAATGTGGTTTCAAAAGCCAGATTGGAATGGCACAGCCCAAAACACATAGTGGAATAATGGGGAGTGGGTAGCCCATTCCTTGGTCCTATTTGTTCCTCCAGTCTGCCCTCCCCATGTAATAAAACATGTGTTCACTATACATTATACAATCTCTGGGAATTAGGGAGCAACGTGGTGATAGAGAAGGGGGGTTTGTGGAACAGATAGAGTTATCATCACCAAGTGAGTAAAGAGGCAGTATATTTTCTCTTCCTCTGCTTATTCACTATTTATCCCAGCCAGCCAGTTTTTTGCAAACAAAAGAAGAGTAAAGTTTGATGTGCATGTAACATGTAGTTTGGCCAAGAGCAGACCTTTTAAAGTGATGCAGAACTCTTATACTTATTAATTTGCATCACTATATTAATCTGTGCATGGTGCTTTAGAAGTGTTTGCCATTTAAAATGCCAGACAACCCACATTTTATATAAGCATGCCATGAAATATCATACACTCCATATATCACTGCAGAATCTGTTCCAGTTAATGTACCACCTCTGCGTTTCTTCATTAAATTGTACTAGTCCTTGTACAAGGTATCTTGAATTAGCACCCACACCAAGGTGAGCAGGTCTGAGGGCTAAATTTCTCCTCCCCGCTCCCTGCACATTCCAGAGGCTGCACCAGTCCTGGGATGGTTTTAAAATTGCTAGTAAATGCATAATATTATAGGAGTAAAATGTGTCTAGAGGAACACTGTCATGTTTGGTTTGGGGGTTTGTGGAACCTTGCCCCTCCTCTCTCCAGCTTAAGGCAAAGACTGCTGCTTCTGAATCCTTCCAGGAGCAGAAAAGCCATTTTTCTTTTTAAAAATGTTTTGCACTGAGATCCCCCAGAATAGTTCTGGGGTTGTTGCTTGTGGTCCATGGGCTGCCATTTAGCCATCCCAGCTCAACATAAATTGTAGGAAGCAGACAAACCGCACAAAAATCCTGGCCGGCCGGGAAAGCATCAGAGGGGAGAATGGCCCTGAGAGCAGGTGAAAGGTCACCTGACAGTAATGGAGAAGGAGAATGGAGAAGGGCAGCTTTGATGGTCCAAAAGTAGAAAGTGGAGAAGGAGCAATGTAAGAAGGGAGCAGTGGAGTTGCAAGCTAAGTGGTAGGTGTTGCAGACTTTCAGGTTTGAGATATAATTTTCCCACTTGTTCATCTATGAGTTCTGCTACCCCTGCCAAGGCAGAACTGGTGGCTTTGGGGTCTCTTGCCAATAATTCCATTCATTCCAGATTGCTGGTGAGATTGCTTGTGGTTCCCCATCATCACCCTCTCACATCCTGGGGGACTGAGTTGTCTGCAGTAAACCTCTCAACAAATTCAGTTCTGTACAGGACTCGGTTCCCATCACTTAAGCCAGTGGAGTCTTTGCAATGAACAAGCCTAGTCTGGAACTAGAATGGGCATCTTTCAGTGAGGGTGGATAGAGCTGGCTGGAAAGCCCTAGTAGTCCTCCTGCTCTTTTTGTTAGCTCCTCCACCTCTCACACTGGCGTTTGTGCCACCAGTGCCTTAGTTGAATGTGGGTGGGTGCCACATGACCCTTAGGGCACTACAGAGCCAGTGAGGCTGGAGCTTTTTCTGGGATTGATGCCATGGATATCCCTCTTCCTCAACCTTGGCCCAGGCTCTGAGGAGGACTTTGAACTTTTACCCTCTCTCACACACACTCCTTTAATGCTGTTGATGGACCCTCCTCCCATCCTGTCAACTCTTCCCCATCTCTCGATTCGCCAGTGACACCTGGGCTTCCCTCCCACCAGC
Organism: Pogona vitticeps; assembly: GCF_051106095.1. Taxonomy (NCBI): domain Eukaryota; kingdom Metazoa; phylum Chordata; class Lepidosauria; order Squamata; family Agamidae; genus Pogona; species Pogona vitticeps. The sequence goes on along the minus strand of NC_135783.1, from coordinate 231,449,494 downwards.
CTTCCCAGGAGACCAGCATGACTGCTTTGCCCATGCTCTTGGTGTGGTTTGGGGTGAGGGCAGATGGCCAGCCGGGGCACCGGTGACAATGCCCCCCCACACTATCTGAAGGAGGGAATTGCTCTGTCTCTTGACAGAGCAAGAGACAACCAGCACTTCAGACAGACAGCACTGAGTTCTGCCATTTCCCTTTTGGAGATGTAGACATGACTCCTATGGTTTCACCATCACATTCTTAGAATATGTCAAGGTAAGGTCAAGTGGGATATTTATGAGGTAAACTTGTATTGAAGTTGGGTTTCCCAGAAAAGACACAATATCACCGTCCCCAGCTCATATTGCAAAAGTAGCACGCCTTCCAAAACATTAATCAAGAATTCATCTTTATTTTTTTTAAAAAAATAATTCATCTTTATTGTTTCAGAACGTTCAGATGGGTTTAAAGCAAAGCAAAGCGTGCTGCTTATATACCGCCCCATAGTGCTCCAAGCACTCTCTGGGCGGTTTACAATTTAATTATGCAGGCTGCACGTTGCCTCCCCAGCGAGCTGGGTACTCATTTTACCGACCTCGGAAGGATAGAAAGCTGAGTCAACCCTGAGCCGGCTACCTGGGATTGAACCCCAGGTCGTGAGCACAGTTTTAACTGCAGTACAGCGGTTTAACCACTGCGCCACGAGGCTCAGTGGGTTTAATGTGGGTTTGACCCACCAGTCCTAGGCTAGGATCTTGCTAAGTCAGAACCCCTGTGTTACACCAATTTGTAAGGGACATAGCTGTTTTTTAAGCTACATCATGTTCATTGTTAGGTCAGGAAGAATGTGAATTCGTTATCTGAACATTTGGGCCTGGCATCTTGGAATGTGGGTGGAAAGCAGATCTGGTTGGCAGCAGTCTCAGAACAAAGTAGAGCAAAAGAGCATCACTGCACAGAGATAAGATGCTAATGTGACACATTTACTGAACAAAGAGTGCTATATCTTTGGATAATGCTGCCAAATAGCCCACTTTAAGCCACTGTTGGAAATTTCAAACAAACAGAAAACATCCAGTAGAGTACTCTTGCCCCTTCCTCCCAGGCCAATACAATATTATAATATGCTGCTGCAGAGAATACATTTTTCTGCCTTTTAGTGCAGGAATGTGCTCAGATTCAGATATTTTTTATAGTTCTCCCACCCACATGCAGCTTGGGATTTTGCTCTAAAACAAGCAGGTTCAGCATTAAAATGCCCACCTGCTCCTCCTTTGCAGTTGATTTTCACATTCTAATTAGTTGTTACATGAGCCTGCATTCTAAATGCCTGGGAAACACCCAGCCTTGTCGTCCACTATAGTTTCAGTGCCATATCAGAAGACGAGAGAGTTCCCACTCTTGTGTAGCTGGCAAGTATCTTTAGATTTGGTACCAATGTCATGGACAAACTAACAGTGGAAGGGGAAGGACTTCTCTAACTGTCTTCAGGACTCCAGCTAATGTAACACCTCAGTAGGTCTCTGGATACTACACCTTGCTGCTCCTGCAAAAACATGGATTAATGTCAAAGTGTCTGGGGAAATAAAATAGAAAGCATTAATTTCTGTGTGCTTTTTGTTGAACTGTTTTAATAGGATAATTGACAACCTTTCTCACATTAGCTATTTAATCGACAAATTAGGCTAACTGAAAGTCCTTTTGGGAAATTGTTAAGCATGTATTATCTCAATTAACACGATGTATCTTAAAAGATTCCATGGGTATGCCACATAAACACAGCCCACATATCTAAGAGCCCATGCCCTTGTACTCTGAAGCAGATGAATCCCAAATAAAATCTGCTTCACCAATGCTGCATGCATGCTCTCATGCCTGTATATGTAGAAATATATTGAACTATATGTTGAAGAACAGAGGGGTGTGTTTGTTTGCATGGCAGTCTCTGCTTTTAATACCATAGCTCTGTCCTTTTTATAAAAGCAGTCATAACATGATTCCAGCAACATGAATATGAAACAGGTTGAGCTGCATATATTTTTTAAAAAAGTTTATTCAATTAAGTGTGCAACACTCTTTGTGATAGAGAGCTGGTTTGGCAGAGCAGCTAAGAAACTGTCCTAGCTTACCTCTGGTGTTACCTCAGTGTGCCGGTACTAAGCAAGGCAGTATCAATCTCCACTTACAATATGGGGTAGTGACTCTTGTAGCAGGGATGGGGGATATGTGGTTATCCAGACATTAATAAACTCTACTTCCACAATCTCACTGTTGGCTATGCTAGTTAGGGATGGTGGGGTTGCTGAATGGCCACATGATTGCCAGCTGTACAGTGTTGTTTGTTGTAAGGATTACAAAATGATATGCGATCAATGCTTTGATGATTTAAAACTTCTATATAAATGCTAAAGTAGTCTTCAAGCAAATTGGTCATTACCAGACATAGACCCATGTTGTTCTTGTCAATAAGTAGATAAATTGTTTTGAGAACTGAGCAGAGAACGTTAAGTGATCACAGTGTCTGGTTGCTCATGCATCTAGGGAGTTTGATGTTACGAGAATCTTGTTGATGTTAAAAGTATTTTGACAATGGAACCATTAATGATGTTGGGAGGTGGGCTTTCTTCCTTGCTAGAGTTCTTCAAGTAAAGCTTTAGATGCTCTAACTCTGTTTTAAACAGACAATTGGACTAAATGGAACATAGGGAACCTATGATATAGGAAAGATTGTGTAATAAAGCTATTGAAATGAAACTGGAAACATTTGTTGAAAACTATTGTGTTCAGCTGGTTGTGGGAGTCTACAAGGTAGCAATGATGGTGCAGCACCAGAGTCATTTCCAAATGAGCCTGTTGAGTAATTTAACCGATAACTAATTTATACTTCTGTGCCAAAACAACTTGCCCTGGCTTCTACCACTTCTCATTAATAAGTCATTCGTTTGAAGCTGGCATCTCTTTTGCTTTTGAAGTCATGCTGGACCCTTTGTAGCTCCATCACATTTTGTCCCAGAATTACAATATGTGATGTGGATGAAAAACAGGATGTAAAGAAGCAGTGGCCTAATTTCAAGGTTTGTATCAAAATAGAATGTTGTAGACCAATCTGTGTCTATAGCTCTCTTATCATTTCTGTAGTCTGTATATAAATAGATAGCCACTGCACCAGTTCTTAAAGGCTCTAGTCAGAAAACAACATCTAAATGTATAGTATCTTATATAAAAAGAGTTGGAATGTAATTATATTTTATAACAATTATGCTATTAAATGCACAATTTAAAGAATCTTCTGCTCCTCTGCTGCTAATAATTACATGGCCAAACTGAACATTTTCCCCTCCATTATGCATGGCAGATAATCTGGTTCTGAAATATCCATTAACAAACTCACCTCTTCCTTGTTTGCCTCCAGTTAATTATCTAACCTGGGCTCATTAAATCTATAGGCCATTTACTGGTATATGTAGCTTGCACACTAAGCTTGCTGTTAAGGTCACCTCCATCTGGGTCAGAGAAGTAAGCTCAGGAGCAAGCCAACTTCTGACTTTTAACAAAAGCTGTGGAAAAAGACTAGCAGTTGAGCAGCAGAGTTTGTACTAGTCTACTCTCTGAGAAATTTATAAGATTTCCCTTTTATCCTTTTAAATTCAGATTAAAGAGTTTAAGTTAGTATTCACCTTTTTACATGATTCCTTCAAAGTTTTCCCAAGTTGAGTTTAATTTAGACTCTTACTTGTGAACTTGAAAAAAAATTTGTTCTACTAATGGCTGTGGACTGTGGCGGAGTCTCACTGATGAGTTCTGGCATTTTCTTTTCTGTCAGAGGTATTATTGCTGGAAGAGTTGTTGTATATGGGGTGGTTCTCCCCTGCTGGGGCAGTGGTGTGGAGGAGTAAAAGCAGATCACTACAACTGTAACAGTTCATGGATTCGCTCTGAAACTTTCTAGAAAGAGGTGTTTGCAGTCCACTGCATATGCATTTTTGGAGAAATACTGTGGTAAAAGAAAAGCAAATTCCAGCTGTCAAGCTGCTTATAGATTTTTTTCCCTCCACTATGATCCATCCTCGTAAGCTTTGCTTATATATACAAAGATTGATATAGTGTGTATGCTGCATTTTTCCTAGATGAAGAGAATCTCTGGAGAGAAACCATCATGTCATGCGAATAATAATATCTTTGAAAGGGGTCAGAATTTAGAGCAGGGTTGATTACTGTACTACAAATGCCTTTTTTCTCATGTGTATGTTGTGACTGTACGTGCAACAGTTTCTAGTACTTGGTAGAGTACCTAAGTCTGCCCCGTGTTTTCTAGACAGAGTACTAAAGCAAATACTGTCAAGTTGGATAAAAAGTTCTGAAGAAACTGAAAACCTGTTTTTTGGTGATATTTTGATTGGTCCAAATAAAACTGTTTATCCATTGTGGATTTTGGATTTCATGTTACCTACCTTTGTTTTCTTTCCTATTTTGCACTAAAAATTCTTTTATAGACGTAACTAAGAGTCAAGCAAAAACAGTGAAGCAAAGCCTATGCGAAAATCTAAGCTGGCTTGCTACGTCATCCTAAAAACTGGCCAGACTTCACATCAAACAAGATGAAAGTATCAGTAAGGCGACACAGGCTAGTCTGAAGTTTAACCTTACAAACAAATGAGGAGGGAGTGGAAGAAAAAGTACTGAAGAAAAATGACAGTGTGAAGAGGATGAGGTTTGCTAATGGACATAAATATTTATTTCTAGAACAGTGGGTTAAATCCTCTTTTATCCTCGACTTTTCTGATGTGCCTTAAAGGTTACTGGACAATAGCACTTCTAGTGGGAATTCTTTGTAAGTAATGGAGTTGGTACTAGCAGGCTAGTCCTTCCTGCTAAAATGGACAGGAATCCTGTAGACTAAGGTATAATTATTCTTAACTGTCTATATGGCAAGGGGTATTTTTCACTCATGTAGCTATTTATCTATCTCCAGTGAGAGCTTCCATTGTATCTCTATCTGTGACTGATCGTTCTGTTGTTGAAGAGGAAAACATCTGTCTTCATAAAATCTGACAATCTACAGATATTAGAAAGGCTAAGAATTTAATCTCTAACAAAAATCAAGTTAACTTTTGGTGGCTAATTTTTCAGTTCCTGAAAGGAAAAACCCGTACAAACTATTGTTCTTCTGTTAGTTTTGTAACATATATGTGGAAGGGCCCCAGAGCTTATGGACAGAAGATATACTTCATACACAAAATATCCCAGTTCCATAATTGGCATTTCCGGTTAAAAGGATCAGATAGCAAATACTATGGTATGTATGATCGCTTTCTGAGATATTAAAGAACTGCTGTCAGCCCAAGTAGACAGTAGTAGTAGGCTGAATAAACAAAGCATCTGAGCCAGTTTAGAACAGCTTTGTAACTAGTTGTTGCTTAAGAACATTTTAGACCCTGTCTTTCTAATGCCCGGTTCTGCTACATCTTTGTTTTCTGGTTATTACAATGGTATATGCATATCCAAAGAAACACCATTCTGCTCTTTAATGAGTTGATCCTGCCCATGTTAAAATCATATTTAAAACCACCTTTATTTCTACAAATGAAATGTTCAGGGGTGTTTCTAAGTGTAATGGATTTTGATGATTAGTTCTGAAGCAAATTATAGCTCTGTACTGTAAAACCTGTTCTCCTTGAATGATCTCATCTAATCCCTAAGTACCAATGGCAGGATCTTGTTAGTTAGATCACTGTAAGGTCAATGATGTAAATTGCGGCAATGAACTGATGCGGCTTGGTGAGTCGCCACTTGTATCCCTCTTTGTACACCAACTCATGTGATTGCCACATAACAAGGGATAACAACAACAATTGCGCATTTTACACCACTGCATTTATGCTGAAATAACTAACCAGTAGGATTTTGACAGATGTGCTTATCAACTTACATAAGTGATAATTTTATGGAAATATTACAAGAATGTTTTAAATTACTTTTGGGTGATGTCCTGGTATGACCTGTTGGTGAATCGTGTGAAAAAGGGAAGAGTGCTTATTCCTACCATACAAAACCAAGGTAAGATATGTTGGGAATTGTGCAAAGCTATGTAAAGGACAGACCTACTCTTACACAAGTGCATAAAGGATGGATACCCTTCTCAAGCCAAAGTAGTGGCTTATAAATATCACAGATACAGAAAATATTTGTTACATTTTGTTGTTGCTACATGCATTCCATTTACCTCCAATTTATGGTAATGCTGTGAATGATTAATCTCCAAAATGCCCTGTCCTCAGCAGCCCTGCTCATTGTATTGTTTTTTCTTTCAAAAAGGGGTGGGGGGCACACCACAATATATGCTGTTAAAGATGGATGTTCTGAATAAGCAGCATTTTAAATGCCAATAAGAACAGATTAGGTAGTTTGAGATTCAACTGTTAGACGTCATTAATAATGACAAGAAAAGCCAGAGGATAAGTTCCTTTGTTTTTACATGTGTTTTCCCCCTTGGTAATAGACCTTTATTTGATGTTACCCTGCTGTGATAAATGGGGAGGAGAAGGGAGGGGAGAATCTATTTCAAACCATGATTTTAAGTGCAACAAAAGAAGAGTTTTCTATTAATTAAATTGAGACTTGGAACACATTATTGGTCATTATATAGGACTAGAATTTAGTAAGACTCCTTTTTTTAAAAAAAAAAAGTCAGTTTTTTATTTGTTATGTTTTCATAACCATTTTGACACCATGTTCTTCTGTTAAGGCCACAACATAAGGTTTCCTACATTAGCAGGTTATCGAAGCTACTAATTTCCATTTTCACTTTCTCTAAAAGTCTAGGGAATATAGAGCTCAGAATGAATGAATCTAAATCTGACTGGATTTATATCCACCTTTCTCCCAGAAACACAGAATGCAAGACAAATGTATGTACTTTAATACATAATCTGGCTCATCTGATTTAATTATGCTTTAGCATGTATAATCTGAAATTCAATAATGAGATGAAACTGGATTAGACCCATTGAATCAGTGGGGATTTGGTGAATTAGCTCCTTTGAAAGTTCCATTGATTCAATGGGCCTACTTTAGTTGTGAGTTACTACTGGATTTCAGCCATAGTATATTTTTTAAAATACATTGTATGTGGTAAAATGTAATTAAATATGTTAATGTGTATAGAAAATGCAGAGAAATGTGGTACTTATTAAGATCTGGCCCCTTCGCATTTTCATTCCCTTTTCTGTTGGGACAGGTGTTGTAATCACAAGTGAAAGACTATACCTACACCACAGAATCAGACCAATTTAATTTCACTTTGACTACCATGGCTCCATTGTATTGTATGCTGAGCTGCAGTTTTCTGAGGTATTTAGAATTCTCTACTGTAGGTGAAGGGTGGGCAGTCGAGCTATCTGGTCGAGGATTCTATATATCTCACCAAATAACAAGTCTAGCCATTCCGCAGGATGAGACCATGACAAATGAATTGGGATCAAAGTGTTTTGACTACGTACTGTGATATATCCTCTGAATTTTGTTTCCAGTGTTAACTTCCTCTTGGCTGAGAGCCTGGTCAGTGGCTGCTGAATGGGAAGCAGGTCTTTTTGCTTATTCCTTAGGAAGAACCTGAGCTTGCCTTTCCTTTTTTCGAACTACGTAGAGTGCTTATGTTGTGGCATCACTCCACTGGTAGTTGTGGGGGTGGGGAGGGAATCTGAAAGAACCACAGGAAGTATGGAAGCCTCTGATCTATGTAATTCAGAGCTGCATTACTCGCTAAACACTGGGTAACTTCTTTCACCATGGCCTTTGAGGACTCATGAGGGACTGCAAAGCCTTTTAGCCAAAGAAAAGCTTTCCCAGGCTGCTCCTTTTAGGGCTCACTTGGGGGCTACACAGCTATTAGAGTTGACTGAGGCCATGGAGCTTTTCCAAGACTGTCCCTTTAGGGCTTGCCTAGAGATTGGATAGCCCTAGTGTAAACTAATGAGCATTTCTAGGAGTGTTGATGATGGTAATAGTAAAAATATCCAACTTAAAAATAAAACAACACATCAGAATAGTCCTTTTAATGGAAAATGGCTCGGCTGTACATTAACAATTATGTACCAGAAGCACCCTCTGCTGGTTGTGACTAGAACAGAAAATGTTCTCCTAGGTCCTGTAAATATTCATTATTAATGAAGATTCCTGCCCTATCTTGGATGAGGAATGTCTTCTGATAGATGCAAAGGGGAGAGATTAGAATGGGAATATCAGTTTTTCATTGACCACCTGACACTAAGCATTTGTGCATAATTATATTATGATGAATGAAAGGTGCTGACATCCTTGTGGGAGCAGAGCATGTGAATAATCAATCACCTTGATCAGAGTTTCTAATGAAGGACATAAAATGGTGATGTTCTTTGTGCTAACACTATCACTTTCTACAAAGAAAGAAGCTCTGAATGTTGTATCACAGCAACATTTTAACTTAACAGTGGGAAAAGAAATGTAGTTTTTTTCCTTTATAAAAACTGTATTTAGAGTTCTTGAATAGTTCATGCCAGTTTCAGATAACATAGCCTTTCTTTCAACTTCTAGTTTTGCTTAGATTGGATTACAGTAGAGAATGTGAAGTCTCATCTATGAGGGGAAGGGATAAGGAAAATATTAATAGATTCAATAACATTAGAGTTAGCCAGCAACGCTTTAATCATCAATGTTATTACAATTCAGATAGAAAAACTAGATCAAAGATATATCAAAGGAAAAGATTTTACCTGGTGTATTCTTAAAGAAAAAATATTTTGGGATATTTATCTCAGAAGTATGATAGTTTTTCATAAGAGGAGAATTAGGGTGACACATTTCCCTCAGAACTCCCATATCATGTTTATTTATTCACCAACTGAAAGGTGCCACAGCTTTACATTATCTCACCACCAATAAATCAAATATTAAACTTTTTTCCATCTGTAAGCTATGTAATAAAATGACTAAGCAATTTTCAATTTCGCACCTTTCAGATGTTTTCAATTCTATCTCTTATCATCCCTCAGCATTGGCATTGTTGATTACAGCTGATAGGAAGTGTAGCCCATGAAAATATTCACAAAAATTGCAGGCAGCTTTACAACACTTCACAAGGAAGGATCACAGCACCCTCGATGATTTTGTCCTCTTCCCAGACAACTCTTCCAGTGAAACCTTGCAGTAGATAAATCCAGGTGACAGATCTGCCTAGGCAAGAGCAGAAAATGGGGATGAGGCCTTCCTTACTCAAAGCCTGGGTGCTTACAAAGGGCCAAATGCTTGGCTTTGGGACGAATACTTCTTTTTTTCTTTTTTAAATTTTTATTCCTTTTCAATAAGGGATAGGATTGAGAGTGAGGGGATTTAGAGCTGACGGTATGGATAACAAATAGGTAAAATGCCAGAGAGCAAGAGAGTATTTTTACATCCACTTAAATAATTATAGTAAAAGTAGAAGATAAAAAAAAAAAGAACAGCTTAACAGGTTTTACCAGAATTGCTATAGTTACCAATCTCTCCATTCCCTAATTGAACCTTCACATTCTTCTTTTATATATGCTTTCCAATCCATATTTCAAGTCCAGCTGTCAAATCGTTCCCAGTTTTTGAGTCCTTTTTGAAATGACCTTTCATTTAGTGCTTCGGTTAGTACATCTATCTTTGCGACTTCCAGTATTGTTTCTGTCAGCTCTTCTAGGGACAGTATTTCTGCTTTCTTCCAATATTTCCCATATAGTATCCTAGCTGCAGCTGTCTCATTTCTTTATCTACAATCTCAGGCATAATATTCAATAAAAACAATTCCAGTTTAAATAGTATCACACAAGATACAATTTTTTCCAAAGCTTCATGTATTCATACTCCAGTAACTTTTTGCTTCCCTACATGTCCACCAAACATAGAAAGTACCCTCCTGTATTTTACATTTCCAACACTTGTTAGAAACATTTTCATACATTTTAGAAAGTTTTGTTGGAGTCATATGCCATCTATGGGACAAGTACTTCTGATTTCCTTGCATATACAGGAGGCTATGTATAAATCAGCTGAGAATTTTATTAAGAAAAAGCTCTTTCTGCTTCTTCCTTTCCTTCATCCCTCTTCCAAGTGATTCCTTCTTAGGAAGACAGCCAAGCTGATAGATCCGGGGAGATGTCATTTTCAGAGTGCCTGACATTTTTTGCCTCCTTTGAAACTATTTCTTCTAGTTCCTTAGTACTCAGAGTTTTTCTTCTTTTTTTCTTCTTCTTTTTCTTTCTTGTCCATTTCAAACATTCTGCATGTTTGGATTTAGCCCTTAAACTCACATTGTGCTTTCAACGAGAGACACCTGTGGTGGGGAAATACACTTAATCTGGAATGCATCCAAGCATGGCAAATTGGACAATTTTTTAAATACTAAATCAAGTAATGGGGTAGCTTCAATACCTGAGCTACACCATTTCACATTTTAAAGGGGTTATTCCTTTAACCAAGTGCCTTCCCCTGAACATGCTTTCTTCTATGCTTAGGTCATTGGATGAGATAATGCCTTCTCTCATCCAAGATGAGGGTGACAAGTACAATAGGGACTTTTCAGTTGTGAGAATCACTTAATTTCACAGTGTTCTCACAATTACAAGCATTGACTTCTAAATAAATTTTGAAATAGGTGACTGATGTATTTGCTTCAATGTTAATAATGCACCTCGGCATTTAAAATTTTGGATACCAATATTGTTGTTTGGCTTTTAATTAATTTGTTGTAATCAATGAGTGCTTGTGTGAGGACGGAGACAGAGGCCCACAGGCCCCTGTTAGTGGGCCATCCCATCTTTCCCCAAAACCTGTTGAATTTCCCACTATGATTTCTCCACTAGACCTGGGAGAGACTACAGTAGATTGTGATTTCCCCAGGGAGAAGTGGGGAGAGGGATTAGAGGCCATGAGGGGGTGGGGTGGGAACCAACAGAAGGAAAAAGGGACAAAATAAATAGGTCTGTCCAGACTAGAGTTAAGAAGAGGAAAGATGGGATGATGCCGTACAGGTTCCATGGCAGAGTTGTACAAGCAGGACATTGAGAGTCCAGGAGAACCTGAACCTCCCAGGTACTGGGAGTATGTACTGTATTTGAAGAAGGCCCATGGTTTGAAGTATTAGTTCAGCTGAGGGTTCCCCAGGAAGAGCTGATGTTAAGCCACAACCACCCTCCAAGCCATCATGCTGGGAAGAGAGGGAGAAGAGAGAAAGATGTTGTCAAGCCTAGGAGGGATTGCCTAGGGAGCTGATAGCATGTCAAGCTAAGCCCTAGCAAAAGTCAAAGTAGATAACTCAGCATTGTCAACTCAGGATCCTTGAGAGAGGAGGAGCAGGCGTGAGAGATTGACAAGTGTGCTCTCAATGTGGTGTTATAAGCCCTCCCTGTTGCGCCACCCCTTGTACCAACCCTCAAGGAGAGACTCTGGAGTGAAACTCTCATCGTCTAGGGTGGCTGGTGGGATGGGGAACCCTGAGGAAGGAGAAACCGGACTTTGTGACACAGCGGTGAGAGGAGGTAGCTCAAACTTCTTAGAACTTGTTAAGTTTGTTCATTGTTCCCCAAGTTCAATCAATCCTGTTGTGTTGATGAGTTCTCCAGCCTCATTCATGGATCTTAGATTGGGAGAAGGGAACTTGACTAATCCACAAGGAGTCAGTGGGGCTCACAGCTTGTTTGGGTCAAAGCAGCATCACACTAACCCGAAAGAAGTGAACATATAACAATGTAAAAAGAGAATGTTTGCCATTTTTCAGTTATTATTGTGTGTTTGTTTATGTTATTGATATGCCACCTATATTTCCATAGGGGACCCAAGGCAGCTCAAATTAAAACTATGCAATATTCACAGATTTTAAAATGCCATTAAAAACTATATTTAAAACAATTACATATTTATCAGTATTACAACTGCAATTGAAAAACAATCTTTAAAACATAAGAACCGGTAAACATTACTAATGCTTGAGGACTCTCCTTTAGAAAGATTCACGTACATTCTCTTAGTATTGCTAGTAGCATCTTCTGTATGAATACTTGGGACGGCATAAGAAAGAAGGTGGGCGACCAGGGTGGAGTAAGTTACATTCAAAAGATTACAGCAGGTAAAAATAACACTTGATTTTCATGCCATCTGTTAGTATTCCCTAAATAGCACCCCTGCTTCAGAAAAGAGGTGGTGGTGGTGGTGGTGGTGGGGAAATTATCTTTGTAAAGGAAGGATTTTTTCAAGGGAGGGGGCAAAATCCTTTCTTGTGTATGCTTGTAAAGTCTCTTGTGATTTTTGTGAACTTTTTCAAGAGATGTGTGTGATACATGTATACTTGTTAAAATGGTCCGATATAAAATTGATCCTTGAGAGAGGCGCAGGCGCGAGAGATTGACAAGTGTGCTCATTTCGAGTTTACCGTCAGATCTGTGTTAAATTTTTAGACACATGGATATAATAATAATAATGGAAGTGTGCTTTGAATGGACAAATGCTTTTTCTGCTAGATAGCTGTAGGATGGCTGTTTACAGAAAGATAATGTTTTAAACCCACTGAATATAAGGTTTGCAACTTTGCTTTCATTGGGATCAGTTACGGTGGATGGATTAGAATCTGATGACACATGAAAGGCTGATGTCTTATGTTATATAGCTTAGGCCCCTCAGACTTTTCACATTAGATATCCAAATACCATCTTCATCTATCTCACTTCCAAAATCCTCTATTTAAATTGATCCTTTTCTACCTACTTCAGATTTATTTTAGGTATTTTGTCTGGGATAGTTTATGTGAAGTGAATCTTTGTACATCTGAGACAGGGATCTGTTTTTCTCAGTGATATGTACAGACAAGAAACACGATAGAGGTAAATGTCTCCCCCTGAGGAAAATTTTCCTTTTAAAGTTCCTTTACTTTTTAAAAATCACAACATTTCAGAGCACAGCCAGCATTTCTGCTATAAATTTTCTGGTGGTTATCAAGAAATGTGTGATTTATATGTCAGAAATGAACAGACAACAGCTATTCAATAATAGCAATTTATCAGGAAACAGTCAAGGACATTTTAGTTTGGATCTGATGGGATTTGGCTCTGAACAGTGTTGAATGTTAGCAGAGATAAACTCCTCAGCTTGTTGAATCCACTTATATGGAATGATGTTGTTTTGAAGTGATACTGGCAGATAATTGGATGATGCTTTGTGTTGAATAGCCATAGAAGATAATTGGATTCCCCCCCCTCTCTTTTTTGTCTAGGTGCTGGACTGGATTGAAAACCATGGGGAGGCTTTTCTTAGTAAACATACAGGAGTGGGAAAATCCCTTCATAGGGCACGAGCTCTTCAAAAAAGGCACGATGATTTTGAAGAAGTAGCACAGGTAAGAGAGCGAAAGATCTGCGCATACTGTGAGGGCAAAGTGTGCAGTACACTGAGGACACGAGAAAATGGCTATCCTTTATATTTTGGCATTCACCTACAGATGCTTTGTTTTATTGTTTAATATTATTAAAAGTATTTATGTATTGCTCTTCTGTCTACCAAAAACTGTTAAAGTGATATGGAAACAGAAATAAATCCAATATATGACCAATATCTTTTTAAAAAATAAGCCGTATGTTCTTTTAAAAATGTGAAAAATACTGTACATTTAAATTCTGGAGGTAAGGCAGAATAATACAACAGTAACTTTTTCAACCTTGTTACATAGGCTGCCTCTAGAGTATGACAAAGAAAACACTTCATTGTTGTTCTTCGTGAACCCCACTAAGAAATATTTGAGACTGCAGAATACACCATTATCTTTCATTGTTTGGTGCATCTGATGTCAGGTCTGATGGTTTTTCTCTCTGCTCTTACCTAGATGGTCAGCCCCATGGTTAGCCCCACAATATGGAGTTCCAAAGGGATCATTATGATTGCCCATATTAATAATAAAGTTGCTGATATTAGATTAAATGAGATGATCTGGAGCTTTCTGATGTGTTTCAAAGAGGTAGCTGTGTAAGTCTATTTCAGCAACAAAAAAGCAGAATGAAAAGAAAAACAAAAGTATTGTCACACTTTTATGACTAAGAAATTTATTTCAATGTGAGCTTTTATGGGTTGCCATCCACTTCTTCAGAAAGCTGACATTGAAATAAATGGGTTAGTCTTAAAGTTGCCATAGTACTTTTGCTTCTGTTATGCTTTTGTTATATTATTTCTGGTGGCCATCATCAATATGCTAAAGAATCCCATTTTGTATTTTGTTAACATAGCATCAATGAGTAGCCATCCTAATTCTGACCCAGTTTCATAAAATGGATGAGAATCTTTATCTCTTTATGGTAGGCTTGTCATCCTCACACGTACCATGATATATCTCTGAAGGTCAACACATAAAATATAATGACCTGAAGGATTGCAATAGTCTGCTGTTCTTATTGCCCTAGCCTGAGGAGATTGCTGTCTTTTTAATATTTTCCTGTTGCCCTTGTTTATACAGTACATTTTAGTATCATAATTAATTCATCTCTTTATTGGCATTTACAGCCACAAGTAGATACAAATACATTTCTCCTTAATTGATGCTTCCCATAATATACATATTGAATTCCTTTGGGCTCATTTTTAATTATGGAAGCATCCCTAATTCTCTCCCCTGTCATCTTTCCAAGGTCCACTGGCTTTAACTGGCAGGGAAGAGTTGTTCCTGGTCAGTGGAATAGCAGATTATGAAATAAAGGTTCAGTCAATACTGGGTGGGATAACACATCATCATTTGCCAGGTGATAATCCATTTGGTGTATAGCAGAGGTACACAATGCTATGGGTTCCCAAGAGTGTTTCTGGCTCAGCGTTTGGGGCTACATGGATTGGAGAAAAGTTCCTCTTTCTTTTCTTGGATTCAATGGACAATCTTCTCTCTGCTCATACTCCAGAGAGGAAATATGAACTCTGTTGCAGGGGAAGTATTCACCTGTAGAGGAACATCAATCCTCCTGTGAGCACATTTAAAAGTTTTTGGGAGGTAATCACTGTACATATAAGCCCTTCCTTCTCTTTGTTGTCCTGTGATGTGATGAGAGGAATTTTGTTGTTTCCCCTGTTTCTCTGGATGTCTCTGAGGTAGTGGGAGTATAAAAATAATCTCATTATCATTTGCTGCCATATTATAGATATCTCGTTAGTCAAATGCATAAATGAACCGGGAAGTCTTGTGGCACCTTTAACACTAACTAGTTTTTCATACACTGGTCTGTGTCAACAAATACATAAATGTGTACTTTTGTTAGGTAGTGGTGGTTCTTGTTCTTTTTCTCATGCATTCTCAAGTCACCTCTGATTGATGACAACCCAATGAATTGGTGACCTCCAAAACGTCCCATCATTAACAGTCCTGATCAGCTCTTGCAAATTCAAAGCTGCACCTTCTGTTATGAAGTCAATCCATCTCATATTTGGTCTCCTTCTTTCCTACCACCTTCAACTTCTTTCAGCGAGTCCTGTCTTCTCATGATGTAGCCAGAGTATGACAGTCTCAGTTTCATCATTGTTTCTTGTTACTGATGGCTATATTGCTGAGTGTATGTGATGTGGAAGAGTCACATTCTGTTTTTTAAAACCATGTCCTGAGTGCATAGACTTCTAGTAGTAATGACCTGACCTAAACCATGTGTAGGTGAGCCAAATAAAGAGAGTATTCAGTTCTTCAAAACACAACAAAAAACACGCTCCAGTTTATGAATGTGGGATATTATGCTTCTGTATTCATGATTCAAAACACCAGGAAATGGCCCAGTATTGCTGCACAATTTTGTGCCCACATTGCCAAAAAGAAAAAAGATACCAAACTTTACATAGCTCAACATAGAATGTTGAGGACACCATTGTCAGAGATCAACCATTCTCAATCTTTTTTTTTTGTGACAGCCATAAACACAATATGAAAGAAATCTAGGCTAAATCAGGATTGTATACATCACATAATGAACGTACGAGGTGGTGTGTGAAGAGTCCTTTCCCCGTCTGTGGTCCCCTTCAAATGTGCCATATGGTCCCCATTGAGAAGATCCTCTTGTGCTTACTACCATTCACAAAGAGACACCAAGCAGGGCAAAATCCCAGAACCAGACTCTTTTTTTCATCAGTTGCCCACTTCTCACCCAAGTACAGATTGTCAGGGCTCAGTCTACTGAGTCAGTTACAGGTCAACAGGGGTGAGATTACTTTCACTTTACCCTGTACCCAGGCAGTTCATAAACCTTTAGGTTCCCCTCCTGAATATTTTTAGCCAGTAGTCTCAGTCTCTTAAACTGTCTCTTGGGACACCAGCAACACAGTTTGTTGGCTGGTAGGGTTCACTGTGGAAGGGCAGAATATTGGGAACAGAATGGAATTCTTGCTCTTCTGATTGATGTCATCCAATTTGACATGCCAGGGAAGAGGAAACTAGGGGAAATCACTGTCTCACTTTTCTACATGGCAAGATACTTTTAAAGCTGAGGTTTGGAATTACAAAACGCTACCCAATAGATGTCACACGTCTTGGTGGAAGATGTTTTTGCATTATCTCTCTACTCAGATATTTGATTTTTAATATTTTGCTTTGTTGATTCAGAATGCTACATACTGATCTGAAGCAGGACTCCTATTCTACTTGAGTTAATTACTAAATTCCACACTGACATTTGCAGCAGCTTGATATATCTCTTGTCTCTGGATAGATTTATACCAGAATCATCTTACTAATTTATTGAGGTTTAAATGAAGCCTCAGAATGCTGTGTGGCACATCAGGACATAAACAGATATCCAAGATGTATTGAAAGATTAAAGGCTTGTGAAAATAGCACACAGTGTTTTGGGAAAGTATAACAGTAGAAGCAAACTGTAGAAACCAGACCTTGTCAGACTTGAATTCTTTTGAAGATTTCTATTTTGTGTTGGATATATTTTATTTTGTTGTTTGGGGTGGAAATCCTGTTCATACACTGGCCACTCAATGGTGATCTCTTGTGTAGTTCACACTTACTCTCCTGCTCGGTTTCAAAGTTACATACAGGGAAAGAAAGGGACTATAGAAAATAATATACACAAGGCTACCAATTAAGGAGGAGGTTGTTGCATGCACATATACACCATTCAGCATGTGTGATAATTCTTTAAAAATTCTTCTATCTCTGATTGTAAAATATAAGTACATATTGCTCTATGGTCCTAATGACTCCTGGTTCACTCTCTAGTCCTGCCTTCTGGTTGGCCATCTGATCCTGATTATTTTGGGTCTTCTTGATTCTTGCTTCCCAGTTTCTGACTTTCTTCGGAAATTTCCCCATAGCCAAGCCCTGTCAGTTACGCAGAAGAACTTAGGTCCAGTCTGTAGATAATATTGGTAAAGCCATTAAAGACTGGGAGAGAAGAGTTCTTTATAGCTCATGTGGTTATGTCTTTCACCTAGGACAACAGGAATGCAGACTGCAAAATGGGCGGAAAAGATGGAAATTAAAATGTGAGTTTTTCATCCTATAGGTGGCACTCTTTGTGCATTAGGAGGGCCTTCTGCCTCTTTGAAAGGTTTGCCATCTTCTAAATCTAGATTGTAAACATCCAGTTTAAATACTAAAGGGTAGCCATTGGAAACCACGGCATTTTCTTCAAATGCCTCTGCCCTTTTAAGGTTTAAACACCTTACCAATTTTATTGCTAGTAAGATTTAAAACGATCTATTTCATGTTACCTGCTAGCTTTGCATTTCCAGATCTTTCTTCATCTTCCAGCAGCAATGTATGAAATGATCTGCATATAGGATAGATGGATGTGTGATGGCAATTATTTAAATTCAGCACTTGCTAATTGAAACCATTAAAAATCCTTGACATGTATTTCAGGGAGAAAGAAATGTGGCTATACATGAAATTAAGCAAGGCTTTTCTAGTCTTGTGAGTCACTAAAAATGAGATGAAATGTGAAAGTGTTGATAGAGGCACTGCATTATGGTTCTTAGCGTTTGCTCCCAGAATGGGAAATAAAAATGTAGAGATTTAAGAAATCACAGTTTGACTGTTCTGTAAATTTCTTATTTAATGTCATCAAAAAACCAGATTGTGTGTATTCATAGATATATGGGGATAATATAATATACCAATTTTGTATTAATAAAGGGGAAGGGACAAAGCCCAATTTAAGAGTCAATGCAATTCTGAAAGGAAGATGGGGTTCCACAGGGGTAAATGGAATTGGTGGTTATACCCCAAATGGTTCTGGTGACAGGGGGTGGTGGTGGTGGTTATTGTGTATTTAGATATTTCTTTAGTAGATGTTAATTAGATGTTTTGTTCTCTCTACTTTTGTTTTTGAAAATAAAATAAAAATAAAAACCCACTGACAAGAAAATGGAATAATTTACAAAATCCATGTGTACAAATGGGCATTTCAGACTGATATTAACTGTTATATTTAAATATATTTTTGTTTAACATGCCCATGCTGTGATCATTTTCAGTGATCAAACAACATTTACACAATACCTTCACAAATTATTTTATTCCATAGACAATATCAATTAATGGCACAATTATGATACAGAAAAAAAAATCCAAAATAAAACAATATGATATATATACAAAAGATGGTAGAGGAAAACCAATAATGGGGTGGAGACTACAGTGGCTGTATAACCATTTTCAATGCACTGCATTTGATTTTGCCTTTGATAGATGTGTTCTCTTTATTATTTGGCTTTTTCATTTCAAGCTGAATGTTTGTTCCTCTTTCTTCTTAGTCATGAGATATACATTCAACCCTTATTTCCACTTGTAAACCACTAACATTTGATTTTTTAAAAATTGGGTTTTTGTAGGAGAATCTTTTCTAACTCCCATTAGCAACAAGTATCTTAGAGTCCTTGTAGGAAGGAGTTGTTATAAATTGGATGGCCCCATTTATATTGGTCACCAAAGCAAAGGCTTTATTACCGCACCCCCACCTGCATCTGTCAGCAGTAAACAATATAGCGAGATCGTGTTCCATGACAAACTGAAGCATATCTTTTGGTTAACTTCTGCATGCTTTTTATCTAATTTCACGGAGTGATATGCATAAGATGAGAATAGCAGAGAAGAACACCCAGTGCGCGCGCGCGCACACACACACACACACACACACACACACACACACACACACACACACACACACACACACACACACACACACACACACAGAGACAAACTCCATCTCTCCTGCTTCTCTGTGGCTTTTTAAAATGCTTCAGTTTTCATGTCAGGCACTCTACTGACTAAAAAAGGATAGACTAAAGGTTTCCTGGTCCTTTTTGCATGGAACAAGGAGCTCAAATGCTCTTCTAGGGAGCCAGTGTACATCTCTGTTTCTGGGGTATGAAGAGAACCCTAGCTTGTTTCAAAATACTATAAGGAAGGGGATGTCATATTGAGAAACTCAGGGTTTCAGATTCGATGGAAGAGCATGTGCATATTGTCTATACATAACATGCCAAAAATCCATGAGCCAATTTTGATACTTTCATTTTGAATGTTGGAAACTATGGAGCAGTGTTGTGAAGGAAGTTGTTGAAAACCTGAGGATTGTCTTGATGGATCAGGCCAAAAGATCAGCATTCTGTTCCTAACAGTGGCCAGTCCGGTGCCATGTCTCCTGGTCTCATGGCTTTGTATCATCCCAAGATTTCAAATTTAGATGGGTTATAGGTTGCTTCACTTCAGAGGGAGCATTTGGCTCCTTTTCCTAAACTTCCACTGTGAAGATGTGACCCTCCATGGGTCATTGGTCTCATGCACAATATGGACAATATAGGATGGGTAACTATAGCTTGATTGTGGTACAAGTGGAAAGGATGTAGGGATCCTAGTAGATGACATGCTAAATAGGATTCAGTGGTATGGTGTAATGGCACAAAAAACACATCCAATTCCAGGCTGCATGGACAGAAGTATAGCATCCAGATCAAAAAGTGTAATAATAGTATTGCTCTATTTAGCCTTGGTCAGATCTCATCTGGAGTACTATGCCAGTTCAGGGCACCATTTTAAGGAAGTTATTGACAGCTTGGAATACATCCATAGAAGGATGTCCAAGATGGTAAAGGGTCTAGAAACCAAGTTCTGTGAGGATAAGTTGAAGGACAAGACTGTGTTTAGCCAGAAGAAAAGACTTCAGAGATGGTACAATAACCATCTTCACATATCTGAAGGAAACTAGTTTTCTGTTGTTCAAGAGGGCAGGACCTGAACCAGTGGATTCAAATTACAAGGAAGAAAATTCTTGTTAATTGTTAGAAAGCACTTCCTGACTTTGACAGTGGAATGGACGACCTCAGAAGATGGTGCTCTGCAGGTTTTGAAACAGAGATAAACACCTATGCTAAAGCATCGGTGAAGGATGCTTTAACTCTGGGTTTCTGCATTGACAAAAAGCTGGACATCCAACCCTTCCAACTTGACAATTGTATAATTTTGCTACTACCTTTTCTTGTGTAAAGAAGGACATGGTGGCACTGCGGGTTAAACCACAGAAGCCTCTGTGCTGTAAGGTCTGTAGATCTTCAGCTGTAAGAGCGAATCCACGTGACCGAGTGAGCGCCTGTCGCTTGTCCCAGCTCCCGCCAACTAGTGGTTCGAAAGCATGCAAATATGACTAGATAAATAGGGGTCACTTCGGTGGGAAGGTAACAGCATTCCGTGTCTAGGTCACACTGGCCATGTGACCGCAGAAGATTGTCTTTGGACAAACATTGGCTCTATGGCCTGGAAACGGGGACGAGCACCGCCCCCTAGAGTCGGATGCAACTGGAAAAATTGTCAAGGGGAACCTTTAGCTTTACCTTTTTCTTGTGTAAAAGTGTTCTTTGTAGCAAAGTATTCCAGCCAGCACCTGTGCAGTCTTGACAAATCCTGTCTTGCCTGATGACCTTGAGTTGCTCTGAGTCCTTTTTACCTGCTGTGAATCCACATTGACTGTGTTTTTCAAGTGATGACTTGCGTGGAAGATAAGCCATTATAGGAAAATGGACAGAATGTTCTTATTATATCACAACATCTCATGCACTTCAGTGCAATTAATTATGCATTGAGCTGTGAGCCACCAAATATTGAGGAATCATGGTATTGCATGCATATAGTGTTCAGCATCATGTTACAACCCCTAGATGCATTGAAAAGTGACTGAGGACACGTGTAGCCGTCTTCGTACTTAGGAATCCTGCAGACCACAAGATACCCCATGACCCAATCTGAAAAAGATTTGTCATTTGACTGTGCCAAAGTTAACTCTCCCTGGTAAAAGAATAAACCATATCCACCATGGCTGTTCATGATTGTCCTCTCATCCCCCTGTGAAATATTAAAAGAGAAAACAGCAACCAATACATGAATGCAAAGCAGGGCTCTGTTTCTTTACACTTTTAATAGTTCCCTTTTAAAGTTTAGGCTTTGTCAGGTAATCATACAGATGGCATAGTACAGTATAATCAATTATATCATGAAACCTGATAAGAATGACAGCAAAACTTTCTGCCATCAGCTTGTAAATGTTAACACCATTTCTTCAATGCACAATATAGAAGAAGGTGGGATGTGATTAGAAGGGTTGTTTCCATTGTAGTTCCGGGCCCCCTCACTCACTGTGGAGAAAAAGCCATTGTGTTCTGATGATAATATTGGTTCCTGAATACTGACAGTTCTTCTGCTGACTTATACTCTGCAGTATATTCTTGAATAATAGGATATTGTTTCCAGATGTACTGAATAATCTTCATAGAAAATATAGAACTGAGTTAAATGTTTAACTGAATGTATTTTGATTCACTCTAATTATCCATCATCACGTGAAAAAACAGAAAATGAATTGTTATTAGCTGGTGGGGTTGTTGTTGTTGTTTTGGTGCTGCCGTTTTTTTCCTTTTGAATTTTCTACAAAAGGACTGGGTTGTGAAATCCTGTTGATCACCACAGGATCTAACTGAGTTTGTGTACTATACTGGATGAGGCTAGAATCTCACAGATGGAGTGCTTTCCTCAACAGTACACAGTAACAGAACAACACATTTCGTCTAGCAGCAGTGTTCTCAGGGTATGTGGTTTGCAAGTTGTAACCTGCTAGCTGTTAGGACTCCTTCATAACTGAATGTATTGTGAAATATTCTCCAGGAGACCACCCCTGCCTCTGAAGTGCTTAATTTTGTGTTCCTCCATCAGCTCTGAAAGATTCCAGAGTTCACAGAAATTAGTATATGCTGAGCTGTTCCGAGCTGTCAAACAGGCTAGATCTGGAGGAGGTGTACGTTTTAAACTATTTCATAGTCTGAAACTATTTCATGCCTATTGGGAGATTATTCTATGTGAGCTTTTGCTAGCTCTCTTTGCAAAGACGATCCTCTGGAATAGCTTCTTTCATGTTATGATTCTGGATTCCATTCCTGGATTTTGGAAGTGTAAATACGTGTGATAGTGCTCTAATTGCCAGCATTATGTGACTTGCACTTTGTTTCCTGCTCTGTTCACTGGCAGAATACCTATACTAATGCTGACAAGCTACTGGAAGCTGCAGAGCAATTGGCTCAGACTGGAGAGTGTGACCCTGAAGAGATCTACAAAGCAGCACGGCATCTAGAAGTGCGGATTCAGGATTTTGTCAGAAGAGTAGAACAGAGGAAGCTACTTTTGGACATGTCAGTCTCCTTCCATACTCATACTAAAGAGGTAAGATTCTTGCAGTGTGATAGGTCTTCAGTAACAATAGTCCTGCATTGTAAAGTCACAGTCAAGTTGTGGCATGCTAGATTGAATGTATAATGTACAGCATGACAACTCAAAAGACTTAACAGATTGTGTATCATGCATTAAAAGCCGAGCTGTCTTCTTGTCTGATTTGCATGTCATAACTCTTAAGAAAAAGTAGAGATGATTTTCTTTTTTTTAATTTCATGTTTATCACAGTCCTGTAAAAGGTCACATGATGTACTGAGTTCATAATGATCAGTAATAATGTGTAATTTTAGTGTGTATGACACAATGGTGTCAGTGGCCTTCTGCTTACAGAAAGTGTTCCATCAGTGGAACAGAGGGAAGGAAAGTTCCACTCCCCCCTCCTCACATCTTCAGTGGGACTTTCTCCTCCCCTCTCTGCCCCATGTAGTAGATATTTAAGGTGTTACAGAGAAAAGAGGAATTGCCTTTCCCAGTTCCACTGATGGATCTACAGTGGACCTTCTACTTACAGAATTAATCTGTATTGGAACGGTGGCTGCAAGTCGAAAAGTCTGTAGGTCAAATTTCTATTGACCTACAATGCATTGAAAACCGATTAATCCCATAACTGGCAGTTTTTATTCTATTTTTGTTCCATTTTGGTTTTTTTCTGGTCTGTAAGTCGATTCTCCGGCTGCAAGTCGAATCTAAATTTTGCGGCCAGAGAAGTCTGTAACTTGAAAATTCTGTAAGTCGAGCCGTCTGTAAGTCGAGGGTCCACTGTATTCCCATCAGCAATATTGTGGTGAGTGATAGCTATTTTTTCCTTTCGTATTTATGAAGCATCAAGTTGTTTTCAATTTTTGATACTATTCTAATAAAACTTTCTGGTGAATAATTGACAATAGTTTTAGATCCCATATTATTCAACTCATTGCTCAGAAAAGTTAGTATTTGGACTATAACTTCCAAATGCCAACATGACTAATGGTCTTTCTAGCTGCAAGGTTCTGGGAGATATAGTCTGAAAAAGCTCTGATTCAAATTGTGTCCAAAATGCATTCCCTTATGTGATATTCAGTAACTTACTCAGGACTAGACAAAATGCTGTTTTTGTTCAAGTGAAAAATGCACAGAGATAAGATACTCCTCCAGCAGACACAGAGGGTAGGACACTGAAATTAGAAAGACCCTAGGGGTGTAATTACAGCATGCTTCACATTTTTCTCTTTTAGACCAAAGTCTGTTCAGCAGTGTGTGTCTTTGGAAGATATGTTTTATTCTGCAAGGAGAACGGATTAATCTGAATCATTGTTTTTTCATGCACTGTAGCATCTGTATACCACAGCACACTTGATCCATAAAGTAACCCTCAGAAGCTAAAGGCTTTGTCGGTATTAGCTGAGTTTTGTGCTTCACACAAGTAATTCGTAATAAGCTGCAGCAGAGGTGCTTGAACAAACAAATGTCTTTGGTTACAGAAAAGTAGTGTAAAGGAAATATTCTATAACACATTATTCTTTCTCTTCAGCATCTGGAATGGCATGAAATGTTTTTAGGTATCGATGGAACATAACTACACAGTATGCGTTCATTTCAAAACTGATGGATGAGGGAAAGTTACTCTTTTGGACTATAACCACCAGAATACCCTAGCCAGCAAAAGTCTTTAAAAGCAACTTTTTCAATCTATGTTCTGGTCTCTTTTGATTATTGTGGGAGGGCCTGCTAAATTATTAGGCTATACCAAAGCTTAGAAAAGGTAGTTTTGTTTACTGCAAAGTAGTTTTGTTTACTCCTGGAATTTTCCAGAATCCTTATCTCTGCTTATGATTAAGACATGTCAGGTTGTGCCCTTTTTTCAGTTCTTAATTCCCCCCCCCCCAAAAAAATATATGTAGCACAGGCTGATTGTGATCACCATCGCAATCTTTTGCATCTGGTTTACCTTATTGATTGATTGGTTGTTTGGTTTGTTGGTCGGTTGGTTGGTCAGTTGATTGATTGTCCCACCCTCTTCCAAAAAATCTCTTAGCTATTCTCTGGTCCTGTTACAAAGATTATATTCTGGTTGATGGTGTGTTATTTTTATCAAGTTCTGATGTCAGGTTAGTTCTCTGTATCTGTATAAAATGACTGAAATCAAAGTGATACTTTGAGAAGCTGGTTGTTTCAGCTGGGCTTTCCATTTGTCAGAGAAGAGGCAGAACATTTGCTTAATCCTTAGAAAGTTTTCATAGAATGATTCAAAGTTGTCAGAAGTGATTTACTTTTGAAATTCTAGGAGAGGGGTGAGGCAGTCATGGAAAGCACATGAAGATTTCTATCAAGATCAAGTCCTGTGTCATGTTTAGCAAATGATCATACACACCAGAGGGAAAATATGTTAAGTGCTTGGGAATCTACACCGCTAGACCAAGGATTTATGGAATGTACGAGGCATGGAAAATGGTAAGAACTTCATGGTTCTTTCCAGACAGCCTAACAAATCACTTCCTTTCCAGTACAGGATACTGCATCTGTTAGAGATGCACACTCTGCTGTAAACTGTCACAATTTTAAAAACGGGAATAGCTCTTTTGATGCTGATTACATTCATTTACCCTTTTCCTTGATTGGTGAAATGAGCATAGAATTTAATTTGCCCTTGACAGTTCATGCTCTTAATTAGCTCCAGGTTCATAATGGTAGGCTAATTCAAGGAGTATTTAAAGTGGAAATATGCGCCTGCCTATCATGCTGAAAAAATATAGAGCATCTGACTAACACAATATGATATAGCAGGATGGATGAACTTTGAATTTCCCACATATATTTCCTTGGGTTTTGGAATGCTCATTGAGGCAGGCATAGCCATCTTAAGCACATTTTCTTGGAATGCACATCATACTTGGCTGTATCAGTATGATCAATGGAACTTTGAAACATAATCAGATTTTTTGGCACGGCAAATACCTTACACCAGAAGTGTGTTGTTGTTGTTGTTTTTTTAACAGAAGAACCTGAAATTGGCCTAACGTTAAACCAAAGCTTGCCTTACTTTGGCATTCTAGGTACCTTCTTTCTCCCCATCTCCTTGTTGTGCTTTGTTTCATTTTTTTATTTGTTTTTTGTTCACTGGACCTTGACATGATGAAAATTGCTGCCTGTGGTTTAAATCTACAGCATTGGGGATGGTTTATGAACATGTGCAGGCTACACAGGTATATGTGCAGACTGGGATGTCCCCAGACTGTGCAATATTTACTTTCCATTGGGTTGTGTCCTCATGCCCTCCAATGAAAAGTATAGTTCCAAACATAAAAGCTAGCACGGATAGGAGGTTGTGTCATCTTTCTTATACACGCTCCTCCTCTTAGTTTTTGCTTAACCTCAAGCTCCAGTGCTAGCAGTGTTTCATTTTTGTCTCAATTAGAGCATCCATGTGAGAAATGAAAGATCATTCGAAATCAGATTTTAGTTGTAAGTTGTTTCTGAGTTATTTTCTTAATCATATTAAAACCCGTAAATTCTTTGTGCTAGACTTTCCCTGTCATCAGTGAAGATTCTAGGAGATTAAATCCTTCTGAGTCAAGGAGTTGCACTTTAATAATTTGTAGTATGCAAATCCTTGCTGTTGGAGGTTATGATCTTGGAATAAGACTCTTAATGCTGTTTTATGTCTACAGATCTTATTTTAAACAAATCTATGTGGCTGGACTGCAAATATTTAGAATTCGGCTTACATTATTTTATTTTTGTTTATTTTTGCCATTTCTTACTCCCCAAAATAGGAACTTACACTACAAGGCAGCTTACACTAAATTAAATAAAAATAAGTTCAATTCAATAATGAAAAAGTCAGCTATTATCATATGTGGTGGATTTGTAGAGTAGCAAAACAATATTGGGTAGGAGTGCATACTGTGTTATTGGGATGTTTTAAAGGACAGAGCCTGAAGCTGAGGCTCCTTTGGCCATCTTATGAGAAGAGAAGACTCCCTGGAAAAGACCCCGATGTTGGGAAAGTATGAGGGCAAGAGGAGAAGGGTACAATAGAGGACAAGATGGTTGGACAGTGTCATTGGAACTTCCAACATGAATTTGACCAAACTCCGGCTGGCAGTGGAAGACAGGAGGGCCTGGCGCGCTCTGTCCATGGGGTCACGAAGAGTCGAACACGACCTAATGACTAAACAACAACAATCCCATATCTATAGGGCAACATCTCTAGGGAGCAATAGCAGTGGTTGTGGGATTCTCCCTTCACCATTAGTCATTAATATGTTTCCAGGAGAGTAAATCAAATTGATTTATTACTTCATCTGAGAACTGGAACAATGTCACTCCAACTTTGTTTTCATTGTCCACTGGGGGAATTGATATAAACAGATGAGATGTTGTACATAATTATAGAAGGATGTTGACAACCTGGAATGTGTCCAGAGGAGGGCAACCAAAATGGTCAAAGGTTTGGAAGCCATGTCCTGTGAGGAGCGGCTTAGGGAGCTGGGAATGTTTAGCCTTACAAAAAGAAGGTTAAGAGGGGACATGATAGTCATGTTTAAATATTTGTAGGGATGTCATGTCCAGGAAGAGACAGGTTTGTTTTCCGTGGTTCCAGACAATAGGACAAGGAGCAGTGGTTTCAAACTACAGGAAAAGAGATTCCACCTGAATCTCAGGAAGAGCATCCTGACAGTCAGAGCTGGTCGGCAGTGGAATAGGCTGCCTCAGAGTCTGGTGAAGTCTCCTTCCTTGGAAGTTTTTAAGCAGAGGTTGGATGGCCATCTGTCGGGAGTGCTTTGATGGAGTTCCTGCATGGCAGGGGGTTGGACTCAATGGACCCTGTGGTCTCTTCCAACTCTGTGATTCTATGATTCTATGATTCTATATATACAGTGGCTTTCCCTAACTTCTTACTATCCGATTGGCTTCTGTGAGCCACAGGTGGCACTAGAGCTACAATGTATACTGTACTTGTTTAAATAATCAGTTAAAATACTGTATTCTGAAAAGATTCTCTGATGGATCTGGCAGTAGTTTTTTAAAGCATACCTGTTTTAAATATAGGCGCATCAAGCACCATCTTGGGCGGGGGGCAGGGGGAGGACCAAATTGGCTTGAGATTTGTGTAGACAGAGGAACAGTATCATTCCAGAGGGCATTTCCATAGACTTCTCAACAAAGTCAGATGAAATGGTTAATGGCTAAGATGAGCACATATGAAAGGATTGTGTAGTCTTTTGTGATCATTATATCTCTCGATTTGATTACCAGATTTTGATGGAATGTTTGCACTGTTTCTTCAGAGCAAGAAGAATTCAACTCAGTATGTCTTAGGAAAATTCTGGTCAGTCTGAGGAACTATTGGCTAACATTATTTAAATTGCTCTCCACAGGGGTGAGCATCTTCCTGCATAGTCTAATCTAAACAATTTGGACAGATTATTATTTAAGTGATAGTCCTGACTACTTAGAATTAGTGGGTCAATCTGGAATGCATTTGGGTCACTGTTAGAAAGACAGACAAAATACATTTCATTATTTAACTATTTTAAGGGCATTGAAGCCATGTAGCAGGCTATAATTGCAATCAATCAACTTATCACATTTGGTTTTTTATAGCTTGCTATCAGATTTAAGGCTGCATATTGCAAGTTTCTACAGTAATAGTGGCTGATATGGTTGTACTTAATAATCAGAGATTTGATATATCTATATTTTAGAATAATAATGTCCAGATGATGTCTGAGTTGCTATGCTGGCAACAGTAGCTTTGCACAAATGGTATGTAAACAAGCATGAATTCATAATAGTTTATCTCTCTTTTTTTCTAAAATTAAAAGCGATATAACATTGTTTGTCACACACCCATTCCCCTGTTTGTTTCTCCACACAACCCAGGTTTACTTTTGGGTGTGACATTTATTTTTCAATCCTTTTCCGCTTCTACCAGAGGAGATATTCCTCACTATATCAAATAGGACTCTTCAATCAGTGTTATTCAATTAAACAATGTTTATTAAAGTGTTCACAAGTAAATCATATAAAGTAGATCATGGATGATCTTATTTTATTCATGCAATCAACTGTACTTTTATAACATTTATATTTGCTTAGACAGAATCATGTTACTTCAAGTATTTATTCATTTCACATCTTCTTCTCTATCTCTCTATTCTTCTCTAACACCAGACTGGTCCTAACTGCCAAAACTGCATCTCTCTAACTGAAGTCCCTAACTCATCCCTACTTCTTCCCTAACTGTGACCTAACTCCAAAACTCAGATTCTAACTGCTCTTTAACTGTCATCCATTCTTCTTAAATATCCTTAGTTCCGCCTCTTCTGTACAGCCATTGGCTCCTGAATCAGGGTTCCATTGTGATGGACAGGAGTGGTTCCTGACCTGTCCGTCACATTGTTACACAATAGGACCACAGTATTCACAGAGGATCCATTCCAAGCCCTCCCCCGAAAAACACAGAAATAGCGAACGGTATACAAAGCATTGTCTTTGGCTACCTCCAGTGGCTAATTCTGGTAAATACACAAAGGAAATATGGATAAATATGTATTTCTGTGTTTTTTAATTTGATTTTTCAGGCAACAGATAATTGAATCTGTGGATGCTGATCCAGTGGATGGGGGGGTTTCCTGCTCTATTTAATCATTAGCAGGACATTGCTTTTTAGTTTTTTAAGAAATTAAAATGGCAAAAAATAGCCAGCCCCTTCAATTGCCTTTTAAAGAATGAATTAAACTAAGATGAAACATTAATCATTACTCAAAAAGTTGGCATAAATTTCATGACAAATGGTAAAAATGAGATGTAGAACAGCCTAACCAATTATGTGCAGCAAAATAATTTTTAATAGAACATGTCATTTGTAACATGTAATTTGACTTCAAGGAAATTTTTCTTCAGATGAGGAAATGACTATGATGACTTAATTTTATCCTAAACTACGTAGATTAAACTAGTTTGTATTTAATCCTAAACTAGAAGGTACAGGTTCCTCTGTGGATAGTGTGCCATGTGAGAAAGGGCATCTCGATTAATTTCTGTGAATGCAGCAGTTTCAGAGACACATGGTTTCCATCCAACACAATATTCTCAGATATATGTTTTTCAGTAGGCAGATTTCCACATTAATTCTGTTTTGCTTCCAGTGACCAATCACAAACTGTGCAAGATGTATAAGTGAGGAAAATCATGTGCTGTGACAAATGGAGGTATTTCATTACTTGAGGGAGCACCTCTTCTGAGAACATTAAAAAGATATAAACTATAGAATTTGATTCTGTGTGCATTGAATATAGTTTTTCCATTGAGTTTTCCAGAAAACCAGGGCATGCCAAGCGTTTCCAGTGCAATTCGATTCTGCCTGAGAAGATGGGTCACAGGCTTTGAAGCTTTACAGCATCTACAAATGCAGTTGTCATGTATCACCAGATTACTAGATATGCTAATTCAAGGACGACATCAGCAATTATTTCTTAATATAACAAGCAGAGAATAAAAGTGCATTATAGACTATATAAGGGGTCTGACCATTTATGTTAACCAAGATTTTTTTTGCTGATTCTTAAGGAGAAATATCTTCCTTTGGGCCCAGTTTTACAAAGTGCTGGGTCTTGATGCTAGTTGAAGACAATAAGGGCTTTGACTTCCTCACTCGCTTATTATAAAACAAAATCTAAACTGAATCAACTGTAGAGGAGTGATGCTCTACTTCATAGGATTCAGGTCTGGCCCAAGTAAAGCGCGTGCTGAAACCCAGGATCTCTCTCTCTCTCTCTCTCTCTCTCTCTCTCTCTCTCTCTGTCTCTCTCTCTCACACACACACACACATACACACACACACACAAAAATCACAAATATTCAGCATGCAAAAGCAAACTGGACTAACAGTCATAGCTTCCGTTGGCAATGGTAATGCTGTCTGAGTGCTAGCTGAGATTATGTAGGACAGGTTGAGTGGCAAACACAGTTCTGCTTTCAAACAGTGGTAATTTGCCAAGGAACTTGGAAGGAAAGCTTAGTGTGACACCAGTACGTACTACTCTTCTCCTTAACATAATGGTTCTTGAAACAGTGACTCTTGCTATCTAATATCATACCATATAAGATGTGGTTTGCTGATGTTGTATCTTCCATTCTGCCGTCCTAGTCTTCTGTTACAAATAGGAAGAGGTACGTAATTTCTTATAAACCATTTATATAAGGCAAGCTTCGGCACAAATGCAACAGCAGCAGCAACAAAATGACAGACCATGGTTTGCAGGTCAACTGAAAAGTGTTTGGAGTGTTCTACTTATAATGGAACTTAAACATTTCATTGGGTCCAAAAAAAGAAAAGGGGCCACAGTAAGCCCAGTTCTGTTTACTGGATCTGTTCATTTTGCATTTGAAAAAGCAGCATTTTAGCATTTCATTAAAAACTGAGCAGTGGTGTACCCTTTCTTTCTTTAGCTAATAAAGCAGTGGGGGGGGGGGAGAAGAGCATATTCCAAATGTCATATTTTAATGTAATCTTTCAGTTTTTATTTCATGTAATATGGAAGTTAAGACATGTAATTTTCCATGCTCTTTAGCATCTGACATACTGTGCTTTGTAGTATTCTGATTAATTCTCTTTGAGCTGGTTTTAGAGGATTAAAAGGTTAAAATTCAATTTCTCTTTTCTCTCTCTCCCCCTCCTCCACATTATTTTCTTTAAGTTATTTGTGTTCTTTTCCCTTCTTTACAGCTTTGGACATGGATGGAAGATCTTCAGAAGGAACTCTTGGAAGATGTCTGCGCTGACTCGGTGGATGCTGTTCAAGAACTCATTAAGCAGTTCCAGCAGCAGCAAACAGCTACCCTTGATGCTACTCTTAATGTCATCAAGGAAGGGGA
Organism: Pogona vitticeps; assembly: GCF_051106095.1. Taxonomy (NCBI): domain Eukaryota; kingdom Metazoa; phylum Chordata; class Lepidosauria; order Squamata; family Agamidae; genus Pogona; species Pogona vitticeps. The sequence continues at coordinate 231,417,926 of NC_135783.1, read as the reverse complement.
AGATCTAATCCAGCAGCTCAGGTACGTTTATTACATTGCACCTGAGGCACAATTGAATAGAGGAGCATAGCTTAGAATATAAGGGGAGAATTTATCACTGACATGTTATTTTGTTTAGTATAGTTCAGAGTATTTTATTCTTTTTTAAAACTTCAGCAAATGATTTGCAGAGACTGATAAAAATAGCCTTAAATCACTTTGGACCCGCTGTGTGTAATGCATGAGAAGACCTATAGATAAGCTTAAGTGAGCATGATTAAGTAGTTAGTGTGTACAGTAAATGTTTTAAGTGGATATTTACAGAACATTGTTAAACAGAAGCCTGGTGATTTATGAGCATACTCCTGCTAAACAGCATCTATCCAGAAACCACTAAATAAAATGTAGTTTCATGTAGCATTGAACACAATATTTTATCACACCCAAAAATTTCGTTCTACCAGGAGCTATAGTGACAAGTAGAGCATTCCTCTTTTTCCCCAGATAATGCTTGCTTCTAGCACTTCCAGTTTCATTATGAATTAATTTTATACTATTCACAGTGCACAATGGATGAATCAATGGAATATCTTTGTTTCCTCAAGACAGCAGCATAAATGTTGCTCCTGTGTATTGCAGGTTTATGCAGTCAGCAGTGACTGGCTTTTGATTGGTATTGGTCTGGAAGTACCAATTTGTTTCTTTTTAAAAAGGTGATCCATTTTCACCTATTTGCAGTAGGATACTTTAAACTCTAGTGGTGGGGAAGCCCACATTCATAATTGCTAATTTTAAACATTCTTCTCTGTTTATCATCCTCCAGCAGTATCTCGTTTTACTGTTCTTCTTTTTGTTCCTTCTCTTACTGGAGAGCAAACATCACTGTTTCTATAAAGTCTTAGATTTGGCAGCCCTAAGTAAGGATAATCAGATCTCCAAATTAAAAAAACAAAACTGAATAACACCCAGATGATTCGAGCCCGCCAACCCACCACAGTAGTGAATACTGTTGCAATTCAGCAACCTGCATATTACACATTTAAGAGGAATTTTTAGCTGAGAGGGACTTTTCTGGACTGGGATTTATTTATTTATTTATTTATTTATTTATTTGATTTATATCCTGCTCATCTGGTAAATCTATACCACTCTGAGCGGGATTGCTGTCAGTAGCAGCCAGTTGTTCCCTCTTTACCTCAGATTCCTTTCCCCTCCCCCTTTTTTTAACTCAGTCAGGGTTCAGTGTTAGTTAGAAATGTCTGTGTTCTTAGGGTGTTAAGCGTTCGTCAATTATGGAGTCAGCAGTCAGAGTTTGGGTGAAATATTTATATAACCAGTCAGTTAATTAAATAATGAAGTTAACCAGTTAAGATCTCATGTAACAATTAAATATTTTATTTGCTTTTCTGTTATATGTGGAGATTTGTGAGTAAAAGAGAAACATTTTTTTATTCTTTCTCAACACAAGAGTCTCTGACTGAATCTGTTGAGACTATTTTGCCAGTTGAGGTAAAACTAACAACAATGGGTGGTATATGGATGAGTTTCAATTGTTGAGACTTGAGGATGTGGACAGGGTGCTTGGATCTGTCCGTTTTACCACAACTCCGCTCGACCCTTGCCCATCCTGGCTAATTAGAAGATCAGCCAGGGGGGTTCGCACCTGGGTCCAGGAGGCCGTGAATGCCTCTTTGAGAGAGGGAGTGGTCCCTACCGCCTTGAAAGAGGCGGTAATTCGACCACTCCTTAAAAAGCCAAACCTGGACCCAAGGCTGGTGGCTAACTATCGAACAGTAGCGAACCTCCCTTATTTGGGTAAAGTGTTGGAGCGGGTTGTGGCTGGGCAACTCCAGGTGCTGCTGGATGAAACGGATTTTCTGGATCCATTTCAATTGGGTTTCAGGCCGGGTTTTGGTACAGAGACTGCCTTGGTCGCCCTGTATGATGACCTTTGCCGGGAGAAAGACAGGGGGAGTGTGACCCTGTTGATACTCCTGGACCTCTCAGCGGCTTTCAACACCATCGACCATGGTGTCCTTCTGGATAGGCTGGCTGGGTTGGGAGTTGGGGGCACTGCTTTACGGTGGTTCCACTCCTTCCTGGCTGACCGTGTCCAGAGGGTGGTGCTGGGGGACAGTTGCTCTGCCCCATGGCATTCATGTCATGGGGTTCCTCAGGGCTCGATACTGTCCCCCATGCTGTTTAACATCTACATGAAACCACTGGGAGAGGTCATCAGGAGGTTTGGGCTGAGGAGTCAGCAATATGCTGACGATACTCAGCTCTACCTCTCGTTTTCCACCAATCCAGGTGAGGCGGTTTCTATGCTGAACTCGTGTCTAGACCTGATAATGGACTGGATGAGGGTCAATAAATTGAAACTCAATCCAGACAAGACAGAAGTGCTGTTAGTGGGTGCTTCTCCAGATAGGCTGGAGGGCCATCTCCCTGCCCTGAATGGGGTTACACTCCCCCTAAGGGACAGGGTCCGCAGCTTGGGGGTGCTCCTGGACCCCAGTCTAACACTGGAAGCCCAGGTGGACTCGGTGGCCAGGGGCACCTTCCTCCAGCTGCGGAAACTATACCAGCTACGGCCCTACCTGAACGAGCGGAGTCTCATGACAGTTACACATGCACTGGTAACATCCCGTATAGATTACTGCAATGCGCTTTACGTGGGGCTACCTTTGAAGACAGTCCGGCGACTGCAACTGGTCCAGAATCGAGTGGCGCGGCTGGTGAGTGGTGTGGCCGCCAGGGAACATATCAAGCCGATTCTGTATAAGTTACATTGGCTACCAGTTGCTGCCCGGGCCCAATTCAAAGTGCTTGTTTTGACATATAAAGCCCTAAACGGCTTGGGCCCTGGACACCTGAAGGACCGCCTCCTTCCATATGAGCCTACCCGGCAGTTAAGATCTAGCCAGGGGGCCCTTTTGAAAGAGCCGTCCCTTAAGGAGGTAAGAGGGACGGCTTGTAGACAGAGGGCCTTTTTGGCAGCTGCCCCCAGACTATGGAATGCCCTCCCGACTGAGATTCGTCTGGCACCGACACTGATGACATTTCGGCGCCAGGTCAAAACCTTCCTGTTCCAGAAGGCTTTTAACTGAAATAATATTAGCTGTGGGTCCGATGGCAATTTTATATATATATTAATTGTATTTTAATTGTTACATATCTTTATTGTATTTTAAATGTTGTAAGCCGCCCAGAGACCTTTGTGTAGTGTGGGCGGCATATAAATAAAATAAAATAAAATAAAATAAAATAAAAAAATACATACATACATACATACATACATACATACATACATACATACATACATACATACATACATACATACATACATACATACATACATACATACATACATACATACATACATACATACATACATACATACATACATACATATTTGTAATTATATCAAAATCAGCTTTGTAATCTCCTGTCTGGAGTTTTTCTTTCCACTGTGTATCTGGATAAGCCAGCAATTTCCACACTTTGTGAATAGATTATGGCCCACCCTGGCAGTGAATACCAGCTGCAGGGGTAACATTTTTTTTATTGGGCAATAGCCATAGGATGAAAGGATTAAACCCTTCCTTTTAGCACTAGGGCCCTTATCCTTATGTAGAATGACACAGATGAGTCTGTGAAAGTTATGGCACTTTCTGGGAAGTCCCGTTTAGAGATTACGCTATACTACAGATTCTTGGATTTGGATATGAATTGTCTATATCTTGGTGTTATAGGACTAACATATGCATCATATGTCAGTGTTTGATTGTTAAATTGACACATTTAGATATTGTATTCTAGGATGTGTGGAACTGCCTAAAGATTAAGTATCAGACACCTTTCAAAATGGCCAGAGTCCTATTGCCGGTTAAAGTTTCTATAAAGAAAACTGTGTATGTCTTGGGTTAGCAAATTGCTAGCTATTAACAAAGCATTGTGGTCCTGGGTGCACTAGTCAGGCCCATACTTCGAAATATAACTAACATCTCATTAACAAGTGGCAATAGGTTAGTATGTATTCATGATGGAAATATAATAATAATAATAATAATAATAATAATAATAATAATAATAATAATAATAATAATAATAATAATAATAATAATAATAATAATAATAATAATAATAATAATAATAATAATAATAATAATAATAATAATAATAATAAATGACCGTCAATACATTTATACACTGCCTTTCCATACTTGTTAGTGTTCAGGGTGGTTTACAGTCATAAAACATAAATAAACATAGAGTAGATCTTTGGTCTAGATGGGTGGTCTAGATCCAATAAAATAAATAAAATAAATAAAAAAAAACAAAGGTAAAAATTATTCAATCACAAAATAATCAAAATCAAATAAAACAAGCAAAACTATAAAAGCCACTGAAATCAATACAGCAATGAAGAGTTAAAGTCATCAACATCAATTCGATGTTATCATAAACCAGTTTTAAAAGATGTGTTTTCATACCCTTCCTAAATGCAGTGAGAATGGAAACTGTAGAAAGCTGTTTTCAGCTGTGATGGGAGCTCAAGAAAAAGCCCTATCTCATATGCCTATCAAGCAGGTGTGTGCAGCTATTGGTATTCTCAAGATGGTTTCTCCTGTTTATCTTAACAGCTACACAGGTTCATAGCAAGAGAGATGGTCCCTTAGATAGCAAAATGTCAAGATGTTTAAAGCTTTTGGAATTTAGAATCTGCACCTTTATTTATGCCTGGTAAGAGCTTAGCAACCAGAACACCCAGCGAGGGAGCCAGAGGCGAGGGGCCACTCCTGAAAAGGCCCAGTTTCTTGTTCTTCCTCTCCAAGTCTCCCTTGGTATTAGGCCCCTCAGACACCCCTCCTGGCTAGAACAAGTGATTCGGGTAGATATAGGTGGGAAAAGGCATTCCACTAGATATTGAGGTCCTAAACCATTTAGGGCTTTATTTGTCATTGTTAATACTTTGAAATCAATGCGGAAATGAACAAGCAGCCAATGCATGGCAGCTAGAGTAGGGGAGATATGTTGATCTTTTATCACCCCATGAGAAGTCTGTCTGCCACGTTCTGCACCATTTGAAGTTTCCACATCAATCTTGAAGGTAGCCCCACATAGAGCTCATTACAGTAGTCTAATCTCGAGATTATAAGCGTATGGACCAGAGTGGTAAGCACCCCACCATCAAGACAGGGCAATTCGCCAAAGGTGGAAGTAGGCGGTGCGGACCACTGACGCTGCCTGGGTTTCCATGGTTAGCACCGGATCTAGGTGAACCCCCAAGCTTTAAACATCACTCTTCGTGGCGAGAGTCACTCCCCCCAAAGTGAGGGAGTTTCCCAAACCACCGATAGTGGGGCCAACCACCCTAAGGACCTCCATCTTGTCTGGGTTCAGCCTCAGTCTGTTCTGTTCAACTGCATCCATTGCAATACGGCCTCCAGGCAGCGCTGAAGGGACGAAAGGGCTTCCACTCTACAGATGTAGAGCTAGGTATCATAAACATACTGATGACATAAAGCCCCACACCCCCTGATCCCCTGATGACTTGATCCAGCGGCCTCATATAGATATTAAACATCATTGGGAAGATAATCAAGCCCTTCATTTGAGACTCCATGGGGCCGATACATTCTCCCCAAGTGGTACTCTCTGAGGACCATCCTCCAAGAAGGATCAGAGCCAGGCAAGTGCCAGACCGCCAATTCCCAGCTCAGAGAGCCTCCCCAGGAGGATACCATGATTGACAGTATTGGAAGCAGCTGAGATATTGAGAAGGATCAACAGAGACATTTCGCCCCTGTTGGCCTCCCTCCACAGATCATCAAACAGGGTGCCCAATGCCGTTTCCATGCCATGACACAGCCTGAAGCCTGAGTGAAGTGGATCCAGGGCATTGGTTTCATCCAGAAGGACCTGGAGCTGGTCAGCCACCACCCTCGTATTGGCGATGGGGCTGTAATTGCCAATATCATCCGCGCCAAACTTAGTTTCTTCCTAATGGGCCTAATTAGTGTCTCCTTGAGTAGAGAGACCCGTTAATTATTGCAGTGTCCAATTCACTTGTTATAGGCCAGGCTACTTTAATTAGCCAGGCTGGGCAAGGGTCAAGGGAGGAGGTGGTGGCACGACAGTGTTCAAGCGCTTTGTCCGCCATATCTGGTGTCACAGTCTGAAAGAGATTGAGCCTCATTGGGCAAGGAAGAGCGCTGGACATCTCTGCTTGATCTATTGTATTGAAAAAAGGAGAAAGATCCCGGTGGATGGCCTCCACTTTAGATTTTTAAAATGCTGCAAATTCGTCAGGTGAAATATTAGTGGGAGGCCTATCACTTAGACCAATTCTGGATAGATCGTGAACTATACGGAAAAGTTCCGCCTGCTGATTTGAAGCTTCGCTTATCTGGACAGCAAAGTAAGCTTGAATGGCAGCCCTCACCCTGGTAATGTAATGCTTAGTCGCAGTCCTGACAACTTTCTGATTATATTCCATCGGGTTCCATCTCCAGTTGCACTCTAGCCTTCTCCTATTCTGCTTCATAGCTCGCAGCTGCTGGTTAAACCAGGGTGCTGGATCAACTCTGCAGTGGAGAGGGTGTTTAGGAGCGATTGTGTCAGCAGCCCTAGTAGCGGCGGCAAGCCAGCCATCAACCAGGGCCTCAACAGGAGCGCCAGTCAGATCAATCGAAATCTCTCTCATGGAATTCTGGAATCCAATGGGATTAAGTAACCTTTGAGGGCAGACCATTGAAATAGGTCCTTGCTCCCTGCGGAGAAGGAGAGCCACTGAGAGGTTGCATTTGATTAGGTGGTGATCCGACCATGATAAGGGGACTGACACAAGGTCAGTCATCATCAGACCACACTCACTCCTGATACCGGAGCAGAATCAAACTAGATTTTAGTATAACCCTTAGCAGAGAAAACACAGGCCTCAGAGCAACTAGGCCCAAGACATAGCTCAGGCAAATAGAGAAACATTAACAGATAGTATAGGATTTTCCTTTAGTTACTTTTCCCTGCACCCCATCACCTTGGATCTAGCAGATGGTCAGCTAAAGAATGTGGCCAAGGAGGAACCAGGTGATAAAAGTCAGAACATCACCAGCAGGAGAGCTGGAGAGTGAAGGCCATGTATCAAGGCCCAGGAAGGCTACACATAAACATACCAAAAGATAAGATTCTTTCCCCAGACATTTAGACACTTCCTGAGCATAAGCAAAGGATACATGAGCACACGATCTGCATACCTATAGGTAGCCAATAGATTAACTTAATTGGCATCACTACCCTAAAAGGAACTGAATCCAAAGTTGGGATACAAATAACCAATAGAATTGTAGTACTTTTATGACTCTTTGTTTGTATCATTATAAAACATGTGTACATTGTATTTTTGGGGTCTTCTCTGCTTTTAAGAGGAGTCCCAGCTGACCTTTTCTTTGCTGCTATTCAAATAAAATTGGGCCTTTGGTTAAGCTGTTGCGTCTATGCCTGATTCCTTGCCAGAGAATCTTAGAACCCAAATTTGGCTGGTAACACTCCATTTGGGGGAAAACACCAGGTCTAATGTGTGACCGCCCACATGTGTGGGGCAGTTGACATGTTGGGACATGTCTAAGGAAGCCATGGTTTCCAAAAACTCAAGAGCTGCATCGGAAACCTCCACCTCTGCATGGATGTTGAAATCACCCATGACCAGAAGCCTCAGAAATTCCAGCAGTGCTGCGGAGATGAAGTCCACCAGTTCTGGTAAGGAAATGGCTGGATTGCAGGGAGCGCGGTAACCCAGCAAGATCCCAATACCGTCCCTGGCCCCAATCGACACATGGAGAGCCTCAAGACCCGGTGTCACCACCGTGGCGCGCCTAACAACTTCTAGAGTGTTTTCTGGAGACAATGGCTACTCCCCACCCCACCCCTCCAGGTGCTGGACAGCATAACCTGGAGGACAGAAAAGAGTCAAGGGAGCACCCCCCCTTCCCTGCTCATCCAAGTCTCAGTTATGCATGCCAGGTCTGTGTCCTCTTCCAGAATAAGAATAATCTGGGTTTGGTTGGATACAGACCTGGCACTTCAGTGACATTTGCACTCCCCATATGTCTATACTCTGCACAATCACTATACAGTCTCCTACTCACTTGTGCTACTAATGCTGGTGTTTTATCAGAGACAACTAACCCCAATTTTTCCCAGTAGTTGGGGTTGCCTCTATTAATTGTGTCTTTAAGCCACTGTCACCTTTGTCCTGCTGCTCTTATTTAAAATATACCATAAAATTCCTGACCATAGGTTTATGTAATACTGTATGTAATTTATATATTATGTAATTTTGAGTGAAAAGAACCCTGTGATGTCTGGTTATGTTTCGATGTACTTATACGGTTTGGTAAGTCTGTAGTAGTAGTAGGAGGAGCATGGAATATTGGTAGGAATGGTCCTGATTGACTTGGAGAAACTGGGGAGGGGAGTGTCAGTAACATCTTCAAGAAGTCTGGGGGTCTAAGAGCAAAGTCAGAGAGAGAGCAGACTTGGGTGGGGGTTAAAGAGAGAAGCAAAGAAGAATTTGAGAAAGATTAAATGGAGAGAGAAGTAATAGAGACAGTAGATTGTGCTGATTGAACTTAAAGCCTAGGAATAAACATTGTTATTTTAACAAAACTCTTAATGGTTATGTAAATGATGTCATAAGGACTTGAGTAAAGGGGCAAATGCACACATGTGAAGACAGCTGAAGGTTGTTGGCTGAGAAAGAGAATGAGAGGAAATAAGTGAAGATTGTTAAAGAAAACACATTTATTCCTGTGGTGATTTAAAGAGACCATTACATCACTAGCCAAAAAACAAAGCAAAGGAAGGTTTGACTTCAGTATCCCAGAGAGAGGGTATGACAGAGCACCTTGATAAAACTGTTGCTTAGGTTTCCAGTGTAGCCTGCTAGCACATGGGTATAATACCTTGTTTTTCTGCTCTCTTTGTACATAAACTATTAGAAATAATTAAAAATAATGAAGAGAGTTTAAATTGAAAAAACAAAAAGGATATATTTGGGAACAAATAGATAGAGAGAAGGAAAAGGTAAGACTTTTAATCACCCTTGCATGGCTTTTGTTACAGCGTGTAACTGAAACAGCTTGCCTTTTCCCACATTACTCCTTTCCCATAAAACAGAGTGGTAAATGTTTTAAAAACATGCCTTCTGACAATTTTTGCCAACTGTTTGCACATGTTCTTCCAATCCATTTTTTAAAAACTCAAATATAAACTCTCTCTGGTGTTTTAAATCTGTCATATAATGGGTGAGAGCTGGGTGAATGTCCTAACTCCCTCCCTTCCATTGCTGTCCTGATAGCCAACTCTCTGAAGTGAGGAGCCTACTCTATTCATGCCACCACTCTGATTATTAAACGTCCGACCTCTGCCTCTTGCAGTTAACAAGCTTTGTTTTGTGATTGATCACTGGAAGTTAAACTTGAGTTGATCCTGAATTTCTGGAGTAGCACATGCACAGGAGGCCTACAAAAATAAAACAAGCTCTTCATTACAGACAGATGATTTCCAATCACAGGGGCAGTGGGTGGGGGCAGTGGGATAAAGCTAACATACGTTGTACCATTTCCTCCCCTTGTTGTTCTAATTGTAGGTAAGGGAAATTAAACAGTTGAATAGATTTGTAGTTCTGTTCCATTTAGTATAATGAATAATAGTAAACTGAGTTTTCCCACTTAAAATCATCATTGCATATTATAGTTATCCCAGGACCCATTTTATGCCTATGGAACACTGGAATTATACATTTAAACACAGTTAAACCTCTCTGCTTGTGTGAGCAAAAGAGAATTTTAAAATGAACAGTTAAAGTGTAACATAAATTATGAACTAATAATTCTCAATTTATTCTCCATGCTTTATTCTTTATGTGTAGTAAACTGTATTTTGAGCTTCTAAACTCTGTTTTGTTATTGTTACTAAAGCTACAGTCACCCGTTCAAAAACAGGGATTACTACTTCAGGCTGTAAAAATCATATTTGCATTTTAAATTTCAATACAAGATTAAAATCTACTAAGTAACGTCAGGCAGCTGCCACATGATTTTTGTTGGTGTTGGGGAGGAGGCACCAAAGGACAGGAAAGTACATGTTTTTGCAGTTGTTTTTTCCCTTCCTCGACTGATTCCTCTTGCCTGTAAGTAGTAAGACTTCTACAACTGTAAATCAAATGGAGAGTGTCTGTGTTGGTTTGGTCTGAAAAAAGATTACAAGGTCCTTGTGGCATCCGCCCAGGTCATGAATATTCATATGACATCTGCATAGACCAGTGGGAGTGCTGGAGGGGCGGTCATGAGATATAAGAGACTCAGCAGAAACAGGAGGAGGGGGAGTTAGAGAGATAGTCAGAGTTAGGAGATGGAGAGATAGGGAATTTTGAGAGAGTTGAGAGACGGTTTTGGAGTTTAGGTGGGAAAGTGGTGGTTGAGAGTGGATGAAGTATGATGTTTGTTAAGAGTTAACAAATTGCTTGAAGTATCTACATTTGTAACAATAAACAATTTCTATTTGGTCTTTTTAAAATGACATATGGCCTGGACATCTATAATTGATATTAGGTAATGTTGATGTAATCAACTGGTGGCAGCTGAGGGGCATGTAGCCTGAGCTCTTTGTTTGGTAAAACAAGCAAGGGGCCACGTGGAATTGTGACAAATTGGTGGCAGCAGTGGGATATGAAGCAATCCAGTGAAAAGTTGAATAGGCTTGGGTTTAAAGGTATTCCTAGCTAGAAGGGGTTAGGATCTGTGGTAAGAAGTGGTTGCCCCTTAGAGTCTTGGTGAAGACTTTGTTTCAGGGCTTCTGAACCCAGATCTGGGGAATTCTAAGAGAAGGAAAATACCTACTCAAAAGAAACCATTTTTTAACCTCAGGATTTACAAGACGTAGTGACTAGCTCAAAATCCAAAGCTTTGAGTGTAAAGAACAGTAGTGGATAGAGTGGAAGTCTAGGTCACGATAGATTTGAGGGTATAATAAAAGCTAAGCAGAAGTTGTTCTTGTGTCTGTGGACAAGAATCGCCCAGGGAAATGTGGCCAGGGTTGTGAGCTTGGGAGTAGCTGAGGCCAGCTGCTTGGAAAAGTGCAACCTAGTTACAAGGAAAGCCACTGAAAAAGAGAATAATGCTTGTACTTTTGGCTTTTGTGTGGAAAAAGAACCAGTCCAGATTAATAAGAAATTGTATTGTTTCACAGCATCATTCAGTCTTGAGAGACTATTGTTTATGCTGTCCAAAAGAAGTAAAAACTCAGTTATGGAGGCGTATGTTGAGCCCCAGAGTTCTGAGGAAAATGGGAACCCTCAAATTCAAAGGGATGAAGAAACTGAGGGACCTGCACAGATTGCTTCAGAGGGAGAAAATATTCAAAACACCCAAGATTTTGAAAGTGGAAGTTAGAACAAGAATTTAAACTGAAGAAGCAAGCTATGAAAAACAATTAGAATTGGAAAAAGAGAAAAACCAATTAGAATTGGAAAAAGAAAACAGGAAAGGGGAATTTGAGCTAGAAAACAGGCAAAGGGAATCAAGAAAACAGGCATAGAGAGAGAGAAAAATGCAATTCCAAATGGAGACGAAGAAATTTGAATCAGCTGTTCAAAATAATAATAATAATTCCAGTGTGGGAAGTCTATCAAAAATCAACCTAAAGAAATTTCCCCAGTATCGGAAGAGGGGTTGTCTTGAATCTTTCCTGATTTCATTTGAGAGAGCTTGTTGGGACTTTGAAGTTAAAGATGATGAGAGGATGATAAGATCACAAATAAGTAGAGTTTTATCTGAGCTTTATTCACAGATGCCTCTGGAGCAAGCTAGAGATTTTGAGGCTTATAGAAAGATGGTGTATTCTCAGTTTGGGATTGTAGCGTTTAGCCCTGCCCTCACCTGTCCATCACAGCTGAGCAGTGGAACAGCAGCCAATGAGGGGACGGAAGATGGTGCTAAAGGGGGAGGAGCTGGGATATAAATGAGGGTGTATGGTGTATGAAGGGGGAGTTTGGAGAGATGTGAGATTAGTGTGGAGACTTAATGAGTCTGTGGGCCTGTGAGCCAAAAAGTCAGTGAGAGAAGAGTCTGTGTGTCAGTGAGAGAGAGTTATAGATTAACCACTTGTGATTTACCTATTTTATTTTACTGATCATATAAACAAGTTTAAGTTTTAAAGAAACGCATGATTCAGTGATTTATTGGTATTGAAACAGCAATACCTGGTGGCAGCAATTTGAGAAGAAGAGTGAGCATCCCCTGGAGGCCTGATAGAATAGAGGCTCCAGCGTGCTTGCTACAGGGATTACTGTAATTCAGAGCAACTCAGAAGGAAATTTAGATCAATTTCAAAGAAACCTGAGGAGTCTTTTACCCAACTTGGGGCACGTTTGACACAGTGTCTCAGTAAATGGCTGGAACAGGAATGTGTCTCTACCTTAGATCATATGAAAAGGAATTGCATTATCTGGTCAAGGACAAGGATTCTAAAAATGGGCTACAGGCATCTGAATATGCTGATTCTATTATTGAGATCAGAGATCCTCAATTTTCTGAGGTAAAATTTGGTAGGAAAATGTGGGACAAGAGTAAATTTAGTAAAAACAAAAGTTACCTCAGTCAGGCACAAGCTAAGGGAAGCCATTTTAGAGCCCTCATCCCCAGATAACACTCCCCTGAAATCAAATAATCCTGAGGGGAAAGTTAATAAAACCCTTTATTCTGATCCTAAGGCTATTAAGAGGTGTTTTTCCTGTGGAGAAGATGGACATTTTTGGGCTCAACGTGAAACTCAAAAGAATAGGAATTTTAGTCAGCCTAAAAGTGGAAATTACATTCAGCCTTAAAAAGCATTTCTTCTTCAGTCTTCAGCAGCTGAAGTTAGCAGCAGTGCTGTTGCTAAGGAAACAGACTTGGCAGAGAGTCCAGGAATTCCTGAAGCCAGAGTGGTACAATGTTTCCTAATCGAGTGCAATCAGGATTTATTGGACAACTCTGGAGAGACTACTTTTATTGACAACATAAAGCATTTAGGTTTAAAAGATGCATGTTCTCAGATTACTGTTGGAACAGAACATCACCCTCAAAGGCATTAGTTCAGGCTCAGTGGTTCTGCCAATATTTTTATTTTATTTATTTTATTAGACTCCTACCACTCCCATCTAGACCAAAGATCTACTCGGGGTAGCATTACAAATTTAAAAAACAGTTAGACCAATAAACATACATATATATATATATATATATATATATATATATATATATATATATATATATATATATATATATATATACACACACACACACACAGTGGTGCCTCGCAAGACGAAGTTAATGCGTTCTGCAAAAATCGCTGTCAAGCGATTTTGTCGTTAAGCAAAATGCGGTTTTCCATTGAAATGCATTGAAACCCTGATAATCCATTCCAATGGGAACGGATTGCCATCGTAAAGCAAAAATCACCATAGGAAACATCGTTAAGCGAAACACATTTCCCAAGTGAACACAGCTGTCTAACGAAACAGCGACCATTCAAACACCCGTGTAGCGAAACGAACCCGAGCTGTCAGAATCATCGTAAAGCGAAACACAGGGACCTGAAAATTAACCGTCTTGTGAGGCAAGGTCCCCACCATCATAGAGCAAAAATTGCCCATAGGAAACATTGTTAAACGGAGCGCAAGATCGCTCTGGAAAACTAATAGTTAAGCGAATTCATTGTTAAATGAAGCAATCATCTAGCGAGGCACCACTGTATGTCAAAAATGTGGAATTTAAGATATGGCAGAAGGGAAAGCCTGCCCAAATAAACAGGTCTTAACTTTACTCCTGAAGACACCCAGAGAGGGAGCCAGAGATGGATCTCCACAGGCAAGTTGTTCCAGATGTAAGTGGCCACTGCCAAGAAGGACCAGTTCCTTGTTCTTTCCTTCTGGACCTCCCTCATTCTTTCCTTCTGGACCTCCCTCGTTCTTTCCTTCCGGACCTCCCTCGTTCTTTCCTTCCAGACCTCCCTCGGCATTAGGCCCCTCTGCCGCCGAGTCACTCATTGGAATGAGTGACTCTGGCAGAACTGGGTGGGAAGAGGCGCTCTGTCAGTTATCGAGGTCCTAAACCATTTAGGGCTTTATATGTCATCGTTAGGACTTTGAAATCAATGCGGAACCAAATGGGCAGCCAATGCAAGGTGGGCAGGGTAGCAGTGAAATACCATGGGTGGTCTGGTGTATGGAAAGTAGCAGTGTCAGACCAAATCCCAGTTCCTTGTCTGATTGGTTTAGATCTAGTCAAGCATGTGCAGAGTGTTTTAATAGTAACCTGCTCTTAGGGGAGGCAAATTGAAGCCTCTGAGGGAAGCGCTGAAATTCTTATTTAAAGACCCACTTTAAGTGAACAGCCTGAAATGAGAGAGACAGTTGATTTGGTGCTAATGAAAAATCCTAGTAGTTCTTCCTTTGTTAAGCAGCAGAAGGAAGATATTACCTTGAGTGATTGCTTTGGAAAAGTGAATGAGAATCTCATTCCACTGACCCCTGAACACCCAGAGAGGTATTGTGTGGAAAAAGATTTATTATATAGAGAGGCTTTTATGGTTCCGCATTGGGGGAGGAGACCCCCACAAACAGCTAATTGTCCATGTTAAATACAGAGAAAGGATTATAGATTATAGCTGTTCTGGAGGGGTGAAAGAAACTGCCTACCCTTCCCACAGTTGAGAAAATGGAGCCATTAATCAAAAAGAAAACAGGCTTCACCCGAAAGAGGTGAGCTGATGACATCCAGTGGATGTCAGAGTGCCAGATAGCCTTCAATCGTCTGAAGAGGGCACGGACTTCAGGACCTGTCCTTGTTGCACCAGACTTTGACTGTGAGTTCATCATCTGCACGGATGCATTGAAGATGGGACTGGGAGCCATGCTGTGCCAGGCAGATGACAGCAGGAGTCTACATCCAGTGACTTTCATCAGCAGGAGACTCCAACCTGCTGAGAGACATTTGTCCACCACTGAGAGGGTGTGCCTAGCTATTTATGGATGCTGAAAAAGCTGAAGCCCTACATTTTGGGAAGGAAATTTGTCCTCTGTATCAACCATTCCCCTTTGGTGTGGCTATGAACTATGAAATCCAATAGCAGCTAGCTTGCAAGATGGACGCTGATTGTGCAAGAATTTGACTTTGGGCTCCGCAGCATAAAAGGGACCCAGAATGTGGTTGCTGACACCTTGTCTCGAAGGCCAAATGACTAATGGGTGGATAAAATTTTGTAGTATTGTACTAACTGTTCTGTTGTGAAATACGATTAAAGTGCAGTGTTTGCTTGGATGTTGATGAAATGAGAAGTGTATAGTGATGGTAAAAATAATGGTGAGTATCCTTATTAATGTAAATGTAATGTAATGTAATTAGTATTAATATAAGTAATGTATCCTTATAGATGCAAGTAATACAAGAGGTTAATATGTCTTTATTGATGTAAGAGTAATGTAATGTATCCTTAGGGATGTAAATAATGTAGGAGTTTAATGTTTAGATTCTTCCCTAAAACTTTCTTTGTTTATGTTTGTTTATCAACCATTCAGTTTCCCCTCCTAAAACAAACCTATTAAGGGGGGAGGAATGTGGCGTCTGCCCAGGTTATGAATATTCATATGCTATCTGCATAGACCAATGGGAGTGCTGGAGGGGCCACAAGATATAAGCTCTTTGTTTGGTGAAACAAGCAAGGGGCCACGTGGAATCACGACAGTGCTCTTGAAGGATGTCTATCAGGAGCCCCACCAATATGGTTTCTTACAATGTTTAAGCAATGTATTTAAGGAAGCGGTGTTTGTGAGAAACAACCCAAAATTTGTGATCAGGCAACATCCTTATTAGTATTACCACAAATGCACAAAACCGAAGGCTAGTATTTGAGATCCCCAGAAACCTTCAATAGACAAAATATTGGGAAGAGTGCAAGGGGTGGCAGAAGAGGAGAGAAGAAAAAGGCAGTCAGTGTTGAAGTGAGATTAATCCCATCTGGTCTAAACCTGAAGATATAGTGGATGGAAAGGCATAGAGTTGAATCAATAAGATGTGTTAAGTGTCTCCTTGTTGTACTTTGGAACGCCTCACTTGATAAAGGGTCTGCATCTTGCTCACTCTTTTGTGTACTTTGTCTGAATAGAGACATTGTCTGATGGGTCAAGAACTAGTCTCTTCATATTAACCTACTGTTGCATCTGACACACATAATGTGGAAGAGGTGGATTCTTGAATTAATTCTGTTAGTATTTTGTACAGCTTGCTAGGAGCAGCATGGATGTTGATGAAATTGAATTAGGATAATGACTGGAAGAAAATTAGGTTTACGTTATGTAAAATTAAGAAGGAAGCAAGTCGGAACCCTCAAGAGATTTAGATACTATTCATTTCCCCTGCCCTCACTTTCTTTTCAATTCCTTGTTAATACAACAGGTCAAATATTACTGGATATGAAAGGATTCCTATATCTGACTGAAACCCAGCAACATGATTTACACTGTATAAGGCTGATGAAGTCATCAGATGTGGTGGTTCTTCAGACATAAAAAAATTCTGATTCCCACCCTCCAAAGATCACGAGACTCCCTTGAGATCCATTTCCTCCTGCAGAAGTCTTTGGGGATGTGGGTTAAGGAAATATTTTCAGTTGTGGTGGTGGCAATTTTCAGAAATTAGAATCCCCCATCCTTCAACCCCAATGGTTTCCATATGATGAAAGGGATCCCATGGGAGGCTTAGGACCATTGGATGTGGAATCAGAAATTTTAAATTTCCAAAGATTTGCTGCAGCTGATTACATCATCAGTCTTATGTTGTGTATTTGTGAATTTCAGGATTTCAGCCACTGTGTAGTATTCAGGAAATGCAGGTATTCAGCAAATGAGAGTCCTAGATACACTTGCTCCAACCTTTCAGATTTTTTCAGCTATTTATAGAATTAAAATTCTTTCTCATTGCCTTTTTCAGCACTGTTTTTCAAAATCATTTATGTTTGACTTTACCACAGGGACTCAGCAGTTTCCAACAATAAAACACCGCATAATAGCTCTATCAGCCACATTGAATCTGTCCTCCAGCAACTTGATGAAGCCCAGGTACAGATGGAAGAGCTTTTCCATGAGAGGAAAATTAAGCTAGACATCTTTCTTCAGCTCCGGATTTTTGAACAATATACAATCGAGGTAAGAGTTGCATTGGACATCCTGGCCAGTATCCTGTTCCATAGCTCTACCAGTGCCTTGAGGGTGAGTCAGTGCAGCAGATTTTCACTAATTAAACAATTTCTGATATGATTTTAGGTTACACTAAGTGAAACAAAGTCAAGTACAACCCAACATTGCAGCTGGAACTCTTTAATAAACAGCTGTCTGCTACTGTGAATAACTTCACTCCCGTTATATTGGAAGACCTATGGAACAGGATACTAGATCCTCAACTGGAGGTGACTTCGGGAGGAATGAGGAAAATTAGAAAATGTTTATAGAGAATATAGGAAATGAGGATGATCTGATAGAATCTATGTTTAAGAGTAAAAAGGCATCCATAAATAACAAACTGTAAAAATACATTTGCTGTGGGTAAAATATATATTGATGTTAAATAAGAAGCTTGGATTTAATGAGTTGCTGGAGGGAAGGATTGATAATTTGTATTAAAGCATTAATGAATGCCCACCCCTACAAAATCAAATAGCCTTTATGGTAATGTTTGCCTTCAGTTCAGAGCCTTCTGATGCGTGTATTAATTGCATAATGTTCAGTGTGGTTGAACAAAGTTTGGGGTCTTTCTCTGTTAAAAATAATTTTGGCCTGTATACAGTAGCTGCTTGCACAACGGAAATTTGTATCTGCTTCAGAAAACCCATGAATGGGGGGTGGGAAATAGGAAAGGTCCTGCATTTCATAAGCTACTGAGAAAATAATAGTGAGGGAAGTATTTTGAATGTGCACCACAAGTGAAAAACAAATTTACATTTTAAATTGCAAACTATTCATTAATGCCCTCAATCTTGTCCATCACATCATGCTTAGGGGAGGAATGATTAAAAGCTGACAATCCTTTGCCTAATGAGCTTGGGAGAGGTATTCCATCAAGATGTTGATTAGAGTTTACAGCTTCTGTTTTGAAACTCACTTTCAACATGAAACTCACTAGCCATTATTCTGAGAGGTTTTATGAATTTTCTCCCTGCACCATCCACAGCCCTGCACTGCCCAGTCTGATGAAGACCTGCATGGGGTCAAAAGCTAGCTTCTATTTGTGATTTTTTTTTTGGTAGTTGACTAATAAAGGTATCACCTACCCTTGCCTTCTTGAACTTACATGTCTTCCAAACATTCCTTTCAAGCACCCACTAACGGAGTTCAGAATTCCATGCAGTTTAGTCTTAGTCTGTGTTCCTTACTATAAAATTAGGCTTGTTTATTCATTGTAATATTAAATGAAGTATCTCTTTTCAAATAATAAAGAAGAAGAAAAATGCCTCTCATCTGATTCTCAGCGATGCTGCTGTTTTAAGTCATAAATTACAGGCAAATGTGTGTTAATAAAGCCTAGCACTTTGTGAGCATTTTCCTTTCATACATTCATAAATACCAGTGGTTCCTGAACAAGAACATGTCATAGTACTTCAATAAACTCACAGTTCTTAAATTACGAAATAAGTATTTGTAACCTCATACAGTATTTTAGAATTTTAGGATAAGAATAAAAAAATAATAATGGTGAATCGGATCATAACAACCAGTGTAATATAGTGGATGAGTTATTGGAGTAAGACTCAGAAAGAGAAAGAAAGAAAGAAAGAAAGAAAGAAAGAAAGAAAGAAAGAAAGAAAGGAAGAAAGAAAGGAAGAAAGGAAGGAAAGAAAAGTTTCCAAACTTAGGACATTAGCTAGTTTATGCAGTGTATGAACTGGAAAAATTTGCAGCAGGTCATGACAGCAAAAGGGTGCTCCACTAGGTACGAAAGATGCTTGCCAAGAAGAGGTTGAATAATTCTGAGACTGCAGAATTGATTAAAAGTTGCATTTTCAGTTAAATTTGGGGTAAGCACTTGAAACATTCATTGCATTAAGCTATTCCAATTGCTTTTGTTTGGTTTGACCATTGCAAACAGCTGAAAGTCTGTAGATTTTGACAATAAACCTGATTTGCAATGAGGGGTGAATAATTTTGATTACAATTGTAGGCTATAAAATATAGCATGAATATATTGTGACCCCTAAAGAAAATCTAAAGATTTTGAAAATATATTACATGCTGTCAGGTCAACCACAGTTTATGGTAACCATTTGTAAGATTTTCTAACTTTGGAATACTCAACAGTGGTTTACTGTTAACCTTCTGTTTTTCTGGAGGCACTCATGGACTCTACAGCTTGCTCAAGGCTGTGCAGGCTACGTCTTCTCCCATAAGGCACAGTGGGGAAACTGGCTCTGCAGAGAGTTATCCAACTCACCAAGCTATCCAGACAAGTCATACATAGAACAGTTTAAAACTTTGACAGAGTTACTAATGTCACCTTAACACTGGAAGAAAGATGTGTACACTCCCTGTAGAGGTAAGACCAGGCATACCTCTTTCAGGAGGGCATCCTGAAACCTTGATAACACAGCACAGAAAGCTCTATCACTTATGCCCACCTACAAAAGAGCTGATAGTGAAATGATACAGAACAGAACTCTAAGAGGAGTTTCCTCAGCATACAGAAGAACAAACATGGATGAAAGCAAAATTCCAATATGTCATCCAGAGCAATGTTGTATTAAATGCTGATCAAGATAGAAAAACCTGAGAGATAAAGGAAAGAAATAAAAATAGGTATGAAATAAGAGAAGTTTATACTTTATAAGAAGATTAGTATTTTCAGATGATACAGTCTGATGATATTAATAAATACTATTGGTGGGGCAGAATAGTATATGGAATAAAGATTGGTGTGCGTGTGTGTGTGTGTAAGATTGGTGTGTGTGTGTGTGTGTGTGTGTGTGTGTGTGTGTGTGTGTGTTTAAAATCCGAGTAGGTTTATCCTAGGAATTACTCATCTGGGAGCCTATGGGCATCACAGCTAGCAGCTAGAAACCTGAGGGAGAATAACTACTCTTGCTTGTTGCAGAAATGTTCCCCCTGAGACTCAGCATGAATTTTAGAGCAGCTGTTCTTCCTATAATTAATATAATCCACCATTTGTTTAGGGAAGCTTTTAAAAATCCCTCATTTTCCGTTGCCCTTAAATAACTACTTGATTGCAAGCTTAACAGATTTTGAGTGGGCACAAGGGTGCTATGTTTCATGTTGCCTGTACAGAACTTAGCATTCCGGATGTATATCTACACTCTGGCTTGTTTCTGGATAAGAGACAGGGTTGGGTGAGGGATTGATAGGGCGGATTTTTCAATATTAGAACTCTCAAAGACAACCTCAGGTAAAACTTTATATTTGACTCCTGCTCTTCAAACTACTTATCTAATGTAGTGGGATAGAAGATCTGTACATCTCCAAGCTCTTTCTGCAATCCTCTCCTTCCAAAACCTCTTTTCTCTTTCCTTGAAGATGAGTAGTTCTGGTGGAAAGCTTTAATTTTTAGTATTTTTGAAGACCCCAGTACTTCTGCCATTTGTGCTTGCTTTTTGCTTTATTTTCCATGGTGCTTCCCTGTCTTTCCCAGCTGAAGAGCAGTGCCCAAGGAATTGTATATAAATACATTGCCCAGCTTTTTTGCCTTGAACATACTTTTTGTACATAGTGACATTAGTGAGAACTAGGCATCCTACATTTCACCATACCTTTTCTATTGACAACCTTGCTAATACTCTTTAGATGTGTGTGTAGGGCTTGTAATGCTTTCCCCTCTAAATACAGCCCTGTTCATTTTTTGTACCTGTCTTGTGACCCTGCTTTCTCATAGTTCCTCTACATACTGTACTTCTCATCTGTGAGTACTATATTTTCTTTTATGTCCTTTCTCTCCACACTGAGTGCCAGAAGATACACACATTTTTTGCAACAACAAAAATATTGCCGTTTTTTCAAAAACTTTGAAGACATCCCACCCAGGATGGAGCGAGACTATTTTTAAGTCTCTCAAGGCTTGAGTGAGGGGTGGGAAAGCCCAGGGTACTTAAAGGGCTTTCCCCCCCTCGCACCATCCTCTTCTTTTTCAGGTACCCACCCGCCCTCCCTTTTTCTACTGTGAGTTTTTCTGGTTGCCTTTTAGGGGCCGGATAGGAATTTTTGACCTTTATCCTGATTGGCCTTTGGATGGCGGGATTTTTTACCTATCCCACACTGGAAGAGGGTTGTTGGCAAATTGGTGGATAATTTTTGGTCACATTGGCAAGTAGTGCGGAAAGAACAGGTATTTTCGATGTGTCCCAATGGTAATCTCAGGTAAGCCAACAGCGAATTCGACCTCCCGGCACTGCGGATCGTGTGATTATAGTGCTTGTGGGGGGAAGATGCGCTGGGCCACTTCTGGACCAACAGTCATCGAATAAATATGGCTTGAGGTCTGGGGGTGTTTATTAGTGGCTGTCCGGGTTCCTGCTGTCTGGAGACCGATGGAAGTTGGGGCCGGGGACTCGCCCATTTCTGGATCAAGGAGTATTTGGATACCCCTGCCTTTCACCTGTTTCCACACTACAACAGACCCCCTCTTTTGCCAAAGGATGGCAAGTTTTGTATTTGATATTATCAAAGTGTGGTCCATATCTAACCCATATCATTGTCTTGCGTCTTTATTCCGGGGTTGGGATGGCAAAGTGTCAGGAAACTTCAGCTGTTCCAAAAAAGTAGCAGCCAGATTGCTAACTGGAGCTGAACATAGGGATCATACAACCCTCCTGTTACAGCAGCTCCACTGGCTAGTGATCTATTTCTAGGCTGGCCTCATCTTTACTGTCCTTCCACAAGAAGAGATCTTTCTCTTCAGGTAAGCTTTCCCTTAGTGAATGACTATGGCATCTGTGAGAATCAAAATCAGAACTACCGGTGACACCCAAGGGGAGTCATTTAGAAATTACCATTTAGCCATTTAGAAATTACATTCTAGCTTCAATAACCTATATCATGACAGCATCAGGCTTGGAAGGAGAGGAGCTACCCCCAGCACATGACAAGCATGGGTGTGGAGAGGGTGGCTCCTCTCCTTGAGTGTGTAGAGGGGGGGAGGTATGTGAGGAGAATGTGTGCTGCTTATAAGAGGGAAACATAGAAAATGTGATGACGTGGATGAGGAGATCTGAGGACTGCGAAAACAGCATTGGGGTATTGCATGTCGCACTTCACTCATTCCTGTACTAGGTCTACCTTCTGCAGAATTCTGTGTGTCACTGCAGTCAAATCAGACCTCTCCAGGAAAGGGAACACCTGGCACAATAGTTTTAACTGTGTAAATGCACTCCTGGCCATAGCCAAAACTGGGCATCCATACTCAGAGACGAATCCAGAAGTACCCTCAGGCTACACACCTAGGTTTCCCTTAACAGGTTGCATTCCCTGTACCATGATCTGCCTTTCGACTGACCAGGAGCACCTCTATCTTGTCTGGATTAAGTTTCATTCACCCTCAGCCAGTTCATTACTAACACTAGACATTGATCTGGAACCAAAACAGCTTCCTTGGATTTACATGGAGAGATAGAGTTGAGTGTCATCCATGTGATGGTGACCACAAACTCCAAGATTGCAGACAATCTCTCCCAGGGATTTCACATAGATTTTAAATACTGTAACATGGGAGACAAAAGAGAACCCGGGGGGGAGGGCTGCAGGCCAACAGCCTGGGTGTGGAAGAGGAGTCTCCCCACCTTCTGAGTTCTCTCCTCCAGGAAAGACCTGAGCCACTGTACATTAGGCATCCTTCAGTCTCGAAAGACTATGGTGTTGTGCTCTGTATGGAGGACTTGGAACAGCATCTAGTGTGGCTGAAGAGGCCAATTCGAGAGTGGCAATCTCTTCCACACTGAAGACAAATCCAATCTGTCCCCTGTCCAGCTCCCTGGTTTTGCTGCTTTTGTGACTTCCTCTTTGCCTCGGCCTGCTGGACAAGGGTCTCTTCAAATTGGGAGAGGCCGTGAAGCACTGCCTGCCTCCAGGCTGAACGGTCAGATGTCAGGGTTTCCCATTTGTTGAGGTCTATTCCTAAGGCCTTCAGATCCCACTTGCTGATATCCTTGTATCGCAGCTGTGGTCTCCCTCTGGGGCGATTTCCCTGCACTAATTCTCCATACAGGAGATCCTTTGGAATCCAACCATCAGCCATTCTCACGACGTGCCCAAGCCAACGTAGACGTCGCTGTTTCAGTAATGTATACATGCTGAATATTCCAGCTCGTTCTAGGACTACTCTGTTTGGAACTTTGTCCTGCCAGGTGATGCCAAAAATCCGTCAGAGGCAACGCATATGGAAGGTGTTCAGCTTCCTCTCCTGACGTGCACAAAGGGTCCAGGACTCACTGCAGTACAGGAGTGTGCTCAGGACACAGGCTCTATAGACCTGGATCTTGGTATGTGTCGTCAGCTTCTTATTGAGCCATACTCTCTTTGCGAGTCTAGAGAACATGGAGCTGCTTTGCCAATGCGTTTATCCAGCTCGACATCCAGGGAGAGGGTGTCAGAGATGGTTGAGCCAAGGTACACAAAGTCATGAACAACCTCCATTTCTTGTGTGGAGATGGTAATAGAAGGAGGTGAGTCCACGCCCTGGCCCATGACTTGTGTTTTCTTCAGGCTGATTGTTAGTCCAAAATCCTGACAGGCCTTACTGAAACGATTCATGAGTTGTTGGAGGTCTTCAGCAGAGTGAGCAACAATGGCTGCATCATCTGCAAAGAGGAAGTCCCGCATGCATTTCAGTTGGACTTTGGTCTTTGCTCTCAATCTGGAGAGATTAAAGAGCTTTCCGTCTGATCTAGTCCAGAGATAGACACCTTCTGTTGCAGTTCCAAAGGCATGCCTCAGCATGACAGCAAAAAAGATCCCAAAAAGGGTTGGTGCGAGGACACAGCCCTGTTTCACTCCACTTCGGATGTCAAAGGGATCTGATGTTGAGCCGTCAAAAACTACAGTGCCTTTCATTCCCTCATGGAAGGATCTGATGATGTTAAGGAGACGAGGTGGGCATCCAATCTTGGGAAGTATTTTAAAAAGGCCATCCCTGCTAACCAAGTCAAATGCTTTTGTAAGGTCTATGAAGGCCACTAAGAGTGGCTGTTGTTGTTCCCTGCATTTCTCCTGCAACTGTCGGAGGGAGAATACCATGTCAGTGGTGGATCTATTAGCTCGAAATCCACACTGTGATTCTGGATAGACTCTGTCTGCAAGCATCTGGAGCCTCTTCAGCACCACACGGGCAAGCAGCTTCCCTACAACGCTAAGAAGAGAGATGCCACGGTAGTTATTGCAGTCGCCCCTGTCTCCTTTGTTCTTGTACAATGTGGCAACGTTTGCATCCTTCATGTCCTGTGGTACTCTACCTTCCCTCCAGCGGAGGCAAAAGATTTCATACAGTTCGGTGGTGATGATCTCCTTACCACATTTCAGCACTTCAACAGGGATGTTGTCCCTTCCAGGTGCCTTGCCGGAGGTGACGGAATCCAAGGCTGCAGTTATTTCTGCTAGGGTTGGTTCGCTGTCCAGCTCTTCCAAGACAGGCAGACACTCAATGTTATTTAATGCTTCTTCGGTTACTACATTCTCTCTGGAATATAGCTCAGAGTAGTGCTGCACCCAGCGTTCCATCTGCTGTGCTCGGTCCTGGATGATCACACCTGTAGCAGACTTCAAGGGAGCAGATTTCTTCTGTAGTGGACCTAAGGCCTGCTTGATACCATCATACATTCCTTTGATGTTACCTGTGTCCGCTGCTATCTGTATCTGAGAGCAGAGCTGAAGCCAATAATCATTGGAGCATCTCCTGGCAGCCTGTTGGACTTGGCTACGAGCAGCTCGAAGAGCTTGCAGGTTGTACTCGCTAGGACAGGTTTTGTATGCTGTTAGAGCTCTTCTCTTATCCTCGATGGCTGGCATTAACTCCTCCGAATGGGCTTCGAACCAGTCAGCCATCTTTCTGGTCTTCTTGCCAAAGGTGGACAAGGCGGTGTTATACACAGCAGTCTTGAAGTGTTCCCATTGTTCAGGTGCATTTACATTAGCTGGACCTGGAAGGGTTTCCTCAAGTGCTTGGGCAAATTCCTTCACTTTTCTTTGATCGCGAGTCTTGCTGATGTCAATACGTGGTCTTCCTTTTTCATGTGATACAATTTCTTTGTTCGCAGTTTTACTCTACTACACACCAGGGAGTGATCAGTATCGCAATCAGCACTCTGGTAGCTGCGTGTGATCGTAACACTAGGAAGGCTAGAACGTCTAGTGGGGATCAAATCGAGCTGATGCCAATGCTTGGATCTTGGATGTCTCCAGGAAACTCTGTGTTGCAGCTTCGTATTAAAGAATGTGTTGCTGACACAAAGACCATAATAACAGCAAAACTCCAGTAAGCGTTGGCCATTTTCGTTCATCTTTCCAATGCCAAAACGGCCTAGACAAGTGGGCCAAGAATTGTGATCAGCACCAACTCTAGCATTAAAGTCTCCAAGAATGAACAGTGCCTCTCTTTCAGGGACTTTTTTGATAGTAGCTGCCAGATCGTCATAGAATTTGTCTTTCACTTCTGGAGTGGATGACAGTGTTGGTGCATATGCGCTAATGAGGGTTACTGGTCCTGCTGATGAGTGGAGCTGCAGAGACAGGATTCTTTCACTCCCCACAGTAGGTGGAACAATGCATCTCAGAAGGGTGTTTCAGACTGCAAAGCCAACACCATGCTCCCTGGTCTCATTCGATGGTTTTCCCTGCCAGAAGAATGAGAAGTTTTTTTCTTTGACAGATCCCGAGTCTGGCAGTCTTGTCTCTTGCAGGGCAACAATGTCCATCTGCAGCCTACTCAGTTCCATGTCAATGACAGCTGTCTTGCGCACATCGCCTATTTCTTGCTCTTACTCCTTCAAAGCTGAAACAATGCCCTCTATCAGCCCATGTGCTCAGAAAAAATAAAGGTTCGCCTAGAAAATGTTTCCCACCAAAACATCTGCCCAGACATACCAGCCTTAGCTTCTTCAAGGGGGGGGGGGGGGCTTGGAGCTCCTGCTCCTGCTCCTTCAAAGCTGAAACAATGCCCTCCATCAGCCCATGTGCTCAGAAAAAATAAAGGTCCGCCTAGAAAATGTTTCCCACCAAAACATCTGCCCAGACATACCAGCCTTAGCTTCTTCAAGGGGGGGGGGGCTTGGAGCTCCTGCTCCTACTCCTTCAAAGCTGAAACAATGCCCTCCATCAGCCCATGTGCTCAGAAAAAATAAAGGTCCGTCTAGAAAATGTTTCCCACCAAAACATCTGCCCAGACATACCAGCCTTAGCTTCTTCAAGGGGGGGGCTTGGAGCTCCTGCTCCTACTCCTTCAAAGCTGAAACAATGCCCTCCATCAGCCCATGTGCTCAGAAAAAATAAAGGTCCGCCTAGAAAATGTTTCCCACCAAAACATCTGCCCAGACATACCAGCCTTAGCTTCTTCAAGGGGGGGGGGCTTGGAGCTCCTGCCACCTGAGCCACTGTAAAACAGTGCATTCATGTCCCATCCCAGAGATATGGGCCAGAAGGATACCATGATTGGTGATATCAAAAGCTGCTGAGAGATCCAGAAGAACCAACAGGGACATACTTCCCTTGTCCTATTCCCAGTCTAGGTCATCCCACCAAAATGAGTAGTCTCCATTCCATAACTAAGCCTGAATCCAGATTGAAATGCATCTAGATAATCAGTCTCATCCAGGAATCCCTGGAGCTGAGAAGCCCCAACCTGCCCCAACACCTTGCCTAAGAACGGAATGAGAAACAGGTTAGTAATTATTCTAAGGCAGGGGTGTCCAACCTTTCACCTACCCTGGGCCACATTAAAAGATGAAAATTTGGTTTGGGCCGCACATAAATTTGGTTTGGGCCGCATGGGGGGGCAGCCCTAGCCGTCCTCCACAGCCCCACTCCAAGCGCACTTACTGGCAGCTGCGATCTCAGACAGCAGAGGCTGCCAGCTTCGACTCCGGCAGCTTTATGGGGCCGGGAGGGGGTCCACCTATTGACGGGGATGGCACAATGCAGTCACGCAGCCCCCTTTCCCCTCCCCTCCCACTCCTCCCTTCCTTCCCTCTCTCCCCCTCTACTGTTGTGACATGCCCCGGCCACATTCTGGCCGCAAGCGCCGGCAGTGTAACTTGAAACTTTGGAATTTCTTTAAACAAAAAAAATTGCACTGGGCCGCATTACGCGCTGACCTGGGCCACATGTGGCCCTCGGGCCGCAGGTTGGACAAGCCTGTTCTAAGGGATCTATTGCAGGATTGTTTTTCAACAATAATCTTATTTTGCCTCCTTTAAGCTTGCTAAGATCCTACCCATGCAAGGCTCTTACTCTGTTCTAGTGCTTTTAACAAAACAGAAAATGAATAATCATAATGAAATCCCACACTTCCTCATAGAGTAGCATTTTGTAATCACTGTATGATGTGTGAAAATGCCTAATTTGAAGGATTTCTTGGTTAACCACAACCTCCTGTCCAAAATGATCTTAAAACTGAAACCCTATGCAAGCATTTGCCTTCTGACATGGAGAACAAAACTACATATGAGGACATAGTCATGAGGGGCAACCTTGCACCCAAATGGCATTTCTTGCTCACCATCATTCCAGACTACTGTGCATTGAACACAAAAGTCTGAACAAGGTTGTTTGTTCAGTTGAACATTGTTACATATGTCCCATACCTGGGAACTGTACTCAGTGTATGAAGGTGCCAGGTGTATTTATTTATTTATTTATTTACTTACTTACTTACTTACTTACTTACTTACTTACTTACTTACTTACTTACTTACTTACTTACTTACTCACCTACTTACTTATTTATTTATTTATTTATTTATTTATTTGACTTATATGCCGCCCACTCTACCCACAGGTCTCTGGGCGGCTTACAACAATTAAAATACAATAAAAAGATAAAACAATTAAAATACAATTAAAATAGATACTCTAAAAATTGCCATCAGTACCCACAGTTGATATTATTTCAATTAAAAGCCTTCTGGAACAGGAAGGTTTTGACCTGGCGCCGAAATGTCATCAGCGTCGGCACCAGACGAATCTTAGTCGGGAGAGCATTCCATAGTCTGGGGGCAGCTGCCGAAAAGTCCCTTTGTCTACGAGCCGTCCCTCTTACCTCCTTAAGGGACGGCTCTTTCAAAAAGGCCCCCCTGGCTAGATCTTAACTTCCGGGTAGGCTCATATGGAAGGAGGCGGTCCTTCAGGTATCCAGGGCTCAAAACAATATTCATGGTAGGGCTTTCATATGTACCCACATCAATGGATCCAGTTTTCTGAAGAAGAGAAAGTGCAAATATTTGTATGGGGATTCTGATTCTATTGTAATAATAGATTAAGCTGAATGTTAATCCTAGCTAGAGTGGACCCTTTGAATCAATAGGATAAATGTTGAGTCAACAAAATTCATTTGTCCACTAGGTCTACATTAGTTGGGATAAACCATTGGATATAGCCCAGTAGCTGCTTTCTTTGTTCAGAGCACTTAGAATAAAAATGTCTTCCTTCAGAACTCCACTGTAATGGTCAGTAAAATTTGCTGGGCAGTGAGTGAGAAGCTGTAATTACAGCAGAGGAGAAAGGAATTTTTCTCAGTAAGCTAAATTTTTAATAACTTTGAATCTTTATTCTGCTTTTTTTTTAATTTGGAAGGTGACAGCTGAGTTGGATGCCTGGAATGAAGACTTGCTAAGGCAAATGAATGATTTTAATACTGAAGACCTGACTCTGGCAGAGCAGCGCCTCCAGCGGCACACGGAGCGGAAGTTGGCTATGAACAACATGACTTTTGAGGTTATCCAACAAGGCCAAGATTTGCACCAATACATCATGGAAGTCCAAGCTTCAGGTAAATGGAACAGTGTTGACTGACAGATATTACATCACAAAAATGCAACAGGAGAATGGATCTTTGACAGGACAAAATTAAATCATTCAAACTTTGGTGTTCTGCTCTCCACTAGTGAGCTTTCCTAAGACAAGACAGAAATAGGTTCAAAACTTTTAGAGGTTCACAAAAACAAGTCATATCTAAATGCATGAAGAACACATCCAAGATAGGGAGCATAATATTTTTCGTCACACACTGGGTGATTAGCAGATAGTAAGGTGGAAAAGGAGGCTATCATACTTTTAAAAATCTTACTTTCTGGTTCTATTCACCTGTTAGTATGCTGTCATACAAGAGAGAATCTCAAGGAGCTACAAAAACTAGAAGAAATTAAGTGGAATTCTTTCCTTTTAGTGCTGTCTACCAAAAAAAGTGAGGAGATATGTATGTGGACACACTAGCCTAATAGTGTGCCTTGACAGGGTATAGAGAAACACTAAACTGGAGGAGTGAGCAGTGGTAGTAATTAGAAGGTACCCTCTGCTTTTCTCTAGGGGTATGTCTGACCTCCTTTCACATGATTTCTGTAGGAGACTGGTTAACATCCCTGGTAGATAGTGGGAATAACGTAGACATAATATGTCTTGACGTCAGTACAGCTTTTAACAAAATGTCCAATGATATTCTGATTAGCAAACTAATAAGTGCAGAATTCTACACCCAGGAAAAAGAAACCAAATGCACAGTTACAAGATGATGGATACTTGGCTAAGCAATACTGCATGCGAAGAATCTTGGAATTGTGGACCAAAAATTGAATATCAACCAACAGTGTGATATGGATGCAAAAAAAGGCAAATGCTATTTTTAGGATGCATTAACAGAAGTATAGTCTCCAAATCCCATGAAGTACTAGTTTCCTTCTGTCCAGCACTGGTTAGGCCTCATCTTTTTTTTTAAGTATTTATCTAAGGACAGGGTAGGGAATACAAAAAGTAAGGGGAAATAGGGAAGAGGGAAAAAGGGTTAGGGGGATAGGAGAACACAGAGTATATCATCATCCAATCAATTCATATTACAATAACAAATCAACTTTTTGCTTTTTCACAGTTTGATTAACCTCCTGCTTTCATCTTATCATTTAATTTTAGTTTAATTCTATGTTACTCCAACACTATCTGGTAACTGCAGCCATTTATACAATACATCCCATCGTTCAGTTTCCTTTTGAATTGAACTGTCTTTCAGCCCATCTGACAGAATATCCATTTTTGTCACTTCCCATATTTTCACAATAAGATTCTCTTGTTTCAGTATCTCCGCTTTCTTGATATTTTTAACATAATGCTTTTTAATTTTGGAAGCTGCATAGGTCACTGGATAACTCTCTATCCCATCTATGTTACCTGGTGTCGTGCCCAATAAAGACAGTTCTAAAGTTTGTGCGGCTTCATTTAAGTTTTGTTTGGCATCTAATGTCCCCTCTTTCATCACTTTCATCAGATCTTCTATTTTGCTGAGACCTTCATTCACTTGCTGAAACCCTGTTGTTATTGTCTTTTGCATAGTAATCTGCCATTCCTTTTCTATTTCTTGTACCACTGTTCCAGAACTTTGGGATTGAACAGATCAAGTCTCCATTTGTTGTGTTAAATTTTTGGAGGCCATCTCAGGCTTTCCAATGAATGGGGTTTGCATAGATAATACTATGCCCTTAACCACAATGATTGCCCCTTATATATCCTTCAACAGTTTCCACAATTTTATCAACAATCCAAACCCCTAATCATAAACCTCCCCTTAGATCTCCCTCCAATCTTTATCCAAACATTATAATATAAAAATCAACTTTTAACCCAGCAAATTCAAAATCAAATAGAACAGTGGCACAATTATTTCTTCTTCTCCCAAGTTTAGCAAGTCTCGCACACAGTCTCGCACGCAGTCCGGCAAACAAAACAACAACCACAGAGCCTCAAACTGTCCAGTAGTTGTCCTTGAAGCCCATCTTATGATCTTTCCATTAACCCCTTGATGCTCCTCAGTCCACATCAGCTCCTTCTTTCTTCTCCAGAAAACAACCAGATTCTGTTATTAACAGTTCACAGAGTCCAGGAAAAGGCAAAGAGAAACATATCCCAGCCAAACTGCATTCACAAAACTCACGTCTCTTAAATCCTGTCCGATGGTATTACCGTCTGGAATTCTTTTCCAGAAACATAAGATTTCTTTTTCTGTCTCACTCTCTCAGCTTTGAAACCAGCCTGCTATATTAAGAGTTCACTTGGGGAGGAGAGTTAGTTCACTTTTGAAGCAGACTGATAAGATAGGTTAGCCGCTGCTTTTCTTCTTTCATCTAAATATTTTCATTCTTATTTTCAGCTTAATGGGGCTGTTTCATAAATCAAAGGCTTCAGCTTACTTAGTTGTTATATATTTTAAGCTTATATTGGTTGTTCTTCTCTCCCTCGATAAAGGGTTACTCACGGCTCCGTGCCAAATATGGCTCCCGCTCCGATCCGTGCTGGGTGATTTCTTCAGAGGGAAGAAGTCTGGGTTTGCCTCCCATTCTTCTCCTTCTGCTGCTCACCAGCTGCTTCAGAGAGACTTCTCCTAGACTCTCCTTTGATTCCCATTTCAAAAGGGGGATCCCGGACCGGACAGTTCCAGTTTTTCCAGAGAGAGCTCTTCTCTGGAGCTACTGGCAGCACCGCAACAAAGCCCTGCCTCTGGTTAGGCCTCATCTTGAGTACTCTGTCCAGTTCTGTACATCGTACTTCAAGAAGGATGCTAACAATCTGGAACAAGTTCAAAGGAGGGCATCAAGCACAATCAGGGAACTGGAAACCAAGCCGTAAGAGAAAAGATGGAAAGAACTGGACATGTTTAACCTTGAGAAAAGAAGACTAAGAAGAGGTATGATCATTGTTGTTGTTGTTTAGTCATTAGTCATGTCCGACACTTCGTGACCCCATGGACCAGAGCACGCCAGGCCCTCCTGTCTTCTGAGAGATATGACAGCTCTCTTCAAATACTTGAAAGATTGTTATATAGAGGAGGGGCAGGGTATGTTCATCCCAAAGGACACCTAATAATGGGCTTAAGTTACAAAAAGCCAGATTTCAGCAGAATATCAGGAAAAGCTTCCTAACTGTTAGAGCAGTACGACAACAGAACTAATTACCTTAGGTGGTGAGCGCTCCGGTGCTGGAGATGTTCAATGTAAAATTGGACAACCATCTGTCAAAATATGCTTCGATTTGGATTCCTGCATTGAACAAGGGGTTAGATTCAATGGCCTTATAGGGCTCTTCCAACTCCATGATTCTATGATTCTATGAATATTGCAGGTACTTTATGCAGTCTATACCTTAACCCAGTGAGTTGTTTTGAAATCTCAGTGGAGCCAAAGAAAAGCTATGAAGGTATCTAGTACCTCTTCCTTCCTTACTGCTGAAAATGTAAATAAGTGCAAGTCTCTGGCAAGAAAACACTGCCATCTTGGGATATGTGGTCTTATATAGCTGTATAGAAAACCACATGGAATTGAAAATAGCTAGTTCATTTTATTTTTGGCCCAAACAAAATGCCATCTTTGTTACCAAATAGGGTGGAATAGTTCTTGAACTTTATATTCAGTGCCAGGTAATCTATTCTCCCCTTTAGAAGCAAGGTTCTATCTAAATGCCAGGCATAGCACACATTTGTTATAATTAGCCTGCATTATGGTATCCTCAGGACTTTTTCAGCATGCATGTCTTTGATCTGGCTGCATTCACAATTTTAAATCACACACACAGCTGGTATATTTATGATTGCAATAACTCATTAGTGGCAATCAGTAAAGGGCCTAGAATATCAAAGGGCAGCCTGCTCCTCTGTGATGAATGATTTGCCCTTTCTGCCTTGCCACATGTCACACAGCTTCAAGCCACATTGTGCGTGGTGCACAAGAACAAAATGGTGACTTGTCAGATAAGGGTATTTATTAATAAGACTCTTTTTAAACTGTTCATTTTAATTAATTCATTTGGGGCAAAATATCTACTCATTACCATTTTTGCTGAGTGGATTCATTTTCTTAAATAATTTGAGAATACAGTATAAACAAAACTGGTTTTGACTGCAGACCATACTGGATCTAACATAGTGTTCTTTGTATCCATTTTTTTTGAGGGGGATAATTTTTACCCTTACTAGAAAATCTACTCAGTTAACATTCCAAAAACTTTCATACAGTATGTGCATTCTGCTGTGATAGCTACAAAACTCTCCCAATCCAAGACCCTGTTTCCAGTAGTGATTCCAAATGAAATCTTTTTAATATCTGCTTCCACTACTGACCTCTTCCCTTTTCTTGTCTCAGTCTCCTATACCAATCTGCTCCCCTCACAACTTTCAGTTTTCTTGTTGTCTTTGTCTTCTCTTTCTTGGTCACTTTGAGCCCCTTGCTCCCTTCTCTTTGTATGTCATTCTTCTAAGTCACTGCTGTCCCTAAATAAATAAATAAATTCAGGGAAATTAAAATATGATAAAGAGCTTTATTAGGGAGTAAAGATGTTGACTGATTGCAGTCCCCCTCCCAACCACAGTAACACTGGCCTTTGAAATGGAAGGCACTGCTCCAGAGGTCCTGTGGCTTGTGACTATATCCAGAGTGCTTGCAGTCCTCTCACATATGTTTCCAGGTGCTGCTCCATGGGATTGATAGTGATTTGGGCCCTTTGATGAATAAGAACCAAACCACCACCTAAACCTTTTACTTAAGAGTCCTTGTTTTTTAAGGGGGAAAGGCATAATTTGAAATTATTCTACAGGACTACAGTACATAGGTCATTTAGGCAGTGGTCCCCAAACTTGGGCCTCCATATGTTCTTGGACTACAACTCCCAGAAGCCTTCACCACCACCTCTGCTGGCCAGGATTTCTGGGAGTTGAAGTCCAAGAACATCTGGAGGCCCAAGGTTGGGTACCACAGAGTTAGAGGACTACCATTTCATCTTGGAAGAGGAGCCTGGCCTTGCTCTGTTAACACAAATGTTTCATTGAGTTTTAGTTGTCATTGGAGCAAAGCCACAGAACTATCTTTCATCCTGCAGATCTTATTTCTAGCCATACTACCTTTGGCTGGGAGTGAGGATTTGGTTTGGTTCTTTTTCTTACCCCATTTGCATTTTTTTCATAAATCCTACTGAAATAACTGGAAATTTGAAAATACTATCATATGAGAGGAATGGGTACTGATAGAGTCAATAATCTAGGCAGAGGTTTTGACTTCTCAGATCTGCCTTGAATCCCTTTGTATTCAGCTTCATTTGTAAGACTAGATTAGGATCACTAACATTGTGTGTGTGTGGTCCTTGTCTTTAACAGTGACACAATACACAAACATAGCCCTATCCATGTTGGAAATAGCTCTGCTTCTAGCATTTGGTGGATACAGATGGTTGAGAGAATCATTCAGTATAGTATAACAAGAATTTATAATAATCGTATATTACTTTTATAAATGTTATAGAAAAAAACTAAGATTTTATACAAAATCTAATCTGGGAAAACTAAAACTGACAGATTTATCTCCCCCTACTTTTAACCTTGCCCATCTCCTTTATAGTGATCTTCCTGCCACACTATTTTCTTTCTTCATGTGTAGCAGCCAGTGTTCCCTCCAAGGCACATGGAAACACAAGCGTGCAGCACTGCATTGGGCCCATGCAGCTGAGATGGTATTTACACCAATTTGCTTGTGGTCATGGTTGGAATCCCATGCACAGGAGCTGGAGTCTCTGTGCCATGCTCCAGAAAATTAGAGGGAACATTGGTAGTGGCCTGTCACTATATGCTGTTGCCCTTACCTTGTCACTGGTACTAGGGATGTGCAAGGTGAAATTTTTTATATTTGTTTCATTTCAGGTTGTTAGAAATAAAAGTGAGACTACATGACAACCATTTATACATGGCCCCATGATTAGGTGGGATACAGAAGGATAAAGTGACAATGGTTGGTTGGTTAGTATAGTAGATGCAAGTTGCAAATTGTTTGAGTCAATGTGGCATTTCATACTTCGTAATGACTTGACCTCTGGTTGATATTCAGATCTTTTAAGTGGGTTCCTCTCCCTTTGAAGCTTTGTTCTGTACGAAGTTATAATGGTTTGTTCATCAAGGAACACCAGGCTATAGATAACAATAGCGGATTTGACACAATGACTTTGGTATGCCCTGAGCACATCAGTCTGAATGCATCACAAACAGGGTATTAAAATGGTTGTAAATCAATACTATCTTGTGCTGCTTATTTCAGAAAATTAGTGAATAATAGGAATTGAAAAGTTTTCCCTTCTTTTTTCAATCTAAAAAGTAAGCAGCATTTGCCACTAATATGTGTTGTTCTTGCAGAGCTGGGGTTTTATTCCTTGCAAAAGAATCACTTTGAATAGGGGGGGCCTACAGCTGGACGAATAATGGCTTTGTAGCTATACTGTCCTGTATAGACATTGGCTGTAGTGAAACCATATATTTTTCTAGATTATAACAGCTAGCAGATTGGCTTCTCAATGTGTCTTTAAGTGTGAATGTGTTTATGTACAATAAATTAACAAAAGAAAAATTCTGGTGGTAGTTATAGGTCACAGCACTTCTCCAGAATCATAATCTTAATCTTCTTCAGCAGCAGCAGCAAAATTAATAAAACTATCCAGTTCTCCATCTCAGGACATTTATTTTGTTACAGGCATTGAACTGATCTGTGAAAAGGACATTGATCTAGCAACACAAGTGCAAGAACTGTTGGAATTTCTTCATGAGAAGCAACATGAGCTGGAGCTCAATGCCGATCAGACACACAAACGTCTAGAGCAGTGCCTTCAGCTCCGGCACCTGCAGGCAGAGGTCAAGCAGGTCGGTAGTTTCACCGTTAATGTTGGGATGCTTTTGTATTTGTTTAAAGCATTTCAAGAAGCTGTTGAAGCCCTTATTGGTGCTTTTCAATATCTGGCAGATTCTAAGTCTGAATCCACTTTTATAACCTGGCTTGATATTGCCACAAGTTGCAGACTGCATGAAAGAACAAAGGCTTCCCACTGTGTAAAAGGCTTTTTATATATATTAATGTGACTTTTGCTCACGTTCTAAGTGCAATTGGCTTGGAGATTCTAAAGCGGAGTGTATTTGCACTTTATTTATGCTATAGAAAACTATGGATTTGTGTGGACAATATGAAACATTTCATGAATCACAGTTTCATGTGTTTGGGATGCAAAGTTATCAATAGTTCCTGTTTCCTTTGATTGAATTACATTACATTAAAATATACATTAAGTGCAACAATTTCTTTATCTTTTTTGAGTTTTAAAAAAAGTAAATCAGGAGCAGATTTAGATACTAGGGAACAATACTTGCTTGTTTCTATAATCCAGCTATGGTACCAACCTTCCATTTATTTATAAACATGTCCCTCTGAATCTTCTTTTTCTAGCAGTGCATCAGTATAAATACTGTTGCATAATGGGATATGGTATTACAATGCAATCCTGTTTCACAAATTACACAACATAACTTGTATGATGTTGTCAGCTGTGCCCATGAGGGGGCCATTTGGGGGACATTGAATGCTTCCTCTTTTCTCCCTCAAGGTTCAGAGGATCCCCCTTTTACCTGGGGAAGCCTTTGAGACCTGTTGGACAGGGAAAGGAACTCTTTAATGCCTGAATATTGCCACTGCTGGGACCAGTAATTACGTCTCAATTAGCAAGTGATGGGGACAGTGAACAGGAGATATTAATCAGATGCTCTGATTATTAGCTTCCCAGAAGCATCTGACACAGGCATTTAATTGGAAATCAGATTCTTCAACTACCAAAACAGTTCTTGTGATCACCTCAAACTGGAATTGTGCTTCTGAGAACCAAGATGAAACAATCCTGTTAATTTGTCTGTGATTCAAAAACAATCCTATTTAACATCTCAGACTGGAAAAAGCCAACAAACCTCACCAATCAAATGATTTCATTGATATGTGTTATGTGTGCAAGGTCCTAAATAACACTATGTTGTTGAAAATATTTTTTTAAAAAGAATCCCATTGGAAAGCCAAAATAGCCAGGTCTGTAGATAATCCATGGATTATCTTGTATATCACGCAAACATGGGATTTAATATCTAATACAGAAAGAAACATTCTGAGCAACTCATTTAAATTTTTGAATGAGACTTTTTTTCATGTGGAACAGAATTCATATTGGCATATGGAAGTTGAAACCCCAGAAGTGGTTTTGAATGTGGTCATCAGGTTATGGAAATTCTTCGTATAGCCATCTCTGTGTAGTAACTTCTATGCAAGCTCTCCATCTCTTGTATTCTAAACAGAGTGAGAACTTCTCCTTATTCATACAACAGCTTATGACAAGGCTTTCTGCAATCCTGCTTCAGAAGTCTAAGGCTCCTCAATTCCTCTGCTTACATAAACCAACATCATTTAACAATGCAAGTGGCAGGTTAGCCCTTTCTTTCCAATAACGGCGATAATAAAGAGCCACTAGAATTACCTAGTGTATATGAAGTAGCATATGCTAGTGCAAATTTCTAATTTAATTATCTGGGAATGCTTAGGTTTGCTAAACCTCCAATACCTGCAATGCATCTTCCTGATCTGTTGCTGAAAATTCTAAAAAATTCTTACAGAATATTTGAAACTATGTCATTGTTTTTATATGAGGCACAAGGTCTATTCAAAGTGCATCCTTCTGTTTCGCCTAATAGAACATGTGTTCTTTTCCCACTGTGAGCAAAGTCACAGCGGTGAAACAAGAATTTAAAAAAAAATACTATTATGGGCAAGCATGAGGGGGACCAAAGTGTAAGAGGAACACAGCTGTTTTGAAATTGCAAATATTCATGCAAATATTAATAATACTTGCATGGTGTTCAGTGATCTGAAGCATTTTCTTACTGGGAAAAATATTTGGTGAGAAGTAGAAATTTTGTCATTGTGTATGCCCATGCAATAAGATTATTTGCGTATAAGAACGAGCCTTTTGCCTGTTAACAGAAGACCCTACACTCTAAAAAGGCTCTCTTTTTGGTGTGTTTCCATGTTCTTTCATTGACTGCCAAAATAGCTCCTCTAAATAAACACAAATGATTTGTGTTTACAGATGATGAGTGCATGAAATGTTTGGATTTCTTTCAGTTTCCCTGTCATGTAACCTTTCCTTCACTCATTGTGAATCTTTTCATCAAAATAGTGTTACAAGGGCTGCTGTCAGCAGTCAGTCTGAACAGTTTGAGTCTGTAAAATGCTCTGCGTTGGCTGAAAGCCAGCAAGGGAGTTCTCTTTGCTTTCACTTGTTTCTTATGGGCGGAATTCCAGTGTTCTTCTGAGCACCTGGTGATCTCCATCTTGTGTTGGGCTGTCTGACTGCTCCTGCTGTGCCTCAACCTCCCATCCATTCCCATTCAC
Organism: Pogona vitticeps; assembly: GCF_051106095.1. Lineage (NCBI taxonomy): Eukaryota > Metazoa > Chordata > Lepidosauria > Squamata > Agamidae > Pogona > Pogona vitticeps. The sequence continues at coordinate 231,379,436 of NC_135783.1, read as the reverse complement.
CCCTTCCCTCCTTGTTTTTTGGGGGAAATTCCCTTAATTTTGGGGGGGGGATTTTTTGTTTTACTTCATTTCCTTCCTTGCTTTTCTTCATTTTTGGGAGAGGGGGCTGTAGGGGAAGTGCTTTCTTTGTTAGACTGATTTTTAAAAATCATTTGGTTAATGTATTGTGTATTTATTCTGTTAATTGTATAGATTTTGGTGAATGGTTTGAGACTGTTTTGTTTGGTTCTGAGAGGGGTGAGTGAGCCAGGGGGGGATGAACTTTGTGACTATGCCAGAGTGCCACTGGGTAGCGTGGGTGGTTATTGTTGGTTTTACTGTTGCCTGCTTTTGAAGTAGATTGATTCTCTGTTGCCTTGCATCTTGCTACTTGGAGTAGTTTTCAAAGGGTTCTTTAAGGTTTTTGTAGTGCCAGAAAACATGAACAGGAAACCCAAAATGAATAAGCCAAAAGAGGTTTTCCCTTTAATGAAAAACAAAAAGATCAGTGCACAGAAAAAATGAAAATAAAAGAAGCACCTACCAAAAGAACCTGAAATAGGACAAATATGATTTTTTTTGCCATGCATATAATTATTTGTATGCAGCAAAGGTACAGGAAGCTCTATGATAGAATGATTTCGTACTGTGTTTCGGAGTCCGGTCCATGGAGAATTCAGCATGTGGTACAGCCATGTAGTTCCAAGACCATTTGTCCAGTTTACATTCAACCTTGACTCCCTGTTGCACCATTGTTCAGACACACACCTGCACCACATTTACACTCAATAAATGTTCTCAATATGACAGTGTAATCAGGTGCAATTGTGCGCATTCTATATCTAAATGTAGGACGACAATTCTGAAATTGCTGCTTTTCTTTTTTCAATATGAGTTTTCAAGACAGAATATAATAGTGGGGACGGGGGAAACTATATATGCTGTTAGAGATGGCAGTGCTGCAGGCTTCCCTGTCCTGCTTCCTCATCTGAGTGGGTGGCCACTGGAGGAGGTGGAGGAGGGAAGCATGACCTATGCTGAAGAGGTGGGGAAGGAAATGCACATGGCCCAAGGGGTGGTGAGTGCACAGAGGAGGGCGGAGAGGGGAGTGTACTGCAGCCACAGAACACCTGTGCAGGTGTGGCGCTGAACTGGGCTGGCCAGTAGAGATGGCCATGTCCATCTCTAATTGTTATCTTATTGCTATTTTAAAAATAGACTCTGACAACTACTCAGTTGAGGGAGTCTGTCTGTTATACATAGTAGGTTTGGTTCCTTTCCATGATTCTATTATATCACTAATTAGGAGTTCTGTAGAATTTTTTTTTCATTCATGCCTTATATTTTAAATCAAATGCTACACTCTTTTTTTAGTTTTGGACAATGAAACAACCTTAGTCCTGTGATAGGTTTGTAAGCTGTAAGTCTCCAGTTTACATATCCTTCCTGCCAGTAGGAGTCTGTAGAAAATGCTTTGAACTGTCATTCAGGGTGTTGGAAGTCAATGGGAAACTGGGAAGAAACATGCACACCCTTGAAACAAACAGTCTTATGAAAATTTGGTAGTTGGCTGTAACTCATTAACACCTTTCTGATTTGGTTTGTAGAGCTGCTTCAGAATTCAGTATGTGAATGGCTTCTGTAACATTTCCTATAAATCTCTTCTTCATTTCAAGGGAATCATGTTGTTTTAATAGATGCCGAATGAGTCCCATCATTTGCTCCCACCATTTATGCATGTGTGCCTTAACCTAATCTTAAAAGGAAACACACTGCCCATGAATTTAGGAACGAAGTTTTAAACAACTTCAAGGGAAAAGTGAACAGCTGTGGTTCATTATACTGGGGACTTTTTTTTTTTTTTTTGCTTCTATGCTTTTTAGCAAACACATAGTGAGAACTTATTTTATTTGTTCAGCTGAATGTACTTTAAAAGTCAATTGATGATTAACCTGTGAGTTATTGCAGCCATAGCTTTCCCTGGAAAGAGCTGGATTTAAATATATTAGTGCCCTGCCATAAAGTGTCTGGATCTGGCTTCCTGTGGGATGAGTCATAATCAAAATCACTTAGTGAAATTGGAATCTGTATTGATTTTGGCTTGTTGTTCACTTCCAGTTCAGATCCAAATGGGCTTCACTTTCACTTCAGAGCATATAAGACAATGGATGGTCTTAAACTCATTACCAAATTGCCAAAGCTATTAAGAGCAAAGGAAGAGTGAGCTGCCACAAACCAGTCCTTGGTGCTAACTCTACTTTAATTTTGCTGATGTAGAAGAAAGTTTGCAGACTTCTTGACTGGCTACATATGGTTGCATTTTAAGATAATGGCACTTGGAAATCTTGGAATTTTTTTTCTTTGCCCTTGTCTCATTTAGAAAAGGTTTCTGTTTTCAACCCCATGCTCCTAAACTAGAATATCAAGGCACTGAGTTGAAATTTGAAACCATTGGAAACAAAGGTAGAACAGTATGTGCAGGAGACCTCCTCACTCTATTCTTCCAGTAGAACACATAATAAAGGGATTAACAGCCCCTCCTCATTTCATGTTAAAAGAGAGAGATTCTTGAGGATATGCCTTTTAGTACAGATTTTCCAGTTCATTGGCAAAAATGTTGACAGATTTGGAATTCTTTGAGAAGGACTAGTGGGACATTATGTGAAGGACTAGGAGGACATTAACAAGTAGTGATCTAGAGCAGCCATGGGGAGCTTCTGGATTGTAGGCATAATTAATTCCACGAGGTTTCTCAGTCAGTCCTGCAAAGAGCTCTTGACTGGGAGCACCCATGGAGTGTGACATTGTCCTCTTAGACCAGTGATTCCCAACCTTGGGTCCCCAGATGTTCTTGGACCATAACTTCCAGAAATCCTGGCCAGCACAGCTAATGGTAAAGACTTCTGGGAGTTTTAGTCCAGGACCATTTGGAGACCCAAGACTGGGAACTGCTGTCTTAGATCATGGTTCAGTGTGGATGAAGATTGGCACCTGTAAATAGTTCAGCTCCTGCTGCTCCTCTTCCTCAGCTTGAATTTTTTAAATTTACATTTTAGATTTCTTTTGGTTTTTTTTTTACTTTGTAGTTATTATGCCATGAAATTGGTGATTTAATTTCTCCATTGCTTATCAATCAGTATAAAAGGAGTTGTAACTGCAATTAGGCCATCACTAATTAAATGATAAAGCATTTACAAATTAAAATGATTCATGATGTGAAAACATTCCCTCCCTTGGTACTTTTTCAAGGGAATAAAGGGTCATTTTCTAAGAACAAACATTCTACTAACTTGTACACACATTAATAGACAAATAACACAGGAACATCAGTCTAAATTGTGGGAGGAGAACTAAATGTCGTCTTTGAGATATGTTGGAAATGTTGTGTTTGTGCACACTGCACTCCTAAGTGATCATTCTGCTCTGGTGTGTATTGTGGTTTGTTCTGCATATGCATCCCTAGTATACAGAAAGAGCTACCCCATGAAAATCAGTGCTGAAAACTTCAAGTTTGGAGGCTTCTTTTGTTTATCACCATTGCATGTTACAGGCATGAATGCACAGTTTACCTGTTAAACTTGATTGCTAATTTTATTTCAGCCTCCTAATTCATTGGGCAGCAAAAAAATGAATAGTTTTAATCTTAGCAGAGTTTTTTATTTGAACTGAGTTCTATCTTAAATGTCTCTGAATTGATACTGGTATCTGGATACACAAAACAGATTTGAATGACTGACTGACTGACTGACTGACTGACTGAATGAATGAATGAATGAATGAATGAATGAATGAAAAATATTTCCATCTGAGTTGAGTCTCATCTTCCTCAGTAGTGTTTCAGTGGAACTCAGGCACAGAGATAGTGAGAAACAAAACATTCCTTTGCATTTTGGGTAATTCTGCCTCCCGGAAAACGTGTTTATGTTTTAAATTATATAATCTGCAAGAAACTGCGTGACTTAGGGCATATTCTTCATTTAGTAAAATTTCAAGAAAAATTTTTAAAAGTAAAAAAAGAGGATGTTCTGCATTTTTTCCAGGGACTCTGTTTGAATCTCTGTTTGAACTGAATTTTTCCCAAAGCTGATACAGTAAAATCTTCTCTTGTACCAAATGTCTGCTTAAAGATTGCTTCCTTTTGTTATCATTTCTGTACATTTTTATATAAAAGCCCTATCTATTATTTAATTGAAAATGGTGATCAGAGAAATATCTAGGGGCTACACTGGCCCTTGTATGCAGCCTTTTTTTTATGAACATGATGTTAACACACTGTATAATTCTGTGCCAGCTGGCAAAACGTCTTATTATTCAGATGTGTATTATATATGCACATAATTTCTGATCTCCAGCCACCACCTAAGACCCAAATTAATGAGGTTAAAGCTTTGAAAGCTTTCCAGTTATTGCTTTGCTACCTACATTATTGTGTGGGGTGTATCAAAACAAGTATTAGATATTCAATTCAGATATAACAGAAAATAATAATTAGAAGTTAATAACTTTTTGGTGTCAGGTTGGAGCGTTGCTATTCACATTGTTGAACTTCTGCAGTGAATCCTACCTCAACCCCCACCTCAACTAATTTAAGCAACATTTCAGAGCAGGGAAAGAATAGGTAGTCAGTGCATCAGTGCAGTCCATTTTTCCTGTCTTTCCTGTAGAAAGTGAGGAACAAAAACCTATGCCTAAACTTTATTTTTCAGGAAAGAAATCTGAGGTTTTGAGGTATAGAACTGCCTTGGAAAGGTTTTCCTTGAAATGACAATATAAAAAATACTTTAAGTACATGACGATAACGGATGGCATTCTAGGACACACTCTTGTTCTTGTTGTTCCTCTCCTGTCCCAAGATCGGATACTATTATGATTATCACCAGATTCAGATGGAATCGTTTGAAAAGTTAATAAAGAATTCAGTTCCAAAACTACTGATCTTTTAGGAAATATATGCAATTTATTCCTAAGAATGGCCTTTCTACTAGATGAATAGAAAGCAGGCAATGTAAGAACAGTTTTATAAAAAGGCTTCAGGGGAATGTAGGAAATTACGTGCCAGTTAGCTTAGCATTTTTTTCCAGGTATCTTGATGGAAAGAAAGTATTACTACAGGTAAAATTATCAAGTATTTAGAAAGACATCTTGCTTCTGCATTGTGCTGCTGTTTAGCTAATCTTTTGGAGTATCAGTAAGCATATGCATAGAGGTAATCTGGTGAGGATTTTATTCCTGAATTTTTAAGTGTAAAAGTTTCCTCCCCACAACGCTTGCAGTAATGTGTTAAAAGGTCAGTTATCAAACAAAAAGTTCACAAAGTATGTAGCTGAACTATGGGATTTGCTGTCCCAAGAGATCTGAAAATGATAAAATCAGGTGACTTTAGAAGAGGATAAGACAAATTCATGAAGATAAGACTGTTTGTACTTGCTAATTATGATGGCTAGATGCTGCCTTCAGGATCAGAAGGAGTTACCCTCTGAATGCTAGTTATGGAGCAAGGGGGTGACTGTTTGTAGCCTTCCTTTAGATGTCTGGGTGGCCCCTTTGGAAAACAGGATGCTGCACTAGAAAGTCCTTTGATCTGGTCTTTGCTTTTCAGATCTTTTCTTAAATTGAAAATGGGATTTCCTGAGCTTTCTGTGCACAGTAACTCATATATGTAATCTTCTTTGAAAATTTAGCAACCTGGAATTTGCAAAGCTTCCATCCATAAAGCAGGTTATATTATGGACTGAATGTGGTGATATTTTAATCCTATTGTAACTTCCAATATACTTCCTGTCGGTTACCTGGTAAGAGGACTGCAGACTCTGGCACTGCAAACAGAATGACTGCAAGGAGAAACAAAGAGATACCCCATATTTTTGGTCTTGCTAAAGAGCAAGAAAAAGTGGGAGACTCTTCAGCCTTCCAGTGAAGAAGTGGGATTTCTTTGTTTGGTTTGTTTGTTTGTTTTAATTTATATCTGCGCTTTCTTCCAGTAACCTCAAGGCACTCTACATAGCTCTTTTTCTCTCTATGTTATCTTCACAACAGCCCTGTTAGACAGGTCAGGCTGAACGAAAGAGGGACTACACCCAGAGGTCAACCAGTATAGTCAAGGTGGAATTGAACCCAGTACGTACTCCCAAGTGCTAGCCCAACACATTAATGACTATACCACACTAGCTCTTAAGCCAGAACAATTTTGAAATAGGTCTTTCCTATTTACAGGTAAATGTCCAGATACACAGTATAGAAAGGAACTTTTGTAAGGCAATCACATAAAATTAGGGATCCCAGCTAAAATACTGCTGCCTCTGCCAAAATGTCATCTTCTTGGCCTGATGCCAGTAAAGATAGAATTCCCCTGCCCCGTTATGTAATTTATGTACTGTTCACAATGTTATATCAGACGTGTGTATGTGACTTTTAATTAAGGAGTAGCAGGGAGCAGTGAAGCCACTTGGGGCAGACCGTGGGGCTCAAGTCTGAAACTCTGCACGTCTGCTGTCCCAAACAACCTATTTCAGAAGCAACAGTGACACAGCCACTGGGATAGTTCATAAAGCAAAGCCAGGTAATGTCGCAAAGTATTGTGACATTTTAAATTAAAGTGTTTTTCCTAAGTGTGAATAGCAAGAGTCAAACTGAATCCATCACATGGAGATTGTGTTGGTCAATGAAGGCATTGAAGAAACCACCCTCTTGTCTCTCTAGTTCCCTCATTAGCAGTATGCCCCCAAAGTCAGTGACTTGCTGGTTTACTTCCTGCAGCTCATAGTTACGAAAAATACATCTGTTTTAAATGATGCAGGGTTCCAGCCTCAATCCCAGCCAGCTATCACCATGCCACTGTGCTTTCTTTGCTGATGGCTGACCAGGAGATGGAAGAAGACCCACCAGCAGGACCGCTACTACTACTGCTCATCTCTAGTTGTAAAAGAGCAGCGCTGGTGCAGGCAAAGGAGGGGCAGCCTGACCCCTCAAACTTGGTGCTGCTCCTGACGAAAAAAGGCAGAGGGGCTGTAACGCGGCTGGCCACTCTCAAGCCTCTGCTAACTCAGGCCTCTCAGAATGCCCACCACGCCACTACACACTCTTGCTGCCACCAACCTATCCTTTAAATCACAAGGACTAGGGTTTCTCTTAAACAAAAATGGTTTATTGATTACAAGAAACAAAATAAGTAAATCACAGGAAGTTAAACTCGATGGTAAATCACTGTTTCTTATTTAATCAAAACATAGACCATCCCTCACTGACTACACAGGCACACAGGCCTCTAAACAAGCTCTCCAGAATCTCACTCACTCTCTAACTCTATCAATCTCTCAAAACTGATCTCTCAGACACCACACACACCCCTTTATATCCCAGCTCCTCCCCCTTTAGCACCACCTTCCATCCCCTCATTGGCTGCTGTTCCACTGCCCAGCTGTGATGGACAGGTGAGGGCAGGGCTGAACGTTACAGGGGCATTCAGACAAATTCAACGCCCAATTAAAAAGAAGAAGAAGCATCTTTCTTTGCTTCAGGAAAACAAAGGCACGTGGTTGCACATGTATTTCATGTGTAAGAATTCCTTGATATTTAGAATGAGAAAGATTTAATGTCCCTGTTAAGAGGTAACCCTTCTGACAAATCTGGTTTCTTCAGCTATGGCAGTTTGAAAGACAGGTTTCCTGCTTTCCCTGCTGATCAAAGGAAAGTGGATTCTTGTGCCTCGTTGTCCTGGCTGGACATAAAGCTGGAACGTCTGAGTAATAATCCCACTGCTTACTGTGTTCCTGGAATCTAACAGAATACGTAGTTGTTGTTTTTCGCAGAGACTCCCAAAGACTATCAAGAAAGGTAAAAGACAATACTCACAGCTGTTGGAATGAGGTTAATCCCTACTCTTTGCTTTTCATCAGACCCTTTAGGAGATTAACATTTTCTAATTGTAGTATCTTAAATTCTCTTCCTTATGATAATGATCAGTACAATTACAGTTATCCTTGAATCCTCTAGGCAGATTTCACTTACAAAGAGATTTGCAAAGTAGAACATGTATTACATTTCTAAGGAAATGTAAAGAACAATTAATGTGTCTAGAATATGTGGATGAGTAACTGAGAATTTATTAGTCCCATCCCCCTGCCAATAGCAACATCCCATACAACTATGATTGCCTACAACTCTGTGGAAAACAAGAAAATAGGAATTGGCTACTCCTTTGTTAACAATGTCTCATTTTTGCTATAAACTATGTACAGCAGGGGTCTCAAACATGCGGTCCAGGGGCCATTTGTGGCCCGCCGAATGATAGTTTGTGGCCCCCACATTGCCTGCCCACCCAAAGCACCCACACATCCTCTGCTGTCAAGAGTCAAAAAAAGCCTCACCTTGCTCGCTGGCTCTCTCCCAAGACAGCGCCTCTTGCGCCCTCCATCTGGAACTGCAGCCTGCCAGCCGGCAGACAGGCGGGCTGGCTGGCAGGCTGCAGTTCCGGATGGAAGGTGCAAGAGGCACTGTCTTGGGAGAGAGCCGGCGAGTGATGACTGAGAGCGGAGCTCGCTCCCAGCCCGTCCTTGAAGAGCGCCGCCAGCAGCGCCGCCAACAGCATCTGCTGTCGCTGCCGCCTCTTCCAGGGAAGCGGCTCTCTGGCTCTCTTTCTCTCTCGGCAACCCCAGCACCAGCCTGGCCAGCAGTCGCCTCAGCGCCAGGCGGTGCTTCCTCCTCCTCCTCCTGATGCGGCCCAGCCTCACCCAGACTCTGCCTCCAGCAGCCCCCAGGTAATTTGAATTTGAGCCCCCTGATGTACAGCAATCCTGATGCTGTTTTTTTGTTGGTTTTTGTTTGTTTCTTTTTTGTTTTAGAAACATAGTTTTAGGGAGGTGGTTTTGAGCAAAGAGTTGGGCAAACAGCTGTTAAAAGTGTGTCTGCCTGGAATTCAAACCTCAGAAGTAAACCTCTGAGTTCCCTGTGGATCCCTTTCACTTTTTCCAAGCCTTGTTCTCTAAGCGTTGGTCAGCGTATTCTATTCCAAGAAAAACAAGGATCAGAATTGAGTGTCAAGATTATCAGGTGTTCTACCTTGTGGACGTATCTTGGGGTTCTTATTCCTTGGGCTGAGGAGTTTTAAAGCATGATGCGTGGAAGGATACAAGGGAGAGAGATGGCTCTTATCTAAAGCCAATACTATTGGATTTCAAAATTCTATAGAATATGGACAACACTTGATCTTGCATTAAAGATCTTTCAGTTCTGTCTTTTTCACATTCCAATTCTGTCTTTCCATTGTACTCAAAAAGTTCTCATTTTACACTTCCCAGTGTACTTGGGGTATAGAACCAAAGTGGGGTGTCAGATCCCCACCACCACCAACCCAACATTGGGGCATGTCCAGGTTACGGCTATTGCAGGTTCCTCAGATCCACTGCCAGCTGGCACATGCTTCTTATATTGCTGCTGGAGACATGGGTTTCTTCTCTTCCAGCATCCTCTGTATGGGGAGAAAGAATGAAGGGAAGAGCACTATAGAAATTCTGTTGGTGCTTGTTGAGTCCCAGGCCTGGGATTCATCTAGCTATGTATACCTGATATTACCAGTTGAGTAGCTGTACCTCCCTCCTTCTATTCACTGCATTGGGAAAGGGAGTGGGAGAAAAAAAAGCTAGGTACAGCTGATGCTTAGGGCTGAAATGTTTTATGTACCCCATGCTTTTTCCCTATTAGAGATTGCAGATAGCAGCAGAGCTTCCTCCTGCACACCACTGGTCTTCCCGACTGAAAGACAAAGTGACATGAAACGAATCCCAGCTACTCCCAGTTGGTGACATAAAGGGGAGAGATGGATCCCTAGGGATTCACATGAGCCCACATGAAATATCCTTGCCCCCATGTTCTATGCATTGTGGTTCTTTATAGTTAGTGAGAAATTGCAAGAGCTTTTATATTGGACTCTCACATATCCAGGACCCCTGCCTGTAAGGATCAGTTTGTGTTTTTCTAAGAGTAGTCTCCCATTTACAAGAAGTTATCAGTGTAAAATTAAAACAAGACTGTGGGCAGTTGATCCAGTATCCCAAATCTTTAAGCTCTGAGTTATCAGCTTGTAATCGGCTGCATTTGGTGTCTTCAAATTGATTCTCAGAGCTGGCCCAGACTTCTAAGACTGAAGGCTATCTGACATAATTTACTGTAATCCTTTTCACCGAGTTATTTATGTCTCTTGTGGATGTCAGTAACAAATCAGACCGAAGGTGGTGGTGCAGAAGAGATATTGATTTCCAAGTAGCTGGCAATTTGACACAATATTTGTATACCTGATATTGATTCGTTGTACTAACTGTGAACTCTTGTAGTAATGCAGTGTTCTTCATTATTTTAGTTATGGGTATTTATTTTGAAGATACTGCATGCATTGATAATGGGATTTAGGCTGAGGGTGTTCCCCCCCTCATCTCTTGGTCTCCATGGAAATATAATAGGAGAGAAGTACTTGCCTTTCCTTCCATCTTTGCTTATGACAGATTTTATGGTTAAGTCAGAGCTGTTAGTAGAATGGGGCAAACTAGAGCTTTGATGCATAGTGCTAACATTTATAGGATGCAAAAATATTTGCCTGGTTGCCTGTCTATATCTAGCCCTGGGTCATCCTGAATTTACAGGCCTCATGCCTCTGCTACTTTTCAAGGAACCATATGGCCCTATACCTTATTTGTCTCTTGCTCCCCTAAACCTTCAGGTCATATCTCTCATATCCCTCCTCGACAGCCCCCTCTCTTTTTCCATCCCAATTGGGTCATCTTCCAGTGGGCGTGCCCATGAAATCATAACTACCATGGTAGTGGAAGGCAGAGGAGCAGATTGCATGGTCCTGCCACATTTCCTAGGATGTGGTGGTAAGATGAAGGGATGGAGAATTGCTTGCTTGTCTGCCTGCCTGCTCTGCCTGCTTTCTGTACAAGTTTTTCTGCTGAGCAGAAAGGATACTGGGCAAAGGTGAACAAGGCGGTGCAGGGGCCAGAGGGGAATACCGTATCTATAGAATGTCTATCACCACAAAATCTGAACCACCTTTGCTACATGAAGGCCTACAACTGGTTTGTGAAAAATAATAAAAACTTGGGAGAGTGTGCAGTCATGTCTATCTGTGGCCCCACGTTGCTGCATTTAATGATTTTTGACCTTAGAAATCTCAGAGTAATTTTTTTAAAAATATACTGTTACAATTTTTAAAAAGTGCTTTGTGTCCCAGGCACCAAATTTGCTGGTTACAACTTTGGGTAGAGTATATATATATGCCATTTGTAATGTGTTTGTTTGGTTTTTTAATTTGTTTGTTTGTTTTAAAGGAGGGTGCTTCAACTACCACTCTAAGGTTTCCAAGCCCCTGAGTCTTAAACACAATAATCTGAGGGCAACAGATAACAGATCAAACAATGATCTTTTTCGTAAAATGTCTTGAGAATCCAATGTGACGCTGACGGTTAAAACTTTGGGATGACATACAGTATATTCTCCAGGCAGTTGAAGTAAATGAGAAAGAGATACAATGAACATTCGTGACAGATATTTGAGAAAGGATTTTATGCATTATGCATTATAAATGTGATGATAGAAACAATTGTAATTCAATATGACTACTAACTCATTTATTTCTTGCCCAGAAGCACTTCCACTGTCAAATTTTTCCCAAAACTACTGTCTCTGCATGACACCCTTACTTACCTATGCCCAGTCTTCATTGTTTACTTTGGCAAAATCGCATGGTATTTGAAATTTTACGCAGGCAGAGTAATTTATTATGGTGGTCCCATGCAGAAATAACACATGAACTAAGAGACCCATAAAAATAATAACTATGTGCCATCAGGTAAATTCTGACTTATGGTAACCCTTTTCAGAATTTTCCAGGTAGAGAATACTCAGAAGTTCCCTTCTTCAGAGAATGCATCCTGGGTCTGTGCAGCTCACCCAAGGCTACAGAGGCTGGCTCTTCTTCTTGGAGCCATAGTGGGAATCAAACTCCCAACTTCTGGCTCTGCAGCCAGATACCTAAACCACTGAGCAATCCAGCCAGACATCCCTGCCAAAGGCAATTGAAAGTACTTACCATTTTCAGGACTGTCACCCCCACATACATCTTGTTAAAGGAGAAGAACCATATGATCAGAGACTTCATTCAAACAGGTGTCAGCATGAAGCATCCCACTACTGGATCCTGCCCTTCATCCTTTACTCCATTTTCTACTGTTAGACTTTAGATTGTAGGTTTCAGGAGAACTACTCTTTTTGCTGGAAAGCATACCTACACTAATCATGCTGTATGTATAAATAACGAAGCACCATAATTTACCTCTTGGCTTCCAGCACCATTAGGAAAAAACTTTATTGAAAGTTACAGCATAAAATTGTCAAGAGCTATCTTGGTCATTCATTTGTGGTGCATAATTTTACTCCTAACTATTGTATGATTTGGGTTTATATCATAAGCAGGAATAGACTAATATTTCAGTATCTTGACTAATATATGGATCCATTGCTTTCCTTCAGAATCTCTGGTGTACTTCTGACAGCAGTAGTAGTATACAGTGGTGCCCCGCTTAGCGATGTTAATTCCTTCTGAAAAAATCGCTGCTAAGCGATTTCATCGCTAAGCGAATGCGGTTTCCCATTGAAATGCATTGAAAACTGGATAATCCGTTCCAATAGGAATGAATTGCCGTCCTTAAGCGAAAATCACCATGGGAAACGGCTAAGCGAAACACGGTTCCCCAATTGAAATGCATTGAAACCTATTCAGTGCATCTCAATGGGGGGAAAATACAACAACAAATTAAAAAAGAGTCAGAACAAAGTCAAATTTGGTTAACAAAGGGTTTATTAAGTGCACTTTATGATTTCAAACATTTTAAACAGTAAACTTTAACTTTATAAATAACAGAAAAACATTTTAAAAACAGCAAACATGAGGCTGTTCAAACCATGGTTAAGCGAAACAGGGGACCCAAAATTTAATCGCTATGCGAAGCATGGTCCCAGCCATCGCTAAGCGAAAGTCGCCCATAGGGACCATCGCTAATCGAAGCGCAAAAACGCTCCGAAAAAGTCATCGCTGAGCGATTTTGTCACTAAACGGAGCACCCGTTAAGCGAGGCACCACTGTACATTGATTAAAGAGAGATTCCAGCTAAAAAGTATGGGGGGAGCACTGCTAGGGAACTGAGCAGAAAGCTACCTCTTTTGTTTTACAAATTGGGATAATCTGAATTCAGGGACCATTTACTTTTTGTTTTGTTTTGTTTCCACCTAATGACAACTGATTTCCTTCTTCCAAAGCAAATTGCCACAAAAGTGATATATGATTCACCAAAGGAGGGAAAGAGGATTTCTTTAAAGCAATGTCATGAATCACAATTGAGATGGGGTGGAGACAGGACACAAACTGGTAGCAAGACTCTTGAACCAAAGCCCTATAGGAGTTCAAAAGCTCTATAGATCATGAACAACATTTGATCATGCATTAAAGGTTGTTTCTGCTTATGAAAAGTGTTCATCAGTTTCTGCATAGATGGAACAAGAAAGGGAAAGAAATCTGGCATTTTGGAAATTATAAAGCATTGTTTTCTCCCAGTTCTGACAGAAAATAATTACAAGATACTCAGGCAAATGTGCCTAGAAGTGAAAATATCCAACCTGGGAGCTTCAAAAATAAGTTGCATTTTCCCATATTAAACAACAGTTGACATATGGCAAGTGAGCCATGTGTGGTGGTGCCGGAGGCTCTGTTATGTGACCCACGTGCAGTTATCAAGAGCTTTAGTTTCAATTAAAATCATAGGTTTCTTGCCTTCAGAAGTACAACGAGGTGTTTCAAGATGCAATGACAAATTGTTAAACAGCTTTCAAGGAAGCAAATAAAAAGATGCCTATTTGTTGATTTTTGAGCTCTAATCAGTTCTGAATCTATGTTTTAACACTTTGAAGAGCCAAACTGTATTTCAAACAAAATGTCAAACGGGTTTAAAATGTAAAAAAAGCTAAGATACTGTGGATTTTCACATTCAGTATAAAAAGACAGAGTTCTCTTCAAGAGATACTCTTCAGAGCAAAGTCAGTCATGAATGTCTGTGTCCTTCCAGTTCTGGATGTGCTGTCTGTGCATAAAAAAGTTCCTAAAGAAGATTTCAAAATTTTTATTTTACTTGTTTACTAATAGCCAATGAAATAAGAAGGACATAGTATCCCCAGAGTGTTTTTGAGCCAACATCCTCAGAGAGGACTGCATTATTCTGTATAAATTCCAGGAGCTTCATTCAATGTTCCTTGTTCCTCTCATTCCAGAAATTGCCAATCAGTAGTAGTATACTTTATTACGGTCAAAGACCAGTAAAACGGAATCAATATAAAATAGATACATATAGTTATTGTTTAGTAAAGTCAGGCAGGGTAATAAAATTCCATTAAAACATGAAAAGACAACCCTTTCTTTCCAATTAATAACATAATATATCCTTAATAGATGGGACGTGGTGGCGCTGTGGGCTAAACCGCAGAAGCCTGTGCTGCAGGATCAGAAGACCAAGCAGTCATAAGATCGAATCCATGTGACGGAGTGAGTGCCCGTCGCTTGTCCCAGCTCCCGCCAACCTAGTGGTTCGAAAGCATGCAAATTCAAGTAGATAAATAGGGACCACCTCGGTGGGAAGGTAACAGCGTTCCGTGTCTAAGTCGCACTGGCCATGGGGCCACGGAAGATTGTCTTCAGACAAAACGCTGGCTCTATGGCTTGGAAACGGGGATGAGCACCGCCCCCTAGGGTCGAACACGACTGGACAAAAATTGTCAATGGGAACCTTTACCTTTACCTTTACTATATCCTTAATAAAGGTAAAACCTCAGGCAGTGTTATATTAAAAACATTAACAGTCAACACTTGTTAGCATCTTGTCAAAACAACTCCTGTTGTTGAACTCAGTGCAAACCAACCTCGTTACCTCTGCTCCTGCTGACTCCTGCATATCTGAACAGTTACAGCAGTTTCACCCAAGAAAACAATTTCCATGGGTGTGAATTAGTTCAGTTTATTGTGTACCACATAGGCCTTTGGAATGCATAATATAAAAACAACACAATGTAATATAAAACAAAATAAATTAGACTTCTAGTCAAACTTACAAGTCCTAAAATTTAAAGTACGTCTACATATCTAAACATAAACATTCATCCAGTTAGTAAACTTAACTATAAAGCTAAGAATCATTGACAATAACAGAAATAATGACAACAAAGGACTCTAAATAGAAATAATCTAGCTTTTGACTTGTTTAGTAATTCAGGGTACAGACTTTGATTTTATAAGAATGGAAATGAACTTCACCATTCAAAATGTAATAAACTTACCCATGTCTGAGAAAAGTATTCTAAATTTGTCTTGATCAGATCTGCCTGAGTACTGTTCTAAAATAGACTTCAAAAGTCTTGCACACTCAGCTACAAACAGGGGGCAGTGAAGTGCGACATGTGTCAAATTTTCAACTGGGTTTTGGTCACAGGAACAAACTCTTTCATCATAGGGAATTCCTTTGTATCAGAATTCTAGGACAGCAAGTGGGAGCGTATCTAGATGAGCCTTAGTGAAGACTTTTCTGTAATCAATACTCGTAACGTTGACAAACTAGGACGGAAGGGTCAAAGGAAGAGGGGAGATCACTTTATACAGGGGTGCAATCCTTGAGGTGTCCCATGGATGAACCCATATTTTTCCTACTACATAGCTGCACCCTGAAATTAATCATGGCTGAGATTTGGTTGGTTCATTCTGCCTGAATTCTTTTAGATATTGCTACGGCATAGATCCTTTTCAACAATGTGATTCAAGATAGTCTCTGGGTCACATGTGTCACCCTTCCCTTCTTTATCCTCTGGCAGCAATAAAACAGAGTATAGGAGCATACTTGATTGTAAACTCACTGCAGTTTCCTATTATACCCAACCATAAACTGGTTAGTTTAATTGATTTATTAAAAACTTTTGATTTAGCATTATATCCAAATGGTTGTTCTGGATCTACTGTGGGCAGTAAATCCAGGACCGCAAAATCCAGGGGGCCCAAGCAGCCTTGAAAGATGACAGTGATGGCAGATTATAGGGTATGTGTTTGTGTTCTGTGCTGTCAAGTCAGAGCTGACTTATAGCAACCCTAATAGGGCTTTCAAGTAAGTGAGAAATTTAAGGAGTGGTTTTACCAGCTCCACTCCCTCAGTGAATTTCTATGGCCAAGTGGGGATTTGAACCCTTTTTCTCCAGAGTCCTAGTCTGTCACTCTATCCACTACACCACACTGGGAATCCTATAGGAATTACAGACAGATGTAATGTCAGAAGTCGTCGTTGGCAACCATACATTTGTACTGATATCCATGCCATCCTGCATCACTTTTTTCTCTTTTAGTCTTTAACTTGGCAGGTGCACTTTTCTGCTACCTGTTGCTCAAGCCCTGGATTCATCCACCATTTTCATTTTTTCAGAGGATATTTTAGGTGAAGAAATGAACATTGTAGACATGGAGATGGTTCAAAACCTGAGCAGCAGGTGTTTTGACCCGCAATAGATTCCCTTTGCCACTCTCTGAGTTGCCACAGTAAGCACACAGCATTCCCAAACAGCATACCTGGTCTTTCAGATAAAATGCAACTCAGTTGAAGACCAGATTAAAAACCTCCATCCGGATCGTTACTTTTCCTGCCTACAGTGACTTTTCATCCACTTTTAAGTCTCAGACTGTTCATTCCATCCTCTCTAGAAACACTTACAGACTCTGATTTTAAAATTCCATTGTATTCCTGGGGAAAGTAAACAGAAACAAGATATAGAGATGAGCATCATCCACACAACTATCTCGTTTCAGCCAAAACCTCTGAATGACATTTCCCTAGCAGTTTCATGTAGATGTTAAAATGTTGTATTTCAAATTTTCTTTCTGCTTCTTTCTCTTAGGTCCTTGGCTGGATTCGGAATGGAGAATCGATGCTCAATGCAAGCCTTGTCAACGCAAGCTCCCTATCAGAAGCTGAGCAGCTTCAGAGAGAACATGAGCAATTCCAGTTGGCTATAGAGGTAACCGTAATGAGCCTGTTTAGGTTTCCCTTCTCCAATTCAAACAACAAAAATGAGGCCACCAAATGAGGCAAAAACTGAGTAGAGAGAAAGAAAGGAAAATTTCAGGCTTTTTGTGCACTTCCTCAGGGTACTGAGGATTGTTATGCTTTGATAGGCGACACCAGGAGTGGAAACCTCTTTGCTCTTCCTTGATTTTGCTGCCTGGCCGGAAGGGAGCAGACTGAAAAACAAGTTCTCCGTACTCCAAAGGAAAACTTGTCAAAACATTGATATGGTGGTTTGCAACAAAGTTAAATACGAAATTGAAATAGTCGCTGAAATAAATGTGGAAGGCAAAATGTGTGCAAAAGAGTAGACTCATACAAGATACTAGGGGGAAAATGGTTATTTATCTGTTTGCTATTAAACATTTGATGCAGTGTCGCATATAAGTTCCATGCCCAGCTGGGCTGCCCTATATATTTTATTTTTTCATATTTGTGGCTTTTATAGAAAACAGGTTTCTTCAAATAGGTTTCAGAAATCAGCAATCACAGTTAAATTCCCTGTCTTATTGTGCAATTGATGTGGGAAACAAGCAGAGAACAGTTTTCTTGCAGTTGTAAAATGGTTATTATATTTTATGAATGAGACACAGAACTTCACAAATGTCTCATTAACATTTGGTTTGCATTGCTGTTTTTCTGGAGCAGAATCTATGTGCAAGTTGGGCACAGATCCTGTAGAAATCAATGATTTAGTTTACTGGGGTTGGAGAAGAATTCTTGTCCTAGATGTAATCTTGTGGTCAGATCACACTATAAGGTAAATGTGTGTCTCCTCCTCTGATAGAGTGAATGGAGTCAAAGGTGCTAGATTCCTCAGTCGTTATGGAAGTTATAATGACAAGACACTGAAAATATTTTGTTGCAATTTTGAGATATATAAAAGTGTAACGTGAAGTTAAAATCTGCATTAGAATTTGTAGGGGTAAGGTTGGTAGCCAGGTTAGACTGTGTTGGAAAAGCAACAAACTCTCTTGTAATGTACTGTATTTCATATTTATTTTATTTTATGTAGAGAGTGTATGGCATACCTTTTTGTGGGCTGTAGCCCACTTCATCAGATGAATTAAGTGAAGCTTCAGCAGGCAGATATTTGTATACAAGTAGTTGTTGGAAGGGAGAAATATTGCTGGCTCTGCCTAAATGAGCTGATTAATATGTATAGTAAAATAAAAAGTCTTGTTCCTGTAGATAGATCTGATGTATTGATTAGAACATACATTCAGCTTAAACATGGCTTTCTTCTGTTTTCTGCCCTACATTAAGAGCATTCATATATGCAGAGAAAAAGCTGCAAAGCTGCTTTTAATGCCCATGTAAAAATATCATAACCAGAAATAGTAGTTATATCCTACTCATCAATTAAAATAAAAGAGCCATTTGGGGTGTATGAAGATTGCTAACAAGCTGTAGTAAATGCCAAAGGGCCATTATGTCATTTCTGACTGATGATGACCCTCACTGGTTTTCCTAGTCTTAAAGTACTTAGAAGTGGCTTAGCATTCCTTCTTTCTGGTGGCACTTTGAGACTGTGCAAGTTGTCCAAGACTACTCAGAAAACCATATCAGCCACACAAGCTCCAGGTGATTTTTGTGGTCCTGTCCTGGGAGGCATAGTGGGGATTCAAACTCGCAGCCCCTGGTTCCTTATCCAGACATGGAGCCCACTGAGCTATACAAGTTGATTAATATGCTTGGAACTTGTTTATTAATATCCTCAGTCTTTACACCGAAAATGGTTCACTGAAAAACTGCCCATGACAGCTATTTTAATGTTTAGCCATTTTTCTGCAGAGGTATTGATAATTTCTTAGCAAACGCTGAGGAACACTTTGTGTAAGTTGTCATACTGGCAAGCTTTGGAAGGGACTAAGGGGTTTATCATTCAGTGAAGGAGATTTGGTATCATTCCGTTACATCTTGGCTGCATTAACCAGGCACCTCGGTGGAATGTGACGCCTAGTTCATGTTGGCACAGCTTGCTGCACTCAAGGATACTTGTAGTTGCTGTTATGAACTAACAGCCACATAGCAAGATGTGGGTTCTCATGCTGCCAATGGGTTAGGAAAAAAAATTGTTCAGTGAGAGGAATGGCAGATTAAATACTGTATTGCTGCTGCTTAAAAACTCAGCAGGCCACTGGTATCTTCAGGCATAATACAGAGCCGGGAAGGGCTGATAGCTGCATTGGAGTTTTCTTTACAAATCCTTTGATATCTGTTTTAAAGCAAACTGCCCCTGTTAGTTGAACAACCGGCCCCAGCTTAAGATATTAGAACAACTTCAGTTTCCAGTTCCAGTTCAAACAACAGATTGGGGGGCGGGGGGGTTTGAAGTTTGGAATAGAGAATCTTGCACTCTTTTGCAGCGGGGGTAGAACACTTTGCTAATTTTTGTTCTTGTCTGTCATTTCATAACTTTTCTCACCGCTGGGCAAGATTCTGAGTGTTATGGTGCACTTTTTGCATTTCTGCACTTTTTTGCAGAAAGTTTACAAAAGTGTGTGTGTGTGTGTGTGTGTGTGTGTGTGTGTGTGTGTGTGTGTGTGTGAGAGAGAGAGAGAGAGAGAGAGAGAGAGAGACTGTATTTTACACAGAATATTTTGTATTGGGGGGGGGTCAAAAATCCTGCTGTGAAAGAACACATGTGCAAGGGTAGTTGCACAGAATTTTCTGCCCTCTGGTGAGTTGACTGGCACACAAATGATTGCATGCCTGATTTTCCATGACAAAACACATAATGGACAGTCTGTTGGAGAGAGGAAACCATCTGCAAAATTGCCCTTGCACTCTTTGTTTCTGTCAGTATTCTGGCTAAGATTTTTAATGTAAAATACATTTTTTCTAGCAAAAGCCATGTTTTGTTTTCTTTGAAAAAAATAGAGTTGATGAAAAATACTTGTCTGTTCAGTCTCATGTAGGAGTGAAAAATCTTGTGATACTAACCCATCTTTTTCAATAATGTCTTTTGATCTGTTGATCAGAAAAAATTAGAAAAGACTATGTGGTCTTTACATAAGACAAATCCAGTTAATACCTCTATTAGACCAATAATAAATTGATGAAGATATCATCTGCTGAGATACCTTTTGTGGAGCACAAGAAAATCTACAAGAATTATTTACAACCTAATGTGGCAATAGTTTGAATTGCCTTAAGAATCTCTTAAGAATGCCTTAAGAATCTCTCATTCACAGGTGAATGTTTGCAGAGACCAAAGCCTAAGATTTTTCTGAAGAAGTAATTTTACATTAGTTCCCTTCCTAATTGTATACTACCTATTAAACTGATGTTGTGAGGAAAATCCTCAAAGATTTTGTGACACAGAGTTGTCTCGGGTGCAGTCCCACTAGCAATTTGAATCAATTCCTGTTCTGACTTTTTTATATTGGGTTCAAATCATGTGGTATATAAATCAGTAGCCACATTCACTTTGACTGAAAATAAATCTATTTCTGATAATTAAAACCAGTTTTGGCAGTTACACTGGTGAAACTGACTCATTTCCTTTCTGCTCTAGGAGCACACTGTTCTTAAATATTTTTATTTTTTTTTCAAAAGAGTAAGTGGTACATCGCTAAATCAGATGTCTATGAGGCAGCACTTAGTGGCATAATAGTCACTAGAAACTGCAGGTTAAGTGACCCCAGCCAATCAATGATGGAAAAATGGGAATTGGGGTGAGAAGGCTTCCAGGAAAGGAGACAATACTGAAGCCTCAGCCCCTGCGCTGCAGTCCTAGATGTTGCCTTTCCTGCAGATCACATTTGGACCCCCCACTAGCAACCTGGTGCTGTCACTTCAAGCAGGAGGGATCCCCTCATGCTGGTCATCTGGCTATTGGGCCTCCTGCGCACCTAGTGCACCAGCCATGCTCTGAGTCCTCATGTGCCCACTCAGTGCTGCTCAGCTCCTGGGCAGTTTGAAGTGGCTCCCTGGTTCAGTGAGCCAGTCAGCTGCTTTGCAGGGCAATGATCCTGGTAAGCAGACTCTCCTCTGTGTCCTGATGCACCTGCTCTGCACCCACTCTGTGCTCTCTGGTTTTCTGCTGCATCACTGGCTCCTTCATCGGCCAAATTTAGGGAATAGAGTAGATGGTTGTAATGCTGAACATACTGATGAAATGATGCAGTGACAAACATTTTAAGAAAGAATTTAAAAAATTAAAAGGAAAAACACTGTACCCCACCACTCAAAATCAACGTAGGCACAAATTAGAATGACAGCAGCATTCACATCCACAAAGCTTCATTGATTAAAAAACAAGGTGTTATTAAAAGCCTCTGCTGGCCAGTTGAAAAAAACTCACTTTGCATCATGTGCCTGGAAATTTATAAATCAATTTAAATAAGCCTAAAATTGATTATTCAACAGTGGTTCTTATTGCCGGTGAGACTGCATAGACATGATAGTATGAACTTATAAAATGCTTTCTGAAGAAAATTTGTCAGTTATGAAGCTCAGTCTAAAAAATGTTTCATTCTCTCACATTTCATGCCCACACCTCACCTCACTTCCTTATACCATTTGCCTGGCACATCTATACAAATCTCTCTTTCCTCCCCTCATGCACAGTCCCTCTTTCATGCCACTTCCTTGCAGAAGACACACCAGAGTGCCCTCCAGGTACAGCAGAAGGCAGAGGTATTGCTACAGGCTGGGCACTATGATGCTGATGCCATCAGGGAATGTGCAGAAAAGGTGGCATTGCATTGGCAGCAACTCATGCTGAAGATGGAGGACAGGCTGAAGCTGGTTAATGCATCTGTTGCATTCTATAAAACCTCCGAGCAGGTGAGTTGAGTCATGCCTTATCTGTGTAATGGCATAGGTTTTAGTTACAATTCTTGATAAATGTTACCATAAAATATCAACTTAAGGCAGCTATGATTTCAAATATATGAGGTCGTTTTGTTACCATCTATTTAGCTATGCTGGCTTAATGTAAAGGCTAGGGAACGTCAAAGGATCTGGGGTCCTCTTTCATGTCCCAAGGCAGGGGGAGGGGAGAGAGAGATGCTTCCCAATTTAAAACAAAATTGTATTTCCCAGGGTGGGATTTTCCATGTTTTAGCAAAGGGAGTTAAGAGATTTTTTCTCTTGAATTAAATGTTTTATTGTAGTTAAGAATAACAAAATAATAACCACTAAATTATAAAATATGGGCCCAAAAGCAATACTCAAAAATACATTTCCACGTAAGAGTAAACTTCAGTTGCAAACAGAAAACACATATACAAAAACACATCTTATTGGTATAAGCCAGAGGTGGGCAACTTCCAGAGATCTGGGTCAACACACCCCCATGTCGAGATCTGCTTCTGTCTTCCCATCCCATAAATATATATTTCAAACTGTGTTTTAAAAAAACAACAACACTGGCATCTCCCATTTGGACATTTAGTAGTAATTTTTTTTTTTAATATACTGGGGCAAAAGCTGGCACCTAGAGGTGCCCAACATGAGCTTTTTCACATTAAATCAACAATGACGATGTGAGGCGTCATGGGGACGGGGGAGGGGGAAATAAGATTCTGCTTTGGGCCCCAGTGGCCACAGGTGACCTTGGTGGTGCCCCTTGTCTACCCTTGGCATAAAACTCTCAGAAAAGAACTATTTCTGTTTCTTGATCTAGCTTCTAGGCATTCAGGACTGTAACTCTCATTATCCCCTGATGGTTGGTCATTGTGATCTGAAATAGTGTTACAGTATTTGTGAAGTTGTTTTAAATAATCTTATGTGAATGCACTTGTTTTAGATGGGATGTGTTTTGGGAAGTAGCTTTGGTCGCTGGGCTATCGTGTGCTGATTTGTACTGCAGGTTTGCAGTGTCCTGGAGAGCTTGGAACAGGAGTATCGAAGAGATGAAGACTGGTGTGGAGGCCGGGATAAGCTTGGACCAGCGTCTGAAATAGATCATGTCATCCCTTTAATCAGCAAACATCTGGAACAGAAGGAAGCCTTTCTGAAGGTCAACCCTATTCCTCCTGCTTTTCAGCAATTGTGTTTCTTTTTGTTCTAACTGTGAAAACAGCTGAGCTGAGTAGCAAAATCCCTAATACTTTCCGCAGATTTTTTTTCCTGTAAAAAGAAAAGTGCCTCAGCATATTATTTTGTGGGAATCTGAAAAAGTACAGATTGTGAATTAAGTGTCAATTTTGGGGGGAATGTTTCATGGATGCCACTCAGCCTGCAAATACTATGACACCATCCAGAGGAGAGATTTTTTGAGGTTTTTGGTTTTCTTTCATTCTGAGTCCACAATGAAGGCTATTAGAGGGAACCCAGCATGAGCTTCCTTCACCTCTGGAACTATGCAAATTATTGTCTGGTGCTTCCAGCCTGAAGCATAAGAACTGCTGGATAGCTCAGTGGTTACGGTATAGGTTGCGAGTTTGATTCCCTGCTGTGCCTCCTTGACAGGGGCTGAATTTGATGATCCATAGGGGTCCCTTCCTTCTCTGTAGTTCTAAGATGATGATGATGATTGTATGACTTCATAAATACAGAAGGGTTGTCTCAGTCATCTCACTGTAACATTAACATGATCTCACCTCTAATTATGAGCTATTCTTCATATCTATTTCTGGCCTCGCAATGATTTTCAGTGAAAGAAAAAAATTGACATCACTTCTTTTGGATTGCTACACATGCAAGTGACTGCTTGTGCAGGCAGTGTAATGTGCAAAAAAGCAATTTGCATCAGTTCATGCCCTCATAGATTCTGAAACTGTGACTTCTCATCTTTCATTTCATGGAAGGGAGTAGACCTTGCAGACATTTACTGAAAAATTACACTTGTCACCTGGATAGCCGGCTCACACAGATCTTTTGTGCCTTGCCTTCTGATGTGTCATCAGCACTGAGTGTTGCTAAATAATATTTCTGGAAAAACTAGGCATAGTTCATAGGTAATACTATACAAAGACACACAAACTAAGAAAGATTATGGCCAAACTGCCACACATAAGAGAAGGTGACTTTGGACAGACTTCTGTACCTTTTGTGAATAGTTAGTTGTGTGTTTGACTGCATCACTTGTGTGGCAGAGAGGAAAGCATATATCTACCTCTGAGGAAAGAGTGTATATATGCCTATGGGTGTGTTTGAGAGAGGGAGACGTCAGCATTGAACAACTGAGTTGAGGAGAGATTTGAAGCCCCATTTTCTCCTGCTTTTCATTTTGTAATCTGTGTTTGTGTTGAAAAGGTGAGGAACCCACCCCACCTCCCCTTTATCCATTCCCTCCTTGCTGCCTGTCCTCTGGCTCTGAGTAGATACAGGGACCACGGGTCAAGCCCATGTGCTGCACATAGGCATCAGTATGGTTCAGTACCTGGCACCTCCGAATTAAAAAAAAAAAACAGAGTCGGGAGGAACCTCTGCCGTTGTTGGCTCAGAACTGATGACACCACTCAGGATAGCCAGGCTCTACTGTGCTGTCCAGACCATTAGACTGCCTAGATTAAGGCCATTTATTTCACATGCTTGTATATTCTCTAGCAAGGTTGTTGTGGCAGAAAGTAACCACATTTTCTTCACTGTAACTCCAGCTCCTCACACGCCAGAGCTCGCATGTGCATTCTCAAACGCCTCTCAGCTCATTTGTTTATCAAAGTGAAAGCATACAGATCTTGCAATAGTGTAATTTTGAAATATTATATTCCAGAAGAATTTGTCTGCCATTCCCCCCCCCCAAAAAATCAAAGGCCAGACATCCTCTGCTTGCATCTTTTGCTGTAACTTTAGCCAGCTTTTCCATGTAGCGTTTTGTTTTTCTTATATCATGCCACCCCCAAGATGATGGATGTGTGCAACTGCAGCATGAGTTTCGGACAGTGCTTTCTCATGCACATCAACATCCTTCAGAGGTCAAATGAGAAAAGAAGTTCATGTCACAGTTCAGTAGGCACCTTGATGCTTTATTTTTCTTATTTGCTTGTCAAAAGGGTAACTGTTGTGCTGTGGGGGGGTGCGTGGTGTTGTTTGCCACCCACAGGCCTGCACACTAGCACGACGGAATGCCGAAGTGTTTCTCAAGTACATTCACAGAAACAACGTCAGCATGCCAGGGGTAGTGAGCCATACAAGAGGACCTGAACAACAAGTCAAAGGTTAGTGTGTGCTTTGGGAGATGCGTTCTGTGCATGGTGCTTGTCTCTAGTAATACACCATATGTCCACCAATTATGATTGGGTTTACCCACTGAAGATCCCACATAACAAACATATAGTCAAAAACAATATGGCAATATACAACAATAATTAAATCATAAATATAAATAATTCTCTAAAATCTAGTGAAAAGTTTAGTAAACTTTTGCCACATAGGATCATTACAGATGTGTACACCTCCCATCTCTTGCTCTGAATAGAATAAATTTATGTTACAGATGAATGGCACAAACATTGCATAGTGCTCTTTTCCTCCTAATTGGCTGCAGTATATCATCAAGGTATCTCTTGTAGCTAAAAAAAAATCCATGCAACTTGTACACAGTGCTGCTCATATTAAAATGCTTACTTTTCAAGCCAGGAATCACTGAAGCTCTTCCTCTGCTGAATGATCAAATACTTCTTTAACGCCAAACAATGTTAAGCCTTTAGCACCCAAAGAGCTTTAGTAGCATAGTTTCTTCTTTATTATAATTAGAAGTGTGCTTGCCAAGGGCTTCTTAGCTATGAATCTTAATGAATTCTTAGAAATCAGCTGCCTTCAGTGCTACTTTTAATTTATGTCTCTCAGAGTCTGGGTGCTCAGTTTATAGGAGGAGCAGGCTCCTCTAGGTGGCTAGAGATGATCAATAAATTTTAAGTGCCATGTGGGAAGAGAGATGTTTTGCATAAGTCTCTAAATTACCTACCTGAGGGGAGAATATGGAAGATAGATTTAAAAAGGCAGGTTGTGTTCCATAGCATGACTGTTGTGTGCTGGGGTTTCAGTAAAATGAGCAGCTCAGACTGATGAACTTAGGGATTTGTGTGTATATGTGCATGCATGCGCACGTTAGGATTTATGATCACTTGAATTTCTGCTTCACATCACAGTGCCTTCATCTAAGAACTCAGCAAAATGGCTACCTCTGGTATGTAGTCACGAAAGTAGCAGAGCTCTGCCTGTTCTTTAGAAACTCAAAGATGGTAGAAGTTTTCGGATTATTTTTCATGTCCATGCTGACTTGTACAGCTTGTACAGAATCTGGAGCTACCGAAGATGTATAAACCAGGTTTTCATGGCCCCAGTTCTCTTTTTACAGTGAAATGGACAGTGATTCTTATCCTTAGAATTCAGCTCTTCTCTTTCTCTGTGAAAGCCATTTAGCTACAGCGACCAGTTAAGAGTATCTTTTTATACATGATCAGAAGAGCAGTCTGCTGTAGTGATGATATGCTCCCAGAGAGGTCACAGCTGATGCTTCTGCTGTTCTTTTTTGAGGGACCATAATCCAATAGTTGCTAATCTATTTCTAGATTCTGTGAAGTGCTGATAAAAATGAGCCAAAGTAAATCTGCAGAACTAAGTCATTTTTTAAAATCTCTGATTGGATTATTTTAAAAGCTGTAGTAAAGGAACAGATTAATAGCAGTGCAATACAGGGATAATAATGTAATCTGGTTTTGTGTGCTCCAAACATTGGATATGTCCTATCATTAAAAAAAGGCTGAAAAACCTCAGGACTAACATAAATCGGTGCCTTGAAAACTAATGTTTCTTTAGTGAGTACTGCTAAAAGATTCTGTCAAAATGTATTCTGCTTTTGCACATATGTATGGGAAATGGTGGGGAAGATATTGGGTATGTTTTTTCATTAGGCCATGTTCTTAAAATGCATTTTTATGACTGGAGTAGAGGTGTATTCAGTTATGTGGATTTGTTCACATAAAGCTACCATTTGGTGTAAATATGGAGCAGGCATTTTAAAGCGTAATTCTACCATGAACGGAAATGTAAGGAACCTGTTACTATGAATGTAGAGAGCCTGTTAGGATGGCCAGGTGAAAAACAAATAGACATATCACAGTCCACAGAGATTTTCTCTCATGAAAGCCTCATAGAATTTTATTTCATTGACGCTCATGTAGAAGATCTGGTGAACTTTGACCCACATCAGTTAGTAGGCCTATCACCTGGGATTTCTAACTCCTGCACTGAAATATCTTGGGCTACCCTACAGTGAATGTCAAAACACCTTGTTGGAATGTTTTATTTGTGTATCTAGTAAAAGTCAAGGCTGTGCTCTACAAAAAAAAAAAAAATCTCTCTTCAGGTTTTTCATCCCACTACCACCACCTCAGACTAATGAAAACTAAGTATTCTTTGAAAGAAAACATTTTCAAATATAATGTTGATTTCAGAGGACTTTTTGGTGACTTAAAATTTGGGTGCCATAAAATTCTACATTATAGATATCTCTCTGAATCTGATCCCTATGCCATAGTATGGTCTATCCTCTCCAGGCCTTATGGCAGAGTTTGAAATAAATATTTATCCATAGTGAAAGATGGATATTTATGGAATGCCCTCAGTATACTCTTAGATGTGCCAAAGCATTGAGTTTCTCTGTATCAGTGTTGTTGGGAAGAGACCTGCCTCCCCTTCCTAAGACCTCAGCCTGGTATTGTTTTAATACTTGCCATAGAGGAACAGAGGCAGTGGTATCTATTGACCAAAGGAGAAATACATAGGCTGCACCCATTCTTGGGCTGTGTACTCCTGCTATAGAGTCTTGCTTGGAGGCCAGGTTACATTATCCTCAGCATCAGGCTAGCATATTTTTGAACATGTATCTTTTGCAAAAGTAAAGGCTTCATTCAGTGAATTAATGTTGTGCATAGTGGCTGCATAGGTAAACTCTTGCTGTCTTTGTGGCTTGCAGATTTTTAGTTTTAATGATCACTCTGCTGCTTTGTCTTTAAAAAAAACATGGTCTCAAAGTGCTCTACATAGCATACGTAAAGTTTTTGTGTAGGTGGATGCTTCTGTACACTCAGTGAGCCACTTGTGTTAATGGCTGCCATCTTCTAACCCTCCCACCACCACTACCACCCTGGGTTTTTCTCCTTGAAGTTTGGCCTGAAGTGCTTTACCCAGAGAGCTCCAGTCTTTGTGATGAAGCAGTGAATTAAATTGCTGTTGACTTGGATCTACAAACACTTACTAAATCACAGAGAGTAACGGCTCTCCGGGTGTTTTTTTTTACAGCTATTCTAAGTGAGCTGCTGCAGAGGGAGAACCGTGTCCTTCATTTCTGGACCTTGAAGAAACGGCGATTGGACCAGTGCCAGCAGTATGTGGTCTTTGAACGCAGTGCTAAGCAGGTAGGTTAACAAAACGAATTAAATCCTTTGTGTCAGTCAAGATTGGAAAAGTTGGGAGCTGAGAATTTCAAGATCAGGCCCTTGTTGAAACTATGTGAGCGAGATGGGCCATTAGCCTGTGTAAGTTTAAAAGCTGGCTGTTTGTAGAATAGAGATCTAGCTGTACCTTTTGCCTTGGACAGGCCATGCACTCAGATTTGGCTTTTATCTGCTGGGAGGCTGAATGAAAGTCCTGCCTGATTCAGCAGTCAAAGGATGGGCCAAAAGGACCCAGGAAGGAAGGTGGTGCGATTTCCCAGCAGTGGCAGCATCTTCACTGCATATACATTTCCAGTGTTCTCTGTGTTGCATTTCTCTGGCAACACATCTAAATATAAAATACTTCCTCTCTGCTTTCCAAAGTCAGGACATAGCTATGAACTGCCAGTCACTAGGTTGCACATGTGAAATTTTGCATTGTCACCTGAAGGATGTTCTCAGTGAATCCTCAGGCTCCTAACCCCTGCTAACTGAACAGCCACTCACGTAACTGGAAACTACTGTATGCTGTCAGGAACCAACTGAGACTGCTATAGCCAAAGGGACTAAGCAGAAAGTTCTGATGTGGCAATAGTGTACACATATTCTGCATCAGTGTCAGTGGCTTTGTAAAATATAAAGTAGTGGATAGTGAATCCATATGTGAGCACAGTTTATTTATTGTGAAATACAAGATTTGGGTTTGGAGTCTTCTTTTTAGGTCCTTTCTCTTTCCTTGGAGCCAACAGTGCTACTCAGTTGCACTTGAACCTGAATTATTCATTCTGAGATATGTAAAAAAAAAAAAAAAAAAACATGTCTCCATTCTGTTTTTCTTTTCTTTTTGTGTGTGATTTCTCCCTCTCCATTTGTAGGCCTTGAACTGGATTCAGGAAACAGGAGAGTATTATCTTTCTACTCACAATTCAACCGGGGAATCGGCCGAAGAAACGCAAGAACTTCTGAAAGAATACGGAGAATTCAAAGTACCTGCCAAGGTGAACCCTATTCTTTATTTTTTAAAATGTCATTAGATTCCCCCAGTAGTTTCAGCTCAGAAATGTATTAACTTGCAAATATATTCATGTTTCTGACAATTTGAAATTGGAATAACAACTTGTTTGAAAAAGAATCAG
Source organism: Pogona vitticeps (assembly GCF_051106095.1). NCBI lineage: Eukaryota > Metazoa > Chordata > Lepidosauria > Squamata > Agamidae > Pogona > Pogona vitticeps. The sequence goes on along the minus strand of NC_135783.1, from coordinate 231,349,850 downwards.
TCTTACAGAGTTGAATGCTGTTTATGTACTATGGCAGGTGTATATCTGTTGGTATAAACAAATAATTGTACAAGCTGCGCATCAATAGTTAGAGAGGTTTTAGAGGATTTATTCTCATGGACACTGTTACCTATCTGCCTTCTTCCTCAATTACTAAATAAAATATATTTAATATCCTCAGGTGGTAGACACTGCCTACATAATTTCCAGCTTTATGATTGAAATCCAAATTCCTAATTTGGCTGATATAGGGTGTTTGTCCTAGCTTGGTAGTTATTTTGATTATTTTCTTTAGAAAGCCAACTCCAAGCCTTAGCACAAATAGCTTTTGAAGAAATTTCATTGTCAAGAAGCTTGCCATATAATATGGAGAACAGCTTTGGGGGAAAAGCAACCTGAAAGCCGCTTAGGTCAATACAACCAGTTTCACCATTCTTTATATATAATGTATATATGTAATGATTAGAATTGTTCTAAAACAGTGGTGTCGAACTGTGGCCCTCCAGATGTTCTTGGCCTTCAACTCCCAGAAATCCTGGCCAGCAGAGGTGGTGGTGAAGGCTTCTGGGAGTTGAAGTCCAAGAACATCTGGAGGGCCACAGTTCGACACCACTGTTCTAAAAGAATGGAAAGACTTGATCTTTTGTTCCTAGTCTTTGAATCCCAGCTCCTGCCTTTATTGCCAATATGCTTAGCAATTTACCTTTCAGCACCTTGGGCTTATTGTTTTGAAATTGTTTAAAATAATTTAAACTATTTAAAAAAATTATTATGGTTTGCTTCTATTATTATTTTATACAGATAATTTTATTTTTGTCAGACTTGGTTTTTGTGTCATTTTGACATGTTCTTGATTTCACTGAGGCATTATGTTTCCTGTTGGAAGCTACCTTGCAAAGGCATGGCTCTAAAGCAGTGGTTCCCAACCTTGGGTCCCCAGATGTTCTGGGCCTGCAACTCTCAGAAATCCCAGCCAGCACAACTAGTGGTGAAGGCTTCTGGGAATTTTAGTCCAAGGATATCTGAGGATCCAAAGTTGGGAACCACCACTCTAAAGACACCTCAAAGTCTTTCAAATTATAATTGTTGAATTAATTGTAACCACCACACATACTCCCATCTCCTCTTTGCCACTCCCATACACAGAATCCCCATAAAATGGTTCATGCCATCCCTCGCTACTCAAAATTCCCTACCTCAGGACTAAATAATTATGCAAAATATTAATGCTGTTTGGGTTAAGATCCACTAAAGAGCCATGGGTGGGTTTTTTTTTTCAGGGGAAGAAAAACGCTCCTATATAAATGAGAGGTTTTTAATTTTTGTTGTTTAGTCATTAAGTCATGTCCTACTCTTCGTGACCCCACGGGCCAGAGCACACCAGGCCCTCCTGTCTTCCACTGCCTCCCAGAGTTTGGTCAAATTCATGTTGGTTGCTTCGATGACACTGTCCAACCATCTCATCCTCTGTCATCCCTTTCTCCTCTTGCCTTCACACTTTCCCAACATCAGGGTCTTTTCCAGGGAGTCCTCTTCTCATGAGATGGCCAAAATATTGGAGCCTCAACTTCAGGATCTGTTCTTCCAGTGAGCACTCAGGATTGATTTCCTTCAAAATGGATAGGTTTGTTCTCTTTGCAGTCCAGGGGACTCTCAAGAGTCTCCTCCAGCACCACAGTTCAAAAGCATCCATTCTTCAGCGGTCAGCCTTCTTTATGGTCTGGCTCTCACTTCCAAACATCACTACTGGAAAAACCAAAGCTTTGATTATGCAGACCTTTGTTGGCAAGATGATGACTCTGCTTTTTAAGATGATGTCTAAATTTGTGATTGCTTTCCTCCCAGAAGCAGGCGTCTTTTAATTTCATGGCTGCTGTCACCATCTGCAGTGATCATGGAGCCCAAGAAAGTAGTATCTGTCGACTTTGCTGTCTTGCATTTCCTTTTCTTTTGGATGGTTTTTGGTGCTGCCTCCTATACAATGTTACGAGCCTCCATCCATAGTTCTTTAGGCATTCTGTCCACTAAATCTAGTTCTTTAAATCTGTTCTTCACTTCCACTGTGTATTCATGAGGGATTTGGTTTAGATTATACCTGAATAGTCCAGTAGTTTTTCCTACTCTCTTCAGTTTAAGCTTGAGTTTTGCTATAAGAAGCTGATGATTAGAGCCACAATCAGCTCCAGGTCTTGTTTTTGCTGACAGTATAGAACTTCTCCATCTCTGGCTGCAGAGAATATAATCCATCTGATTTCGGTATTGCCCATCTGGTGATGTCCATGTTTAGAGTTGCCTCTTGTTAGAAAAGAGTGTTTGTGATGACCAGCTTGTTCTCTTGACAAAACTCTATTAGCCTTTGCCCTGCTTCATTTTGAACTCCAAGGCCAAACTTACCTGTTGTTCCTTTTAGCATTCTAGTCCCCTATAATGAGAAGAACATCTTTCTTTGGTGTCAGTTCTAGAAGGTGTTGTAAGTCTTCATAGAATTGGTCAAATTCAGCCTCTTCAGCATTGGTGGTTGGTGCGTAAACTTGGATTACTGTGATGTTGAAAGGTCTGCCTTGGAGTCATATTGATATCATTCTATCATTTTTGAGATTGTATCCCAGTACAGCTTTTCCTGCTCTTTTGTTAACTATGAGGACTACTCCATTTCTTCTACGGGATTCTTGCCCACAATAGTAGATATAATTGTCTGAACTGAATTCGCCCATTCCTGCCATTTTAGTTCACTGATGCCCAGGATGTCACTGTTTATTCTTGCCATCTCTTGTTGCACCACATCCGGCTTACCAAGGTTCATAGATCTTACATTCCAGGTTCCTATGGAGTAATTTTCTTTGCAGCGTCGGACTTTCCTTTCAGTTCCACGCATGTCCGCAGCTGAGCGTCCTTTCAGCTTTGGCCCAACCACTTCATTAGCTCTGGAGCTACTTGTCCTCTGCTCTTCCTCAGTAGCATGTTGGACACCTTTCAACCTGAGGGGCTCATCTTCCAGCGTCATATCTTTTAGCCTTTTGTTTCTGTCCATGGAGTTTTCTTGGCAAAGATACTGGAGTGGCTTGCCAGTTCCTGCTCCAGGTGGATCGCATTTGGTCAGAACTCTCCACTATGACCTGTCCGTCTTGGGTGTCCCTCCACGGCATAGCCCATAGCTTCTCTGAGTTACTCAAGCTCCTTCGCCATGACAAGGCAGGAATCCGTGAAGGGGAGGTTTTTAATTAGGTATGTGCAATTGATAATGGAATACCAAAAACATATGGAAACTAGTGTTCTCCACCAGAGAGAATGGCTAGTCATCCAGGGCTTATTCTTGAGATATGGGTCTGGCATTTGCTGCCTCCCACTTCTTGCTATTTTACCCATTCTCGTCTCTGCTTCCTTGGGCTTGTGCTTCAACCTCTGCCATCTGATGATTTCTACTTTTCACAATAAGGAAGCCCCCACAGTACCTACTTCATTTGCCAGCAACAGTGATTTGTGCTGAGTCTTCAGGTACCTGAGCATGGTATTATTGGAGAGGTGCCCCAAGTCCTGCTCACACTTGAGCACCTTCTTTCAGAGCACACAGCCCTGTGAGCACCTGTTGCACACAGATTATTGATTTCTTAGCAGCTCCAGATTTTGACTGGATGATCCTAACAGTGATTGCTAACTTGTCATTACTACTAGTTCTGGCAATTGCAGCTGGAGGATAGGGGTAATTTCACTATCACATGCTTCTGAAATAATGCACTCTTGAGTAAATGGGACTCTTGAGTCCCCTCAGTCTCTTCCTCTCTCACATCACATGTGTCTGTATTTGAAGGGAAGTTCTCACCACCCACAATGCACTGGAAAGGTTTGCTGGAAAGGGGGGCTGGAGGTAAACCTTTCCTTGAATATGATGGAGCTGCATGGTATGGATATTGAAGGTAATTTCTGATGCTTTTCATAAACCTCTTCCCCAACCACAAAAGCAAAAGCACTGCTGTTGCCCAACCTGACAGTGTCAGTCTGAGTGTTGATGCCATTCTTGTCCTTCTCTGATACATTGACTTTTTGGGAGAAAAGTTCCTTCTTCACCACCTTTTTGAGCCTCTTGTTCTGGCTGCTCTGGCTGGATTGCAAAAAGATGTCACTGGAACATGTCTGAGGGTCACTCTTATCTGTCTCACCTTGAATCAGAGGCTTCTCTGTTACCTCCTTGGCGCGTGCGCACACACGCACACACGCACACACACACACCCCCCTTGTCCTGCAACCTGCTACTGTTTCATAGTTTCAGGGCTGAGTAAGGCAGCTAGATGACAGATTTTGTTTGTGGGAGTTATAAGAGCAGTTGCAGATGGACTTTTTCCTATCCCACTCCTCCCAGTAGAAGTTGCTGCAGTGGGTGCAGACAGCATTCCTGCAGTTTTTCCCAAGAGACTACTTCTTCTACCACACTCATGTTTCATACTGCCTGCATACTCTACTCAAAGAAGATTCTGCTACAGCATAATACAAACCTTTCCAATGAAATTACAGAGACATAAAATCTATAGACTTAATATATCTGTCTATATAATAACAACATTTTATTCCCCAGCCTGGTATTCCCCAAAGGGGCCTAAACCTAATATAATTTTCCCTATTGATTTATAAAATATTAATATATGAATCTGCTAATTCTATATCATACTCCTAACTATATTAAGTCAGCTTGCTAGATAGCTCAGTGGTTTAAGTATCTTGCTGCGGAGCCAGAGGTTGGGACTTCAGTTCACCAGTGTGCCTCCTGTGAGTAGAGCCAACTTGTGTGGCCATGGGCAAACTGCAGTCCCAGAGCACCCCCAGAAAAAGGGCAGCTTAAACCACTTCTGAATATTCTGCAACTGGAAAACTCTGAAAACGGGTAGACATAAGCCAGAATTGACTTGATGGCACATGATTATTATTATGATATTAAGTCAACAATATACAATATGTAGAGAATATAAATGTAAGTTGAGAGTTCAGAAAAGGACTCAGAGAAAACTGCTGCAGTGCAGGCTTGTCCCAGGGCATATTCTAACAGCAAATGCTCAGGGGATTTATAAGCAGCTATGCTCACATTTCAATTGGAAAAAGACATTCTGAAAAAATACCTTCTGGTGTCAGTGCCTGCTTCTAGATTTCATTAGTGTAGACAGACATCATTTACATGTTTTGCTGTCAACTCATCCAAGGGAAAGGCTTGGCAATCCAATCAGGAGATACTGAGTTCTCTGCCCCTACTACGTTTTGGTGGTAGAATGTCTTTAAATTTCATTTCTCAAGAAATCACACAGAATGCCTGAGAGATCAGTTCAACTGACATTTCTTTCTATGGGAAGCAGAAACCTAGTCTTTTACTTTCTAATCTATAGAAGTAGAAAACGGGACTCCAAATATTAGGAATTATTATTACAGATACTCAGAAGTAATTATTATTACAGATACTCAGAAGTATCAAATTCGGATTCAGATACAGTGGTGCCTCGCTTAGCGAGTGCACCGTATAGCGATGTTTCCGTATAGCGATCCCTTCTTCGGGATCGCTATACAGAAACATACCCAATCTTCGCAATGGGGAAAACCCGCATTGCGAAGATCGGGTATTGCGGCGGCCATTTTGGAGCCGCCAAACAGCTGTTCAGCGGCTCCAAAATGGCCGCCGGAAGCCCGGAAATGGCTGCCGGCAGCCATTTTCACGCCCTGCCCTCACTTAGCGAGGGCGCGAAAATGGCTGCCAGCAAGGGGAATCTTCGCTGAACGGGTAAGTAAGCAAGGTATTGGAACGCATTAAACTAAGTTTAATGCGTTTCAATACCTTTTCCCTACCCGTTTAGCGACGATTCCGCATAGCGAGGGTTAATCTGGAACGGATTAACCTCGCTATGCGGGGCACCACTGTATATTCAGAACTGTGTGAATATGGCATTATTTTGTAAATTCAGAATATTTCCAAATCCAAATGCACGTCCTTGATTTTTAACCATTGAGCTTAGATACAGCTGCTTGCTTGAGCAGTGTTGGGTTATATCATGTTGAGTGGCTGTGTGTTGTTGGACAAACAGCAACGAGACAAAAACATTGTGGCACCTTAAAGACTGTAATATTTTAATGTGAGCATTCATGGATTGAGTCTACTTCTTCAGACGTTATGCCTTAACCCACGAAAGCTGACATTTGTTTTGTTTTTGTAGTCCAACAACACAAAGCCCCCATGCACACCAACAGTTGTTCCTAAGTCAAAACTGCTTATGACAGTCAGATAGACTGTCGGATAAACAGCCAGATAAACAGCATATCTGCCTCAGAGGACTGCAGTAAGTTGGGATAAGGGAAAATCAGGTGGCTTAGCTTTGTGAAATCAGAAATGATGTTGTCTAACATCTAGGCAGATATCTAGTGTGGTGTAGTGGATCCAATAATGGATTAGGATTCCAGAGGCCTGGTTAGAATCCTTGTTCAGCCATAGAAACTCACTGTGTGGAACTGGTAAAGCTCACTCCTTAAATAACTGTTAGGGTCACTATAAATCAGTTCAAACTTGAAGGCATAGAACAATAATACAAAGACACCTTTGTGAACCACCCATAAAATCTTATTTTATATATATATTTACACTAATGTATGAGATAGAATGTGCAAATTCAAAAGCATTTTGGAGACCCAGATAAATAGCTGATTGTTGCTATGCCTCTAAAGATCCTAGGAATGTTTTATGTTACTGGTAACTGTGAAAGACGTGAGGTCCATATAAGTACTTTGGGAATTAAAACTGAACAATATGTTTATGGAAGGTGTAATAACCAATGAACTCTCTTTTGGACAGCAAACCAAGGAGAAAGTCAAGCTTCTCATTCAGTTGGCTGATAGCTTTGTAGAGAAAGGACATACTCATGCCACAGAAATTAGGAAATGGGTTACCACTGTGGACAAACACTATCGGGACTTTTCACTGAGGATGGGAAAATATCGCTACTCATTGGAAAAAGCACTTGGAATCAATACAGAGGTACTGTAAGTCACACTTGTTAGCATACCTTAAACAAGTGAGAACTCCTAGAAGAATGTGAACTGTATCCTATACAAGAGTACTTTCATGCATTACATTGCCAGCCTTCCGTTACCTGGCCCAGCACAGAATGGAGATAACCTACAGTGGGGTTTGTGACACTCAGTTTATATAGATGAAAAACAAGATAACAGGAGATTGGGCAAGCAATTAAACTGTACCTGAAGTTACCACAAGGGGTAATCAACTTGTCTTCTAAAAGTAAGTTCATGTGGACTGGGATCAGTCAAACAAAAAGAGGGGAAAAGAAAGGTAATTGTGATTAATCTGTGATTAATTGCCAGCTAGTGCTGGGATGCTCCATTTTTCTTGTTGCTGGAATTATCAGTTCATGGTCTTATTCATGGACATCCCACTTAGGCCTCTGGCCTTATGTATATGTATGTCATGACACTTGGGAAGCTGAATGATGCCATGCTAGGTATAACTCAACTGCTCCACAGCTTGCCCATTATTCTTCAATCTGTAAGCAATTGTCATGTAATCAGGCAAGCTACCTAAAGACTGACTGAGGGACATGTATGGACCATACCACAGTTAGGTTTTAATTCTGCATACTTCACACTGCCCGTCATTTGGCAAGACATGAAGAAGGTAGGTTGCTGTACATCTGTAAAAAGAAACAAGAGCTGAGGCCTAATAGGAATTTAAAACTGTGGGTTTTTTTATTTGTGTTTTAATTTATTTATTCCAGGGAAAAAAAGTGAAGTATACTTTTATTAGGGACACGGTGGTGCTGCAGGTTAAACCACAGAAGCCTTTGTGCTGCAAGGTCAGAAGACCAGCAGTCGTAAGATCGAATCCATGCGACGGAGTGAGTTCCCGTCGCTTGTCCCAGCTCCTGCCAACCTAGCATGTAAAATGCGAGTAGATAAATAGGTACCACCTTAGTGGGAAGGTCACGGGGTTCCGTATCTAGTTGTGCTGGCCACGTGACCACGGAAACTGTCTTTGGGCAAATGCTGGCTCTACAGCTTGGAGACAAGGATGAGCACCGTGCCCTAGAGTCGGACACGACTAGACTAAATGTCAAGGAGAACCTTTACCTTTACCTATACTTTATTACATTGCAAAGATCTCATGAATAGACAAGTTTCCAAGTCTTGCTGGAGGTAGGGGAGGGGTGTGGAAGAAAAAGAAAGTCCCCCAATTCTTCATGGCCAGATGTTGAAGGCAGTCTCTCGTGTTTAAAGGAAGTTCCAAAATGGAATCTGGAACTTGTAAAATCAGCTTGAGGTAGTAAATATTTATTTATTCACCTAGACAGTTTTACCAAAACATATTTGGTTGAAATCACTATTGAAATTTACATAGGAATTGTGCAAGTCAGAAATATGTCTTGGTTTCTAAATCCTATCTCACATAGTACAGGTTTCTTTACTGTTCCTTTCCTACAGTAGCCCTGTCACCCCCACATATTCCTGAGGGATCATGAGAACTTAACTCTTCTGTAGGTTCCATTGATTCAAACAGGCATGCATTAAGTGCAATGTACTATTCTAAACCCCTTCACGGATTGCTGCCTTGTCGTGGCGAAGAAGCTTGAGTAATTTGGAGAAGCTAAGGGCTATGCCATGCAGAGACACCCAAGACGGACAGGTCATAGTGAAGAGTTCTGAAAAAATGTGATCCACCTGGAGCAGGAACTGGCAAGCCACTCCAGTATCTTTGCCAAGAAAACTCCATGGACAGAAACAAAAGGCTAAAAGATATGACGCTGGAAGATGAGCCCCTCAGGTTGAAAGGTGTCCAACATGCTACTGAGGAAGAGCAGAGGACAAGTAGCTCCAGAGCTAATGAAGTGGTTGGGCCAAAGCCGAAAGGATGCTCAGCTGCGGATATGCGTGGAAGTGAAAGGAAAGTCCAACGCTGCAAAGAAAAATAGAGTGGTGCCTCGCTTGGCGATGTTAATCCGTGCAGCAAAAATTGCTGCTAAGCAATAACATCACTAAGCGATTTTAAAAAGCCCATAGAAACGCAATAAAATGCGTTTAATGCATTCCTATGGGCTTCCAAACTAACCTCCATTGCGGTGGCCATTTTCGGTGCCTCTAAAGCGAGGACACACAGCAGGCAGCCATTTTGTTTACCCAGCGGCCATTTTGGAACCGCCGATCAGCTGGCCGAAAATGGGGGCTTTGCAATGATCGCTTCCCCACAATCATCGCAAAGCGAATTTTCCCCATAGGAAACATTGCAATGCGATCGCTTTTGCGATCGCAAAAACAGCATTGCTAAGCGATTTCGCCGTAAAACGGAGCGATCGCTAAGCAAGGCACCACTGCAATCCATTGGAACCTTGAATATAAGATCTATAAACCTTGGTAAGCTGGATGTGGTCAAACAGGAGATGGCAAGAAAAAACATTGACATCCTGGGCATCAGTGAACTAAAATGGATGGGAATTCAATTCAAACAATTCTCATATCTACTATTGTGGGCAGGAATCCTGTAGAAGGAATGGAGTAGCCCCCATAGTCAACAAAAGAGCAGGAAAAGCAGTACTGGGATACAATCTCAAAAATGAGGGAATGATTTCAATAGGAATCCAAGGCAGACCTTTCACCAACAAAAAGCTAGGCACCTAACAGAAGCAGAAGACATCAAGAAGAGGTGGCAAGAATACACAGAGGAATTATACCAGAAAGATCTGGATGTCCCGGACAACCCAGATAGTGTGGTTGCTGACCTTGAGTCAGGCATCCTGGAGAGTGAAGTCAAGTGGGCCTTAGAAAGCATGGCTAACAACAAGCCCCATGGAGGTGATGGCGTTCCAGTTGAACTATTTAAAATCTTAAAAGATGATGTTGTTAAAATGCTACACTCAATATGCCAGCAAGTTTGGAAAAGGAAAGAGGATGCCAGCAAGAGGATTGGAAAAGATCAGTCTACATCCCAATCTCAGAGAAGGGCAGTGCCAAAGAATGCTCCAACTACCGTACAATTGCACTTATATCACATGCTAGCAAGGTTATGCTCAAAATCCTACAAGGTAGGCTTCAGCAGTATATGGACCGAGAACTCCCAGAAGTACAAGCTGGATTCCGAAGGGGCAGAGGAACTAGAGACCAAATTGCTAACATGCACTGGATTATGGGAAAAGCCAGAGAGTCCCAGAAAAACATCTACTTCCACTTCATTGACTATGCAAAAGCCTATGACTGTGTGGACCACAGCAAGCTATGGCAAGTCCTGAAAGAAATGGGAGTGGCTGACAAAGGTCCGCATACTCAAAGCTATGATTTTTCCAGTAGCAATGTCTGGAAGTGAGAGCTGGACCATAAAGAAGGCTGACCAGCAAAGAATTGATGCTTTTGAATTGTGGTGCTGGAAGAGACTCGAGGGTTCCCAGGACAGCAAGGAGATCAAACCTTTCGATTCTAAAGGAAATCAACCCTGAGTGCTCACTGGGAAGGACAGATCCTGGAGCTGAGGCTCCAATATTTTCATCATCTCATGAGAAGAGAAGACTCCCTGGAAAAGACCCTGGTGTTGGGAAAGTGTGAGGGCAAGAGGAGAAGTGGACAACAGAGGATGAGATGGTTGGACTTTGTCATCAAAGCTACCAACATGAATTTGACCCAGCTCCGGGAGGCAGTGGAAGACAGGAGGGCCTGGCGTGCTCTGGTCCATGGGGTCACGAAGAGTCAGACATGATTTAACCACTAAACAACAACTATTCTAAAATAAACTGCAGTTAGAGTAGGCCCATTGGAATCAGCCTTTGGACAATTTGAATCACGACGTACCGGATGATTCAGTGCCCTACTCTTGTGCAATTTACGACACAATCAACAGGATTTTGGCCATTGTTATTTTTGTTCTTTTCTCAGCGCTGGTTTATTTGAATAAATACAGTAATTGGATTCAGAGGTAGAAAATACCAAATTCAGATAGCTAATTGAACTGAGAAGTACTGTATTAATTAGTTCATTTTGTCAAATATGAGTGAGACGCTGTAGTTAAGCCCTATTACTTTTAATAATATTGAAAACATTCTACCCTTAGAGACAACCATGTGAAAGAGGCAAACCACCATCCTGACATTAGGTGCTGTAAGGTCTCCATAGTGAGAGACAGGCTCTTCCTCAAAGCAACTCAAGAATACTTGGTGGTTGGAAGATTGCAAACAAGTTGGCAAAAAGAACCAAAAATTTTCAAACCCACTCTCTTTGTTGCCTGCTAAATCTAATATGCCTGTAACTAGTTATTAATAAATATGTAAAGTGCAGTTGACATTTTTTAAGTAGAATTCTGCCTATGTTTCTTCTTTTTCTGTGTTTTTTTTTCTTGCAATTCTATTGTCATTCTTTTCATGTCTTTTGCTCTGTCAGTCATTAGACTTTCACAAAGGATAGGAAGGTGTTTAAAATCCAAGTCACTACTTTTTTCAGGATAACAAGGACCTAGAATTAGACATCATTCCAGCAAGTCTGTCAGATCGGGAGGTGAAGCTACGAGATGCCAATCATGAAGCTAATGAAGAAAAAAGGAAGTCAGCCAGAAAGAAAGAGTAAGTGGTGAGAAAAGGATGCCTCAACAACATATAACAGGAATGGCAAGCAGCACTGGTTTCATCTCGGCAACTCAGGAGGCTGACATAATTGTGAGGGGGGCAGCACGTAGTTTTCTGTACATTGTACAGGATATTGTGTAGGCAGAAGTCCAGAATTTGAACAAAAGTAAGATGTGTGTGACAGAATTGTTACACCGAACCTGAGATCAGTCTGCATCCTGAAAACATAATTGTGTTTCTGTATTGCACCAAAGGACATTTTTAGACAGTGTTTTGTTTTTTATTATTAATTTCAAATCTGCAGGGCAGTGGCACAGTATCTTGCTGGGGTTTGTGTGAAAAAAATCAAGCAAGGTGGAGAGCCTGTGAGATCTTCTTAATGGAAAAAAAAAGATTCCAGTTTTCTGTCTTTACATTGGGTAGTGCAAAGTGCTGCATGTGGCCCCAAGCTATTTTTGTGATCTGAAAAAAAAAAGCAACAGCATAATTGCTGCAATCCATGGTATCTTGGTTGCTTTTATGGCTCTGCAGTGGCTTCCCAGTCACATTAGAGGATTTAAAAAATCTCTAATTAGTGCTAGTTTAAATTACTTAGTTGTTAAAGAGAGCGTACAGCTCTTACTTTGGTCTAAAATGCCTGTTCTTTGATTTAAATAATCTTAATTGATCATTATCTTAAATTGATTGTGTTTACGTCCCAGAATGCAATTTAAATCTATGTTGTTTGTTGATTGGAGTGTTTTCTGCTTTCTTTAACAATCTCATTGGTTTGGGACACTTTAGGCATCAGAGAATGCTAGCTCTGTGGTTCACTAATGTCTAAACAGTCCCTAACCAGTTCAATTAGTAATGGAAATAAGAGACAATCCAGTCAACATGTCATTACTCGTGAAGTAAAAATGGCCATTGAAGACTTTCTTATTCAATTAAACTTATTAAGGCAAAGAGACATTTTAAACAGAAATAAAAGCAGTAAGTTCTCTTTAATAGCTAAATAAGGAACATTAATTAAAGTTCAGCCACATAATCCCCAGTTAGCCTTAACATTCATAAAAGCTTGATAAAACCATTAGTACATTTGAAAACCTTAGTAAAACCTTATTTAACTCTAATAAATAATACTTTGAAGCAAACATTGATAAAATTACAGTAACTTTGTGACTATAACCTATGAAATGTAGCTGTTTTAAAACAGGTAATTGGTCAATTTGGTCATTATCCCTCTCACTTTGACCACAACTCCTTGGGTTCTTGGCAGATTTGAAAAATAGCCCTCCAGTTCTCCCTCTCTGCCCGTCCTTGTTTGAACTCCTTGAGGAAGGACATTTTTCTGATGTGGAAGTTGATAATGTATCGTGAGACTGGCACATAAACTGTATTTTATTCTTCACCCACATGTTTTAATTCAAGCTGCCTAGAAAGATAAGAGCTGAAATACTGTACATGCTTACTCCTGAGAAAACATTTGTAGTATTAGTCTAAATGGCATTTAAACTTCCCCTCACTCCCTTAGTGATGCTGGGTCATATCTGGTTGTGTCTCTCTATTTACAAAGGGGGTTGTTGCTGTTGTTGTGTTGGGAAGAGAAGCAAGTGACCCCATTTCCCTGCAGCCATGTGAGCTATCTCCATGGTATTCCAAAATTTCTTGCAGCTCTCTGGGTGAGATTTTGGAGTGATATGGGAGCCGGCATACAGCGGAGGGGGAATTTTTTTTTAAAAAAAGCACTCCCCAATTTACAGAAGCCTCCACTAGTTCAAAGAGTTGATGGACACAACTGGATGCAAGACTCTTAGTGCATTTGTACAATTGTGCTTCTTTAATATTAATTTATTAAAAGGTATTTTTCTCATTAGATTCATCATGGCTGAACTGCTCCAGACTGAGAAGGCCTATGTCAGAGATTTACATGAATGCATGGAGGTATGTTGCACGGCAAGCAGCAATGTAACTTTTTAATAGTTTCTACTGTGTTTCTGATTTATTAATCAATTTTGTTGTAAATATCAAAGGCCTGAAAAGGAAGTGTGATCTATTGCTATGGTCTTCTGTTGTAGCAGAGACTGATAAGAATATAATCTGCTCGGAATGTTACAGCAGAGGGAGCCTATGCAGAAATTCATAAGGCTCTGCAGGCTGCTGTTAGAGATGTTCACATATGAACTATCTGTTCCTGTATCATCTGTATCTTATATTCTACACAGGTGAACTGTTGTGAAATGTATCTGCAATTGATGTGTGTACAGAAATTACCCACTGCCTTTCTGGTAGATATTCAGTGCAGGATGATGAGAGAGTAAAATGGAAAGAGTGATGTTCCAACTAGACCTCAGAAAAGAGTTTTGTTTGTGTAGCACAAAAACAAAATTGTACTTGACCTCAGAAGCGTCTGCTATATTGTCTAGACTGTTGAAATTGGATATACCCCATGTCACTGAAATATCTACAATAATCTTGTTTGTTTTCAGTTGTGCAGATTGATGATTATATTCTAAAACTTGGAACACAATTTTTCACATATTCTGTGCCTTTGAGAAGACAAGATACATTATTTTGTTGTGTACTACTTCTCTGTGTTTAAGCTCTGCTGTTGTCTTCTAGACATACCTTTGGGAAATGACGAGTGGAGTGGAGGAGATACCCCCAGGAATTCTTAACAAAGAGCATATAATATTTGGCAACATCCAGGAGATCTACGACTTTCATAATAAGTATGCTTTGGTATTTATTTTGATTTTATAAATCATTTCTGAGAGATTAGCCTGTTCTGTCAGGCCACATTAGTGTGCCGAGAGTGGATCCTCAATTATGTATAAAGAAAATAATTATGTTGTAGAATTTAACATGGAAAACATTTGGGAGTGCATGGTGCCCTATAGAGATGTAAATAGCTCCTGTGTAACAAAATCCAATATGAAATTGAAAGGTCGTTTCCAAATTACGTGTATACTGGAATATTTTGTCATATACCAGTTTCACTGCCATGTGCAAGATGTTCATTCTCTGACCCGTTTATACAAATAGCATTCCAAAGGACTGCTTAGTATAAACCAGGAACAGGTAGTTATGTGCCTTCAGATATTTTTGAACTGCAACTCTCATAATTGCTCACCTTTGGCTATCCTGGCTAGAGCTGATAAGGTGGGAGGGGGAGGGCTGCTGAAAAACATCTGGAAGATAAAAGTTGTCCTTTATATTCAATATTAGAAACTGTGTAGGCTGTTTGGGTGGGGAGGTCTAATCAAGTTGTAAGTAACTAGAGTTGTATCTCTTGTGTTTTCAGCATTTTTCTGAAAGAACTAGAAAAATATGAACAACTCCCTGAAGATGTGGGTCACTGCTTTGTCACCTGGGTAATGAGTCTTAAAGTAATACCATTTGGTAATGGCTATTTCACATCTATAATGGGGATTCCAGTTGTACTGGAAAAGGATTCCTTGCAGGGAACATTCCCTTGAAATGACTGTTCTGTCTATTAGGAACTTGCTCCAGCCTGCCCTAGAAAGTAGTAGCCCTACAGCTGGACCAGAAAGGTCCAGCTTTAGCATGGATTGGGCTTAGCTTGTCCTTGTACATCATATTATTGTTGGTGAATAGACTGCATCAGAACACTCCATGAATGGTCCAAAATGGGATCTGTTTCCCTGTGTGACCACATCCTCAGATGATTTAACTTCATAGAATAATTGAATTGGAATGGGACTGTAAGGCCATCGAGTTCAACCCCTGCTCAGTGCAGGAATCCAAGTCAAAGCAGATCTGACAGATGGTTGTCCAATTTTCTCTCAAATGCCTCCAGTGTTGGAGCGCTCGCCACCTCCCGAGGTAATTGGTCCCACTGTCATACTGCTCTAACAGTTATGATGTTTTTCCTGATATTCAGTCTAAATCTGGTTTCCTGTAGTTTGAGCCCATTGTTACATGTCCTGCATTCTGGGATGATCGAGAACAGATTCTGCCCCTCCTCTGTATGATTACCTTTCATGTATTTGAAAAGTGCTATAATATCTCCCCTCAGTCCTTTTTTCTCAAGGCTAAATATGCCCAGTTCTGTCAGTCTTTCCTAAATTCCTTCAATTGGAATTGTAGGATGGGAAAGTTCTGTAAGGAATTTTTTTCTTCAAAAATTAATGCCTGCCATCCAAATGGCCAATTGTAACTCAACACAAAATGTCTCGCTTCTGTCAAGAGGCCTGATGGTGGCAGCGTAGCGCAAAGGAGACTACTGCCTGTTTCCTCTTTCAGCACCCAATCCCCTCTGTTTTGATTCTTCTGCTATATTGGTGATCAGCTGGGAGGCGGACGCATGCTCAGAGGCAGCACCCTGGCTTCCCTGCAATGAAGGGTACTCAGGGAGGTGGAGAAGGAGGCAGTGGTGCAACAAGGGCAGGTAGCTCCCACCCCCAGCATGAGCCAAAAAACAAATTGCAAACTGGTTCAGTTTTCTGATTGTTTGTGGGGGGTCATGGCTAACTATGAACCACAAACCATCACAAATCGTCATTTTTCAGGTTTGTGCCTATCTCTAATCCTGATATGAAACATATATTATACTTCTGTTGTTCCATTAACCTGGGATGCTTGTTTTGTTGAGGGAACATATTTACCTTTTAATTTCTTGTGTGGAAGCTTAATACAAAGCAGTGGAAATTTCTCTCACCCTCATCTTTATTTTCACAGGCTGATAAATTTCAGATGTATGTCACCTACTGCAAAAATAAACCAGACTCCAGCCAATTGATTCTAGAGCATGCAGGAACATTCTTTGATGTAAGCACTTATTCTTTGTCCCTGTCAGTCAAAACAAAGATAAGCACTGCTATTTTGTCTTCCATCATCTCTCTTTCATTATTTCTTTTCTGATTCTTCTCTCCCTCTGTTTCTCTCTTTAAATAAATGTATGGTTTAATTCTTTCAGTGGCCCTCAAGAAAAAGGTGGAATATCAGCAGCTATGAAGAATTTGCTGGTTTGCATCTTAAAAAACACAAAACCTCTCATGTAACCATCTAGGGATTTTTCCCCTTCTAGAAAGCAGTATCCAGGCTGAAAACATCTGTAGCCACTGTAGCAGCGTTCCCCACAGTAGCTAAAAAAAGCCCAGGCTAATGCAAAAGCTGCCTGCATTAACATTGTACCTAATGTTCTATAATTTGTAATTTAAATTACTAATTTCAGTTAAGTAGAAACCACATACCCCTGTATGTTACATATCTAGGGGGTCAACTAGATGGGGATTCATCCTATAACTTCGTCCGGTTTGGGGACAGGCTGGTTTGTGCCTTTTTCTGGCAACTACATGATGTACAGGCCATTGTAAACTAGCCCATCCCTAATCCCTGCCCACCCACGCCTGTCAGGGCCCTTTTTTTTCCTAGTGCATGTAGAATTGATCCATTTTGTTTCACCATGTTTGATTACCAGGATCAAACCAAAGCAGCTCAAAATCTTGGAAAATTGAGTTTCCTCCTGTTCCTCCATGGAGGGGGAGTGAAAAGAAACAATATTGTTTTTATTTTTAAAATGCTTGTAATGCAGCACTGATGTGCTATGCTAGTTATAATTGTTTAAAAAATGAAAGCTTCCTTCTACTTCCCTGCAGAGGAAGGGAGATTTTATTTGTTATTTTTTCTTCCCATCTTCTTTTTAAATGAAGAAAGGGCATAATGGAGTCACTTGATGTGTGGCGTGGTTTCCTGCCCCGATACCACATGATCTTTGCATGTAGATGCAGGGATTCCACTCCCCCATGACATAGTATACCTCAAAGCAACACTGTTTAGCATGATCTGGCCTGACTAGTTACACCCTAAGTATCTCCCCGCACTACCAATACAGATGAACAAACAAGTGTTTCTGGAGAATTGAAGAAAGTCACGAAAAAAGAAATAATGGAAGTCTTTAATGTTTAGCATTGTAAGTCAAAAAACAAATCCAAAGTGGGCTGTATTTTTGTTCAGATCACAAAATATGCAATTTTTCAAATTCTTTAAAGCTGTTTACACCATCCCTGTCATCCTTATTGGTAAGACCATGATTGAAAATTTGGGGGAAATGATTTGATTCTGCTTTATTTATAGATTAACTAGAAGAAACATTATAAATCGTGACTGGCTCTTCCTTCTCTTCACTAGATAACAACCACAGAGAGCCCCTTTCAACACAGAGTGAGGAGAATTGACCCTTTCCACCAGCACAGTTCTTTTCCTCACTATGCCTGTTTGTTCCACTGGTCATAAGGTTTCATCCATAGTGTGCAAACAAAAATTAGCAGCAAGACAGTCTTTCTTATAGCACAAAGCCATCCTCAGTTAATGGCATAACACAGAGGCTTCCAGGTTTGCCAGATCCAGACCCTCCCTGGTATGACATTAATTGAATCCAAAATTAAAAGTCTCTAATCGGATATACAATCCCTTGACAGTCTTTTCCCCTAGATGTAGCTGCTAGAACTTTATAGTGCATGCTGCATTGCATACTGTTGGTTATATTTCTGCTGTTCACTTCAGCGGCCACTGCTTTCCACATAAATGTTCAAAAGCAAACTATAAAGAGAAGAGTATTATTTTTAATTGAGCACAGTTCCATAGTCTTTTTTTGAAATTACCCTTTTCCCTTTAATTAAAAATATATAACAGAGTACATAGTCTTTTTTTTTTTTGAATTACCCTTTTCCCCTTGGTGAAAATATACTGTATACCAGAGTTACAGTCACTAACCAGCAGGTGGCATTCTAGCCTATTCAAAGGCTTTGGAAGGGATGAAATATTCCCCGGAGATTTACACATTTAACAGGGTGTTGATGCAGATTAAAAAGCATTTTCTCCTCTTAAGCTCTTCCAGGCCAGACTGGTTGGAAACATTTTGGTATTGTTTAATACCCAAAAGTTGACATTTCAACCCATTTTCTTTTCCTAATGGATCGTGGCTTTTTAAAGCCTGTTGGGTACAGAATCCTTTTCTCCTGAAAAGCTACAAGATTTTTTTTAAAAACTGACTTTTTGTGCATTTTGGAAGGTTCATTTCTTTAAAGCTTAGCTGTACTTTTTCCTAGCTGTTAATATAGTCATTCAATCATGTAAAACGATTGCAAAATGTTCTTGGCTTGATTTGGTCACCTCTTCATATGTACTCTGCAAAAGCAAAGGAACAGATAATCAGAGCTAGAAAATCTAATGGTAGAATTTAGGTGCTCTGGGGACATTAACAGCTTTTCATTTAATGTTGGACCCAACTGTCAACTGGAAATGCTTTTCTAAGAGTTAGCTGGCAGGAATCTAGATCAGAACTAAAAGTCCTATACTACCTAGCTCTCAGACCCATACCCACCCACAAATGAAAATGCAGGACAAAAAGAGCTTGGTGAATCTATAGTCTCTAATAAATTTAGATCCTTTCCCTGCATCCCTCCCCAAAGAGCAACATTAATGCACAGCTAGTATGTTCTTTCTAATCCATGATCACCTATATTCTTCCCAGCTCATGCATGTAAGTGTTGGATTGTGCTTTTCCTTCAGAGAAATTACATTCTGTGCAAATAAAACAAAAACAGTGGGCAACCTGGCTATAGAATCTGGTGTTAGTATAGTGTGACATTTAAGAGCTTTTGCCATGAATTGATTACGTTGCATGCAAATTATAGCTCATTTGGTAGCACTAGACCAAGGATGAGCAAAGTGTTTTTTACCAGATGTTGCTGTAATGCATTGCTCAGCATTGTTTTATATTGGTCACACCGGCTAAGGGCAACAGGAGATGCAGTCCAATAATACCTGGAGGGCTGCCCTTTGCCCACCACTGCTTTAGACAAATGACTGGCTGGAATCCTATTACATATTTAAACAATGTAACACAGCCAGTGTAAATCTCTGTGGCAAATTGCTGCAAGTTAAGTCAATGTACATATTTTCAGTTGCATGCCAAGTCATCTGGGAGGCATAACTAATGGAATTCTGACCATTATGTCTCAGAGCATGAAAGCAAATACGTTACTTTATTCCACTGTAAAAATTCCTGAGATAAAGCACTTAGGAAGTACTATTACTTAGAAGGCATAGGAATTAATATATTAATAATAGGAACTAATATGAAAATCAAAATGCAAATAATAGTATTATATACAAGTCTTTTATTTATTTATTTATTTATTTATTTATTTATTTATTTATTTATTTATTTATTTATTTATTTATTTATTTATTTATTTATTTATTGTGTTTACATCCTGCCTTTCCTCCAAGGAGTTCGAGGCGGTGTAGATGGGTCTCTTCCCCCTTTTGCTTTATTATATGTGCCATAGGCTCTGGGAAATTGAGGAGACCCTCAATGTGTGGGACCATCACAAGATGCAACCTCCATGCTAGCTTTTGTGCTTTTATTATTTTAGTAACTTGAACTAACTGTGTAATTAGGAATCAGTCATGGAGGAGAAGAATGAATTGTTGCACTTATTTCCAAGGTATGATCCTATATCTGTGGAATGCAGACAGCAGTGGGCTGGTTTTACTCAGCATCTGCCCCATTATTTAGCAGAGCTGTTGCTGTGGATGTGTTACTTTCTCATTTTTCAAAGAGTCAGTACAGAAGGGAAGCCAGTATTATAAACCCCAGCTTCCCTATGAGAACAACTACCACTCATGTGAGACTCTGGAGCCTTGGAATTCAACAATTTCCGCCCCTTAAGTTCAGGGACCCTCTTATTTCCTTGGGATGTTACTGCCATAACGTAAGCACCTCTTTTCTAATATGGATGTTTTGAAGGGTGTCATTGCACTTACGGAACTACATAGATAGCAAGTTAAAGAAATCTGTGAGGACTCTCCTATGGCTAGGGATCATGAGGAGAATCAGGAAGCTATAACTGACTTGCTAAAGAGGAAAGTGTCATTCATGTTCTAGCCCATCAATTTCAAAGGTCTGGATTAATAAACCACCCCCAAAGAGTTCCTATAGATTATTAAACAATCTTAAGTCTCATATGGCAGAGTACCATAGTGACCTACAGTCATCTAACCATAAACATGAATTCTGGAGCTTTGAAGAAGTTACTTTTTGTGACAGTTACCCTTCCTGCTCTTTAATACTGGTTATGCTGGCTTGGGAATTGGCAGAGGTACCATGCCCAAAAGTAACTTTCTTATGTTCCGAACTAATACTTAAGGTAATCTCAGGTTTAATGAGGAATATCTAAAGATAGTGTTTAATTCCCACATAAAGAAACAGAAAATGTTATGGCAGTACATATCTGATTGGAGCAAACAGTTTATTTTCTGGGCAGAACCTTATGCAGACTGTCTGCATAAAACAGTTCACTCTAAATGGTCTCAGGAGGTATTGAAAATGATCTCTGATATATTGTTTTTGTTTTTTTAAAAACAAACCACACAATTGTATCCCCGAAGGCATAATTATTAGCTGCAAACAACTGGTCGGTTGAGATACTTAGCTGTTAAACTTGATTATGTATGACTGATTTTGAAATTCAATAAAATTCAGCAACCTTTTCATGCATTCTTACTGTATGTTTAACTGTTGTGGTTTTCCTTTCTTGTTTTTTAACCTTTTTAAAGGAAATTCAACAAAGACATGGTTTGGCCAATTCCATTTCCTCCTACCTAATTAAACCTGTCCAGAGGATTACTAAATATCAACTTTTATTAAAGGTACCTTTGTGATTTGTTATAATTCTTCTGATATTTATTTACATAATCTTTTAAATAGCAAATTGATGCATTCATGTCTTATAGAACATTTCATGGACTAATACAGCATTGCAGTTTCTGCTTTGTTTGTTGCCACCGGTATCTTCCATTTCCTCTGTCTTCACTGTTTTTCCCTATCATTTTTGCCTTGGCTACCAACCCAAGCTCTGGAAAATCCCGTGTTGTAGTCACAATACTTGGTTATCACAGTTCATACAGAATAACAGTTAAGTAACATCCCTACTTAAGTGATAAAGAGACCATACATGACAACTAAACATAATATTGTTTCAATACATCAGGTTGTTTCCAAATATTTGTTGGTCACTTTCTCAGTTTTGCTCATCTTCCTTTATGTTTATATCACAGCAAAAAAAAAAAAAAAAACCTATGGGGCTGGATCAGAGCATACAAATGCCAGTCTCTCCTTTGTATTGGCACAAAAGTAGCAGCAGGAGCTACTGCTTTTCTTGCCTACTTACCTGGTGAGCCTGCCCTTCCTTGGATGTTACTGGTCATCCATGAATGGATGTGGTATCAACCCATTTCATGCATTTGATTTTCTGTATAAAACACAAGAATTGGCAGCAAAATCTGAGTTTAGGTAATGTTGGATTTGGCACTTGTAAACCCTATTAAAATATTATGGTCCTTTAAGGATGGCTGGTGGCATGAGAAGCATGAGGGTAGCAGTGGCAGCAGTAGGAGAGCAGCAAGATAGCCTGATCACTCCTGCCTTATGGAAGGAAGGGAACTGAATTCAAACAATCTGAGCTAGCCTCATAATGCATTTTTATTACATGTTTGCTTGTTTTCCACATCAGTAGTATAAACTGCGTAGAAAAGTGTTTTCTGCTTTTAATTAGAGATTTGTGAGTAAAAGGATCCACAGTTTATTTTGAGAAGCTGGTGGGAAAGAACTAGTAAGTATAGCCCACTGTCCTGCCCAAATCCATCTGAAATGTTTGTGAATTTATCTGAGGGTGTAATCATCAGCTGCTCACATTCACTTAGATAGATCTTATTTCTACTATTATTGTTTCTAGTGTTTTAAAAAAATCATATCTGTCTTTATACTAGTTAGTGACTGATTTTGCAAGTGTGAACTCTGAGGATTATTGGCTTACGGGCTTTTAAGAACATTCAAGATTCTTGCCACATTCCTTCTACCTTGTGGTCAGTCATCAGTAGCAAGTGCATAAGGTATACCTTTTACACAAATTTCCAGTCTCCTCTGTGTCATCATGAGAATAATACCTAGATTATGATCTGTTAAAATAGTTAGCTGTTGTGAGTTCCACCAATGTCTGCAGGGATAGCAGGATTTCCTTTGTCCATCCTGGACTCCAGGCCACCTGACTGAAACAAAACAGGGTTTATTGAACTCAGGAGGTGTTGAACACTAACAGGATTGGCATTCAATCTATTCTCTGGGGTTCCAGTTCCTGTCGCTGGTCCCTAGTCTCTCACTATAGAATTCCTCCTCCACCTTCACTCCTCTGAATGAGTCTAGTTCCACCAGTAACACTCTTCATTAGGCCCTAGGATTCATCTGTCTGTCACACACTCTCCCCCCATGGTGATCTAGCAACTCTCTGCTCAAGTCCTAGGAGGGGGCCACCGTATGCCTACAATGAAGGCAGGTTAGACTGGCAGACTTCTCCTGGTTGCTTATTCCCCTGGCCCCTTCCTCTCAACTCCCTCTGATTATTGATGCTCCAGTGTTGGTTTGCCATGGGACCCATCTTTCATGCCTTTCTGGCTTCCCTCCTTTCCCACTTACCCCTATACAAGGGTTGACCTTGGGGATCTTGTATCTTTCATCCTCCCCTTTTGGCACACAGAGCTCCACTCCAAGGATCTTCCTTGTAGATGAAGTCCCACTTCCCCAATGGTTCTGGTTCCTCACCAGGTGAGTCTTCTATCTAGGAGTTTCATGTCCATTCCTTTTGGGTATCATCCCCTTCCACTTTCTCTAATTCTCCTTCCTTTGAAGGCTCACTTTGAACTTCACTTCCTTTACCTAATTCCTCTATAGTCTCTTCTAGAGCTCACTGTTCTTTCTCTCCTTTGGCAATGGGTCCTTCTTCTTTTTCGGTGCTATCCACTTCCTTTGACTCTGATTTCTCCAGGCCCTTCTCTTCTTCCCCTCTTTTGGCAGCAAAGTCACCTTCTTATATTCACCCATCCACTGCAGATATATTTGCTCCCTACTCCTCCTGCTAGGGTTACCTCCCACTTCTAGCATAGATGCCACTATGTAGGCCTCAGTCTGCATCCCACTGTCCCTAGACCAACTCTCCTTGGTGACTTGCCTTTTTGTTGGTGTTGCCCAGTTGTTTCTATGACAGAGTTCTCTAAAAAAGGGGGTTGTGTTGGAACTCAATGGACCACTGACGGGGGCATCTGTGTCCCTGTTCCCTTCATAATTAATTGTACACTTTTAACTGTAGTCTTGAGTTGTCCTTGAATCTTAGGAAATTGCATGTTGCAAATACTTTTTATCTTACAGTCATAAAAAATAACAATGGAGTAAAAGGTTGAAAGGGAGCTGTAACTAAATGTGTGCTTGAATATTTCTATGCACTGGAATTTTGTGTTTTACTTCTTGTATCACTGTAGAAGGGGGGGGGGGAAGCAGACTTGATTGAAAGGTATTGTTTCATGCTTCCTTTTTCCCAGAAAGTTCAAAGTAGCTCTTCCAATGCTAATTTCTTTTGGAAGACAGGAAATTGTTTGCTTATTTACAAATCTACAGGCTGAACAGGCATGACAAATCACAGATACAACAAGCTGGTTGGCAGTGTTTGTACAAAAGCAATGTCAGTAGCATAGAATCCATCAGACTACTGACTTGCTCTAAGTTAATCCTTTCCACCTTCAACTCTATTACTTGTTATTTGCAGTTGAGTTACTTGTTGCTTTTTGTTACTTGGTGTGTTGGGTGGTGGCGGAATCCATCTAATAAGATAAGAAAATGATCTAAGGATTGCTGAAAAATGCCTCCAAGCAGTTTTTACCAGCCAAAAGTAATGAGCTGGTGCTTCATGTCAACACTCACACATACACACCATTACCAGTTGTTGCCCTTGGGTAGGAAATGTACACCTGACAATCTGTGGGGCTTTTCCCCAGAGAACTATCACAGACTGTTTCCTATTCAGCTTGTCTGTTTCTTCACACAATTAAAACTGTGTGAGGTAGAATGGGGAACACTAGTGAGCGATACCTCTCTGGCATGTCACCATCCTTGAGTGCAGCCTTCTAGAAATTGAAAGGTGGCATTTTGAAGCAGTTTATTAATGTTTCTGTGACTCATGTCTTTGGGCTTTTTCTGCATCTGCTCAGAATATTCTAGAAACTTGTAGAGTAACCCGATTACTTTCTTTAGGAGCCCAACTTTATGCATATCATTGGTTTTTCCCTAAGTCCATTTTCATCCACTTATGAAGCAACATTCTTCAGGAACAACTCTCCCTATGCTTTGATTTAGCTAATATTTCTCTTGTATATTGTGTATTGTCAACATTCTCTTCTTTTCATGTTACTTAGCTGAATAATGGCAATAGCAAATAAACTTAGGTGGGTTTTTTTAATCCATTTTCTTGTCCCTT
This sequence comes from Pogona vitticeps, assembly GCF_051106095.1. NCBI lineage: Eukaryota > Metazoa > Chordata > Lepidosauria > Squamata > Agamidae > Pogona > Pogona vitticeps. Next base: position 231,324,958 of record NC_135783.1, on the reverse strand, counting down.
GTGGATGATCGTGCCTAGTTTTATGGCACCAATGTCTGTATTTTAAAAAATGCTCAACTTGCAGCACTAAAATAACACTGATTTGTAGACATTCTAAGTGCCTCCTGTGTTCAAATGAGCAGCATCTGAACACAGGAGGCATTTACCCAAGCACACAAACTACTGCTTCCAAGTCCACACCGTAAACCTGCAAAAACTGTGAGACTGGATTTCAAATGGTGCTCTGGGAAAAGTTAGGTTTTTTCCCCCAAATCCTCAGATAAACATCAGCTTCTCAAGCCAGTGGCTGTCTGCAAACATCCCATTCGTTTGATGGAAATGCCAGTGTCACAGACCATTTGAAGTTCAGGGAATCACTTGTGAAATTGATCTCAGATTTTTTTTTTTGCACCACCTACTGTATCAACAGTATCAGAGCCAGTGCAGTTGATAGCACTGATAAACTTGATGTCAAAATTGCGTTTAAGGAACTTGGCGAAAAAACTATGAGAAAAAGAAGGATAAAGCACAAAAGGAAGACCTTCACAAAAGGAAGACCATTCCATCATGACTCTAGATCTCCTGGTGTTCAATTTTTCTCCTCATACACAGAAAACAATCTCCCAGTCATCTACAGGTGATGAAATTTGAATGCAGTCTCCTAGATCTACAGTGGAGATTGCTGTTGCCTTTTATGGAATACCAGGGACTTTAGATAGCTTCTACAGAAGATCAGCATTTACCAAAACAGATCTATTGCTGCTTGATAGGATAACATTTGGAGAAATCACCACAGATGAAGAAAAATCTGCTTAACAAATTTGTGCTAGAGAACTGACTGTTCAATCCCACAGATATGAGTTTTGTTTTTGTGGGTAACCACGCCATCTTTTAAAATATACATTGACCTCCATCCTGAATAACATTGTTCCCATCAGCAGCATCAGTCTAACTGCCTATCATATGATTGGAAGTACCAATCTCTAAGCAGAGACAAATGATCATTCTTTCAGTATTTTGTGGTGAATGATCCTTGATACTCAACATGTCCATAGCATATTTGGGACAGGTATAAACTTAAATTGTACTACCTCAGCAGCAGTCCCTCCTGCAGACACTTGTTGTCACAATACCAGAGATCTTTTGCAGTGCATACTTCACTCTTTTCTGCTTCAACTCAGCCACAACTGTCTTTGGTACCAACTCTTTTGGCCTCCATCCTTCAAATTCTTCTCCCAGTGGTTCCAGTTATATTTCCAACTATAGAACTATTTCCACCTGTGATACCACCCATTACTTCAGCTTCACTGTTCTGATTCCAATTTGAGTTCCATGACCTTCAATTTCTTTCTCTTTCCCAATGATATGGCATTCAGTACCACTGCTGGTACCATGCCTGATTTCATCTGTGTCAGCCAAAATATTTCCACCATCAATGTCAACCAATGTACTTCAATCTCTGGTATCACATGCAACTGTACTTATCACATCAGCACCATCTGCATTTTCAGCTTCAATGCCTAATGAGAAGCATTGAAACAGGTCAACTTTATCACATTCAGTCAAAGATCCAATGTCTTGATGAGATCTGTGGAATCTGAAAATTATGATTTTGACTCATCTCCTTGTCTGAACAGATAGCTGCCACTTCACCTGATGTACAGGTAGTAGATACCAATCCACTATTACCAACGGAAGACATACGATCTTCTGAAGATCAGCTATCCAGGATGGCTTCTTCTTTAGAAGTGGACATACAAAGAACAGTTGAACCAGTGACAGGTTGATGTTGAAAAGGTGCAAATCCAAATAGCAACTTCTAAAGCTATTCCTATGCTACCTTTATTATTATAACTTATTAAGATAATATATGATTTTATAAAGAACTGGGTAGAGCTTATCTTGTTGAATCACAGAGAACTTAGTGAGGCATTGAATACCTAGTGCTCAGGAACACTTGAAGATTTGGAGTTTGTTTGTTTTTAATCATAATTAGAGGTGAACTGGCTTGATTTGTACCTCTTAAACCAGGGGTGTCCAACCTTTCACCTTCCCTGGGCCACATTAGAAGATGAAAATTTGGTTTGGGCCACACATACATTTGGTTTGGGCCGCATGGAGGGGCAGCCCTAGCCGTCCTCCGCAGCCCTGCTCCAAGCACACTTACTGGCAGCTGCGATCTCAGACAGCAGAGGATGCCAGCTTCGACTCCGGCGGCTTTATGGGGCCGGGAGGGGGTCCACCTATTGACAGGAATGGCGCAATGTAGTCACGCAGCCCCCCTGTCCCCTCCCCTTCCCTCCCCTCCCGCTCCTTCCTTCCTTCCCTCTCTCCCCCTCTACTGTTGTGACATGCCCCGGCCACATTCCGGCCGCAAGCGCCGGCAGTGTAACTTGAAACTTTGGAATTTCTTTAAAAATAAAAAATTGCACTGGGCCGCATTACGAGCTGACCTGGGCTGCACGTGGCCCTCGGGCCGCAGGTTGGACAAGCCTGTCTTAAACTAATGTGATGATTGCAACATGATTGCTTTTCCAATTCTACTCTTCTATCATTTTGACTGTAAGAATGTATATATACAGATTTCTATTTTGCCAATGTATATTTTAGGATATATAGTGGCTGAAATCCTGTGAAGTAAGGCGCAATCTACTATGCTAAATTCAGTCTCTGTTAGAGTAGGCCCATTTGAATCAATGGAACTTAGAGAGTAGTTGACTCAATAAATCCCTCTTGATTCATTTGGTCTACTTTAGTGCAATTTACTACACTTAGTGAATGGAGACTGGCCAATAAGACTGAGAATGAGTGCCTGATGTCGATTTTATATCAACATTATTTATATCTGATGAGATAGTCCCTTGTTCCCTGTTTAAATTCCTGGCTAGCTGCAACCAAATGGGTGCAGTCTTATCTGGGATTAAGTTTTGTTGTATATTTCTTACCAGGAGCTTTTAACATGCTGTGAAGAAGGAAAAGGAGAACTCAAGGATGGTTTAGAAGTCATGCTCAGTGTTCCTAAGAAAGCCAATGATGCCATGCATGTCAGCATGTTGGAAGGTAAGCAGATTTTGACCGTTGCATATGAATACATTGAACTGGACTGGCTTAGGGTTTGGGGAGTTTCTCTTTTACATATAAATATATAGATAACTGCAAAAACTGAGTAGTTATAAAGATTCATGTGCCCAATTGCAAAAGTAATACCTACCCAATCATAAATCAAGTACCACATGTTCATGAGTTCCTTTTTAAACACAAAAACACACATGAGCAAACACATACACACATGCTTCCCACTATAAGCTGTTGTGATTTGTCCAAATTCAATAAGTACTCAATTCTTTCTTTGTCATAATTCTGTGACTCCCTCTTATCATATGCCACAATTTATGGACCTGTGATTTTGTACAGTGATCCTATATAATTACAACAAATGTTTAATCTGTGCTGGCATTGTTTTTGCCTCTAAACATTGTGATCCCTTTCTGGGTTCCCGGGAACATTCCTTCCCTGCTTTATACTGTTCTCTGTTTAGGTCAGTATTGTCTTCACTGACTCACAATACCTGGTACAGGGTTTCAGACAATGACATTCCCCAGTTCTACTTGAAGGTGCTTTGGTCCTTTTGCATACTTGAAGATGCCATGGTGCTTTATAACTCTTTCTGTTAGTTATAACTTCTTCCTCTTCAAGCTGTGTGTGTGTGTTCTGTGCCATCAAGTTGGAACCAACCTATAGTGGCTCTAATAAGGCTTTCAAGATAAATGAGATATTTAAGGAGTGCATTTACCAGTTACACTCCCCCAATGAGTTTCCATGGCCAAGTGGGAATTCGAACCCTGTTCTCCAGAGTCCTAGTTCATCACTCTATCCACTACACCACACTGAGAATCTTCTTGAAGCTATTAGAGATTTTTTTTAATTAAAAAAGGTTTAGATGGTCAAACAAAGAATAAACTCAAGCTTAAGCTGGCAAGGAGGTCAGATTCAATTTGAGTTTTATGAAGTATTTTATGGTGTTAGTATAATAGATGCTATGTATTTTTCCTCTTTTCCTTTTGATAATTATGTAGAGAACAAGCTTCATTTATCAGTTTTGATAATTTTGGTTTTATGGCTTTATTTGATGCAATTTATATTGTTTCTAGGATTTGATGAAAACTTGGATGTTCAGGGAGAACTGATTCTACAGGATTCCTTCCAAGTATGGGACCCCAAGTCTCTCATTCGAAAGGGACGCGAGAGGCATTTGTTTCTCTTTGAAATCTCTCTTGTTTTCAGCAAAGAAATCAAAGATTCTGCAGGACATACTAAATATGTTTACAAAAACAAATTACTGGTATGTCTGTGAGGGCTTCAGTATCTTTGCAAGAACTTAGAATTGTGTTTTTTTAAAAAAGTAATTCATAATGGAACTGATAGGGATACGCAGAGTGAAAATGTATTTGTTTCATTTTGGATTCTTCCATTTTGTTTTTCATGCACTGGTCCTTTCATTTTATACAAAAGGGGTTGCCTATTTCAAGCCATTTCATTCCCCCCCCCCATGTGTGTTTTCTGGCAGTAGTTCAAAAATGCCAAAGAACCCCTTAAAACTACGTACTTAAAAAAAAACAGAACCAAGGCAAGAGAGAATCAGTCAGTTTGAAAAGCAGGCAATATTACATGGCAAAGAAAAATCAATAGAACAACAAGAAAGCAATGTCCCAGGTTGCTCCCAATCAACCATCATCATCAATCACCCAACCCAGTGGCATATTGGCAGAGTGACAAAATCCACTTCCCTTCCCACACTTAACCAGATAAATAAACAAAACATCCCCTCCCCAAAAGACACCTTCAGCAGAAGCAAGATACTCTGTTACTGAATTTAAATTTCGGGGAGGAGAGTAAGCCCCAAATAAAATCCTAAGCAGTTATATATCTGAGGTTGTTTTCTGTCTGGAAGTAAAACTGTGATTTAAACAAAGAGAAGAGAAACTAGAGTGGGTAGGGGGCAGAAGCCTGCTATAGGAATGCACCAGTATCCTGGCCAGTTGGGTACAAGTCATCTGGAAATGAGGGACTTCAACCATATTTTTCAGCTATAGTAACGAGATACACACAGAGAAGGCAGAATTTTAGTCAACCTTCAGTGTTCATAGTAATGCAGCTATGTAATAATCCAGTGCTCATAGTAATTCATGATAATTTTCCCCTGCCACTGAAAGCAGATGTTTCCAGCAGAAGAATCACTTCTCCAGTGGCACTTGCCTGCCATCTCCCTCAGCAACTTCTACACCAGCTGCTTCTCATTCATCTTCCCATTTCCTTTCCTTTCCTGTGTGCTTCCTCCTCACCCCTGTCTCTCTCTGTCAGCTCCTTTGCCCAGTTCCATTCTGCTGCCCCCCACTTGTTCACTCCCCACTCCAACTACCATTGAGAAGCCTGCTGTTTGCTAACCTCCATTCCATCAACCCCCCCCTCAACTTCCTGGATCCTTTTGAAGTGCCTCATTTTCTCTCTGGCATAGGGATCTCCCCCCAAAAAAATCAAGGGAAAGGGGGTAAAGAGAAATATCCAAGATATAGGCACAAAGGCAGCATAATTCAAGATGGAGGGTGTGGGGAGCTTGCACTCCGCAAGGAACAACTAAGTGAAGAAAGATCACAGCACTCCTCTCTTTGGGTTCCAAACAATTCAGACCCTTTTACATATTCAAAGTCCCCCACTCCTCCACCAAACATTCTGATTAGTTGCTGACAGCAGCCCTTGTTAACACCGTTAGATGAGAAATCTTAGGAAGTATGGCAGACAAAGGGTGAAAGGAAGGTTAAACAAAAATGCTTCCCCAGAAACGTGCATATGAACCCCTCTTTCTTTAACGCAAATCATTTGTGTTTAATTTTCGCTTTCAGTAACTGATGAAAGAACACAAAAATGAAAAAAGAGAGCTTCGTCATATTTTATTTTTACCTTTAACTAAAACACAAAAGTCCCATCCCTAGTAATTGAATGCAAGGTCCAGAGAAATAAATTAATAGCTGTTACATCCCCCTGTCCCTGCCCCCCCCCCCGCAAATCATACATTTACGCTGCTCATTGCTTTTTTGTGATTTTCTAGTACTTTAAGGAAAATCCTAACTGTAGGCTTTTTGAAAAAATGGCATAAAACTCTAAAAATGCCTTTAACCGTGCCCTTTAAAATAATAAAAGAAATGTCTAGAAAAGGTATTGTCAAATGTCTTTGTACCAAAAAAATCTTTTTTTTAAAAAAAATTGTGCCCACTCATTCTCTTATTTCTGGAATGCAATTTTATCGTGTCTTTATTACCATTCCCCCTCCCCCCCCCAAAAAACTCTGCGATTTGCTGTGAGGGAGACGTGCAGAAGGCTGTGCATGTACTCAAATTTGGAAGATGTGAGCGGTTCAATGCCACATAACCAAATGACGTGAAGATAGCTTTATTCTATTTCACCTGAGAAGCAAAGTACAAAGGCCACATGGAACAGCTAAGATTGCTCATTATGGTTGCATTCATTGCATGGCATTGCAGTATATGATACTAGGTGTGAGCTCCTTTCTATTCTCAGATCTAAACATCTCAAAAATTGAATTCTTAATAATCTCTCATTTCTAACAGACCTCAGAACTGGGAGTGACAGAACATGTGGAAGGAGATCCCTGCAAATTTGCCTTGTGGTCTGGACGAACTCCCTCCTCAGATAACAAAACTGTGCTGAAAGTGAGTCTCTACTCTTGTTTTCTCTGTGCATTTCTCCTTGCTTTTTTTGCATATTTTTGCTTATCTGCACAAGGTAGTACCATTGTAAAACATGTGGCAGTTGGATCTTGAAGAAGAATTTTATTGTTTAATGTTTTGCCCCAAAAGTTCAGAATGTGGCTTTTAAACGGTTATGCATATTGTGTTGAGAGTTCTGGTACTGTACTGAATTCCAGTACAAATGCACAGCGGAAGTGCCAGCCGATTCAGGCAGAATTTAGCTAGAAGTTTCCCTTTGTACCCGCCCCTCACCAAACACTAGCACTTAAGAATAACACTCAGGAGGCCTTTTTGTATAAAAGAAAGAAATCTATATTGTACTCACGAAGATAAGCATTTAGAAGGTTTCAGGTAGATACAGGAATAAAAATAGCGAATACAACGTTCTTCTGGTCTGGCCCCACGTGGCTGGAGAGGTCTCCAGGCTCAGTGGGCCGGCATGGAGTCTTACATCTTTCCAGGTGAAGAGCGTGTGCAGGAATGCTGACCAACAATGGTGGTTCAAACACCTCATGGCCAGGAGGGCCGGAAACAGGGGTGGAGCCTCCCTACCCGGGAACAACAAACTCTCTAATTGGTCAGCATGTAAACAAACAAGCAAACAAGTTAGTTTGTGTTGCAGGCCCTTCCCCTTTGAAATTTACATCTAGATTGCTTGACCATCCAACATATTGTAGATGGCCTGCCTACCAAATTCAGTAATGATGTTCATAATAGTGGAGCAGCAGAACTAGTCTTCAGACAGGAAACTGGATCCAGGATGATACAGATATAAGTAACTACAGTGTCAGCTCCATTTTTTCATCTGATGAAGTGGCTTCCAGCCCACAAAAACCTTTTGCAAAAAGCTAATTATGCATGTTTTACTCCATAGTGCCAATGGATAGCTGTTGCATTTGATAGTTAACACCACAGAGAGAGCAAAACACTCTCTTAAGATGTGAACCCAGTGGGTGGAACCTAGAATCAGCACTGCTAGGTTCCAGCTATAACAGACTACTTAGGCATTCTAGTTTATTTGGAATACCTTTGTAGAAGGTAATTTTCAGTCACGAATTGGGCATTAGCAGCCAGCATCAGTTCCATAATTGTAGTTTATTTAGCTCCAAATTAATGTTCTTTACCTTTAGCCACCTAGAGTGGTCGAAATGACTAGATAGGCGGGGTATAAATGCAATAAATAAATAAATAAATAAATAAATAAATAAATAAATAAATAAATAAATAAATAAATAAATAAATAAAATTTAACTTGATTGCTTGCTCTGAATTCTGCCCAATTCCATGGTCATAAGAACTATTGACTCTGCTCTGGTCATGTCATGTTCCTAACCAATCCATGTCGATTTTCCCTCTACTTAATTCCCATTATTGTTCAATTTGCTGTTGTTCCGTGCTGTCAAGTCGGAACTGACTTATAGTGCCCCTAATAGAGCTCCCATGTTAAGTGAGGATATTTAAGGAGTGGTTTCACCAGTTCTACACCTCCAGCGAGTTCCCATGGTTGAGCGGGGATTTGAACCTAGGCCTCTTGAGTCCCAGTCCATCACTCTATCCACTGCACCACACTGAGCATCTACATTGTTCCATTTACACTACAGCTTAAAAAATATATTGAGAGGCCCCTGTGAAATGAGGTCATGCCCAAACATCAGTAGAGAAAGATTATGTGGCCCAAATGAATGCTCACAGCCTGCATTTCCATTTGGAAACATTACAGTGAACACACAATCACATATAGATAATTATTACTACAGCCCCCAAACCTTTTAAGATTGCATTGAAGTACTCCACATTATTGACATGGTGTGATTCAAGAGTCACATTTATTCTTCACTAATTTCAGCAGAAGGGGGGACATGATCTGGGAAGGTCCTTTATAATCATTACTCAATTATATTGTACGTCTTAAATCTTGTGATCTTCCTCCAAGCTGAGCAATCTAGATCCTTTTTTACTGATTGATTATATTGTATTGTAAATAGTTTGTTCAAGAAATTCTAGTGATGGAGCAATGTCCAATTTCCCTTCTTGTAGACAAACTATGTTTTAGGTACTACATATATTTACTACCTATATTTATACTTACCTGATTTGCTATTTCTAATGTAGTTGGCAATGTAGTTTTTACATCTGAAGTTTTGTTGGCTTAGCCAGGCAGATAAGTATGTAATGCAGGCAAAGGAAATGTAAGAAAACAGGAAAAGATGGACACATACTGGGGGAAAAAACATAATTTGTTCATCTGCTCTCTCTGTTGAATCTTTCAGGCATCCAATATTGAAACAAAACAAGAATGGATAAAAAATATTCGAGAAGTGATACAGGAAAGGATTATACATTTAAAAGGAGCCCTAAAAGAACCAATACAACTCCCTAAGACTCCGGCAAAACAAAGAAACAACAGTAAAAGGTAATCTTAGTAATTCCTTGCAATAGTTTACTCTTGTCATTCACTGTTCTCATTAGGTAATTATTTTCCTACACAATAGATTTGTGCAGATTAATCATTAGTGCATATATGTGTGTAATCATCAGTGGCACAATAAACATCTGTTACAGTAATTAGTGTCGCATTCTCGAGGCCAAATCTAGCCCTCCTGAGCAATTAATGCTGCTTTCTAGTTTTCATCCTAGAAGTAAAAAAGGGGGTTTATGGAGGTAATGATGGCTCTAGCCATTTCCTCAGGAAGTTTTGTCTAGGAAGCAAGCAGAGGTACTGGCTTTATGGGCTTTTCTGGCTTATTCTCTCTGTCCCCACCCCCCACCGCATGGTTAAATTGGGACTTCCCAGGAGAGCTCCCTCCATTTCCTCAGGAAGTTTTGTCTAGGAAGCAAGCAGAGGTACTGGCTTTATGGGCTTTTCTGGCTTATTCTCTCTGTCCCCACCCCCCACCGCATGGTTAAATTGGGACTTCCCAGGAGAGCTCCCTCCATTTCCTCAGGAAGTTTTGTCTAGGAAGCAAGCAGAGGTACTGGCTTTATGGGCTTTTCTGGCTTATTCTCTCCGTCCCCACCCCCCACCGCATGGTTAAATTGGGACTTCCCAGGAGAGCTCCCTCCATTTCCTCAGGAAGTTTTGTCTAGGAAGCAAGCAGAGGTACTGGCTTTATGGGCTTTTCTGGCTTATTCTCTCTGTCCCCACCCCCCACCGCATGGTTAAATTGGGACTTCCCAGGAGAGCTCCCTCCATTTCCTCAGGAAGTTTTGTCTAGGAAGCAAGCAGAGGTACTGGCTTTATGGGCTTTTCTGGCTTATTCTCTCTGTCCCCACCCCCCACCGCATGGTTAAATTGGGACTTCCCAGGAGAGCTCCCTCCATTTCCTCAGGAGGTTTTGTCTAGGAAGCAAGCAGAGGTACTGGCTTTATGGGCTTTTCTGGCTTATTCTCTCTGTCCCCACCCCCCACCGCATGGTTAAATTGGGACTTCCCAGGAGAGCTCCCTCCATTTCCTCAGGAAGTTTTGTCTAGGAAGCAAGCAGAGGTACTGGCTTTATGGGCTTTTCTGGCTTATTCTCTCTGTCCCCACCCCCCACCGCATGGTTAAATTGGGACTTCCCAGGAGAGCTCCCTCCATTTCCTCAGGAAGTTTTGTCTAGGAAGCAAGCAGAGGTACTGGCTTTATGGGCTTTTCTGGCTTATTCTCTCTGTCCCCACCCCCCACCGCATGGTTAAATTGGGACTTCCCAGGAGAGCTCCCTCCATTTCCTCAGGAAGTTTTGTCTAGGAAGCAAGCAGAGGTACTGGCTTTATGGGCTTTTCTGGCTTATTCTCTCTGTCCCCACCCCCCACCGCATGGTTAAATTGGGACTTCCCAGGAGAGCTCCCTCCATTTCCTCAGGAAGTTTTGTCTAGGAAGGAAGCAGAGGTACTGGCTTTATGGGCTTTTCTGGCTTATTCTCTCTGTCCCCACCCCCCACCGCATGGTTAAATTGGGACTTCCCAGGAGAGCTCCCTCCATTTCCTCAGGAAGTTTTGTCTAGGAAGGAAGCAGAGGTACTGGCTTTATGGGCTTTTCTGGCTTATTCTCTCTGTCCCCACCCCCCACCGCATGGTTAAATTGGGACTTCCCAGGAAACTGTCAAATACTCCTATTCTATCTACGATCCCATCTCCGTCCTTAACATGGTAGATATGCATGGCCTGTGGGAAGGTGGAGTTTTAGCTTTGAAGGAGGCTGAGCAGGAGAGCGTGTCAAATGGCGTGCTAAATCTTCAAATCCTATCTTTACCGAAATTTGATACATTGGAATGACAACAAACATAGAACACTTCCACACTATTAGAGAGGAGGCCGGGTAGGTGGGGCTCGTCAGCCCTGGAAGGCAGCCCATCTAGGAGAAGGAAAACTCCGACTTCAAACCTCCACTGCCTTGTGGCTATATCCACTTATGGAAAGGGCTTCAGGAGATAACCTCGAGGCAAAATCCGGAGCCGGAGTCCCGGAGGCAGTTTATATCATTCCGCCAACTCCTGCGACGTCACTGGAACCAATTGTACTGGCTCTTGCCTTTCCACTGGACAATTTCAGTGACGTGGAGAGGGGGGATTTGCTGCTTGGGTAACAGCCTATCCTCCATACTATTTTACCCAGGCTTCGTGCTCTGGAGAGGACACTCCAGCTTCGCATGCAGCGTCGAAACAACACGGGAAGTAGCAGTTACCGGTTATAAGTCCTTGCTCAATTGGCGTAGAGCATGACGCCAGGGGCTACTTCTGACGGTGGGAGAGGTCATTACACCTCACCAGGTAGATACCGCCCGCCTTAAGCTGGGCAGCCCCCAGCCAGTAAGGTGCTACCTCGCCACGGTCTGTTAACTTCACGGGGTGCGTGGGGTTTAGGGTCAAACCCGACAAGCAGATCGATAACTGTGCACCATGCAACAATCGTAAGAAAACGCCTGCCCTAAAGCTGGGCACCTGGAATGTACGGACAATGACCCCTGGCTTTCCTGACTACGGCTTTCCTAATGACCTGCAAGAAATAGACGATGTGCGCAAGACAGCTGTCATTGACATGGAACTGAGTAGACTGCAAATGGACATTGTTGCCCTGCAAGAGACAAGATTGCCAGACTCGGGATCTGTCAAGGAAAAAAACTTCTCATTCTTCTGGCAGGGAAAACCATCGAATGAGACCAGGGAATATGGTGTTGGCTTTGCAGTCAGAAATACTCTCCTGAGATGCATTGTTCCACCTACTGTGGGGAGTGAAAGAATCCTGTCTCTGCAGCTCCACTCATCAGCAGGACCAGTAACCCTCATCAGTGCATATGCACCAACACTGTCATCCACTCCAGAAGTGAAAGACAAATTCTATGACGATCTGGCAGCTGCTATCAAAAAAGTCCCTGAAAGAGAGGCACTGTTCATTCTTGGAGACTTTAACGCTAGAGTTGGTGCTGATCATAATTCTTGGCCCACTTGTCTAGGTCGCTTTGGCATTGGAAAGATGAATGAAAACGGCCAGCGCTTGCTGGAGCTTTGCTGCCATTATGGTCTTTGCGTCAGCAACACATTCTTTAACACGAAGCTGCAACACAGAGTTTCCTGGAGACATCCAAGATCCAAGCATTGGCATCAGCTCGATCTAATCCTCACTAGACGTTCCAGCCTTCCTAGTATTACGATCACACGCAGTTACCAGAGTGCTGATTGTGATACTGATCACTCCCTGGTGTGTAGTAGAGTAAAACTGCGAACAAAGAGAGTATATCACACGAAAAAGGAAGGAAGACCACGTATTGACATCAGCAAGACTCGCGATCAAAGAAAAGTGAAAGAATTTGCCCAAGCACTTGAGGAAGCCCTTCCAGGTCCGGCTACTGCAAATGCACCTGAACGATGGGAACACTTCAAGAACACTGTCTATAACACCGCCTTGTCCACCTTTGGCAAGAAGACCCAAAAGGTGGCTGACTGGTTCGAAGCCCATTCAGAGGAGCTAATGCCAGCCATCGAGGTTAAGAGAAGAGCACTAGCAGCATACAAAGCCTGTCCTAGCGAGTACAACTTGCAAGCTCTTCGAGCTGCTCGCAGCCAAGTCCAACAGGCTGCCAGGAGATGCTCCAACGACTATTGGCTCCAGCTCAGCTCTCATATACAGTTAGCAGCGGACACAGGTAACATCAAAGGAATGTATGACGGTATCAAGCAGGCCTTAGGTCCAATACAGAAGAAATCTGCTCCCTTGAAGTCTGCTACAGGTGTGCTCATCCAGGACCGAGCACAGCAGATGGAACGCTGGGTACAGCACTACTCTGAGCTATATTCCAGAGAGAATGTAGTAACCGAAGAAGCATTAAATAACATTGAGTGCCTACCTGTCTTGGAAGAGCTGGACAGCGAACCAACCCTAGCAGAAATAAAAGCGGCCTTGGACTCCCTCGCCTCCGGCAAGGCACCTGGAAAGGATAACATCCCTGCTGAAGTGCTGAAATGCTGTAAGGAGATCATCACCACTGAACTGTATGAAATATTTTGTCTCTGCTGGAGGGAAGGTGGAGTACCACAGGACATGAAGGATGCAAACATTGTCACATTGTACAAGAACAAAGGAGACAGGGGTGACTGCAATAACTACCGTGGCATCTCTCTTCTTAGCGTTGTAGGGAAGCTGCTTGCCCGTGTTGTTCTGAAGAGGCTCCAGGTGCTTGCAGACAGAGTCTATCCAGAATCACAGTGCGGATTTCGAGCTAATAGATCCACCACTGACATGGTATTCTCCCTCCGACAGCTGCAGGAGAAATGCAGGGAACAACAACAGCCGCTCTTAGTGGCCTTCATAGACCTTACAAAAGCATTTGATCTGGTTAGCAGGGATGGCCTTTTTAAAATACTTCCCAAGATTGGATGTCCACCTCGTCTCCTTAACATCATCAGATCTTTCCATGAGGGAATGAAAGGCACTGTAGTTTTTGACGGCTCAACATCAGACCCCTTTGACATCCGAAGCGGAGTGAAACAGGGCTGTGTCCTCGCACCAACACTTTTTGGGATCTTTTTTGCTGTCATGCTGAAGCATGCCTTTGGAACTGCAACCGAGGGTGTCTATCTCCGGACTAGATCAGACGGAAAGCTCTTTAATCTCTCCAGATTGAGAGCGAAGACCAAAGTCCAACTGAAATGCATGCGGGACTTCCTCTTCGCAGATGATGCAGCCATCGTTGCCCACTCTGCTGAAGACCTCCAACAACTCATGAATCGTTTCAGCAAGGCCTGCCAAGACTTTGGACTAACAATCAGCCTGAAGAAAACACAAGTCATGGGCCAGGGCGTGGACTCACCTCCTTCCATTACCATCTCTACACAAGAATTGGAGGTTGTTCATGACTTTGTGTACCTTGGCTCAACCATCTCTGACACCCTCTCTCTGGATGTCGAGCTGGATAAACGCATTGGCAAAGCAGCCACCATGTTCTCTAGACTCACAAAGAGAGTATGGCTCAATAAGAAGCTGACGACACATACAAAGATCCAAGTCTATAGAGCCTGTGTCCTAAGCACACTCCTGTACTGCAGCGAGTCCTGGACCCTTTGTGCACGGCAGGAGAGGAAGCTGAACACGTTCCATATGCGTTGCCTCCGACGGATTTTTGGCATCACCTGGCAGGACAAAGTCCCAAACAGAGTAGTCCTAGAACGAGCTGGAATTTTCAGCATGAATACATTGCTGAAACAGCGACGTCTACGTTGGCTTGGGCACGTCGTGAGAATGGCTGATGGTCGGATTCCAAAGGACCTCCTGTATGGAGAATTAGTGCAGGGAAATCGCCCCAGAGGGAGACCACAGCTGCGATACAAGGACGTCTGCAAGCGAGATCTGAAGGCCTTAGGAATAGACCTCAACAGATGGGAAACCCTGACATCTGAGCGTTCAGCCTGGAGGCAGGCACTGCATCGTGGCCTCTCCCAATTTGAAGCGACCCTTGCCCAGCAGGCCGAGGCAAAGAGGAAATCACAAAGGCAGCAAAACCAGGGAGCTGGACAGGGGACAGATTGGATTTGTCTTCAGTGTGGAAGGGATTGTCACTCTCGAATTGGCCTCCTCAGCCACACTAGACGCTGTTCCAAGTCCTCCACACAGAGCACGCTACCATAGTCTTTCGAGACTGAAGGATGCCTAACTAAGATGGCTCTAGCAATGGCATGTCACAGTAGGACAATGGAGGAGCCTTGTGCTCACCACCTTGTGTCTCCCACTATCATCGTTTCACATGAGAAGTTTACTGTCTGAATCTTTTGGTCCCAGATTATGGTATTGTGCCCATCAGACATCCTTTAACTGTGGTCTGAATGTCAATCTCAAAAGAATGCCAAGTGGACATGCTTTGTGACAAATTGTAATCCTAAGGATCATGGGAAATTTCTTCATCTATTGAATCAAGGTAGACATAGGTGAATGAAGGCATGATGAGCACACCATCACATTGTGTGCTATAGCACTCCATCCCCTATCCCAACAAAGGGAACAACATTCAAGCTTTAAAAGTAGCAGTGTCTATACTAGTGTGGCTGTCATTGTCTAAACATCAAACAGAAAGTTGTTTTAGGTTTTTCGGGCTGTCTGGCTGTGCTTTTGAGGTTTTTTTCTTCCTAACGTTTTGCCAGTCTCTGTGACTGGCATCTTCAGAGGACAGGATTCAGAACTCTGTCCAGAACACAGTCAGACAGCCCAAAAAACCTACAACAACGATCAGACCCTGGCCATTCAGGAATACATCAAACAGAAAGTTGCCACAGAAATAACTTACCTAGGAAATTGACTGGTTCAGACTGGGCTGCACACTCACAAAAAATAAGAACAGCAGTTTTGTTCCTGTGCTACTCCACTTCAGAATATTCTAGCATCATACAGTATAAATCATCACATGCTAAAAAAAATGGATGTAGCCCTGAATGAATCATACAGGATTGTTACTGACTGTTTGAAACTGATCCTGATTGAAAAAATCTATATCTAACTGGCATCGGCCCTTTGGAAGTATGCCAAGAGGTACTAGCAAATAAAAAACAAAATAAGATAACACAGCATCAAACCCATCCACTTCATAGACACCAACCCCCTAGATGACAGCTAAAATCAAGGAACAGTTTTCTGCACATATCTCAACCTCGAAATATTAAGCCAGAAGAGGCTATGGTAAACAGAGGAAGAGCAAAAACAACACACCTTGCTGAGTGGATGAATGCTGAAGAATGTCTCCAGCCAGGACAAGATTCTGGCTGGAACATCTGGAAGTCACTTAATAGTGAGTAAGAGGATCAAAGAATAATCAAATAAAATGGGATTACTTAAATTTAGGACAATGTTTGCAGCATTTACATGCATACAATTTATGCCTTACCACATGTAGAAAAATTGAGAAAATTGCCAAGATAACACAATTGAAGTAGCTTGCTTCTAATATTTTAATATTTCAGTTTGTTTTAATTTTATTTGTATTCTATATGTCATTAATTTTATATTGTGCAATGCTCTGATATGAATAAAGGAAGATTGCCGTGAAAAAAATAAATGAAAAGATGGGCAATAGCTGTTACTAAGGAACATACTGATGAAGTGTTATTTTTATATAAAGTTAGTTTGTTGAATCCATGCATTATTTTAAATATGAAATATAATGGTCTTTAGTCAGAGCTTCAACTCTGCTGGAAGAATTGGCTATGGTTTGGAAATTACATTTTTAGTTATTACATTGACAGTGCGTCATGTTGTCCCATTACTAAACAAAATAAATATTTTTAGTATTAGGCTTGGAGAGAAACCTAATCTTGTACAATGTAAGTTTCAGAGTAGACCAAAGAATTGGCTGCAGTGTTTAGACAGCTTGGATTTGGCCCAGATTACCTTTCATTGGTGGGTTCAATATGTTGTAAAACCTATGGGACAAACATAAATTGAAAACTAATAAAACTAGTAAAAACAGACTTAGAGGTTGTCCAGTACTGCAAAATAGAAGTGGGGGATAGCAAAGCGTCTAGGGAAAGTACGGCGTTTATACCTGTAACTGTTTTTTTGAGTGGTCATCTACAAACTCTTACCTATGGGTTTTCTGTACATCAGTAGCAATATTCCAGAACCTTCCATTGCTGAGCATTGAGTTTTTGCAGTAGAAATATCCCCTCTGTCAGAAGTGACTATCAAATGATTCCTTCTCATCAGCCTCAAACAATGTCTGTTCCCAGCAGCATCACTTAGTCAGAAAACTTCCTACTGATCCCATTTGAGATCAAGGGGCTACTCTCAAGCATCAGTACGATATGGGGCATGCAAATTGGGAGCCATCATATTATTGTTATCATTGGTCCCAATGCCACTCCTTGTCATAATGTTGGGAGTTTCACTCAACAGACAGTCTCTCTCTCTCTCTCTCTCTCTCTCTCCACTCTTCCACATTCGTCATTGCAGACTGGACAATAACTCTAGGCGTAACATGACTGGGAGAGAAACTATAATCAGCGTTACTTACCTACTCTCTGATATTGATCCCTAATAAACACATCTACTATGATAAGGTCTGTGAAGATTTACCCTGCACAGGACATAATGATGTCACCCACAGATTTTTGTGGGACCAACTGGATTTCTGACCATGGTTCTGATGGGACTACTGCCCATAGTCTCAACTGGTCTACCAGCCTTGGTACCAGTCACCACTCAAACATGCACCATCCACACATCTTCCATACCAGAGCGCTGCTGGTAATAACCCACTGTGGACTCTCTCAAATGTCACCCCGGCATCTGCACCATCAGGCATAGCATCAGTCAGGATGTCAACTGTTTTTTCCACCTCACTAGCTGCTTTGCTAGCCCCCTACAGTTTCATGGGTTTCACTGCTACTGTATATTGGTATCCAGCAAGAGAAGGGGCATTCTTAAAAGATCCGCTGCTGCTACTGAAAAACACTGGGTCTCAAATTTAATTTTCTTTACAAATGTATTTTGGTGCAAACAAACAGTGTATGTGCTGGTTAGAGAAAAGGCTGAAAATGAATCTAGGAAATACAGATGTGAAAAAATAAATACTGTACATGTACTCACATTTCTACATTTTTGTTTGTTTATTTTTTGTGAAACCTCCTTCCTAATTTAAACCAGTGAAAATGCAAGAATTGAGATACAACCTTTGGCAGCTAACACTGGTTTTGCAAAACACCAAGGCTGTAATTTAAATGGCTGGGTTTGGTTAAGTGAGAAATCCAGGACGAATGGGGCATTGGCCAGCCATACTCATTACAGAGCTATTTTGAGGTATGTTGCTGTCACTATATAAACCCGGGACAGTCAATTTCAAAGAGCACATGTGGTTGTTATATGCTAATCTCATAGCAGAGGTGACATCATCATTCTAAATTGCATACTGAGTTACAATGTATACGTGATCAGCTGAGCAAGTGAAAACTCATATCCTAGCTGGGCTGTTTTTTAAGCCCATCAATGATAAGTTCTTGTTCTTTTCCTGCAGAGAGGGAGGAGAAGATGCCGACAGCCAAGGAGATGGAAGCAGTCAGCCTGACACAATTTCAATTGCATCCAGGACGTCTCAGAACACAGTGGATAGTGACAAGGTAAGATTTAGAAAGTGGAGTACTGCTAATTCTAGGTGTATAAATGTGCAATGTGGAAGGGCAAGCAAAAAAAGGGGGAAAAAGAAAAGAAACCAAAATTGAAGACATTTCTTTTCACAAGTGGTTAAATTACATGGAATTTAGTAATGTTGTGTGGGATATTATATTGCAGTTTGTTTACATGCCTTCAATGACTTCTATTATTGCATATTATTCACGTCTTGAATGATGGATATGAATGGCTGCTGGTAGTAACATACAGGAAAGATTTAACTTCCAGACTGAATTCTCTCCATTAATTGGAGCCATAATCAATTTCTATTTATTAGAGCATAGTTCCTATGGTTTTTGTGTCGTCTTCCAAGTAGGTATTCTACTAGATTACGAGCAGTATTTTGACATAGAGATTAGTGAGCTGGTCTCAACAATGGATGTTTGAATCTGTTCTGGCTTAAAATAAAAAAAATAATTGTATTCCAAAGTACTGTCCTTTGAGCATGTGTTGCTTCTTCTCAGTAGGGAAGGGATCATGTTCTGCTTCAGTATGTCACAGTACATGTTCGCATTCATGGTTCCCTCTGTGAACTGTAGTTCCCCAGTGCTGGCAGCACTCATGCAGCCCCAGACCATGACACTCCCACCACCATGCTTGATTGTACGCATGACACATTTGTCTTTGTACTCCTCAGTCCACATTTGAAACCATGTGAACTAAATAAGTTTATCCTGGTCTCACCGGACCACAGGAGATAGTTCCAGAAATCCATGTCCTTAGTCTGGTTGTCCGCAGCAAACTGTATGCAGGCTTTCTTGTGCATCATCTTTAGAAGAGTCTTCCTTCTGGGACAACGGCCCTGGAGACCAGTTTGATGCAGTGTGCGGTGTATGGTCTGAGCACTGACAGACTGATCCCCCCACCCCTTCAACCTCTGCAGCAATGCTGGAAGCACTCATACGACTATTTCCCAAAGCCAACTTCTGCATATGATGCTGAGCACAGGCACTTAACTTTTTTGGTCGACCATGGCGAGGCCTGTTCTGAGTGGAACCTGTCCTGTTCAACCACTGTATGGTCTTGGCCACCATGCTGCAGCTCAGTTTCAGGGTTTTGGCAATCTTCTGGGCCATCTTTATGTAGAGCAACAATTGGTTTTTTCAGATCCTCAGATAGTTCATGACCATGAGGTGCCATGTGGAACTTCCAGTGACCAGTCTGAGAGAGTGAGAGTGATAACACCTTCTCCCCCTTCACACCTGAGACTTGTGACACCAACGGTCGGAGGGAAAATGGCTACTTGGCCCAATTTGGACATTGTCACTTAGGGGTGTACTCACTTTTGTTGCCAGCGGTTTAGACATTAATAGCTGTGTGCTGTGTTACTTTGAAGGGGCCGCACATTTACACTGTTATTCAAGCTGTATACTCACTGCTTTACATTGTAGCCAAGTGTCATTTCTTCAGTGTTGTCACATGAAAAGATATACTAAAATATTTATGAAATGTGAGGGGTGTACTCACTTCTGTGATATACTGTATGTGACATGAAACAGTTGTTTGATGCAAGTATGTTTTTAGAAGTATGCATGGCGTACTATGTCATGTACCAGTTTGTTAGTGTTCTTGTGGTTGTCAGAATTGTCAACTCTTGGGTCGAGAGTGGCAGTGTATTCTTTGCAACATCCTCGTTGACATTTTGAGGAATTTTGCAAAGCAGATCTCAGGTTGTACAGTATAGCTGTTTAGAATGACAAGCAGATCCATGTTATAAATTTAACAATAGTATAGGAATTCTAAAGACAGCTGAAGGTGGTTGATGGGGAATCCGTTGTGCTCAAAACCAGAAGTGAGGTGTACATGAGTGAAGAATGTGGTACCATGGTCCACAGCAGTAGGCAGAGCTACAAAAATTGGCTTGAGTTTTGATTAGCTACTTTCCGATCTAGACTGACATATCTGAGACCTCACAGAATTTGAGAAGTGACTGAGCATTTTTTAAAAGTTGGTATCCTAGGTGCATACCTTTGATGTCATCTTTCAAGGACTTAAGGAGTCACTTTGAAAACTGAGGCAAGAAATCTCTGTTCCAGAGTTTGGAATCGATATCTCTTTCCTCCATAAAGTTGGTGAATTCTTGAGCTGCTTTGTGTTCAGTTATCATTTAATGGTTTACACAAAGTTGGTATATTCATTTGTTTTATTCATTTGACTTGGATTTGATTGATTCTATCCCTTCTTCCTGTGGTGATATTCATCTCTTTTCCCCCACTGATCTCAGAGACACCATATAACAGTAATAACTAAGATGTATTTTCTAAAACTATTACTAATTAATCAGATTCAGAAAGGTTTTGTTATGCATCCTGACCAGAACTATGTACCTGTGAGGGTTTGGGATGTGTCAGGTGCGGCCCTGGTTCAGGCACAAGAAATACAGAAGGTGCGAGTTGCTCGTGCAACAAGGGAACATTTATTGTATTGGTCACAAACAAACTGGTCTTTAATTAAACTGGTGTCTCTTTCTCCATCTACTAATCGGGCAATCAAGGGCTTTCAATCTTCAGTAACAAAAGGATTATTATAACTAATATTCCAAGGTCCTGGTAGGTCTGTAAGGGACCATTGTCTTAAGGTAGTTGTTGTCTGGTCCGGTATTGAGGGAATGGTCCCTCCTCGTAGAACATCATCCCACTGGGGACTCCCCGGCCTATCCAATACCAACCATCCCTTCTTTTCTCCTCTATCTTCATCTCCAGAACTCTCCATGCTTTCCTCCTCCATTTTTCCTCCTCTACTTTCTCCCTCTCATCTCTTAGCTTTCTCCTCCACTCTTTAGCCTCTACTTCTCCCCAGTAGGAAGGATGAATGGGAATGGCAGATCTTCTTTGGTAGTTGGCCTCTACCCTGGGAGCCTTGATTTTCTCCCATCTATCGGTCCAAGGTTCCTTCGTCCAGATCCATTCCCATCCTGGGGGTAAGGGCTCCTCCCTCCTTATAATCTCTCCTGGCCCCGCCTCTCTGATTCTCCCATCCTCCTTCCCTTTTCCCGCCTTTTCTTCATCTTTCTCCTTTATTCATACATGACAGTAAAGGTTCTTGTTCTTTCTCTTCTGCCTGTATACCTTGCTCCACCTTTTGGTTTATTTGGGCAGTGTCCCTTCCTTCTCTTCTCTCTCTTGGGTCGATGGGACTTCAGCTTGAGGGGCTCCTGCCTCACTGCCTTTCTCACAGTACCCATCTGCATTTCTGTTCTTGGTCTTTGAAACAGACTGTGGGATTTATGTTTGTTTCCTACACTGCCTGTGTCAGTGCTGTGTGTGGTGTATTTGCAGTTGTGTTACAGTTGTACTTGTCACACAACATATGTCCTTCCAGAAGGATGGCAAACATTATAAGAAACGGTACTGTTGAGAGAACCAGCTGTAAAACATGAGTAAAACCTAAATGAATAACTTTTATGAGAATTTTACAATAAACAAATTATGTTTGCCTTAAGGGCATGTTCCGGTGTTATTTTCTGTCAATAAAATGGCAGAGGTGTGAGCCTCTACATATGTCCCAAAGGTCAGTGAGTCTGGACAAATATACTGTTTACATACAGAACAATACTTAACTGAGCTTATTTTTTTAAATAGCTTTGTAAACATTTATCATGAATTATCACAGCATTGCACCCCTCCAATAGGGGCTGTACCTGGAAAGCCACTATCTAATTTGCTGATGCTTCACTATATTTTGGTGGCAAAGCAGCAGGAGAGCTGCAATTTCCTTTAAAATAGGGTGTACAAGAAATGTGCATACCTTATTTTAAGGCAGAATTGCAGCAGAGGCGTCTCATTTTCAGATTAAGTGATGGCTATTTTTATTTTTATTTTGCTAGTAACAGGAGGGATTTGCAGGGATTGGTAAAACAGGTAGGGGTATGCAGCTTGTGTGCTGTATGTATTGTCCAGTCTTAATCTATGCAGTCTAATGACATGGTGTAGTATTATTGATAATTAAAATAATATGCAAATACATAAGAACACTACATGTATTCACCCTTCCAATGTCTCTCCTGAACAAACATATTGAAATCTACTATCTAACCAAGGTACCAAGGGCTTTATTGTCATCCAGAGGAGTAGCAGCTCCTGCCTTTTCAGTTCACCCATTCTCTCTCAACTCAAATCTTGAATCATAGCACTTTCCTAAGATTTCTCCACCCATTCGGTCAAACCAATTAGTCCATAGCGATTAGTCCCCAGCTGGGGAGGCTGGTGAAGCAGGGCATCAATTTTGTTATTTTTTTAATGAATCAATTAAGTATTTCAGCACAAGAATGGATAGCTCACAGTCAAAAATAGAATTACAAACAGTGAACATTCAAGTAGTTTATTTATTTAAAAATGTGTACTTTGCCCTTTCAGGATGTTCACATTGCTCAAGGTAGCTTACAACATTTCAAAATAGAAGACTCAAGCAGTAATAGCAACAATAAGAAAATGAAGGTAGATTTAGAAGATAAAATTATTTTTTTAAATGAGAGTCACGACATATTTTGATGTTTCCCAAGTCTATGTTAGACTGACGCAGGGAAAATACCAGTAATAAGGAAGTCTAACACATTCAATACTAACAACTTTATTAAAATGGTTGTTGTGGGTTTTTCGGGCTTCTTGGTCATGTTCTGAAAGTGGTTCTTCCTAACGTTTCGCCAGTCTCTGTGGCCGGCATCTTCAGAGGACAGCAAACTGTTTGCTGTCCTCTGAAGATGCCAGCCACAGAGACTGGCGAAACGTTAGGAAGAACCACTTTCAGAACACGACCAAGAAGCCCGAAAAACCCACAACAACCATTAGATCCCGGCCGTGAAAGCCTTCGCGAATACAACTTTATTAAAACATGAACTTTTTTGTTGTTCAGTATTTCAGATATATAAAAGTACATGTGGTTGGGTAGGTGACAATGTAAACTATGAAGTCAGAGGGAAATTAAACATAGAAAGTAGTGACAATTGTATTATTTTGCCTTTGACACAACCATTGCTGTTAACTCAAACATTCTGGCATTGATTAAGGCAGTTAGAACACCTAGTGTTCTAAATTTGTATATAATTAAAATGTGAATGTTTAAAGAAAAGTAGCCATTATTTCCTTATCTATTAAATGCTTGGGTGATCATCATATGGATAATACTCAGACCCAGCCCTTGGTTGACTTCCAAAGTGGAGAAAAGCAGCTATTGAAAATCTGTACAGCTTTGCCCTGCTCTTAAGTCTGAAGATTACCAAGGGAAAAGCAATGCCAGTTTTCTCATGTTTTAGCATGAACACTGACAATATTTTTAATATAACATGTGATATTTACTTTTCACTTTAAAATTTGTTTTAGGGGGATATGTAAAGTTGGCCATTTTTTTATTTTAAAAATAATGAAAATGCATTAGTTATTTTTTACTATTTTACATTGTTTGCAAAATAACAAGTAATGCTAACATATTATAATGACTAGTACTGATGCAGTTAGTTTTTTTTTTAAGTACTTCTGCTTTTATTTTAAAGTTGCATTCTCAAAGGATTTGTATAGGTAGAAGCCTTTCTAAGAAGAACAAACTTGCCAGGACACTTTGAACATCCAAAGGGCCTATAATCCCTCAATTTTTCCACATCACTCATTTTCCCTGGTTGACAGCTCAGAAACACCCAAACCTAATAGCTCAGCAGGGGAAGCTCTGGTAGGAGAATTGATTTCTCATGGAGTTATTAAAGAATTCCTAGGATTTCTGGAAGAAAAGTTGTTTTCTGGGAGTAGTTTTTGAAGCCAGAGCCTGGCAAGTCCCATGCTCTTTTGCAGTGGCTTCATTTAGGAAATGTTCAGGATCTTTCAAGGCAGCAGCAAGTTTCTTTACTGGTGAAGACACGGTATTTATACTGCAAATACCAACATTTGCTTGGAGGCACACTTCTGTGGGAGCTATTTGAAGCAATTTGGACTTGTACATATATAAGATAGCATGGAATGAGGTTGACTCAATGTGTTTAAATGAATAAAATAACTAGTTAAGCATCCTCAGTACTTATGGTGGGCTTATTTGTAGATTGCTTTAACCAAAGGATAAGAAAAATGCAACCCCTCAAATATTGCTGACCCATCATTTCTGTGCTAGGTAGCTCTGATGGGAGTTGCAGTTCAAAAACATTTGGAGGACCACACTTTGGCCACTCCTGTATAACACTGCACTATTGCTGTGTAAGCACAGATGAATAAATACTCTTTAAAATACATACAAGTGATACTTGGGAATTTGATGTGATTTTAATATGATCAAAAATGACCTACTGAATAATGGTCAGTAAGACAAAGTTTAAAATTCTTCATTTTCTTTAGCTGCTAATTTTAACCAGCAGGGAGTCACTTGCTCATTTATAGTTGGAAGAAGAAAGACTTCTACCATTGCTATTGATTTTTTTGCCATTAATTATAGCAATCAGTCAAAAGCATGTTGCTGACAGCGTAAATTCAGTGTACTCCTATCTTCTGAGCAGAGTTTTACTGGCAGCTCCCACAATATACCATGCAAGCACGATGACTTCCTGCCCTCCCCTTCTGGGTCACCCACGTACAACTGTCCATGTGATTTTTCCTCACCTCACAGCATGCGTTTTAATTGACTGTGATGCATAAAGGGATTGATTTTCAAAACAGTTGCCTGGATGGAAAGATATACTCAGCAATGAATCGAGAGAAAAAAAGATTTCATGTTTGCTTCCCACACAGAGGGCTTTGAGAAATAATCACTTTTCCATTGTCACCTGTCCCCTGAAGGTGACAGGTAGGCGTTTTTCAGTGTTTGTGACGTTCATCTTTCAAGTAGCAGCAATTTATGCTTCTATGACCCTTTGCATCTGTACCTGCAGGGAATGAATCACAACAACAGGGGATTCTCCCCTCCCCTTGACTTTTAAAATATCTGAGCATTTTCTACGGAGGAGAGGACACAAGGGAGAATGCTGAGTCTTTTTTAAAAAATATAATGAGTCTTATTCTGCTGCCTGCTCCTTGTCTTTCTCCCTCCCAGTAAAATATCACTGTATAGCTGGTCTCACACTGTGAATAGTGCACAGGGTGCATATTGGCAAAGCAAGAGGGAGGCCAGGTGACGGATTTTTCACTTCACATGTAGAGTACCTAAGTGGCATGGGGTGCTGTGAGTCGCATGAAGCCCTTGACATCTGACAGGACCGGATCTCAGCAAAGGAAGTCTGCTCTAGACCACACCAGTTTAGGCTGCTGCATTAAAAACGGGCAAGGTAAATATTCTAAGTATGTCTGACTAAATAAAAGGAGAAGCCGCCTTGTGTAAAGAGCACCTGAAGCAGGAGCATGGATAGCTCCAACCTTTGCCAGCTGGAACTCTGTCCCAGAACAGTAACTGACAAGACATAGTCACAGAAGCAAGCCCAAGAATGCCAAATGCTGAATATGGTACTAGCTGTCTTTTCGTCCTTTGTGAGTAATCCGAACCTCTTTATACCGGAAAATCCTATATGTCTGGAGGTGATGGCACATTGTTAGAGGGGAGAAGATGGGTTAGATGGGGTGTGTCGTTTCCAGTTCTAGTTTCATTAAAGCTGGTAGCCAATGCACCCCCTGAGGTTTACAGGTTCTCACAGTGGCTGAAATCCAGTAATATCTCACAATTAGAACCACTAGGGATTTGGTGAATCTACTTCATAAGTTCCATTGATTCAATGGACCTATTCTAGTTGCAACTTTTTACTGGATTTCAGCCAGTGAGTGTGAGGTACAGATCACTGAAAGAGGAGTACTACCTAGGAATAAAATTAGGCAGGGAGAATGTGCTGATCTTCCATGTGTGTAAGAAGCACGGTTTGAAAAAAAGGATATTTCTATAGGATATATGTATTTCCCCTACAGCAATGAATACAGTACTGTATTATGCTCAGCTCTGGGAGCAGAGAGACCAAGTAGAAGCAATCAATAACTTTTTGTCTCCCTGTTCCCTGTCTAGCAGTCTATCAACTTTGAGTGTCTGTACCTGACAGTGTGAATTTGAGACAGTATTGGTGTCCGAGCTACACTAGCTCCTTATAGTCTTTCTGCCTGAACTGGTGGGTTCCAGAAAGTTCTGAGGACAAGCAACATGTCCTGTTATGTTCATTGCTGCAGTGCCATGAGACTCAGTTGTTGTCTTTCTCACAAACTGACTAGTATGGCACAAAAAAAGGTGGGGGGAGGAATCTGACTAGTATGTCTATCCCTGTCATTTTCAGCATCAGCCATTTGCCTTATGGATTTTCATTGTATGCAATTATGGTGCCCTTTCACTAATAATAATACTCGGAAGTAGTTCAACATTGCCTTTTTCTGAGGGTGCCCTAAGACTGTGCAGCTTGCCCAAGGCCACACAGGCTGACTCTACTCACAGGAGGTACAGTGGGGAATTGAACTCCTAACATTTGACTCCACAGCCAGATACTTAAACCAGAGATCTATCCAGCCAACTAATCATGTCACCTAGCTCTGCCGGTGAAGGGAGCATATTAAAAGCTGGTAGACAATATCTTTCCTTAACAAACTTCTCTATTCATCTGTCATTTGATTTGGCAAGACCACTTGCAAGAGATATGGAGGTACTGGGACGGGGTGCTCATTGACTGGCAGTTCTTTGTCTAATAAGATTAGTAGGGACAAACAACTTTACATCATTTGAAGTAAAAACCAAAACCAGCCACCTCCAGCCCTCATTTTGGTCATGATTTTTTTTTAAAACTTCTCTTTCTTTACTGCACTACTTTAGCTTTGCAATGGGCAGTCTGATGGAGGGTCCTTCAGGGTTTGGAAAGTAGCTTCAGCTTGTGAGATTTTAGTGACCTCATAAAAGTGTCATCCGCCTTTAATTTTAAGTTGTTACAAGGACCAGGACCATATAGTTACAACTTACAAACTTACAACAGTTTGTTCAGTTCATTCTGAACAAAACGCTGTTGTTTGTGATCAGCTTCTCACCAATCATTCCCATGAAGTACACTTGTAAAACTCTTGCACATTCTAAAACTGAGTTCTCATTTTCATGAGCAATGGACCTACATAAAGAGGAGCCTGACTGCTGGAAGGGAATGTTAAAATATTTGTCATGATGTTTTCATTCCTCTATGTATGCTGGGCAGCATTTCATATCACAAGATTTTAATTTAGCTTTCTGTTGATTTTTTCTACATTAGTTTTAAAGTGCATTCTATATTACAATTTTCTGTGCCACAAGAGTAATATAAGAGCAATTTCTAGATGCTTGCATGGGAAAACAGTGCATCAGAACAGGCATTCCTCTGTGTTAGGAAAGCTTCCTGAGAAGATGCCTGCAGCTTCACAGGATCGGTGTCTTTTCCTTTATCCCCTTTCACCTGTACAATAAGATAAGCATAACTACGTGGACACCTTCACAGTATATGAGAAAAGTGTAATTATTATCCCATACTATAATTCAGTTCTATGTTGGCTTCTCAAGATTATTAATTTATTTCTAACTGGTATTAAATGAATTGGGGAAAGTTCACTTACTTGAGTGTTGTTTTTTTAAAAGCTAGACTTCAGTTTATCAATATTGAGATGGTCATCAGGTGCCCTTAATGTGTTGTGTGCTGTCAAATACGGTAGCTTCTGACTTACATTGACCTCATAGGGTTTTCAAATGAGGATTTTGCCACTGCTGCCTCTTAGTGAGTTTCCATTGACAAGCTGGGATTTGAACTCAGGTCATGTGAGCCTTAGTCTCACACTCTATCCACTATGTCACAGTGGTTCTCTGTCTTTAAGTAGCGAATAACTAGTCAAGGCAGTGTGGAAATAATTTGCAAATATTCTCATAACAAAATGAGAATATTTTACAGCTGTAGCTATGAAACTAAATGCTTTGTCAATGGAGTACTTGCTATTCAAGCAAATTACTTATTCATCGTCTACAAATCATGAGATACTTCTGATGTACATGTGATCTTGCTATAAGCAGAATGGCTGAATTATCTGAGCAATAACGGAAGCCCGGTTCCTGGCACAGGACTTGGCAGCATGTACAAACTGCAGAGGTGGTACAAAGTCTCTGTTCAGAATGATAGCATGGTGCTAAATTGCAGGGAATATTGTGTGCTGCAAACCTATAAAGCTTTGTTAGAAAATCAGACAAGGGAGGGGCGGGGCGGTGAGACCGGCAGAAGCATTTTCAGTTTTGCCTTCAACCACAGCCAGCAAAGAAGCAGAATGTTAAAGTGGATCAATTCAAAGCAATCAAAGCAGATCAAGAAGAGAGTGAGTATGACCTGCACCCTCCACTTTTCTCCTACATCACATTAAATCAAGTGAATAATGATAAGGTGATGGGCTAGTAAAATGAACTATTAAAGTACTATCAGTAGAGCTGCTAGTAGGGTTCTAGTTTAATTTCTAACTGGGAGAAGTGGGTAGCTATTCTTCCATCTGTTGTGGAAGCAGGGCTTTATTTTGGTACTTACATAAACAATGTAGTTAATATGAGTATGAAATTATTTTAATGTGATAGGAACTTATACAGGGCGACTGGTATATGTATTAATGTAAGAAAGGTTTTAGAAGCAACTTTATAGTGCAGGAGGAAGATCACTCACATGGTACCCATACAGTCAAGAATCTCAAATAAATGGATGGAGTACTTAATAGGATCAAAGTAGACTTCAGGGTTTTCTCGAATTACAGGCATCGTAAGTAGGAGTAAATGTTGAAAGAGAAAGTGCTCAATAGAATGTTACATGTTGTTATAGCATAATAGAGCCCACCTGGATATCTTAGGGTGGGCTTCAAAATTAATTCCTCATTCTTCTAGACTAAGCAGATCCAGTCTGCAAATTCCCTTGTTATGCGCAATGACAGTCTTCTGATCAAAGAAAGTATCAAGGAAGTGTTTCCTCTGGTCACCCATTTGGTTCTCATGCTGTTCATAAAAGCAGAGAGAAGGTGTGGTAAAACTTTTTACAACTTCTTCGCTGCTACCTAGTAAATGGTCATGCTGGGTTCTAAAGCAGGTGCTGTTGAACATGTTTTACATAAAGTTTGGTGACTATGGAAAATAAACTACAGAAGTAATACATATGTACAATGCTACAGTCAAATGCTCTTTGAATGTTTATGATTTTTAACAGACCATTTTGTGTATACTTTTCATATTATATGTAAACATCTTACGTAGGAATATAGTGTACCCATATCAGTGATAGTAACTTTTCAAGTTTAGAATTAAAAGAAACCATATCTCATCCAACTGGCATAGTTCAGTGGACTGGAGTATCTGACTGAGGAGCCAAGGTTCAGGAGTTTGACCCCTCACTGTACCTCCCAGGAGAGAGGCCAGCTGAGATCACCCAGCGTTTTTGTGACTGGAATGCTTGAGTGCCTCACCACCCGTGTGGCCTTGGACAAGCTGCATGGTCTCAGAGCAAGAGGAATGGGCGAACCACTTCTTAGTACTTTATTGCTAGAAAATATTGGAGGGGGGGGTCAACATAAGCCAAACTCAATGGCACATTGTTGTTTTTAATGAACTCTGTGAATCTGTCTTCACGAGCTGAACAACAAATCATGTATGCAGTAGCATTCCAAAAACCAGATTGCAGAAGTACACAGACTGACCTATGCAGTGAGAGTCAACTCCGGTTGTTTCCTAAGCCTGACCCTTACTGAAATGTAAGGCCATCACTCTTTTATATGCCATTTTAATTCCTCTGTCTGTTACTTTCATTCTTTATTGCTTGCATTTTCATGTTGTTTTACATTTATCCTATCCCATTTATGTGGACATCCCAAATAAAGATGTGGCCACAGCTCATGCAGAGTATTACACATAATTAGAATCTGTTCCATTTTGGAGTTATTGCTTTAAAACAGAGCTTCCCTACCTTGGGTAGCCCAAGTGTTCTTGGACTGCAACTCCTAGAAACCCTGGCCAGTACAGGTGTAGTATTAACAGGGAATGAAAGGGAAACTGGAAAAAAATGTGGTAATTTACAATCTATTACTGTACTAGTATGCTCATTATTCTACATTACAAATTCAGTAAAAGAACTGTCTTACCCATGTACAGTAAGACATTGCCGCTGTGTGGACATAAACCTTTAACAGGCATTTTGTCATTCTGCCATTTATGAATGTTATCGTTCAGCGATACAGTTACTTAACATTTCAGCGAAATCTCTGTTGAAGAGGAGAACTGAAGATTCAAGGTTATATTGTGAATCGTTCTATGAGCAGTGAAACTTTATATGAATTTGAAGTTGTGCCATGCCATTATAGATGAAAAGAAAATTTATGTCACACCCTGAATTCAAATTTCAACAATGGTTGATCTTAGTGATCCCTTCTGGGGTTTTGATTTTGAAACATCCCTGGTGTTTGAAACATTGAGAAGGCTTGTAAGATGGGAAATAAGATACACAGTGGGTCTAGTGTT
Organism: Pogona vitticeps; assembly: GCF_051106095.1. Lineage (NCBI taxonomy): Eukaryota > Metazoa > Chordata > Lepidosauria > Squamata > Agamidae > Pogona > Pogona vitticeps. Next base: position 231,294,164 of record NC_135783.1, on the reverse strand, counting down.
AATTAAAAATCATTTCACTGAAGAGAGATTCAGTGATCTCCGGGTAAGCTGCGAGGTAGGGATCTAGGGAAAAGGAGAAGAAAGAAAAGACTACTGAGCTAACAAGCCATTCTAATTGTACATTCTAATTGAACGTTCATACAAGTGTGACAGGACTCATTAGCACTTGCTTCAGGTCAGATGTGCTCACTGATTTTTCTGTTTCGGAGACACTCTGATCCCCGAGGAGGTTTTCACATCAAAGGGGTCTCTTCCAGGGCACACAGAATCTAATAATAATAGAGTAACACACACTACAAACAGTAGCTGCATTCAGGATTCCTTTTAAATTCTTGGGCCACCAAAGATATCAACCTTGGTTCCCCTCCCCCCATCCATGGGTAGGATGCATAGGTTCTTGTTTAGAGGATCAAAGAAATGGAGGATATGATCATCTCCATGTTTATTTGGTCTAAAATAAGAGCTAACAGCATAACACAGTGACTATGATAACATAGTTTAGTGCTTAAAATGCAGGCCAGAAAATATTCAGTTCATATTTTGTCTCTGTTATGAAATCACTTGATAACCTTAGACAAGCCATATTTTTTTCTGATATCATTCACCTACTATATGTGCAGTATGGGGATAATTGCTAATTTTTCATTATAAGAACTTGTCATATAATGAATAATAAGAACTTCATACACTCCAAAAGGCAGAAGGTAAATCATCATCATCTTAATCAGGAATCTTGTCTTTGGTGTATATTTTTGGACCAGTAGATGTATGAGCAGTAGAAATGGGCGAAAATCAGAAAAATTATGATTCATTTTGATTTGTGATTCGTCAAGGTTGATGAATCACAAATTAGAAATTTACAATATTTTTCCTAGCAAATCAAATCAATTTGTCAATTCATTTTTGTTTTAAAACCCTATAAAATGCACCCATATGCACCTTGGGACACTATATTCACAGAGAGGCTTGCCCTGACTCTTCTCTGACTCTTCTCTACAATCCTTCCAAGTTTAGTGAAGATTGGATTTCAGACATCCAAGTTATATACCAATAAAGTGTGTGTCCCCCAGAAAGTGCCCTTTAGCAGCTAGCTTGGAAAAACCCAATCTTCAACAAATTTGGAGGGGTTGTAGAGGAGCATCATGGGAAACGTATCTGTGATTTCAATGTATCTAGGTGCCTGGGGAGAACTTTCCTAGGAGGGCCATCTTTGTGGATGTATAACTTGGACATCTGAAACCCAATTTTCACCAAGCATGGAGGGATTATAGAGGAGAGTCAGAGGAAGCCTCCCTGCAATCTTGGTGTCTCTAGGTGGCTTGGAGGAAGATTTATAAGCAAATGAATCAACAAATCAAAAATCACTAAAATTCATTGATTTGTATTATTTGGGACATTGGTTCATACTAATACGAATTGATGAATTAGCATGATTTGTTTTTTAATTCATACTCATCTCTAATGAACAGTCTTCTGCTTTCTCAGAACAGTTTAAGCTTTTATAAACATTCCAGAGAACCTGCTGCTACCACCTTCTCCAAACTTACTTTGGAGTGGACCAAGTGAAGGCAGCTTCAGGTGCTCCCAGACATAGAGGGAGTGGCAGGGCATTGTATTGATTGTAGCAGATACCTTCCTTGGTCTAAATCAAGGTTTCTGAGTGCCTTGGATTAAACATACAATCTATCTCTAGTCTACATTTGTTGGGCTAGCAATATAGGGGCTAGTTTGTTAATGGACATGCACAAGGAGCTATAAAGTAAGCTATATGTTATCTAAGCGTACTCCAAAGACAAGGATGTGATACTTCTAAACATCCTGTGAATCCAGATTCTTCTTTCCAAGAATCCCAGGCCTCTGACCACAACAGGTCTTCTCCTCAGTGAGATTGTGCACATCTTGTAATTTTCTAACTTGTAATAACAGGTGTTGTAAACCCTACTGAGAAAAGATTGGGGTCTGGGAGTGGCCAAAACTACTGTTGCTGCTGTCAAATTGCATAGAAAGTTTCTTATGAGGAACTTGAAGAAAATATATAAAGAAGTAGTAACAGAGTTAGCTGCATTTATCCCAGGTCTCTTTTACATGGATTTGATCAGAAGTGGCTACCTTTGCAGGCACCCTTGGCTGAAAAACAGAAACATCCCTCAATCAGATTTTTTGTTTGTTTGCTAATTCACAAATAGGAAACTAAAGACAAAAGGCACAGCTACAGCTGGTGCTACAAAGGAGTACTTCAAATACAAAAAAGCTTTGTGATCCTTGTACAAAAGGCAAATATAGCTAGTCAAAACTTGTGGCTAGATTTTGGGCCTTTAATGTTTCTTCTGGACTACCTGCAGCCAAGTGACCCTCAGCCTGATGAAGACCAGTACTGGTCAAAAGCTAACATCTGATTTTGATCTTTTCTTTAAGTATTCTAATAAAGGCATCACTTCCCATTGCCTTCAGAAAAGGGCACTGGTGAGTTTTTGTTGTACTAGAATATGACATATTGAAACGCTTTGTCTCATGGAGGTCTCATGGACAAAATTCATTGAACATTATTTGTAAAGTAATTAGTTGAAGCAGAATCCTGAGCCCTACCGCTTCAATCTGTCTGCCCTTCACTTTGTTTCATCTTTTGCTCCCCCTCCATCCCCAATTATTTCTTCACCATCTTTGAAATCTTCTCTGGAGAAACATCATTATGCCCCATTTTCCAGAGAATGACAGTGATCCTTTCAAACAGTATCCACAAAAGGCATTACAAAGAAAAATTATTGTGTAGGTGTCAAGAACCATAGAGTCAGACCAATGTACATGATGGATCATGCATGGACCCTGATTTTGAGAGGAAGGAATTGCAGCTAATTTGACAAGGACCCTCATGTAACAACCTTGAGTGCCCTGGATTGGAGAGTCAGGTAATATCAGACAATGAGTTCACTACAACAATCTGATATAAAACTCACAGATAAACTGTGTTCCAATAGGCTGAAGATTACTGAGGGAATCCGTCCAGTCTTAGATTTGTGTTGGTGGACCATGGACTGTTAATCTTCATCTTGTCTGCTGCCTATCCAGACAAGGTACTTGGGTACTGTTATGCCTGAGCATCCAAGAACATAACAGGTTCATAGGTGTTTGTCAATACTGTGTATTTTTTTATGGTGTAAGGTGATGTTGTGCCCTTCTGATCCATTTTGATGTTCGCTACAACCGCCATTTGCTACCACAGCTGATGCATCTGTACCACTGGTCAGTGCTGTCATCCTACTCACCCACCCCCCAAATTTTGGGCTTCCCTTGAAGAAGAGAAGGATACATAATGCATGAATGTGGATGATCTTGGTCTTCATCTCCAGTGACACATTCTTACACTTCATGATTTTTTTCTAGTTCCTTCATTGTTGCCTTTTTTAGTCTGTCTTCTGATTTTTTTTGGCTGTAGTCTCCCATTTGGATTGATGATTGAAATGAGATATACAAAATCTCTAACCATTTCAGTTCCTCCATTGTCAATGCTAAAGTCGTGTAGTTCTTCTGTGGTGATGATTTTTGTCTTTTTAACATTCAACCCCTGCTTTGGCACTTTATTCTTTCACTTCCACTAAAAGGCACTTCAAATTGCTGCTTTATAATCTGTACTAGAAATGGGGACAAATAAAAAAGAAATACGAGGGGGTGCTGATAAGTATTGAGCCTTTCCCAGAAAAAAAACTGAGCTAGAAAGCTATAAATTGCAAGGTGTATTGGCCAATTTGTCTGTATTCAATGGTGCAAAAATCAGCTACCTATGATTTTAACTTATCTTTCATGTTCAGATCCAAAGTGAACATGGCAGCACCTCCAGAAAAGTTCAATGTGGAAGAGCATAGGACCATAATCAAGTTCCTGTTTCTCCAAGGGAAAGGTGCAAAGCAGATCCATGATGAAATGTCACAAACTATGGGTGACAGTGGCCCTTCATATGCAACAGTTAAACGTTGGTTTGTCAATTTTTAAACTGGCCATTTCGGTGTTGAAAGTGAGAAACCCAGTGGAAGGCCTGTTTCTGTCTCTGTGCCTGCAAATGTGAAAGCTATCCATGACATAATCATGGAGGGCCACCGAATATCAGCCAAAAGTATTGCTATTTATCTGAGAATATCATGTGAGAGAGTTGGTGCCATTGGAAATGAGAAATCTGGCAGCAAAGTGGATCCCCAAATTTTTGACAACCAAACAAAAGAGGAAATGTGTGGAGTCATTGGTGGCTGTTTTGGGACATTTTGCAAGAAATGAGTCAGATTTCCTGGGCAAACTGGTAACTGGTGATGAGACATGGATCTACTGTTATGATCCTGAGACAAAGGAACAGTCTAAGGAATGGAGGCACAGTGGTTCCCCCAGGCCAAAGAAGTTCCGAGTGCAAAGGTCGGTGCAGAAGCAAATGGCAACAGTTTTTTGGGATAAAAAGGGAGTTTTGCTGGTGGACTACCTCCAACAGGGTTCAACCATCAATGCAAAATATTACCATGCTTTATTGATGAAGCTGAGGCAAAACATCAAGGAAAAATGTTGAGGAAAGTTCTCCAAAGGTGTCATCCTGTTACATGACAAGGCCTCGTCACACACTGCAAGTGAAACAGTGGCAAAACTGACCTTAGGCTTTCACGTGATGCCCCATCCACCCTATTCTCCCGACCTATCTCCTTCTCGCTATTATCTGTCAGCAAACACGGGTTCGAAAACACACGTGTAAGCCTGGACAGAGAGCAATCAGGAGTTTGCACACGCTAAAATGGGCTGAGTGAGTCCAGACTCAGCTAGCCATGCTACAACACTCCCTCTTACAAGTCTGCCCACATAAGATGCCCTTGTGCCCTTTCTCTATTGCTGAAATAAAACCATGTGGGCTTTGTAGTCCTGAGACTTATCTTGCACCACAGGCAGGACTCTAAGTAAGCTAGGCCGAGGCAGCACTCTCAGATGACCCTAAGACAAGTGTACTGTTCAGAAAACCAATTGAGTTTTATAATCTTTAATTTATTAAAGAATAAGCATGTTACTAAGTATCAAAGCCAAATTAAACCAAAACAAATAAACTAGCATTGTGCTGGTTAGTTACAAAGATGTAGTGAGGCAAAGAAAACATGAAAAATAGAAAAGTGTTCAAAAACCTTACAAGAACACAAAAAGCCATTAAAAAGAATAAAAACAGTTCCAGTCCAGTATTTCATTAGTAAAAACAAAATAATCCAAGTAGGTTATAAAAAGGCTATAGTCCTCAGTGATCCTGTAGAACAAATATACTGTTACAAAAAAAAAAAATCCAATAAAAGTCCCATTGTCCTTAGAAAAGTCCAAGAGTATAGTCCATATGAAGTATTTCAAGAAAAGGAGTTCATAAAGGATATTCCATAGGTAACAGTCCATAGGAAATAGTCCATGCATAGTCCTTAGGAAAGAGCCCATAAGTCCAAGGGTAATCCAGTATAGTAAAGGTTAGTCCCATGTGTCACGAATGAATGAAGAGTCGGTCTTGAATGACCGAAGGGTCGGTCTTGAAAGACAATGTCCATAGGCAAAAAGTTCCTTTTTCAAGAGTAACTGGCAAGGGCTTATCGCACCTTCTCACGATGTCATCCAGTCAGAGTTTGTTACTAGGCAAACAGTCCTGTTGCACCACATGACTTCTTTCCCATACACACCAGATGTTATTTGGGTTTACTGTGGTTTCGCAAAGAGTCACAACAATTCCCATCTAATCACACCGAGTCCTTTTCTCAGGCTATCAGAATAACATTCTCTCTGCTCGCCTAGAAAACAACCTGTTAGCATAGCAAAGATACTTTATACAAAGAAACAAGATGGAACCTCTCTTGCTCATTTCTTAATTACAAACCCCATATTCCTTACAAGGCTGTAACTCAAAAACCCATCTCATCACATTATCTATTCCCCAAACTCAAAAAACACCTAAAGGGACAACAATTTGGGAGTGTTCTGGAGGCAACTAATGCTGCAAATGAGTGGTTACACCAGCAGTCAGAAGAAGTTTATTTGCAAGGGACTTCAAAAGCTGCAGGACAGATGTCACAAGTGCATTGAGTTCCTGGAGGAATATGTAGAATAGCGTGGCAGTTACAGCTTCCTATCTCAATTTTTTTGGGGGGGGAAGGCTCAATACTTATCAGCACCCCCTCGTACGAATATACAAATATTCTTTGATGAATCAATGAATCAATCTGTTGATTCATCTGCACTTTAAGCAGTTATAACACTGGCCTCTGATGACCTAGAGACACCAAATGTGCAGGGAAGCTTCCTGAGATGCTTTCCTACAACTTCTGAATGTCTGGTGAACATTGGATCATGGACCCCCAAGTTATATAGTTACAAAGAAGACCCCCAGGAAAACTGCCCCCAGGTACTTAAAGACTCCAGAATCACAACGGAGCTTTCTATATCTTTCCCCAACATGCCTGCCAGCTTTGGTGAAGATTGGATATTGAACATCCAAGTTATTCACCCACAAATTGGGTCCCCCCCCCAGGAGAGTTTACCACATGGCACAGAAGCGCATTTTGCCTACCGGCCACCAATCAGCTGATCAGAAGCCAATAGGCAGCCACTCCCCCACACAAAGCCAGCCACCCTACCTTAGCCCCCACCCCACTCCCACCCACACCCCCTTACCTTAATAGCTGCTGCCAGGTCTCCATCAGGCCTTCACAGCCACAGCATGTAAAAAGGCAAGCTAAGAGACTCCAGGCTGCCCTTTGGAAAGATGACAGCTGCAGCTTCCCTACCCTAAATGAAGTTACAGCCACCATCTTTGCAAAGGGCAGCCAGTCTCCATTTTTACATGTGTGGCTCCGAGGCCAGAAGACCTTACCAGCAGCGATTAAGGTAAGAGGTTGTCGGTGGAGGTGGGGTGGCATGGCATGGAGCCTAAGGTAGGGACAGGAAGGGGTGGAGGGTAGGCTGTGGTATTGGGTGGCTGTGTGGGGTGGTGGTTGTCTTTTTGCTGCCGATCAGCTGATTGGTGGCCAGTAGGCAGAATGGTGTGTTTTTTTTAATATGAAGGACGAATAAAAATGGGTAAATATTCATCCCTTTGAATTTTGGGGGGTCTCTGGAACCCAAAAATACAGATCAACAAATATTTAATGAATTGGCTGTATTCATTGGAAAAACCAATCCATTTTTATATTCGTCCCCATCTCTAGTCTGTACCTAAATCCATTTAATAATCTCAACTATAATAGACCACTGAATCAGTAGGATTTGTATAATTATTTATTTGTCCCTTCAGCGAATATTTCAAAGGTTCTTTTCTGGTTAGGGCTAGCAGTTTGATTTTAAACAGTATGTTTTATTTGAAGCTGCTATGAAATATGTTTTGTTATATTTTAAGATGCTTTGATGTTACAGTATTATGTTCTCTTTTGTATTTCAATGATTGTTTGTTTACAGTGAACCATCCTTCCCCAACAATACTTTTATGTTATGAGTTAACATAAAACCATAATAAATGAAATAAAATATAGTCTGTACTGTCTTTCACATGCATAAAGATAAGAGCCTCGTGGCGCAGTGGTTAAATCGCTGTACTGCAGCCAACACTGTACTCACGACCTGGGGTTCAATCCCAGGTAGCCGGCTCAAGGTTGACTCAGTCTTCTATTCTTCTGAGGTCGGTAAAATGAGTACCCAGCTTGCTGGGGGAGGAAATGTGTAGCCTGCATAATTAACTTGTAAACCGCCCAGAGAGTGCTTGAAGCACTATGGGACAGTATATAAGCAGCACACTTTGCTTTTTTTTTTTTAAAGAAAAAAAAGGATATTGTGCAAACCCGTGCTTCTGGCATGTAGTCTTAAATCCAATGTTTTCATATCTGACCAGCTAGGGAGCGTCTACATTCTTTCCCTATATGTGCTCTTCATATTTTTAGCTACTGTTCTATCATTTCTTTTTAGACAAGTTACTAAAGAAAACAATCCATGGTAATACATAACTAGGTTATCATAATTCTCCAAGTGAATAAACCCATAATTCACTTCTTTTAGGCTTTGAAGCATATAGCTTGGACAGCTAATAGAAGACCTTGGAATGAAATTTGTTCACAAATTTAAAATGTACATTTGGAATTTTTCTACATGTGCTCACTGGGCTTTTTTCCACATATTCACCCATGAGTTACTATGACAACTGGCTGAACATAAAATAACAGCTTTCAGACAATATGGGCACTGTTTTACAAAGTGTGTCTGGCTCCTTGAAGTACTAAATTATTCATTGTTGTTCAAAGAGATTACCCACTGATTAATGAACTTTGAAAACTCTAGACTAGAATAGACAGAGCTGCTCAGAGTTAATTTCCAAAAATGGAGGTAATAAAATATAATGTGTGCAGTAGATGTATTTGCTGTAATAATGATGATGATGCATGCTGAGTCTGGAGGCTGATGTTCAAGGCCACTATAAAAGTCTTATGTGTATCTATGTATTTACATTTCATATCTAAATATATATATTTGTACAGAGAGGATCAGTTCAGTCTGTAATGTGTGTGGAAAAGATTGCTTAATTATCCCAGTAAACAATTATTGACTTTAAATAGAATTTATAGAGACAAATGAGCAAATCTCTCCTTAGTTGAGAGTTATTCTTCATGGCATATTATATATGCAGAGCTGGTGTTGCGGGACAGTGGGGGGTACATTCATGGCTGAGGTTTCTCCTTGTCCATTATTGTCTTGATGCAGGACTGTAATTTAAAAAGCAAAGGTTGACAAAGAGCACAATCCAGTGGCACACTTCAGCTGCATCCTGCTGATTCCAGCAGCATTTGCAACCCCCTCCCCCACAGCCGCCCATACACCCTAAAAAACTGCCCCAGAGGGATGGGAAATAGTCTTGACAAGCTTAGCAGAAGGAGAGCAGGAAGAAAATGTCCCAAATGCTTTGACAGTAAAGAACATCATTATAAGAAACAATTGAACAATCATTTTAAGAAACAATTGAAAACACTGATGTATAGGCAGGCTTTCCCAACAGATAATCCCTGACGATTTTTCTTTTATATTCTTTGATTTCCATTTTTGTCTATTTGTAATGTTTTTAATAATTTTATTGTTGCTCCAATTGTAAGCCGCCTAGAGTGGTCTAGTATGACCAGATAGGCGGGATAGAAATAAAATAAATAAATAAATAAATAAATAAATAAATAAATAAATAAATAAATAAATAAATAAATATCCAAGGAAAAGTACTCAAAAGTTTTCAATGTGTACAAGACAGATCATCATTTTTCTCCTGAAGCATACTGCAAATCTAGAGAAGTGGGTGGAGAAAAATCTACATATATTCAGATTGTTCAGATAGTTACTCAATTAAGAATATGAATACAGGCTTGAAGTCTTTACAGTACTTCCTTCAAGTGTCATATCAGTTACTGGTTTGCATATAGAGGTTAAAAGGGAGGGAATAAAAAGGTAAAAGGTAAAGGTTCCCCTTGACAATTTTTGTCCAGTTGTGTTCGACTCTAGGGGGCGGTGCTCATCCCCGTTTTCAAGCCATAGAGCCAGCGTTTGTCCGAAGACAATCTTCCGTGGTCACATGGCCAGTGCGACTTAGACACGGAACGCTGTTACCTTCCCACCGAGGTGGTCCCTATTGATGTACTTGCATTTGCATGCTTTCTAACCGCTAGGTTGGCGGGAGCTGGGACAAGCGACAGGCGCTCACTCCGTCGCGTGGATTTGATCTTACGATTGCTTGGTCTTCTCACCCTGCAGCACAGGGTTCTGCGGTTTAGCCCGCAGCACCACCACGTCCCTTAAATGGGGGGGAATATCATCTTGTAATTTTCTGTAAAGATTCATACTGACCAAAGAGTCAAGAAAGATACTGCTTTCTTGTCAATGCTCATAATACACAGTTGGGAATTTCAGTCGGTTAATGCCAGATGTTGCATCTGTACTACAGCATACTTTTTGATTATCAACTTCATGGTACTAAAATGGAAGCAATATACTGTATGTACCAGGAAGGGAGGAAATGACTTACCAAAACATATGATATTCTTGAAAATAGATGTACAATATAGCAATAACAGCATGTATGAACTTGTGTTGTTTATTGGAAACCTGTTTCTAGTTTGCCTAACGAACCAAATACTGTATGACTTACTACTGATTTTTGTAATCGGAATCATTAAATTGATGTACAGGAGGGGAAAATAAGGAAGCTGCCACTGCTGATAAAGAAAATCTGAGATTTTGCTTTGATTTGTTTTGAGCAAAGAACTCTGATTTTCGGGCTGTTTGGACCAGAGCACAGACAAAGTTCTGACTCCTGTCCTCTGAAGATGCCGGCCACATGATACTTGCCTATCACGATTGTTCATGTATATTTTGAGACAGCATTGTTGTTATCAGGGGTTCCTGTTAGGTTATTAGGAAAAGGAGAAGGATTATTAGTTATATATGGTGGAACTTTGACTGGTTTCACACTGCATGATGTAGATATTCAGAAAAACATCTAAGTGGGAGGTACTGAAACAGAGTTTTAATTCAAGCGATGGAAGAAAAGTGAGGCCCAAGCTTTTTTTCCTGGACACTTCACTGCTTCTTGCCTTTGCCCATCCCTTATGGAGCTTAGTCCCCTAAATATGTTGCATAAGTTACAACTTAGCAGAGTAGTGTTGTAGACTTCTTGAAAAATGGCAGAATTGGTCCATAGAACTTCATGTAATTCTAGAAGAAGGGTCTGTAACATGGCCGGATCTCAGTTATAATCAAATATTCCAGTGTGTATTGTATTCTTAAGGTGTTACAGGCTCATGTCCAATATCCCTGGCCCTGAAAGAGGTATGATATCAAGCTATTTTTTAAAAAAATATCTGTTCATATAAAAATGATAGAGAAAGTGAGAATTTGTGCTACACTGTAAAACAGGAGAACATTTCTCCATGATTTGGAAATGGTATTATGCTCACAGTAGCAGATTCCATGGGAATGTCCCCTGTCCTCAAAATCCCACTGCTGGTATTATTCTAATGTCAGAATGGAGGACCACACAGGATGGGATAGAATACGAAAGTCACACAAATCCAGCTGCAGCCTTGCAGCTTGTTATCCATGACTGTAGAATACCTTGAAATACCATGATGGATATGGAAAGCGAAGTCATAATACATGTGAAGTCACTTCCCAATCATGCAAAGTTCAGACATATGCAAGCTATAACGAGCTTTGTCTGCTAGCAGTGATGACCCCTAGCCATTAGAGGAAAGGAAACACTCCTCAGAGTGTTAACAGAATTGTGCACTGACAAAGTTTGTCCTTTTCAGTGTTATTGACTTTCCTTAGTATTGCAGATTTAGCCAACAATATGTGAAACAACATTATGTCATGGGTCATAAAGGTGCAGTCACAGCAGGACCAGAATGGAAAGTTTGGGAAGAGATCAACAAAGAGCATTGTTCCACCTGTTCACACTATATAAAGACAAAGGTTAAATTTCACTTGCACATCCAGCCAAATTATTAAGTGGGTGGCATCATGACAAAATGTGGAAAAGAGAGGTACTGTAATTCTTAGGACATTCTCAGAACTGAAAAGAATATTAGATTTGCTTTCAGATTTATCATGGAAACATGTCAGCTCAGTTAACAATGACGTCAGGTTGACGGTGTCACTAAGACAGGTGTTAATCTGTCTGGAGCACACCTATTCAACAGGAGGAGGACCAGGTACAGAAGGGCTTCACATTTTCCATGCACTGTTGTATTAAAAGCTGGTGACATTATGAGTTTTATGAAGCAAGGCCACCTTTTCATTAGATCTAAGTGGCTGGATTTCCCCCCCCCCCCCCCTTTCATTCCGGCTTGGGTCATTTTGCTAACATGAAAAGTCATTCATAATAGTCTGCTGAAGAAATCTGCAAAATTATTGAATCTTCTTTTTTCTTTTGAAGTTAATGGTATTAATCTGTACAATCTGCTGGAACAGCTTTCCTTCTGCTTTATTTTTACCCTCTTTGCATGTGAGCAAAAGCTTTTCACATCTAGCCATTGTAGATTAGAGCAGATGTTAGCAGATGGTCGTTGCAGCAGGTTCATAATAAGAATTTCTTCAAAACTGCAACTTATTTGTTTGTTTGGCATTCATTTATCATTATTTTAATACCTAAGACTTTTATTGACAAATAGTTTTAAGAAGTGAATGGCTGTCTTTGCATTCTTTTCTGGCTGGATTCCACACAATCAGGCTATATAGAGTACAAGAAACAGATGTGCATCAGCTGCACGGAGCACATGTTAGGGCACAAAGTAGTTTAAAGTATTACATTCCATGTTGCTGGCAAAACCTGTGTGATTAAAATTGATAGGATTCCTACAATATAACATGGTTAAGGTCTGAAATGGTATAGAGTGTTTGGTAACACAAAGCATGCTAAATGAGTTTGCAGAATGGAAGGATGAGGAGGATAGCGTGTCAAAGAAAGGACAAAAAGCTGCAAAGAGGCAGCCAGTGTCAGATGACATTAATGTATATTGGCTAACATCGAGCAGAAGCAACGGCAACAGAACTCTTCGGGGTCAGAAGCAATATCATGTTGAAATTACTATTGATGATCTACCAAAATACTGTGCGGAGATGGCCAGTGGTTAAGGTAGGTGGTATATGTTGAGACGCTCTGTACAGGGTTCACACTATTAATTGCATGGGGGGGTCAGTTTTCTTAGTTTTCTATTTTAGTGATGGATCGTTTGATTTGGTGATTACACTGGCAATTGCTCAGGAGCATCAGAGCATCCACAGGTTTTCAATTGGCAAGGGTAAGTAAAATGCAGCAGGAAAATAGCTTTGGCAGGTGAAATTTCATCATTTGATGAAAAGACTGGGGAATAAAAGCAAAAAGTGAGAGTAGCCTTGGGCTCAGGAGGTGATGACTAGGGCATTCTTATTTTGAGTGTGACACACACTTGTTTTGAGAGTCACCCACCATTAACACACTGGCACTGGACAATAATAACATATTATTCTTAAAGTGACTTAGCTGATGAGCTTTTAAAAAAAGTTTGACAGTTCAGTATATCACATTGTTAACATTGGTGTTTTTTTAAAACTAGCTTGAAATGGATGGATTTGAAAAAACCTAAGAGGGAAAAGGATTTTTATCTAGTGTGATTAGTTTTAGGGAACTTCTCTTTGTTTTTTACAAGTTTTCAAAAGAGACTTTGCTTCTTCATAATAATGTTTTTGTGAGTCCGAATTGTGAAATTAACTAGCAATTAAGAAACATTTACTGTTAATGCCCCCCCTCAAAGCAGGACATCTATACAATCAGATACGCTGGCCTTGTGTAGTTGTTTGCAGCATAATTTAAGTGTCTTAAAAAGTGGGGAGGAAATGTATGAACCATTAAGAACATAATGAGAGTCCTGCTGGACCTGACCAAGGCTTCATCTAGTTTAGCATAATTTTGCTGACAGTAGCCAGCCAGATGACTGAGGCCAGCTGACAGGCAGATTATAGGAAAGCAACTGTCCTCTGATGTTGTTTTTCTCTCAAGAACTGATACCCACAGGAGAAACACTTCTGAAATTCTTTTCATCCAGAGCCAATTTTTCTCTCTAAAACAACAACAACAACAAATCTAGTCTTGTTTCTAAAACAGAACCAATACATTTAGAAATTTACTGCAATTTTTCACTTATCACCCTGAAGTGTTGTGTGGATTATACAAAACACTAGGCATATGCAGTTTACTTCAGTTTTCAATTATTTTGTTTGTTTCTTTATCCTCACCTGCCCCAATATGTATCATTCTTGAAGGTTTAATGCAACATCATAGATAAATATTGTTTGGTATTACTGAATATTGCTTTTCTGTAGTGCAATGCCTATGAGGTTTAACTGAAAGGGGAGACATAGCCCTCAAAATCCTTGAACGTTTGCTAAGTTAAAAAAAAACTTTACTGCAACTTTCCTCCATCTACAGTGCCCTCTGAGGTTACAACTCCCATTGTACTCGATCACAGGCCATGTTGGATGGGACTGATGGCAGCTGTAACCTGGTACACCCTCTGTGTACATTTATGAACTCAGGCTTGCATTGAGGTTAAATGCCTGTAAGGGATCTTTGAACCGTGGCAGTAGTGTACCATGTCATTGGTTGGGTTCACTATCCCAGACATATTTAATGGGGGAATATATATATATTGCAACAAGTAAAATTCCCCCATTAAATATGTCTGGGATATTAAATATGTCTGAAAAATCAAATATATATGAAAAATCAAAATATATACAGTGATTGAAAACAGACCCTGGTCGAGATTGTTGTTATTTGGGAGGTGTCCTCTTTAAGACCTTATGACCAGTGAAACTGCAACATCAGGAAGTATAGCAGCAGCTTCCTTTTTTGTATATTAACAACAAGAACCAAGGCTGGCCATGGAGATTTACAGGCCCTGATCCAAGGTAGCAAAATGTAGGTATGGCTCTGGAACTCCCAGAATTCCGCCTGGAGAATTCTGTGAGAATTCTAGTGAGTTGGTGTCCAAATAAATAAATAAAGAGAATGCCACATGTATCAGAAGAGAACTGAGCATTCTGGGCTGGTTGCTTTCCTGACCATTGAAATATGTTATGGACATTTTTTAAAAAAAGATACTTCACATGTTAGTATGTATCGACTGTATGCAGAATATCTATGCATGTAAGCTAAGTCAGATTCTCAATGCAGTGTATTCATCTATATACTTATTTTTAATAGAACCATTTTTGCATTCTGTTCCTATTACTTCTTGTTACAGAGGCTCATTTAATAATCTAACCAGCAAGGCCATATTGTTCTATTTATTGCTACTTTTCCTTGGACTGTGGCATCCATAGCAGCCTCCCTCCCTTGAAAAATAGTTTCAAACTCAACCAACAATTCTGTACATTCCATCTAAACATACCTTGCAAGGGTGTTGTACAGATCTAGATGACTTTGAAAGAAGGTCTCAAAAACATCCAGAGGACACTAGACTGAAGCTGCTTGTTAAATCCTTAGCATTTCTCTCTCCTCCACAGTAAGCTCATCAGTGAAGTCAGCTCAACTTTTTCTGTAGGATTATTCAATGATTACTTAATTTTTTTTCCCCTTTGAGTCAAAGTTGGTTGTTGTTGTTGATGGTATGTGCCACCAAGTTGCCCCTGATTTATGATGACTCCATGACTGAGCAATCTCCAAAATGCCCTTTCCTCAACAACTCTGCTCAGGTCTTATAGACTCACGGCTGTGTTTCCTCATAGTTGGTCTTTCTCATTTCCCAGCATTATTGTCTTTACTAGAAAATCTTGCCTTCTCATGATGTGCTCAAAGTAGAACGGTTGGATGTAGGGTCCCAAGGTAGAGCAACTGCGCCTGAGGACAGTCAATAATTATGAAAAAAGCAACAAATCAGATTCATAAATGGGAAACAACCTCAGGGAAAAAAATTGAGATTGAAAGAATTCTCTCTAGGAAGGGGCAGAAAGGAGCCTGACTTCAAGAGCCATCTGGTTTATACATAGTTTGAATAATCCCTTTCAATTAAGATTAAAAGCAGTTTCATATAAAACATCTGTTCTCTATTCCAGCATTTTAGGGAAGGAAAACACCAAGGAATAATTTGAACTCATCTATCAGAATTTCATTTTATGTGTTCGGAATTTATATTTGGTTGTTCAAGGTGACGTTGCCAAATGTGTTCAGCAGTGTTTATTATTTTAGCGGTATCAAAGAAATCAGGGTTTTATTTCAATTTATTTGTCCACTAATGTCTTTGAAATTTATAGCTATCATTGTGAGTTGGGCTGCAAAATTCCACTAGTGTCTCCTAGGAAAAATCTAATCCAGATAATTTCCCCCGAATATAGATGCAGAGAGGTTTATAACTCGGCAGGCCATGTAGTACTAAACTATTTTATACCAAGAGGAGAGAATCATTCCAAAATCAGACCACAGTCCATATTTTACAGATCATTAAACCCACCAGAATGTAAAGGATAGTGACTGCTGGAAGGTGACATGCTTTTCAGAATCCCACTACCATTAATGTCATTGTATATGGACCTTAACATAATTTACCTTTTTACTTCTGCTCTGAAATTTTTTTAGTATTTATTTGTCAGAAATTTATGTGGCCGTTAGCTAAAAGAATTTTTTTAAAATTCTGATCCCCATCTCTAAGTACAGTAAAAAGGTTTGATTTTCTTTTGCATTCACATAAGTATGCCAGGGGAAGTTAGAATAGCTGTTCGACCATCAGAAAAACAATCCTGAAAGAACAAGGGAAAGGATATGTGGTCCCCAAGATTACACCTTTTATTGGACCACTACCTTTTATTGGACTACTGAAAAATCCTGCAGGTAAAACAATCCTGTAGGTAAAAATTCAGTGAAGAGAGTAAAGGTCTCACCAAGCCACTGTCTCCCTGAGCAGCACTTAACAATTCATTACGGTCCAATTCAGAGAAGCTTTAATCCAGAAGTGCTGTGCATGTCATGGGATGGGGTCCACCTGCGTCCCATCAGGGTTCATTAGGACTGCAACATTTGGTGGACGAGGAACTGTAATTGTAGCTGGTATGGAGAAGCCAAAGGAAATGTTGTACTCTCTTTTCCATATGATCACTTGCAATCTAAGTACAGTGGTGCCTCGCATAGCGACATTAATCCATGCAGCAAAAATCGCTGCTAAGCGATTTCGTTGCTATGCAGTTTTAAAAAGCCCATAGAAACGCATTAAAACCTGTTTAATGCATTCCTACGGGCTTAAAACTCACCTTAAAGCGAAGATCCTCCATACGGTGGCCATTTTCGCTGCCTCTTATGCGAGGAATCCGTCCCTAAACACAGCGGGCGGCCATGTTTTTTACCCGGCGGCCATTTTGGAACCGCCGATCAGCTGTTTAAAAATCATCGCTTTGTGATGATCGGTAAGCGAAACAGGGAACCAATCATCACAAAGCGAAAAAACCGTATAGGAAACATCGCAATGCGATCGCTTTTGCGATCGCAAAAAGTTCGTCGATATGCGGTTTCATCGCTAAACAGAGCGCCCGTTAAGCGAGGCACCACTGTAATACCAACTTAGATATTTTTGCAAGCTTAGGTGTTTTAGCACATATTTGATTCCCAGTGATGGTTTTGAGAACTTTGTACAGTAGTATAGTCTTTCACTGATTTTTTTACCCTAATCTCAGTCATGGTATGTGGACATATGTTCCTGCCCTTGACCACTATTTTGAGTCAGTGCCTATAGGGATGGCCTTTCCTTCTGCTCGGGCAAATCTGCTCAGGCTATGTATCAGCTGCCATAGATACTTACCACCTACATTAGCGCAAAAATCAGCACCGTTGTGGTATACTGTAGCTCTGACCTTCTGTTAAGAGGTCCTGAGGAACCACAATCTTCCCAAGCAGAAAAGGTATAAGTTACCTGAGCACACAAAAACAACTTCTCTTTCATCTAATATAGTCACGTATCACCACTTACGGCTGCTGTCTTTTCTCTCTGCTGCAGAACTAACTGAACTGGGAGCATACACTACACTTCTTCTCTGTGTATTTTCTCTTCTTTTTGACAACAGCAAAACAGATTAGTGTCTTCTCTCTCCCTCTTTATCTTATATTCCCTCTCTAGTCCAAATAGGCAGCCAATTGGAAGGATACAAGGGATCTGGTCTAGGAACTGGGATTCGCTGTAAGGGTGGCCAGATCATACTTATCACCAATGCATATTTCTTTCTGTCATTTCAAAACAGACACTGAGCACCAGAATCTGAATTTGAAAGTAAAGTTGGCTTTCAGTCTCTTCAGAATCTTAGTTTGATTCCTTGTCAGCAGCAAAGGCACTTGGCTCAGTGTTCTTAGGTTTAAGAGTTCTTCTGTATATTAAATTATTTGACTTTAGTTTCTTTATTTTTGATGTTAATTGTGCATCTAGTTGCATTCTATATCAATGTAAGAATTTTCTTAACTTTTTTGGAGATTTGAATCTGGAATTTGGATTTGGAAAAATTTCAGTTTGTAAAGACAGACTGATTTTTTACTTTCCACACACCCCATAGTTGGACCTATACTCTCGGGGGGGGGGGGGGGGGAGGATCTAGCCTGCAGTGGCTCATGTATCACACAATATCAAGCCATACTAAGTGTGCTCCCCATTTGGTTCTTTTCAGCTCTGTATTTTACATATACACTGCAGTTTCAAGTATGGAGTCATTTCTTTTTCCTCACCAGTCATCTGCCTGTCCCCTTCCCACCTTCCTCATCTGTTATCCCTTCTCTGTTTTCAGGGCTATTTTTAATGTAATAAGGGTGATTACTTAAAAGTGGTTACTTACTTGGGTATGTGTTCCAGGCAATCTCATGCCTATTTGTAGCTATCTAACAGTAAATCTATTTTCTCCAGATTACTGCAAAAATGTAGTTCTAGCCCATATTCTTTCTTCTCCTTAATAATAATCATCTGCTATCAAGTCAATTCTGACCTATGGTGACCCCTTTCAGGGTTTTCTGGGTAGAGAATACTCAGAAATGGTTTCTCATCCCCATTTTCTGGGACACCCTGGGACTACGCAGCTTGCCCAAGGCCACACAGGCTGACTCTTCTCCCAGGAGGCACAGTGGGGAATCAAACTCCCAACTTCGCTGAACCACTGAGCTATCCAACCACCACTTCCTCCTTTTTAGGCAAATGTTAATGTTCCTTTTGCCTTTTATTGAATGCAAACATGTGGGTGCCTTGTAAAAAGCTGAGAAAGAACATGAATAAAATTTAATGGATTTGTTACAAAAACAAGATGCAAGGTTATTGGCAGGGAATAAATTATGCCAACCCATTTACCTGTGAAGTATTATATTTTTCTTTGCTCCCAAGGACTGAAATCAGTTTTGACATTGCTTACATCTATGTATTAGTAATATTTTGCAGGCATTTGTTTTAGTTTGCATGTAATAATACTTGGATTTAAAGGCTTCTGAGTTGCGGATGAAAACTGCAATCCTCTCTACGCTCCCCTAGGAATAAAAGTCAATTAAACTGAGTATCTTGTTTCCAACAGTGACTTACCAGATGCTTTTAGGATGCCCACAAGCATGGCAAGAAGGCAGAAGCCCCCTCCGAAATCTAGAAGCCTGCTCTATTTGCTTAGTGGAGGCATGGGGGGGGGGGTGTCCTTTCTTGTTTTTAAAATATGTCCAGTACTTTCAGTAGAATGACTGGATAGCTCAAGGGCTTAGGTATCTGGTACAGGGCCGGAGGTTAAGAGTTCGATTCCCCCACCGTGCCTCCTGCAAATAGAGCCAGCCTGTGTAGTCTTGGGCAAGCTGCACAGTCCCAGCCCCCCCCCCCAAAAAAAACCAGAATGGTTAAACCACTTCTGAGTACGCTCTTTCTGGAAAACCCTGAAAAGAGTCCCATAAGTCAGAATTAACTTGATGTCACATGATTGTCCTGTAGTTCTCTGAACCGCCTCATGAAGGATTTTAGGGAACTCGAAAGGTTAACTCCAGCATCGAGAGTACCAGTTGATCTAATCCATGGGGCTGCTCACTCCCAACATGTATCAAGTGTCTTTTTCTGGGGAAAACTAGACAGCTGCTCTAAATATCTTAAATCCTTTATTGCCGATCCATGCTTTCCAATAAATCTTTTCATATAGAATGGCCGGAGAGTCTCTAGGGGTTTCAGGCAATGTTTGTTATCTTATCCACTGTGATCTTCTTTTCCTATTGCTTTTTGGTCTTTTTTTTCTCCATGACTGTCCTCCATGGCAGGTCTTCTTTCTAAATATTGCATCCTGTTCCCACTTCCTCTTCCTCTTCTCCCCCTTCTCCAAAATCCTTTCTTTACTGAAAATGTTATTGAAACAACTGGTGTCATCAAAAGTTGCTCCTGTCTCTTTTTCACTTGCACTGGTTCTCCACAACTGCTAAAATCATTCGTTTCTCAGCCTTTGTTTGCTCTTGAAACAGAGCAAAGGCGTTATCCATGATCCCTGAGTGAAGCCATGAGGTGTACACAGTTAGGGAGTTCTACTGGGCTATTTATTTGTGTGAGTCAGTGGGTTTAAATGATAGTCTAGCTGTTGAATTACAACCCAGGAAAATACTTGCTTGAGAGTGGGTTAAATTGTGGCTGCTTCCTGCAAGGAGGGTACACTGTGCATTTCTGGTGTAGATCAATGCATGTGAGAATAATTCACACCTACTGAACTTTGCCAGGGAAATAATAAGGGCATCTCGATTTTGTTTCTGCTTCCATTTCTTGGAAGGATTACAGCACTTCTGCATAACCATGTGTAAGGTCCGGATGTGATATTGGGAAACTTCAGTTCCAAACATTTGGGATGAGGGGCTTTTTTCATGCCAGTGTGGTTGATATTTTGTAAAAAGAAATGTTAAGTATATTTCACGGTTGGTGTACTGATGGCACTTGCCTTTCATCCGAGGGGTAGTATTTATTAGCGGAGGGCAAGGATATATCGAGACACAAAGACACAACCTGAGGTGAGACCCTATGTTGTTCACTGGCCGAGCGCATCAACAGGCCAGGCAGGGAGGGCAAAGGAAAGAGGAGAGACCACTGGAGGCAGCTGCTCTGTTTCCCTTTCTCTTTACAGAACGGAGAGGGGAGGAGACCGAGGGATTCACAGTTATGCTCTGACTTCCCTTCTTGTCATGCAAGCACACATTCAAACCTGTTTTGCCAGGTCAGGAGTTTGGTATCTTGGGACAAGTGACAGTTCCCCTGCTCCTGTATGGAGACAGAACTGGAAAGGAAAAAGAGAGAGCGAGGTTTTTGAGGGATGGAGGAATGGGAGGCAACAACAACGGTAACACTACCTGCATGGCTGGGTCAGTCCACGATATGGATAGGATGGAACACAGTGAGAGGCACACTCTGAGAAAGAGCCAGCGTTCTGAAATCTGGACAGTAAATGGCAGCTTCTGTTTGCAGCTTCCAGCAGAAGGGCAGTGAACTATATATAGTCTGCATGGGGCGCACTCAGTTAAGAAACTAGAAAATTAGAATTTCTTTCTCAGTTACTGCATGAACTGGAGCAATACACATTTTTAAAATGAGGGATAACTACTTATCATGTCTTCTTAATATAGTTTCTCATAGAAAGTTCGGGGGGGGGGGGTTATGCAATTATTCATTTATTGCTCTTCAATGCCACCCTTCTCCCAGATGGCAAGACTCAAGTGGTAAAATAAACAAACCAAAATAAAATAAAACAAGATAGAGGGATGATTATAAAATTTACTAGTCATGGAAATTTTAAAATCATACATCATATAAAAACAGATTTAAAGGGCATCTAGCTATATTAAAACTAAATATTAAAATATTAAATTTAAATAATGAAAAATTAATTTTTCCTCTCCTTGGCCCCAGCTAAATGTCAGACTGTGGTTAAAGACACATGGTATACTTAATACTTAACATTTTGCTGAAAACCTATTGAAAGGACAAGCTCTGTAATGCTTATGGGATGGCTGGAAGTGCAGCGTGACTCTCTTGATGACAGTCCAAGTGCTTTTCAAGCAACTCACTATTAATGACTTTCTGTCCTTGGTGAACTTCCGTGGAATTAGCCTGGCTGGAGTCATGGCTCGATTTCTACGCTGAGTGACATTTAGCAAATGAGAAAAGATGAGAGGGCTCAAAGAGGCCCCTTGTTATTAACAAATATATGAGAGCCAAAGAGTTCAGATGTATTGTCCACCTGCCCAGAGTGGCCTTTGTTATCTCAGAGCAATAAGGACGTAATAAGGTATTGACAGGACCCATATCATAAATTGATTTCTATGTTAGTCTTTGTCTGAGGCATAGAGTTATAGATAATTGACGGAGATGTTTTGGCTGTTTGCTGTGTACTATTTCTTAGCTGAGAGTAATTTTGCAGGAAGCCATTTGGGGATTTAGCAACCAGCAAAATTACAAATGCTACAACTAGAAAGTGGGGTGCCATACAGGGCGAGGCAAATATCTTGTGCATCCTAGTCAACAGAAGAGTTGCTTAGCCTCAGAATAGCTTCTAAACTTTTAACAAACACTGTTTCTTTTCTCAAGCCTTTTACCATAACTATCCAAACTAGTGACTTCATTTTTGCAGCAACAATTCCAAATTTATTATTTTCAGAACTCTGGTGAAGGTGTTTTTTTCCTTTTCTTGTAGAAAGCTAGATCTTGAGCTTGCTGTGAAAGTATATTCCTCTGGACGTCTCAGAATTCTAGCCTCTGGCTTGACTTATTACTCAATGGAAATAATTTCCCATTGGGAATTTCCCATTTTCCCATTGGGAAATTATTAATAGCTTGGGTAACTAATTAACTGGGGTATTTAAGGGTAATTTTTCCTTTTTTTTCCTTTGACTCTTAATAATAGTATCAATTGTTGCTTTTTCCAAAAGCTGCACAAAGCATCTGGAGAAGCCTTTTCTCTGTATTCAGTCGTAATACCTGTCAGCTTTATTACTGCTGTTACATTGAACCTACCAGCTTTATTCCCTTGTAGGGACAAATGTTATTTAGTTTTATGCTCTTGGATGCAAATTGACTGTCTAGGCATGTCTACTATCTCAGTCCATGAAGAGAGTGGCTTTGTGCAGGCTCTTAATTTACTATAATAAAGCAAACACAGACACCTAGTGGCTGTCTGTTGCAGTGCATGCGAACTATTTAACTTGTCTTTTCCCAACTTTTACAAATATTTAAACACAGAAGATTTATATATATTAAATGTATTATTATTTACTAATAAATATAGCTGGCTTTTCCGTGTTAGAAAACCATTTGTTCCACATCCCCATTTTGGTGCTTGCTGGCTGTTTTCTTTCCTTCCCCTTCAAGATCTAACCCAGTTACAGTATATCACAGAAGTGAGTACACCCCCTCACATTTTATAAATAATTTCTAATTCTTACTATTTTGGAGAGCTTTGGGGACCAGGTGAGCAACTTGATCCAGCAAGAGTTGGAAATTGGCTGGTGTGTATTCTCATATTCTCTTTGCCTTTATTTGAGAACTGCATAACCTTAAAGGACTAGCCCTGCAGCCTAAAGGCATCCTTTTTCTTCACTTCATGGTCTTTTGCCTGGTACGGTCCCTACACTCTTTGTACCCCCAATATCTGGACCCATAGAAAAAAGACTCCAGAGAGCTGAAGCTTTGGATGTACAGATCCATGTACTATGGATTCAAGTCAGTAGACATACGATATCGCTCTGAAGTTCAGAACCAGGAAACTGGTACCGCTCTTCCACTAGCAGCACTGTAGCTCAAACTCAGTAAGCTCATTTCCCCCTTTCTCTGAGCAAGAAACAAGTTTGTTTAACCATCCCTCCTCAATCTCATCTGCCTCAGAGTTAGACAACTGCTGGCAGCCTTCATCCTTGGGGGGGGGGGGAGCTAGAAAGTGATAAATGCTGAATATAGAGTGAGGCAAGATTGTGTCCTTGGGGTGTCCTTGGTGTAGGAGTTCTGAAAAAGGTTTGCTCTTAGAGAGTCTGCTGGTAGAGTTGTGTCTCTGAATCTAATTAGTATTTTGAATAAAGGTGTAATTTTTGTTTGTTTGTTTACATTCTTTCCTACTCCAAAAAACAGAGTTGCATTTGGGTTCAGTCATTGCATGGTGAGCTCTGCAGATGGTTTAGTTAATGAAAGAGCAGCTTATACATCTTTGTACCATTGAGAATGCTAGGAGCAACTGCGAAGGAATCCAAACAAATAACTGTTCCCAGCAGTAGTTGAAGTCAAGGGGCACAGCCACAGACCAAAACAGGGGTTGAGCCAGGAGGTCCATTCCATAATGGAAAGGGCTGTCAAGATATATTAGAGAAAAGAACAAGGATGCAGTGAAATATATCCGGAAGAGAGAGTTGGGGAAACAAGATAAAAGGAGTGCATTCACCAATGGTGCATTGGCCCTTCTTGCTCTGTACTTATGGCATATTAGTTTCATGCCCAATAGAGCCTTTGAATTAATTGATTGGGAATGATAATACATAACCAGTCCCAAGAAATCTTCTTGAAAAGGGCAGCTACTTCCAGTGGTTCCCTCCAACTTCCCCAATGTAACATCAAATATCTCTATACTCACATGACTCACTTACGCTTACTTTTTTCCTCCCTTCACAGCTATCTGGAGGATGTGAACTAACCGTTGTGCTTCAAGACTTTATTGCCAGTCACAGTAGCGAACTGAGCATCCAGGTGGGACAGACTGTGGAATTACTAGAAAGGCCGAGTGAACGGCCAGGCTGGTGTTTGGTACGGACAACAGAACGGAGTCCGCCTCAGGAAGGCCTGGTGCCCAGCAGTGCTCTGTGCATTTCCCATTCCAGGAGCAGTGTGGAGATGGACTGCTTCTTCCCTTCAGGAAAAGGTAAACAAGACCGGTTTTAATTTTGCTGTACTTTCACTCAAAAAGGTGAACAGAGGACCAGCTCAGAAGAACAGAAGGCCTGCTGTGAGCTTGCTGTGGAAATATACTGTTTATGATGCCTATTTGCTACCTGTACAATTTGCATTTCTGTAAACATAAAATGTAAAAATGCATTTCTGACATTTGCCATTTTCTCTATCTCATTTCATTCTGTTCCACACAATCCTCAGAACCAGAAACCAACATGTATACAAGCCTATGGCTTGAACGTTGTGTTCCACACAGCTGAAGAAGCATCCTGTGTTCATGAAAAATTATGCCTAGTAGAACATGTTCATCTTAAAGGTGTCACAAGATTTTTGTTGCTTTGGCTGCAACAGACTAACACGGCTACCTCCTTGTCATGTTTCTCTCTCCCAGGGGCAGGATGTGATTAAGCAGGGAATCTATCTTTCCTATTTCGGTAGAAGTCAATGTGTATCACTGATCAGCCATCCTTTGAGTCAGTCATAAGATAACACTCACACTTTTTGGGAACAGCACTGATGGGCAGACTTTTCTGCAAATATAGAAGTCCTTCTTCCTTGTACTGCAGTAAATTTGAAAGCATAAACCAAATAAAATGCCAGAATAAAGCACTAAATAAGTTTGCAATCATTTTTGAAAGGTTTGCTCAAGTGCTTGGAAAGACAAAAGAAAACAGAGCCAACAAGCCATCCCTAACTGAGCAGATAAAAGGCAAGCACCTTTCAATCTAAAGCCAACTGTCCACACAAAAGAGGAAGCCGTGAAAAGCAAAGGTCAGCCCACAAAAATAACACAAAACAGAAAATCTGAAATAAAACTGCACATGCATTCATTTTGCTTTCCACAGGTGGTAGGGATTAAAATAAATCCTCTTTAGGATAATTAGTTGCATACATTTGTGCAACCATGTCCCCAGTATAGACCATGTTATCAGTGTTGCATGATTCTAACATGGTATCTGATCTTGAATTCACAGCTAGCAACTCCTTCTACAAAAAAAGGTGTCAGCAGTTCTTTATGAGGCCTATGGGTTCTCCAGCCTCAAGGAGTATTCAGAATAAAGGATGCACGGTAGAACTATCATAGCTTCAACAGACTTCTCTGTTGGGGTATCTAAAATAAGACAGCATTCCCTTTCAGTCTGACCATGGATTCAAAAGAAATATTTAAGTTATGAATCTCATCCTAACTCCTTACTAAGAAACAAGACAAAAAGATCTTAGAATGCATAGGAAAAATACTCAGGCCTAGACTTCAGTTTGCATCTCAAAAGGACAAAGTAACTCTGAGGCAGCCACCAGTCTAGTGTAGTTTGGTGTATTTGAAGGCATGAGCTAAAATGCTGTTACTGAGCTTAGTAAGTGGCAACTAGATTAGACCCATTGAATCATTGGGATTTGGCGAATCAACCTCTATAAATTCCATGGTGGATTCAAATGAGCCTACTCTAGCTGCAACTTAAGTTAACACAATGTCACAACTGGAATAGGCCTATTTGAATCAACTTTAGCTGGCCCTTCAAATCCTCACTGATTTAATGAGCCTAGTCTCTTTCCACTTACTACAATAAGCAATAGCATTTCAGCCATGGGATAGGAGATATGTCATTTTAAATAATTTGATAAATCTGATCTAGTAGCATCAGATGTGCTCAGAAGATACAGTGCCAATGTAAAGCCTATGTTTGGAAATACTTTGGTAAAATAAATACATTACTCATAATCTGTTAAATAGTTGAATCGTAATTTAAAATTTTATTATTTTAATCATTAATTGTTTATGGTGTTACTTTTCAGTAATTATTACTGATTCATATTACAGTTGTGCCCCGCTTAACGATTACCTTGCATTATGACGAATCCGCTTTGCGACGATGTTTTTGTGATTGCAATTGCAATTGCAAAATGATGTTTTAAATGTTTTTTTTTTTTCGTTTTGCGAAGATTGGTTCCCTGCTTCGGGAGCCGATTCTTCACATTACAATGATCAAAACAGCTGATCGTCGGGTTTTCAGAATGGCTGCCGGGTGCTCAAAATGACTCCCCGCTGTGCTTAGGGCCGGGTTTTAATGCGTTTCAATGGTTTTTTATTTTTGCTTTACGACATTTTAGTTCTGCAGCGATTTCGCTGGAACAAATTAACGTCGTTAAGCGAGGCACCACTGTACTCGATTCATTAGCAGCAAGTTCCTCATAATTTTCCGGCAAGTTTTACTTAATAAATTAATTAACACCCCAGTCAATAAATGAATATTCTTTGATATTAGTGGGTTAGCATGAATGCTGATGTTTTCAAGTTGTACATGCAACTAAAAGCACTGAAGTAACATACAGTACATGGTGCATTAAGACTGAATTTTGCTGCAGCCACATCAGCTAAGAAGGGCAGCAGTTTCTTAAGTGTAGCCTTGGAATTCTGAATTAAAAGATGCCAGGTCAAAATCTTGCAGAAATAGAGAGAGTTCCAAAGTACGCTTAAATTCCCCTGCTTCCTCAGTTTTCAGGTGCTGCAGTAAAAGGAAAATGGAGGCAAAAATTGCTATCCACATTTCACGTAATTATAAACTTAACTGAGGTACAGCATCTTTAGGAAAAACAACAACGTGGAAGGCGTTGACAGCATTTTGAAAGTGTTGACTCTGAAAGGGAGAAATCACTCCTGGAAGTATGTTGCCCACTGCACTTTTACCTCTAGTAACTAGTTTGTGCAGATTTTTAAAAAATTGTTTCAAAAACGTCTTTGGCAGCAAGACAAAAGGAATGTGCAGGTGGACTTCTAGATTCAAAGGCTCTCTCAAACAACTTTCAAGCTATATCTGCTCTCTATCCCATTCTCTGTTTATCACTGGTGATATTGCTATCCTTCATTCCTTTCACAAGAAGGCACTCCTAGTTTAGATTCTTAGAAACACAGTAATTCAATTCAAAATAGGAAAAGACATTTTTTTTAAAAAAAGGAGTCATAACTGATCTGTGACCATTTGTTGTGGCAACTTTGATTTGAGTTTTTGTATTTGTGATTTGAGTTACTCTTCCTCAGCTTGTGCATTTTTGCAGCCTTGACTTTCTCTCCTGCAGCACCTACTTTATTAATGTTGTGCTTTTGAAACAATCTCTTTATGTCACATTGACTTCTAAAAAGAACTAAGTAGAAGAGGTATGGGCTTTGACAGACTTCAGACTGGACCACAATATGCAAAAATGGCTAGCAGAGGAAAACCCCTGATATTTTCATTCCTGATACATAGCACCCTATCATATGAATTTAACTCCTCAACCTGCTACAAGCCAAATGTGCAGATTCGGTTTCTCATGCAACCGTTGATCATGTAGGTGAAATAAAAGTGCATCAGCTCCCAGACTTATTTTAGAAATCTAAAGTAACTAGCTCAGAAAAATGTTTACCAATCGCACTATAATTTGTTCCATTCAGTTACCATCACACTATAATTTGTTCCATTGATAGTATAAAAGAAAAAAAATCTACTCATTGCAAGTTTTATAGATTGCCTGTTCACATATGATTCTTTCCACTCTAGATGATCAGGTGTGCATCTGTTTACAACCTTGCATTTCAGCATGTGAAATGACCCGTGAATGTCAGTTTATAAACAGTGAAAACATCCCTGTTTCTATAGTAATAAGGCTAGACCAGACTGCTGTACTTTAATTCTCACATTGTATATCCCACATATGACACTGGAGTAGCCTTTGTTTATGTTACAGCAGCTATAATGGGATGTAGAAGAGGCAGATGTCCTTTTAAAGTTTGAATGAAAAGTTATCTGTTTGTCCTCTCTGTATCCCTTTAATTGAAAATGTATAACAGAATACTGTATTAGGATAAGCTTATGCTAAAGCAGCAGAACAATTCTGCTTCAGAAGATTAACAGCCAGCTATGCTGTTGTCCTCAGAGTCTTAACAATTAGACTAATTTTCACAAGTGGCACAAGAAAGAATTTTCCTCAAGAAATATGTGACTGTTCAAAGTGTGGAAATCTCTCTGTTGTCGCACCTGGCTGATATAGTATAAGGCTTGGTTAGATGGCTCAAACAGAATGGGCTAAATGGGGTTGTTTAAGGTCATGCAGAGGTCCGACATGTCATTTTGTGCAACCCTTGCAAGCATATGTTATACACACCTCAAGTGACGCTGTTTGTCTCTCCTTTGATAAAGGAAAGAAAAAATCCTCCTCCTCCTTCTGGGAGGAAGCTTTCAATTTAAAATTGAAAATTTAAAAATTCTAAAAGATACAGTGCATCAGTGATGCTCTAAAATGATTCCTCCCTCTATTCTTCCAGTTTTTAATGGTTCAATATTATAAAATAGATAAGCTTAACAGTATTGGGACATTAAAACCAGATGGGAAATTTTAAAGCAGCAAGTTCGGCTTTGTTTTGATCCCAGCAATTTCATGTGCAGGGAACCAGCAATTCTTCTCTTAACTCCTGAACTGGGTTGACTAGGCTAGATGATCTAGTGTTACCTTGAAGCAACAACTGGAGGATGCATGCTGTAATTGTATACTATCAGTTTGATACAAGACAAGTTAAGCATTTGCCAATAGCTTCAACAGGTAGAATATAGATTACATGCTATGGTTTTTCCAGATAGGCACCTTGCAATACAGTTATTGCTCTTCCAGTAGTGCTAATAGCAACCAGCACAATGAAGACTGCACAGTATTATTCTTGGTTTTTAAAAAATATTTGCTTTATAAGATTTTTAACAGCATATTAAAGAGACAAAAAAATTCTATAGAAGTACTATAGTTCTATTTTGATAGAACAAGATTTTCAGCAAAAAGAGTTTGGAAGCTTTGCTGTGTAGAATTTCTATCATGCTGCTTCTAAACACACCTGTATCCAGACTTGGTTTGTTTACCAGATCGGGTAAACCAAACGTCTCATTAAGGTCAGTTGATTTTGATGAATGCATCCCTTAAGATGTTGCTGAAGTATGGGCAATTCCTCAGGTTCTTTATTCCCTCTGTACATGCTGTAATAAAACAGGAAGAGCTATTTTAAACCTTGAATAGTTTATTTAGAGGGAGTCAGAAAATTGGATTTTTTTTCTATTTTGCAGTTGGTGGGAGTTTTAAAGCTTAAGTTGAATTCAGGAGGCGAAGGGGAATATGGAAGGGGCCATTCATGCACTACAGCAAGTTGTTGCAAAATTGAAACTTCCTGTTCAGTCATGGCATCTTTGTTCTTCCAGGATACTCATTTATCCCCCATCCCCCCAAACAGTCAATTAATATTCTTAGTCCTTAACAGAATGTTTTTGGGGATTTTTACAAACCATTAGAATCTATTCTTACCAACTGAAGCTGCAACTACGTAGATAAATAGTACAGGATTTGTTGTGGAATTTTTTTAACTGATCATATGACAAAAGATGTGACTCCTCCCATCTCTTTTTGCTTCTGAAGTTGAGTTTTCTCCATGTGATCAGTTGTTTCATTCTCCAAATAGATGGTATGTGTGAGTGCGGGTGGTGTTTTGGACAGTGGAAACTCCCACCCCGATCTTTGTCCCAAGTTGTCCCAAGGTATTTATTTTATTTTTAAAAGCCAGCTACCGTATTACTAAATGGACATACTAGTTTAGCACTAGATCACCTCCACACAGAGGGGGAAAAAACAATAAAAATCAATGTGAAATAGAAACAGCTCCAATCAACTACAGCAAACTACTATATTTGTTTATGTTGTGGAGAATGTTGGAAAACTATCCCTTTAAACACTTTAACACTTTAACTACTCCTTTAAACAGCCCATCAGCGCTACTCTCTGAGATTATTGTGAGCCTGTCCACCTGTATTTAAGTAGATTCAGTTGCCCATTGATTTGGGTTAGTTGAACAGAGCCACATGACATTACTAGACGCTCAAATTCCCTCCTCCGTCTCCTCCATTTCAGAAATATTTCACCTCACTTAAGAACTGTTTTTTTTTATTGCAGCCCAGGTTTTTTCAGTTCTATTATCTCCATTATTCCCTAATGCAGGTTCTGTGGGGCCATATAGAAGTAGAATTCCCCCTGATATATAAGCTATGATGGCGTTCTCTTCAGCAGAGAGCCTGACTCTTAAAAGAGGAGGTTCCCCCCCCCAGCACTATTGCTTCTCTTCCTTTGCTTCCTGAAGAGCAGGATCAGTATAACACCCTGTTTTAGCAGAAAGAGAAAGAGAAAGCTAATAGCTCTGACTGAGTTTACAGCTACTTCTGTGTGTTAGGAAGAAATCAACATACAGTATTTACCTTACAAAAAGGAAACTTCCAGTACCAGATCAGTCAGCATGAAGGGAGGGAAGCAGAGAAAGGATAGAGATAGGGTGGAGAATGGGGAGGAAAGCAAGGGAGAGATGGGGGAAGAACCGAGGTGACAGGTTATCAGTGTGGAAACTCAATCTGGATTACATTGAAGGAAAATTGACAGCGGTATGGACGGGACCACAGTTCCAACCCACATCTATCCAAACAATAGCTAGTCTAGATGGGCCCTATGATGGCATGCACTAGAAAGAAAAGAATAAAATTTTCAGACTTACAAAGACGAAAAACAACAACACCCCTCTAAAATCCCCCTCATGTGTTAAGCAATTTTGTAAGCTGCAAATTGAATAAAGAGGCTATAAATGCGGCTTACTTCTACATCTGTAAAATCCCAGCCAGCACAGCCGCTGAGGGCAGGGAGAGGACAAATGTAAAATGGCTTTTAAGAAGAGAGTCGGAATGATTCCACGTCATAGCTATTTTGTGGGGAAAATATATTTTCCACATTCTGAGCAAGAATAAGCCTCTCTTCCAGTGGTCTCCACCAAAGGAAACTTGGAGGAGGAGGACTAAGGCTCACTTTTACGCATGTGGTGCCCCTGCTTCAGATAAGGGGAATGAGTTTACATTAAGGGGGGAAAGAACGAAAAAGGAGCTTCACAGTTCTGAGTACATTGCATAGAAACTGCCATGAAATGTTTAGTTAGACCCTTTAAATGACCCTAATATTAGCATTTTCAGAACAGAGATTGAATTGTTTTGGATTAACTTCCCTTCCCACACTTGGGAAGTTACAATGTACTAATAGTATTCCCAGCATGGAATCCAAGGTATAGGACTGAGCCATAAAAAATATCTGAGCTCCACTTGAAAAACTAACATGGCTCATTTTTATAGCAGTAGATATGAGTTGATATGTCCCTGGTGTTGCAATGTGTGGAGTGGTGTTGTTCAAGCAAACAGATTGCTGCCAATACAACTTCACCATGTTCTTAATTATTATGAATCAAGCCTTCTCATAGGCAAAAAATAATATTTTGTGCATAAGCAAATAAATCTACAACTAATTCATACTTTTTTTCCTCTCTGAAAATAGCACTGACTGTCCCTAGTGATCTATTTGGGTAAATATAAAAAGTAAACTGAGTAATCACAGATCTGGTTAGCAGCAATTCAGCTCATTGTTGCAACATTTTGTTGTACTGCTGTGATAATAGGAATGGTATCCATGGCCATCTAGTTCACACACACACAGTATCTGTGGCATTGTACACTAACGAAAGCTGAGCCTGCTTGTTCAGAACATAATCTATAAAAAGTCAGTTGCCTCTGAGAGAAGACACTTAGATGTATTCTTTCTGTTTGTGGCTCCTTCTCCACTGTTGAAATGTAATCTAGCTATCCGTTTTCCCATTGGAGGCTTTGTGCTTTTCTTATTTATAAATTTCTTTACCAGCACCGTATTGCTTTGTGTGCTAATCTTAAAATTGGATCATGCAACAACACCAGAAGTTTCTGGTTTGATGGGCTGTTCCGTGAACGAAGAAGAAAAAGTTAATTTGTGAGGACTTCATCATTTAAATGCACAAACTCACAGGCCCCATGATGTAAATGTTGCGCTGTAATTTAAATAATAAGATCTCTGTAAATTATGCAGGCAGTTACAAAAGATGCTTTGAGCATAAACTAGTACATTCCTGCCTCCAAAAAAAGGGGGGGGGGAGGTGTCATCATGATCTAAAATTATGATATACAGAACTGTAGAAGTTGTATTTAAACTCTACTATATTGATGTTTTAAAAGTGGTGTGTGCAAAGCAGTGAAGGGCAGTTTTCAGAATTTACCAGATTTAATTTGGTCTTCCCTCCCCCAAATCCACAAGCCAGCACCAGACAGAAAAGACTCAACACTTAGAAGTAACAAATAGGGTCCCACTGAGCATATTCTGTGACAAGGAATTTGTTTTTAGCACCGCTCATACACTGAGTTCATAACCCTTTTCACTGATTAATCCATTTCTGGTTCCCCTGAACTTTTTTTCATTTTATCTTATGTTGCCCACCCTTGGGATTCATGTGCCCTGACAGGGAGGACTTGCTGAAATTCGCTGGGGAAAAGCAGAACCTGCTGAGATTTCCTCTTTGACAGAATACTTTGCTTCTATGTGTGTTTAATATTGTGTCACATCATGTAGTTCTTCCCTATCCTATCAGAGGCAGTACAGTTCCTTCTTCATATTTTGACTACAATTACCTGACTTGCTCTTGAGGCTTGTCTGTCATCACATAAGGTGTAAAAATAACCAGCGCCTTTGACTGGTGTTGCAAAATTTAAATAGCTGGTTTGGTTAGACTGCTCTGCCAGTAACTAGTTTATTTTCCAGGAATGGTGGGAATGAAGTTTAATATAGCATGAACCTGATGGCTTAGGTTTTCCTTCTTCCCCCATAATTTGTTGAAGAAACTGGTCATTTGAGATGTTTCCACAGGCCACAAAGGACATTTAACTTTACTGAAAGTGTTTACTGTCAACAAAACCCCATTTGACTTTCCATTATGTTCTCAGGCAGGATTAATGCCACCTGTACACTTTCTTGAAAGCTCACAATGGCCCATTATACAGTACTTCTCTTTCTTAGGCCTAAGAGGCAAGGCAGGATATGTCATATGGATGCTGAGAAATTTGCATTTGGTGATTGGAATAAATATTTTCCTCAGGCACATCCTATTTGATTAGACGTTTCCATTGGGAATCTCCTTCCCATGTCTACTTTAAGTGGAATAAATGGCACATTGTTATAACTTCTCCTGTTCTGATAAAGTAAATCACATGTGATCCCATGGATTGATGAAACATAGCTTGCTGTTTATGGGTTGGGGTTACAAATAGCCACTAGATGGCTCAGAAAGATGCTAGAAAAATATGGGCTAAAGTTTTTATTTTGGATTGTGCTGGGAAAGGGTATGCATGGTGGTGTAAGTGAGATAGCTCAAGAAAAGCCCCTAAGACAGGAATAGGGAAGGTGTAGCCCTCCAAATGTTGCTAGAAGGCAAATCCCAGGAGCAGATTTGACCAGTGTAACCAATGGTGATGAGTGATAAGACTTGCAGTCCAAAAACTTTTAGAGTTTGACGGGTTGTCTACTTTGGCTCTAGAATAACCAGCTGAGTTGTGGGGTGTTTTTTTTGTCAAAAAAAAAAAAGAGCTGCATAATAGGCAGGTATCAGAATATTATGCTGTACTTTTGTTCATTCTTCATGCTAGGCTAAAACTTTGCCTGCTGAAGCTTCAATGTTGCCTGTACTAAAGGGACAGGAGCACTGTTGAGGGGCGGTGAATGGCCAAGTTAAATATGCTGAAGTGTTAAGAACCTACTTGTTGTAGACATGTAAATCTTTTCTTGCAATGTACAGCCTCAAGCACCAGTTATATTGTAATAATAAAGTGAAGATTTCACATCCATTTTTTCATTTTGTGTAATTCTGTATTTCATCTGTCATTAGCCACTGCTCCTCCTCCCCAAATAACAAACAAAAAACCCAGAGAAAAACCAGGTATGGTTTAGTTGAAAGAAGGGCAGCCGTCCTGCTGTGTTTAGCTAGGCTTGCCAGCTTTTTACTGGTTCCTGCCCTAGGGACAGCCAGTGCGTCTAAACATTAGGAATGCTGTAAGTCCTTAAGCCACATCTCAGCACACATGACTTCTTCGGTGTGCTGAACTCTACTGCTTCCTTGGTGGAGGTTCTGCACCTTAAGAAGGACAGGACACCATTAGAAAATGTATTTGTATGTTCAGATTAAGCTTCCCTGAAATATTAGCCAGATGTCGTTGAAAATGGAGTGCTTGGATGGGTGGCAACTAAAGAGAAATGACTTTATCAAAGCCACAAAGTTCACCCCCTGAATTCAGGTTTTAGCCCCCCAAACAGTCTTTTGCCACTACACCTGCTCCTATAAGGCAGGGAGATCATTAGTGAAGCTAAAGAACAACCGACTAGCCTGCAGAAGTAAAAGGAAAAGCATATTCAGGCAGCCTCACAATACAATGATGCAGACATTATCCCTTGTATATTTATTGCAAGGAGTTCACAGACAAATGTAAGTAATTTTGATATAGTTAAGAGGCTTTGTTATAGTTGTAGGCTCAGGCCCTCATCCCATTTCCTCTTAATGAAGATGCTCTAGGACAGTGCAACTTGCCCAAGTTACATCACATCTCTCCTGGGAGGCACAGTGGAGAATTGAACTCACAACCTCTGACACTGCAGCCTGGTACCCCACTCATTGAGCTATTCTTCTTTAAGTTAAAGCCCCCCCCCCTCTCTCTCTCTCTCTCTCTCTCTCTCTCTCTCTCTCTCTCTATCTATCTATCTATCTATCTATCTATCTATCTATCTATCTATCTATCTATCTATCTATCTATCTATCTATCTATCTATCTATCTATCTATCTATCTATCTATCTATCTATCTATCTATCTATCCATCCTGCCCAACTGGTGGCAGAGCCAATGTAGTTATATGTTAATTACACAGGAAATGAACTCCATACAAGTAACTTGTGATTGGTAACAAGGTATTTACAAACTTTGTTCTCTCCCTGCTGCTTTATTCTCTTAACACTCCTGTGAGGTAGGTTAGGTCACTGGTTCTTAACCTTGGGTTACTCAGGAGTTTTGGACTGCAACTCCCAGAAGCCTTCACCACCAACTGTGCTGGCTGGGGTTTCTGGGAGTTGCAGTTCAAAAACATCCGAGTAACAAAGGTTAAGAACCACTGGGTTAGGTAAAAGATAATAGCCGGCCCATGTCATCCAGTGGCACTTAAAGGAGGATAGTTCTTTCAATAGCTATTGCCTATGCTTGCTAAATGAAACCTCTGATTAGTGTATACTTCTGAATACAAGATATTAGGGAAAACAATTAACAAAGACCAGGACTTGCACGCTCTTGTCATATATTTCTAAAGGTATTTAATGAGCTGATATTGGAAACAGAATGCAGGCCTTGGATAATACTGTACCTTGGTGTGCTCCAGCAACAGATTTCTTACTTCTGTTTCATTTTTGCAAAAACCAACCCCAACTACCACTTCCAGTTTGCTGAGAATATCTTTTGGCCTGCCTGGAAAAGGATCCCAGGCATCTAAAAGCTTTGTTACATAGTTGTCAGTGTGGTCCAAAAGTACAGCATTCTAGACACAGATATTAGATATCATCTTAAATTGTAAGC
The DNA here is from genome assembly GCF_051106095.1 of Pogona vitticeps. NCBI lineage: Eukaryota > Metazoa > Chordata > Lepidosauria > Squamata > Agamidae > Pogona > Pogona vitticeps. The sequence goes on along the minus strand of NC_135783.1, from coordinate 231,258,219 downwards.
TTATTCTTCTTTTAGTTTGCTCAGACTTTATGTCTTCATGAAGTTTTGCACATTTTATTAACAAAAGGTGATGTGACAAGCATCAGCAGTAAAAAGGATACAAAATAAGTTCAGGACAACCTTGGGAAATAAATAAATAAATATACTACTGCTTGTGAATTATCTATATGTATGAGCTCTGCAGTCTCTTGGTTTTAGATACAGTGGTACCTCACTAGACAATGACCCTGCTAAACAACAAATCCGCAAAACGATGACTTTTTACGAATGACAAAACAGTCATTCCAATTGGCGATTTTCACTTGACAACGATTTGGTCCGTGCTTCACGAACCGTTTGTTCGCAAGACAATTTCTACAGTTGATCGGCAGCTTCGCAAAATCGCTGCCCTGTGTTTTCCAGACCCATACTTCGCAGAACAGCCATTTTTACAGCCGATCGGCACTTCGCAAAATGGTTGTGCTGTGGGTGATCTTTGCAAAATGACGAGGCATTTTCCCCATTGGAACACATTAAACGGGTTTCAGTGCATTTCAGTGGGGAAACTGTTTTCGCATGACGATGATTTCGCTAAACAGCGATTTCTATGGGACGGATTATCATCGTCATGCAGGGCACCACTGTACATTCTTACAATAGCCACCCTAGGAAGGCAGACAAAAAAGACATAAAGGTGGGGCAGACAAAAAGGCCAGTGATCCAGTTCTTGGATTCATTGCCCATGCAATGTCTCTAAATCGCAACTCAGATTGTTCTTCATAATTGGCCAGAGCGGGCAGAGCTGATGGTAACAGAAGTTTAAGAACATCCGAAAGGCCACAGGTTATCTGACTGTGGTTTAGATTTAATTTAGATTTCCAGTGTTCACTGGTGGAGAATGGCCTATCTTTTTTCCTATCTGAAGTGCTACAGTATTTGTTTTTTTTAATGAAATTGTTAAGTAATTATGCTAAGTAAATTATTGTTTCTCTTGCTTCACAGATGAATTTCCTTTCAGATTTACTTACCTCTAAATCATTACATTATTTTCCCCCTGTGAATTTTCCCGTCCTTCTCAGATCCCTAAAATAAATTCCAATTTTCTTTTCACGTAGGACTTTGTAGACCTGGCTTTCTTTGTCAGAGATCAGGTTTACCGCAGACTGTGTAGACTAGGCCTCTAGCCTCAATATGGAGGAGAAGAGAGAATCAGCATCCAAATGAAAGGCTAGTCTACCCACAATTTGGGTAGACTTGTTCTTTCCTGTCAGAGAACAGGTATACCCAGGGCTAAATAGACCAGCCTCAAAAGCCAGTGCATAAACGTATAAGCTATGCTGGACTATTTGTTTAGTTTAGGTTGTGTGTGTCAATCACACTTCTAATTTGTTTTTGTTTCTATAGCTCTGACAGTGCTGCTGACCTGTGCAAAGAAGTGGAGATGCTCAGGGCTATCATTACTTCTTGTGTTATTTCCATGGCATGAAAGTTGATTTGGGGATACATTTGGAGAATGTTTGCCCCTGAAGTCGGAGTATCTAATTATGGCTCCAGCTCAGTATCCTGAATGTGAAGCAGACACTGCCCCCCCCCCCCACTTCTCCTAGGCTTTTAACAGCACTCTGGCAGGCATCATTAAACAGGTGCAACTTTGCCCCTCTGTTTATTTCCATGCCAAGAGAAGCTTAGTTTCACCTGCTTAGATTCTGCGTGCTTGGCTGCTGTTAAAGACACCGGAGCGAGACCAGCAGGAAAAGTGGCCAATCCTAATATAATGTCACCATTTATTAAGAAAATTCCAGAGGAATTTGTAGGCCAGACACGTCATCCCATAATATTCCTAAGAAAAGCATACAGCTTCCTGCAGTATTCTTCAAATGAGTAAAATAGCTATCTGTGAAAATAAACAAGGAAGGGAGTGGCAAGAAATCACTGCACAGATTCAACATTGCTCAGAGATGTCAGTCACGCCCTCTTCTAGAGTACAAACTACTAACCTTTCATTCCAGCACAGGGCTGTGCAAGGTAATGAATGAGTAGTGCAGCTTAGGAATCTAATTCAGTATTCCTGAAAATTAAAGTTTGAAGACACACAACCATAACCTTAATTAACAATAATTACTGGAAGCAACTAAGGCAGAGTAATATAAATAATGAAACACAGCATCAGTGGACTTCATGGTGGAAGTGCTTATACTTCATCATGGGTATCTCAACTGGGAATGATTACAGTTACCCTCCCTATTCTTGGCAGATCACCTGCAATGTGAAGCAGAAATCTAGGAGGTGGACTCTTGCATCCCGTTGCCATGCACATGACAACCACCTGATTTTTTTTTTGTGTGTGTGTGCATATTAAGTAACTGTAAAAAGATACAAAAGCCTCCATAGAGGAAGAAGGTAGCAATATTGTGGCTTGTTTTTTTCCCTGAAAACAGCTGCCCCAGTGGGCACAGCTTTTCCTTGCACATCATATCGCTGATGGCAAAAGCTGACCCTGTCCAGTTTCTGCCCAAGAGGTAACCATTCCTTGTGACTGATACGCACCTTGTAATTATAATACACATATATGCATTTTGGTACTCTTTTATTTGTGGCATTCACGAGTGATGTACTGTATCCGGAATTCACTGTGTTTTTAAAACTGTGCTTGCTAACATGGCTGGCCCCAGGCGCCAGATCTGGTTCCTTCTGGAGGTTCTTCACAACAACTGCCATGAGTGGTCCCGTGGCCACCTGGGCTGGGGCTGCTGGAAAGAGTAGCCCAACATTTGGAAGGCATTAGTTGAAAAGGGGTACCCTCAGGCGAATTAAATGGCAACTGCAGGGAAAAGTTGTGCTTGGGAGAACCCTAAATTGTGACCCAACAGCAACTTGAGCCAGCTCCGACTGCGGACTTTTCACCAGCCCCTGCCATTTTAACAAGTGCCTGAAAAGCAACGCTTTGAACGATCCACGCCGTTTTAGTGGATCTGGTGCTGTCGCAGGATTGCCAAGGCCAGGTCCTTGCTTTAACCAGCCCCCACCAACACCACCAGGGATTCCCCTTCAGCAACACGTCGAGGAGCCACAGCGAGTTCTCTACAATGATTAACCCGCTGCCCTTAATCAGCTTCACTTGTTGATTTCCGCATAGGCAACAGCTACGAAGGGGGAAAAAAAAAGAACTCAGCGGGTTAGCAATACAGTACGGGCAACCAGAAGCAGCGGAGGCAGCCAAGCAGCCCTTCTGCTCCGCAGGCGAAGAGCAGCGCCGGGCGCGCTATCCCGCGGCGGGACCGCGCAAGGGGGTTGGCGGCGGCGGCGGCGTTCCTGCGCCCGGCAGCGCCCCCAGCGGGCTGTGCCCGGATCCGTCCTGAAAGATCGCCCGGGGAACACTCCACCACAAGTTGCCCAGAAAGCAGCGCCCAATGGCGCTGAAGGGGCATGGAGGACACCTGTGGATTTCTTTCTTTCTGGACCTCACAACAGCGCCCTCGACGGCTTGCGGCGAGAGATTTTCGCTCGGAAAACCGTAGCTTTCAAAAGCAAAAGCGTGCTCGGCATCCGCCTGCTTGATTAACCGCGACGCTTGTAAGAGGGGCCAGTTGCGGTTTGTTTCTCGAGGAGGCTGAAGAATCCCCTCCTTGGGCCATGTTTTGGCTACAAAGGAAAGCGGCGCGGTTTGTAGTCGGTGTGTATGTGTGTGTGGGGGGGTCCCCTTCTTTCTGCTCGGGCGTGTTGCATAAGCAAGCAGGGAGAGACAGATAGCCTCCAGCTGGGCTCAACCGGAGGACCCTCCCCCTTTGCCCCAGAGCTCCTCCTCCTCCTCCTCCTCGTCCCTCCACCCCCCCTTCTCTCTCTTGCCCGAGGTAGTTTTCTGCCTCCCGCTCGGGGAAGGCAGTGAGGCGGCGGCGGTCGGGAGCCCGCCGGGGTGGTGCTGTGTGGTCTGGTGGCTGACGGCCATGCCTGCCCCCGAGGCAGCATGAAGGGTGGGAGGCACGCGTACGCCAGCACGCCTTGTCTGGGCTGGTTCCTCTCCAAGTGCTGCTGTTGCTTTCCGGCGTGTAAAGGTGAGTGGCTGCCGAGGTCGGGGGTTTGGGTTGGTTTTCAATTGGAAGCAGCAGCAAAAGGCCAGCGGGGGGCTTTCCTTGAACCCCGAAGGTAGAACTGCTCGCCTGCCGTTCGTTCCTTGGGCGAGATGAACCTGGAAATGAGTAAGCCTTTGCTTTTTCCCCCCTCGCCTCCCAAGTGGGATCCGGGTGCGGTCAAACTTTGTTTCTCCCACAAGGAGAAGGCTTTGCATCGGTGCTGCTAACGTTCGTGCTTTTTTCTTTTTCTTTCCTAAACTGAGAGGGTGGAGAAGGGGCTCCGCCGGGTGGTTTCCCGCTCCTGCGAACCTTTTAGTGCGTCTCCACGTCTCTTTCCGTATCTTTTCCAGTGTACAGTACAGTATTTGGCTCGAGGGGGGATCTTTTTCCCCTCTTCCACAGCTCTCTCCCCCCCAACACACACACGTTAAGGAAATACAACCGCCAGTCTTGGTTATGCCTCTCCCCCCCCCCCCCCCCGTGTTTGGAAGCAGTACGTTTTTCATGGCTGTTTTCGCCACGTGCTTTAAAACAAGCTATGTGTTTCAAAGGATTTTAGGGTGTTAAAAGGACAGAGACCCATTGACCACAGTGGGATTTCTCACTGGGCAGAGTTGAGCTGTTCGTGTCCCACAACTGCAGATCTCATGCAGTGGTGTGTAATCATTGAAGAAGAAAGTTAGTGATTTGATTTATCATAGCTGTGTTTGTTTATTTATGTTTATTTCTTTATTTTGTCTCATTTATAGGCCGCCTTTCTTCCAAAGAGGGGACTCAAAGCAGCTCACAGTGTTTTAAAAAAAAAGAATTAAAAAACACAATTTATCTATTAAAAAATAAAATGGACTCTTAATAACGATTACAATATATAAAATGACTGTATGCATTAATAAGTAAAGCTCTTGATATTTATATCACTCTTGTTAGTTTATAACTTCATACCATACATATGATGAAGTGGCTTGCAGTCCATGAGCTTATTAGTCTTCAAGGTGCCATAAGACTCTTTGCTGTTTTTGCTTCATTAAAGTAACACAGCTGCACCTTTGAGAGTGAGCGTTGAAAATTCTTGTGAGCACAATTGTGTAGTCTTCAGTTATCACTGAACAGAAATCCGTGCTTAAGAAATTTTGAGAAATACAGAATTTCTCAGAATAAGTTTCTCCTATAAATATTAACATTTAAAATCCAGAACACTTTGGGGAAAGCTTAATATGAATAAACAAAACATTTCTTCTTAGTCACTGAAGTCAACAAAAATTCAGCAACAGTATATATTCCTGCTCTTCCCCCCCCCTCCAACTTCAGTATCCTTAGAAAATATGGTATTAAGATCCATTTTTGTCCAAAACTACAGGATACAAGGATCAGGTATTAGTTATGTTCAATAGTCTTCTCCAGTGCTGGTCTTACTTGGCTTTGCTAAGTACCCTCCAGTTATTGTAAACAATGACTATTGGTATTTGTAAAATACTTCCTAGATTTGGCCTCTCAAGGATTTGTGAAAAAGGCCATCCTTCCCTGTTCCCCAGAGGACCAAGTGAGATTGACGCGTTGAAGACCCCACTTTGTGTGCAACACTGTCTTTGTGGTGCTCATGGCTGAATTAGGGCTATGGTGTTCATATTACCTCAACAGTCTCTAAACAGAAAGGCTGTTCTTCAGTTTCCACTTTCACCTTTTCTGCTCATGTCAAAGATCTGCACGCAACCCCTTTCTGTCTGTCAGTATCCCCAGAAAACAATTTCCCCTTGCGTGATTCTTTTGCAAATAACTGTTGAGGTACAAGGACAGAAGGAAGGAAGGAAGGCAGAGAGCAGTTTCCATTCCCAGCATTAGTTTTCTCCAGCCTTGGGACTATTGCCTTGGTAGTTTGCCCATCTCATCTCTGTCTGTCATCACCGTGAACCTATCCTCCATTGCTGCCTGTGGATTTCCAACCATGGGGATTGGTGGCATCCAGACTTCCAATTTAGCAGTCTTGCTCAGGTACTGAAAACTCTTGGTTGTGGATTCCTTTATTTAGCCAGTCTATCTAATAATCAGCCTTCCTCTTTTCCTACTGCTTTCAACTTTTCCCACCATTATTTTCTTTTCCATTCAGACTGGTCTCATAATATGCCCAAAGTATGATAGCCTCATTTCAGCCATTTTTGCTTCTCAAGAGAGTACAAGCTTGTTTTCTTACTGGCCCGTTATATATGCTGAGAGAATTTATGCAGGATAGTTGTGGAAATACGTACTGTACTCGATAGATTTTCTACATGGTTGTGACTAAAGATCCTGTCTGCTCCAGTCAATGCATATCCTGGGTGTCCAGTGTTGGTAGGGCTTTCCTCCACGGAGATGTGTAGCAAAATGGCAGATATGTCTTTGCCATATACAGTATTATAATATGTGATAGAATCATAGTTGGAAGGGGTCTACAAGGCCATCAAGTCCAACCCGCGGCTCAATGCAGGAATACAATCAAAGCATATCTGCCAGGTGATTATCTCAGTTTTTCTTCAATGCCTCCAGTGTTGGAGCACTCACCGACTCCCGAGGTAACTGATTCCGCTGTCATACTTCTCTAATAAGTTATGTGCTGTTTTCAACACAAGTACTATTATTGTGTGACATCACAGGACATTTTTTATCAGGTCAGTATCTGAACAAGTCCTTTGAAACATATGGTTAGAAAGCCTTTATTTAAAATGCTGATCTTTTGCCCTGGTCTATAAGCTGTAAATGGGGATAGGGGCAACAGAATCTAAGAAAACAATTCAGAAAGAAAGATATGCTGATTTCTGGTCTTCCCAAAGACCCATGTGTGTTATATATGGGCCACCAGGAATATATTTTTCCTCTAGCTGTGGTAAAAGACGGCTGCCTTTATAGAAACTTGACCTCTCTGATCAAACAGTTTAGCTGTTTGCATTTCACCCAGTTCTTACATACAGTAATTATTCTATTACATTTTTATAAGAAATACTAGGCAATTAATGATGCTGTCTGTGCCACCCTGGCACTTCAAATGCAAAATCTAGTGTACGCTTTCGTTGTTATAAACCATTCTGAATTCTGTTTATATAATATACAAGTTGGTAGCCACGTGAATAGGGTTCAAACAGACAGAGTTCAGAATGGATCCTTACCTGCTGTTTCATTGGGCCATTCCAAAGGTCACTGTGAGTACAGATTTTATTAGATAAAACACAATTGCGCTCCCAGATGTCTCAAGCATTTTTGCCAGTTGTTTCCCAGAGCATTAGTAGATAAGTGGATGCAGTTTCATTGGGGAGAAGGGGAAGCCCTTGCATTATAGAATAAAACAGTTTGAAAGAGACCATATGGTGGAGTGGGTGCGACATACACGGGTCTAAATTTCTTCGTGTTCGGATGCTCTCATACATTAAGATATATATCCTCTCCCAAACAATCCAGTAATATCTGTCTTAGAATGATGTTAACTCTTAATCGTAAGGTTCTCTCAGGTATTAGTTTTGCCTCAGCTTTGAGGAGACAAGAGCACTTTCTCTGAGGTGGCCTGAAGGCCAGTGAGAAAGAACACATCCTCATTTTCGTTTGCTAGAGATTGGAAATAAAACCATGTAACCTATTAATAAGTCAATCATTTATTTATCCCAAATCATAGTTTTGGGAAATGGAGATAGGCTGACATTAAACTAACGCCCGTGCTCTGGTTTGTTGACTGTAAGAAATGCATAAATTTTTTTCCAGTCCTGTATGTGGCCATAGATGGACCTGGAAGGAGACATATAGAGGCTCTTGTGTGCAAATAGTAAAAGTTACAGGCCCTTATCTATACAATGTGGTTGCATTTGGAGATTCCTTAAAAGCTCCTTCAGTTTGTTGGCTACTTCGATTCTCCCATGACCTTGTTCCTTAAAATGAAGGTTGAGATAAGTGGGGTTATGGTTACTACTACTCCATCAGCATTTAAAAAATAATCTGAAGCAAAGTAGAGAAAATGTGAAAGCAATTCCGGCCCCTCAAAGAATGAAGACCTCATTAGCTCAAGATTGTGCTCCCTTTCCCACAATATCCTACTTCGCTGCTTTCCTTATTTCCTATCAAACAAAAAAAAAATCTCTAAGAATTGGACAAGAACTGGTGCTTAAATCTGAGGTTTCAAATGTTGCTTAAAATATTATGTTTCCAGAAATAGGCCTGCATTCAGTTATCTATGACATCTCAGTGTGCTGCTATAGATACCTGCCAGGTGGAACATCATCTGACCCTGCTGCTGTTCCTGAGCCCATTCTTTGTTAAATCCTCTGAACATATGTGCTGCTCTTCATTTATATGGTGGGAGGGAGGGGAGCGTCTAAACTTTTACAGAACTGCTCTTAAGAGACTCTTGTTGGTCAGAGTGAGTGTGGATAATACCGGTTCAGTCTGCACCATTTCACTAGTTTAAATTGCCTGTACCAGAAATTGTTGTTAGGCACGAGGAAAAAAAGACCATAAGGTTTCTGCAACAGGAAGTGGACAAGCAGGGGGGGCCTTTCCAGGGCATGGACCACCTAGAGTCAGGAGACTCAGGCAGCCTGCACTCAGGGGTAACCTAGGTTTATGGGAACTCGCCATGAGAAGGTCTGGATCTGGGGCAAGGCCAGCCCCAAATACAGATCATGCTTCTGCACCATTATAGGCACACACCCCCTTTGAAAAGAGATGATCATTTTCGCTGAGTTCAGTAAAGTGTGGTACTATTTTATACCCACTTCCTGTGTGTTGCCTCGTTATTCCAGGCTGGCTGGGCAATGACTAGTTGATACACAATGGTAAATTGTTTTTATTTAACTATTTGTAGAATAAAAGCATTGATAAACTTTAAAATAAAGAACTGAAACTATAATTTATTTATTTAATATCCTTACATTGTATAGTGCATATCCATTGCAGCTTATTAAATGTTTAGCTCTTTAAAATGTTCAAAACTCTATTTTAATGGTTGAAGAACTACAGCAGTATGTAATTAAAAGATAGAGAAGGTATGTCTGCAGAACTGTTGCTAGCAACATTGTTTCTGTGTCATAATTGTCATATACTGTATTAGTAGCACAGATTTCCTTTATAAGGCTATATATTGTCCTGTGACTGATTGTATTTAATTTTGATAAGGAATTCCAAGCCTTTTTTTAAAAAAAAGACCAGTATTTCTGTATCTCTGTAAACATTCTGCTTTTAGACCTCATGGTTTTATCATTGTAATCGGCAGCTGCTACCTTGTTGGTTAAAATTATTTTTCCTGAAAGTGGCAGTTTTATATCACTATAGAAAACTGTGGTCATAGTCTGGAGAAATAAAAAGAGCAGTATATGAGAACTTGGGGTAAAATTCTTCTAACCCCCCCCCTCTTTTTAACTGAAGCTCCTCCTTGTGATTCACATGTGAAGTAAGACAATTCACCTTCTGTTGAATAAAGCATGCATTTGTGTTTGTAGAACTGCTGATACAGATTTTGTTTTAGTTCTAATTCAGTTTCTTCTATTTATATTCCACCTTTCCCTTGAGGAAGCACGTGGTGGCATATCAGTTCCACGCCACTGGAAACCACCATATGAGGTTGGTTCTACTGACATAGCACAGTGTCACTCAGTGAGTTCTGTGCCTGAATACAAATTTCAGTTTACCTCTCCCTGGTGGTCAACTCGCATTCTAACTTGCTGCATCACAAAACATTGTCTTCATTGGAAATAGAATTTAACTTTGCTGACTTTGGTCCAACTTTTAATCCAGAGAGCTTTACTTCAACAAATTTGGAGTTCCATATGGTGTTCATTGGGAGGGACGTGGTGACGGTGTGGGTTAAACTGCCGAAGCCTCTGTGCTGCGAGGTCAGAAGACCAGCAGTCGTAAGAGCGAATCCACGCAACGGAGTGAGCTCCCGTCGCTTGTCCTAGCTCCGGCCAACCTAGCCATTCGAAAGCATGTAAAAATGCGAGTAGATAAATAGGTGGGAAGATAATCAGCGCTCCATGTGTAGTCACTCTGGCCACATGACCACAGAAACTGTCTTCGGACAAACACTGGTTCTACGGCTTGGAAAACGGGGATGAGCACCGCCCCCTAGAGTTGGACGTGACTGGACATTTGTCAAGGGGAACCTTTACCTTTACTTTGGTGTTCATTGGGAGATACTGAATCAAGCACTCTCTTTCACCCTCACCTAGTCCACAGGGTAGCTGTGAGGAAAAAATAAGCAACACTGAGTTATAGATCTTGTCACTTTGAGCATCCTAGTTTGAAGCTTTGCCATAGCATAAATTTGCCATCTACCTTTGAACCAGAAATTCTTTGTTGAAGCTCAGTTCTAGTTTAACCTCAATGTGCATTTGAAAACTTGTGACTCTGTCATTGCTATGCATGTTTAAAAAACAAAACAAAAAAGAACCTTTCAGAACAAGGACGTTTCTTGCACTGGCCAAGGCACATGTTTGCCTGAAGGAATTCCAAGAGTTTTCCACAACATCTTGAAATAGGCTTGCATGTAATCATTCTAAGCACAAGCCATGGATATATGCTACTTACAGATTTAGAATCTTTGCATCTTGGTTAGCTTGCCAGTCATGTAGAACTTCCTCTGTAGCAATAGCAAATAACTAATCAGGACCTGTGAACATAGCCAAGTGGAGGTGTTTCAACTTGAAAAATTCTCATTTTACCTTACAATGTGCTGGATTTTCTATGGCCATTTAAAGAGAATTATTTTTAAAAATCGTATGTGTCTACTCAAAGAACAGTTACCCGCAGCAACCTGTTATTTTCCAATTCCTACTAGTTCCCTACAGTTCAGAAAGATATAACTCAGGGGAACTTCTCAGCTACAAACTGTTCTCTTGTTTTCACCTTCTTTTCCCAGGGTACAAGTTGTAGCAAGGGAAGAAGCAAAAGCTAAGTTCTCTCCCCAAGCTGCTTGCTCTCCACAGTGAATTCTTCTGAACTTGTTTGTGCCAGTGATAATTCAGGCGGACTCCATTAACCAGGTTGAAATGAATAACTTACATTTCCAAGAGTCATCAGTGTTGCTTTACATCAGCATGGCTTTGACATACAATGTCAACAGTGTAGCTCTTCTCAGTGTAGCTGTTCAACAGTGTAGCTCTATATATGCTCAGAAGCTTTTAGTATGGAGCAAAATTTGGAATACTGTATAGGCGTTAAGGAAAGGAGGCTGAAAAACTACAGCTCCCAGTTTTATTTTTATCTGTGGGAATAGTTCAAGGAACCTTTAGCTTTATCCTGTCCAGGGTAATAAATCAACTGTCAAGTTTGCCGAATAGGGAGCAGAAAGAAACCTCACCACCAAGAAGGCTGATGCTCATTGTCATAAGGCAAATCAAAGCTCAGAGGAGACTTTAGCCACCTTGGGAGAGAAAGGTGGGATAGAAATATTTTAAATAAATTTGGCTTGATTGTAAAGAGGTAGGGATTTATGAACTGGCGTTCACTTCAAGCACTTCATCCATTTCTGGAAATCTTACAGATAAGTCAGTCTCAGTACAGTTCTCCATTTGGTCGTTTCTTTTCTATGCTGAAAGTATTGTTACATGTGTAAACTACACCTCTGAACCATGATGGATTTCTGGAGTTTCCTCTCATACTAGGCTTCAGTCTATTCACCAGAATATGTAGAATAAGTGTTAAGATGAAGGTTCACACCATTAATACTCCATAGGTTCCTGTTTCCCATCAGATACATCGAGGAATCTACAGTATTTCCTGAAGAGAAAAAAGTCAATACTCTGCCACATCCTTTTATTTTCATTCCAGAGCAAAGAAAATTCTTGCTTACAAACCTCTCTTACTTCTTTTCCTTTATGTGGTGGGGAAAAAGAAAGAGGAGTCTTATCCGTCCATTACTTGGGATCTTCTCAGGCCATCTCTGCTTCCATTGAAATAAATTGCAAGAAAGTTACTGTTTGTCTCCTATCCTTTAGGAAAAAAATTTAATGCACTAATAGCTCTGCATCTAGAAAATCTCAGTCAAGAATTGCAGGATCAACAAATTTCTTGCAGTTGGAAGCACTGAACATCTCCACACACACCCCAGTGCAGTAAGATCCAAAATTAAGGTATGGAGCATATTAGCAAATATAAGCATTTGGGAAAGTGCTGAATGAAAATCAAGATTATAGCCATGCAGTCACAGGACTGCAACTTCCTCAAGCTGAAGAATATGAAAGGCCATTGTTTGGAGAATGCACTGGCTGATGTGTGTTCTCAGTTCTGCACCATGGCATAGAACTGTAGACTTTTGATATGGGTAACTGTTAAAAAAGAAATAGAGCATTTAAAATGTGCATTTATTGGAATATCCTTAAAAAGGTTGATCAAAGGAGGTGACCTTTTAAGAAATACTAAATGAATTCTAAATTTGGAAGACTTCCATCACAATGCAAGCTGTTTGTTACAGTGATGCCTAAAGACAAAATAAATGGGAAAAGAAGTGCAAGAAGGAAATGGTGAATGCTGGAGGCATTCAAGAGAAAACTGGGCAACCCTTTGTCAGATCCACTTTGATTTAGATTCCTGCATTGAGCAGGGGGGTTGGACTCAATGGCCTTATAGACCCCTTCCAACTCAATTATTTTATGATTCTAAAAACCTGGGTGACTGGCTTAGATTCAACATAACGTCACTATTTAGAGCTGCCACATCCAGAGTCAGAACAGCCATTGTGATGTCCAGTCTCTGGTAGAAGAGACAGAAGAGGGAGTGATCTATTCCTTTTCCATTTAATTTACCTTCTCAGATTGTTCATTTGTTATCCCTCAAGCAATTTAGGGTCTTCCCAAGATGTTCACTGCCCTTTGCTTTGATTTCCTTCACATGGAGGCATTCCTTCCTGTTTATGCCTCTTCCTTTCAAATTTGATAAATGACAAATCACAGTAGCAGTGAAGCCCCCCCCCAAAAAAATCAGCTGTTGACACAATCAGGAGATTGAGGCATTAAGAAATATCCCCCAAGCATATATGCCAGGGACCGTCTATATCATTGACCCGGACCATACCTTGGTCATGGGGACATGGGCCTTCTCAAGGTGCACCAACTGGATTGTAGTGAGAATTTATCTCAGCTGTTTATAAATCAATTTATTTAATGTAAGGCCACTTTAAAATGGGAAAATCTTTCATCTTAGTTAACATATTAATATGTTTTTATAAGTATGTAAAAGTTGAGGTTGAGAAGTTAACATATGCAGAAATAACCAGTTCATGGCTGAATTTAAAATTTGGTTCCAACATATGTACTAATTTGTTGTTCTTGCCGCCTCTGACCTATGGGGATGCTGTGAATGAGAGATCTCCAACATGTCTTCAACAGCCCCACTCAGCTCTTGCAAACTCAAGCCCATGGCTTCATTTTCTTTTGAGAAGTTTAGAAAATACATCACGAGGACCTCCTTCTAGTTTGCTACAGCAATATGTTTTAATAAGCAAAAAAGCAATAGACGTGACTATTTGCAGTGTGCTCTCTGTACCAAGTGCCATACTGATAATGGAGCTACACTGAATTATTAAAACAGATTCTGTGAAAGTGCCAGAGAAAGTGCATGCTGTGGATGAGAGCAGTGATATGGGAGATGTTCTTAACAGTATTGGGGTCTAACTTTGAAAGATGGGAAATATCATCATCATCATCATAGGACTGCAGTGTTGGAAGGGATCCTATGGATCATTGATGCTTCTGTCAAGGAGGCACAGTGGATTATTAAACATTAGCAGCCTGTGCTACCTAAGCAGGTTATGTAAGAAATGAGTGTGAAAGCAAATATTGCAAAAAGTGTTCTGTGATTGATACAAAGAAAAGGTATACCGAGTATGAGACCTTTGGAATGATAGATTAGATGGTTGTTTAACTGCTTTGCTGTTCCTGGCTGAACCCCAAGGGTTGTGATGGGAGAAAGAAAAAAAACTCTGATACATTGCCAGAAGAATTTAGATGGCAGAAGACCTGAAACTCTGACACTTGAAAGAGGATGTAATGTTAAGAATGTTTGTTGAAGCATCGGCACAACCATGGAACAAAACCAAGTTAACAATTCTCCAGATCTTCAGATTCAAACAGGTGTATGGAGAATTGCTATCCTATGACCTAGCTCTTATTATTACATTGAATATATCTATACAGTTTTGCTACAGATGTGGGCAGGAGACCACTTACAAGCCTGAAAGCTCTTCTGCTTCCCCAAAGAAAAATACTACTGCCAATAAGGCAGTTTACAACTTGGAGAGAAAGCAGGCTAGAATGCATCCTTGACATGCCAGTTTTCTGTGTGGACAAAATTTATTTTAATGAGAATACAGGCAGAATTCACAACCAAACACAGGTTTGCCATTCCGGTGAGAACTAGAGCGTTGGTGTATCCTGAATTATACACTTAACCAAATGAAACTGCGTAATGTGTTTTGGATAGGACAAGAGGGCCCTATTATGTTACTGCTAGTTATCAAGAAATTTAGGATCAGTTCAAAACCAAGCTGTAATAGCAGCTCGTTTGTCCTTCCATGAAACTGTGACCGTGACACTAACTGGAAAGGTTATTGATCCCTGGTGCTTCCCATGCTGGGAAGCACAAAAACATTCTTATAAGGTAAGCTATGGGCCTGCAGACTTTATTTAATGTTTTCCATTTCAGTTCTAAAGCAGAGAACATAATCGAATCAGCTAGTGTGACATTCTCTTTGGCTGGGGAAATTATGGTGAGTATTAAGAAGCTTGAACAAGTTTGTCAGGTTCCCTTGTGCTTCCTGAATGATAACTATGAGGAAACAACTGGAATTATTCAGATGTGCTTGTCTTGTGAAAGCCCTTCATACCAACTGGTGGTGGTTGTCTCACTCCTCAGATTGCAACAACTTAGGTGTTTTTATATAAAACCTTATATAAGAAAGAAGCTTCATTTGTGGGAGAAGAGCAAAAACATGCAAAGCAAGTAGTTGAGTGGAATGCTGTCGAACAAGTGATGGAAGAGTCTCAAAAGCTCGTATGGTTTTCCATGCCAAAAGGAGACAAAGAGCTGACACTTCGTGTTCCTTACTATTATTCTCCACTCGAATGTATGCTTGTGAATGAATCAATACAATATTATGTGGCAAACCTGTAGTTATACATGTATGTATGAAATTGGAGTATTAAATACTCCAAAATAAGGCTGCAGATTAACAGTTGCTGTGTCAGCTAATTGCTTTCCTTATAAAGTTGTGGTTACTGACCTGTACTGAGAGTTTCTTGTGGGGGCAAATGTAAAATGTAAGAAATATTTGTGTTTTTTGTTGTAATAAAATTCATCTGTTGAGACTGCACTTTGACAGGTATGACTATTGTCAGGGTACTGTCTCTTTAATTTCTTCACCCAAAGCCATAATCTTCCAAAAATTCTCCTGCCCAAGTGTTTTATTTACCACTACTGATAGAAAGATATAGGCACCTATAGCTTTGTAAGAGTAAATATCAAGATATTTTTACTCAAAAGTTTCAAAGTAATACACTCTGCTTACAACATATACCTGTTGTTGCTGTCATGTGCCATCAAGACACCTTTGACTTATAATGATAAGTGACCTCCAAAATGTCTTAACAGCCCTTACTACTCTTGCAAACTGACAGTTGTGAGTTTATTGTGTTAGTCCATCTCATAGTTGTTCGTCCTCTTTTCCTGCTGCCTTCAACTTTTCCAAGCATTACTGGCTCTTCCAGTGAAATACGATTTTTCATGATGTGCCCAAAGTACAACAGCCTTACTTTTGTCATTTTTTTTCTAGAAAGAGTTTGGGCTTATAAATCTTTAAATGTGTTCTGTACTGGTAGATAATTTTCAGATTTTAAGAAATTATAACAGCTATTGTTTTGGTAGCATCAGGGTTTGTGTTATTGTAGTTTCCAGTTTCATTGCCATCATGCAAGGGAATTGAAGATAGGAGCCCATTTTGGATATTGGTAGATCTAAGTAGTCACTTGCTCTCAATGAGCTCCTGTTGAGTTATAATAGAGCAAGCTAATAAGCATACTTTCTGTGAGCTTACTATGGCACTGACATTCTCTACTACTAATTAATTAAAGATTTTCTGGCCACTAGGTATCATAAACATCTTTTTTTGCATTTATTCTTCTCCATCATAAGACTAACCTTGGAGTTTGTGTTGTTACATTTTAATATATTGTTCAGTAATATTGAATTTTGTAATTATTCAATAATACATATTCAGTAATGTCCTACTTTTTCATAATTTGTATTAATAACTGCTCATGTGATTAAAAACATGCCAATTTAAAATTACCTAAACTACAGTAATTATGTTTTATTCATAATTGTGGGGGGTGCCACCTCTAATGTAATGTAGTAATGTACCTTCATATCAGATAAATGGAAAAAAAGATGAAAGCATTTTAAAGAGATAGGCTTAGCAGCCAACTGACTGTACGATGCTAATCCCAACTTTTCTGTTAGCTTTATGATGGTTGCCTTGGAATAGCATCACTGTCTGGATGAATTCTTCTTTAATTCTTTGACTGAAAGATCTTCCAGTCTGATATATGCTGTAATCAAATGCCTTTCAGTATTCTACATAGGATAAACTAGATAGACTTTGTGGAAGAGAGTAAATTGACACAAATCTGACACCAATCATGAAATGTACAGAAAATAGTATCAGAACACTTCTAATATCACCGGATAGCTCTCACTATCTCAAAGTGAGTACTGTAGAAGAGGAGAATTTCAAGAGAAGAGACAGCTGAGTACAGTGATTAATTCCAGTCTACTCCTGTTTGGGGTGTACAGTACAAGAAATGATTTCCAAAGTGCTGCGAGATATGACAGGTCACTCTTGCTTTCATCTAGAGCAGGCAGTCTCCTAAAAGCAGAAGCTATTGCTTTAGTACCTTATCGATGCCTAGCTGATTTGTCTATTAATTAACAAAAATACTGATGGCAAGATGTTTATGCTGATCAACGTTCTGAAAAAGTTTATGACTGGCATTAATAACACAATTGTCACTTTCTGCATCACATTTCACTTTGATCCCATCCCTATTGCCATTTCCCTGTTGTATAAATCTTGGCCTAAATACCTTCTTCCTTGCATCTGAAGAAGCAGATTGTAACAAGAGCAAACTGACAACATTATTAAAGTTTCAGAATTCATTCCCAGCTGACCAAAAATGGTCAAGATTGCATAACATGCTCAGATAATGCCAACCAAGAAATGGTTGAGAAATGTAACTTCTTCTTCATGGTCTGTGTGAATACACACTAATGGGCTAATTCGCGCCTGTGCAGAGTGTTCTCGGAACCTTCTAGAACTCAGGCATATGGTACCAGGACCTCCCCCACACTGCCTATAACCTCACCCCAGCACTGAGCACCTCAGTTCCGTTTCTGCCACCGCTGTAGCAGCATCTCGGAGCTTTCACACAGTGTTCTTTCCTTTTCCTCATTCTACTGCTTCGACCTCCTGGTTTCTGCGACTGTTGATGATTCGTTTGGTTTGTGAGTTTGGCAAAGAAAGCATATAACTGGCTTATCTTTTTGTTTGTGGGCTTGTTTATGGCCTCGTCAGGCCCCTTCAAACGTTGCTCCTCTTGTCTGAATAAAGTTCCCCTTTCGGACGGACATTCCCAGTGTTTATTTTGTCTAGGAGAGCAGCACCAGCCAGCTTTGTGTGCTGTTTGTAAAGGATTTACCAAGCTGGCTTTAAAACAGAGGCTCCAGTGTTTGTGTTCGTTTTTGTGGGAAAAAATCTCTCTGCCCATCCCGAGAGCCGCTCATGGAGCCGCCACAGTCTACTCTGGTCGAGACTTTGTCAACTGCAGCCTCTTCACCCAAACGGGCTAAAAAATTGGCAAAAGTGTCTTCTTCGGGCTCAAAGTCGACAGCCTTTGCTTTGGTGCCAAAAAAGAAGAGGAAGTTTCCGCAGGAGCCCTCGGACGCTTCACCTGTTGTCTTGCCATCTCCACTGCCTTGACCCCGACCGCAAAGAGACTCTTTGGGCCCAAACGGGCCGTCGGAAGATGAAGATATGTCCGGCTCCAGGCTGCCAGTCACACCATCTCCACACCTGTCCCTTTCCCCAGATTGGGCGGAGGTTCAGTTGGTGATGCAAGTTAGTCCTGGCTCTATACCAGGCTCAGTGTCGAGACAGGTGTCTCCCATATCCACCTGCATCTCTAGCCAAGATGCCTAAGAAGAAGGCACCTGGAACCGGTGTCCAAGCCCAAGAAATACCACCACTGGTGCCTCTGGCCGGAAGGTTTCTCCCCTCGTCGAGACCGTCCCAGATCTTGCTGGGATGACTACAGGAATTTTCTCGAGCCCGAAGACTTAGGGTTCAGCCAGCATCGATATCAAGCGCCTTATGACCCTGACTTCTACAGGTTTCGTCACTGGTCCCGATATTACGGCTCCTATTCTCCTCCACCGGCGCCTCCTCAATATTGATGGCATCCAGGCACCTACAGTGGGGTCTCTACTTAAGAACGTCCCTACTGAAGAACAATTCCACTTAAGAACAGCTCCATTTGCTAAATTTTGCTTCTACTTGAGAACAAAAATCCAGATAAGAACAGGAAAAAAAAACTTTCCTGTTCTTTTTTTAACCTTAGGTCATCTTAGGTTTAAAAAAAGTTCTCCCCCTAGTGGTAGAGGAATTATTAACCAGCTTTGCATTAGTTCCTATGGGAACTAATGCTTCAATGTACGAACGCACCTCTACATAAAAAAAACAACCAGAACGGATTAATTGATTTTCAGTCCATTGCTTCAAAATTAGCTTCGTCAGAAGTGCTTTTAACACTGTTCCCTGACCTAAGGGGAAAAAAAGAAAAAATCCCCCTCTAGTGGTAGAAGGCGGAATAGGAGCTTCCCATTAGTTTCTATGGAGGGAAAAGAGCAGATACGGATTAAATGGTTTTCAATGCATTCCTATGGGAAATGCAGATTCTACATAAGAACTTTTCCACTTGAGAACCACCTTCCAATACGGATTAAGTTCTTAAGTAGAGATCCTACTGTACATCTACCCGGAGGGCGAGCCTGAATGTGACCCTTTGCTGAGGGCTCGTGCACCTGCAATGGAGGAGCCCTCTCTTCCCATCCCTACAACTCGGTCTCACTCAGTGCCGACCCTACAAAATGCCCTCCTGTGGACATAATTCCAGCTGCACCTTCGCCTGGGGTTGAAGACGGCATTTTACCTGACTGCTCTGCTCGGTCGGGTGTTCCTCATCGAGAGCTTCGGCCCTGAGCACTTACTCTGTCTCCGGGCCAAGAGGAGGCTTCAGTTGAGGAGTTAGATAAAGATTCTCCTCCTAATCTTCCCACACCAGACTCAAAGGTGGCGGAGGGCCACCCACCTTCTCCCTTGGAGGATTGCACAGTTTACTCGCACCTGATATGCAGGATTGCAAAAGCAATGGATCTGGCAGTAGATCAGCCTGTTGTAGAAGAGGTAGATGAAGTGTACGAGGACGTTACAAAAGATCAGTCCCCTCCTCTTCGCGTGGCGTTTATTTCTTCTTTACTCAAGCTTGCTAAAGAACCTTGGGACAAACCTTCTACCTCTTATCAGATACCCAGGAAGGTAGAGAACTTGTACAAAGCGCATGGCTCTGGCACAGAATTCCTCTTGAAGCATCCCTTGCCTAATTCATTTGTAGTGGATGCTACACAAAATAGAGCGAGGAACTGGTTGGCCACAATGCCTAAGAACAAGGACGGCTGAAAATTGGATATCCTGGATAGACGGATTTATTCCTTGTCGTCTTTTGTGCTACAGGTAGCTAATTATTCTGCAGTGATTGGTGCTTACCATCACCACCTCTGGCATACTACTTTGCCAACCTTGCAGGCTGCTCCAGAAGAACTTCGCTCAGCCACCCTTACCATCAGGAAGCCATGTCTCTAGCTCGGCAGGAAAGGATTGCTGCACAACATATAGTAGATGCCACGTCCAAGCAAATTATGTCGGCAATATCTCCTCGACGACATGCCTGGTTGAGATCAGCTGGTATCACTGAGGATGCTCGTGCCAGAACTGAGGACCTCCCATTCGATGGACTTGATCTTTTTGATGGAAAGGCCGATGAAATCTTAGACAACCTCCTGAAATTATGCAAGATGTAATTGGCTTCCTCTGTGGCCTTCCTCAGAGGGGTGGACTTGACAGATATCTGTAAAGTAGCCATGTGGGCCACGCCATCCACATTTGCAGCTCACTATTGCTTGAACATCCGAGCTAAAGCCGAGGCTGCTGTCAGCCATGCTGTCCTGGCATCTGTTCTTTCGTGACATCCCGCCACCTGGTAGGTAAGCTTGTTAATCACCCATTAGTGTGCATTCACAGAGACCACAAAGAAGAAAAAGAGATTACTTACTTGTAACTCTGGTTCTTTGAGTGGTCATCTGTGAGTTCACACTTCCCGCCCTTCCTCCCTGCTAGCCGTCACGTGTGACTCACGGCGTGCTGAGCAGCAGCGGACAGTTCTATGGAACTGAGACACTCTGTGCCGGGGCGGGGTTGCAGGCAGCGTGGGGGAGGTCCCGGCACCATGTGTCTGAGCTCTAGAAGGTTCCGAGATCACTCTGTGCAGGGACGAGTTAACCCATTAGTGTGAATTCACAGATGACCACTCAAAGAACCAGAGTTGCAGGTAAGTAACCTATTTTTCTTCTTGTTTTCATTTTGTTAAAATATTAATTGGTTTAGGAAAGTGAGGTTGTTGTTTACCATTTCCTTTCCTTTCCTATAAAAGGAAAATAATCTAGTCTTTTGCCTGCTTTGTAACCGGCACCCTGGTTACAAAGAGTGTGCTTGTCATCCTTGCCATCCCTTGTGCCTTGTTGCCAGTGTAAACAACAAATACTTAATACAGAGCTCAATAACTATAAGGTGAATGCTGCTGCAGACTATTTTTAATGTAGCAATTTTGTACCCATCATGTTGAGATTTTCTCCAATAAGGGAAGTATTATGAATTAATAGATCCCTTTTTTGTTCCAGTATTTGAAGCTTTCTATTAGTGAGGTCTTAGCTTCTGATGAACAAATATAACATAACTCAGTAGGGTGAGTTCATGAAAAAATGAAACAGGCAAAGTTGTCACTGCATTAAATTAGCTTTAAAAGTCCCAAGTAATCACAAGCAGGTGTTGCATTCTAGTTGTTTAATATTCTTCTTACAAAGTATTCTGAGGTCAAGCATCATAAAAGGAAAGTATTTTAGAGTATTCTCCAGAAATAATAGCTTTGTATTTCCCTTCTGTAGGGATATATGCTGTGGTTCTGCATCTTTACTTACTTTGCCTTTGGCTGTTGGATTCTACATTCAGCAGCTAACAGGCGGGGAGGGGAGAAGCAGCCCCAAATCAAGAGTGGAACAACATGGTTAAATACTGTGGGATTCGCTCCACTTATAAAATAGGTGAATTCGAAATTATTGCTTTTTTTAACTGATCACATGATGCAAAGGCAGAATCAAATTGATCCAGCCCTCTTTGCTCCCAAAGAGGCTTTTTTCCCCTCTGCCCCTGGTGGCAGTCTATTTTTTCAATCTGGACCAAGTCAGAGTTTTTCCTGTGTAGTAGTTGTGATACAGTCTTGTAAAGACAGAGGGCGTCACTGTATATAGTGTTTCAGTGACATAGGCAGTTGGGCTATAATGTTCAGGACTGGGGTTGAGTGGGGACACGTAAAAGCAAAGCACTGTGGTTATGGTTTCTGTGAAGCCACTTTGTCATTTAAAGCTTCAGACTACTGCATTTCTGAAAAACATTTCTATAAAAAAATAACATGGAAAGTATTTCACAGTCTCAGAAATCTGAACAGTAATTTTGCAGATTATATCATGAATCACAATCATTCCATATGGGATCACCACTTCCCATCTCGCATCATTTTTTTGTTTTCAAATAATGCATGCACGAATTACTCATCTCTGGTGACATATAGTTTTAAATTAGTTTAAACTATGTTATGTCACCAAAATGAGGTAGGAATAATTAATATAAGAATCCTACCCCATCTGGGGGGGGGGTGTCTTGTAAGACAATTCCGTTGGGGTTTCAGCTGCTTCAGCCTGACCCTCAAGCAAAGTCTCACTGTGCTGTGTGGGTGTCCTTGCAGAGGCAACATTTCCCTTGGCCCTCTGGTGTGCATCATCCCCCTCCTTTCCCTCTCACTCTGCAGTAGGGTACTCCTCTGGGCTGCAAACCATTAAAGCAGTGGGTCGCAACCCCAAACCAGGGACTGGTTTAGTTCAAGACCATTCTACCAAGGACCAGGCAGGCACCCATGCATATGTGTGTGGGGCATGCATGCATCTGTGACAGGTGGCGGGTGAGCGTGCATGTGGGGGGGCATTGCAGGGGGCAGGAGTGCATGCACACGCATATGGATGCATTCCTTCAGCCCTCAAAAATCTCTCTCAGCAGACCAGTTATTCAAAGGCCATGGACCAGTCCCCATTTGCAGCCTGGGGGGTTGGGGACTCCTGCATTAAAGGATCAGCAGAGATAAGACCAGGAAGGAAGGATCAACAGAACTGGAATAGCGGGAGTAAGTAAGTGGAGTGGGGTGTAGGCTAGAATGCAACTTGCATTGCAACCAGCATGGATAGTGAATTGAATCAATCTGCAGCTCCTGAGTGAGCACTGATTGCAATTTCAAATATAATGTAGGTTGCAAATCAAATTGCAGGAAAGCCCGATTGTTCCGATTCAGCTCTCCAGTGTAATTGCACCCTAAGCAACCCAGACACTGTTATCCTGCCCAGTTCTTAAATTGCTCCAGAGAGTGAGCACTACCAGCAAAGAATCTGCTTTCCACGTTGCTAAGGCTAAGATAACAAGAATCTTCATATTTCTCTGTGAAGGCTGCCTTGTAGGATAATTGCCAGTGTTGTCTGAGTACATCTTCTATAAATTGCTAATGTCACATTGTTAATAATTAAGAAAGCAGTAGCTAAATGTTGAAAGTTAAACATTGTGACTAACTCTTGCAATCTGAGAATTCCATTTCTTTAACCAGAACAATGTTAAAGTAGTTTTTGGGTGATTAAAAATATACTTGGACTCAGAGATGGTGGCTCAGTGTGGGGGCTGCAGACCATGGATTTTCATCCTCTGAAAAGGTATTCTGTTAATTTGCCTGCTACTTGATATGACAGATGATTAAAGGAACAGATTTTTCTTGGAGTGACATGACGCTTTTTAATAGTGCTGAGAACAAAGTTGTTAGGATTAGCAAATGTTACTAACTGATGCTAAATCTGCCTTTATATTTCACTTGCCTCCATATTCAGTCTTGAATATCACAAACTATTTCATTGATATGACTGCCTCAGTTGAGTGTGATAAGAGGAGACTTGAATCATCTTCAAGGCTTGTGTGTGCAGGCTGATGCATTCTAAATTGTTTAACAAGTATTTGTTGAATCTACTGCTTCTCAAATGTACGACCACCTCTTTTATACCATCACTACCCTAGGTGCTACATAGAAAGCACAAAAATAGTGCTGGAGGCATCGCTTCACATGGAGCAAATCTCCCTACATGATCCCATCTTCACATCTTTTGAATAATTTTTAATGCCGTTCTCCCCACTTGTAATTCTGCAGATGTGTTGTACAACTTTCCTCAACCAGTATGATCATTGGTTTTTACTTTTACTTTACTTTTATTGGACTTATATCCCGCCCCATCCCCTAGACAAAGTCTACTCGGTCTTGCATGAGGTTGAGGAAAGCTGACTTGGTTTCTGCTTAAAATTTACTGTGTACCGTACACAGACCAATTGTTTATCTCCACAAAAGTAAAGTCCCAGAACACTATTTTCCTGCCCTGGAAAGGATTGGAAAGACTGGAAAGGCTTGCAACCTGACAGTGAGAAGTTTTGCAAGTGAGAGTAGTATCTTCATCCATTTTCCAAATCATTAACAGGAGCAGCTGTTGTAGTACAAAATTCTACTGTAGCTCTCCTGCATGTGCTTTCCAAGCAGATGTTTCACTCAACAAAAGCCCTGTTGTTTTGCAGAGCTTGAGAGATGTCTTTATACGGCAGCATCCAAGTTCAGTTGTGAAAGGCCTTTCCATTTGAACTAGTCATTAAATAAATTCCTCATTAGAAGAGATTACATCATTCAAAGGCAGCACCAGCCTATGCAAAGGCAGTCCATGTGAAGATTGGTGTCTTGTAGTAGTTGTTCTGGAAGTTTCTATCTGATTGGGGTGTTGGCTAAAGTACTAACAAATCAATCATGTGAACAATGTGCATGGAGAAAGCTCTTGAAGATCATGCATACAAATGCTAAATAGTTTGGGTTTTTAAGTCAGTAGTTCAAATGTGTATCATTGTATCTACTCATTTTACTGGTTTTCACTATTGGACATTAATGCTAGCTATCTTGGAAGGGCTTTGAAACACTCATAACTACCTGTACCCCCCTTTTTTTTGAAATCTCTTTGTGAGGATGGAATCCAGCGCTTGGAACTTATGTGCCAAAGCCAGTAGCAGTGATGAACTTACCCTTCTCATTCTGATCATACAGCTGGAGACATCGGGCAACTTATTTGCATAGTTGTGGAGAGTTATGTCATAGGCTTTAAATATTACTTATTCTCTTGGTGGTCCTCAAAGAATGGGAGGGACCGAGTTCTTGTTAATAGACGGTTGCCTAGGTGACTTTACTACTTCTTTGTCACTCAACTGAGAATTCATGTCCAGTAAGCAGAAGGTTAACAAAATAGGGAGGATTCCTTTGAGTCATAATTCCAAGGCACTCAGCCAAGCGGTTTCCCATTTCATTGCAGCTCCCTAGCCACAAATCTTGTAAGCAAGGTCAACCAGTTTATGACTGTCAATAATCCACTTTGGTCCTTTCATAACTTGAAGTGCAAGTAGAAATAATGGTCTAGTCAATGACCCATGAGTTTGTTCCTGGAGGAAGATTCCTTGAGAGAATTACAGGAACTAGTTACTTTTCCCACCTTGTTGACTTAAAACAACTGCACAGGGCGCCCAACTTCCTTAAAAGTAAAGTTGACAGAGTTCACAAAGGAAATGTCATATTCCTCTATTATGAAATATATGTCTGCCAAATGACCTTCCACTCTTCTATCTGTACCTCCTTATTGGCCTTTCAAGGGTTTGATCAGATGGGATTTGTCTCACTGTTTGTTGCACAGTGAGGGTGGGTTGATTGGCTCTCTCCCCTCCCCAGGTAATCAAACAACATAGTTGCTAAAGCAAAGCATGCCCAGAGTGCCCCTACTCATACCTTTCTTCTACTGTTTTGTTGTGTGTGGGTTTGCTCTACTTTGGTCTGTTTCCAAACCATCCAACAGATCAAGAAACAAGCCTTAAATTGTCAGGACTGTTTACCCGTCAATTTCTGGTATCAGGAAGTGGCTTAATAAGTGGTTTTGCTTGTGGGCAGTTACTTAATCAGCAGCTCTGGCAAGGCAAATAATTTTCTTTTAAACTTATTCTAAGTGATACAGCACACCAGCGATGGTCTATCAGAGTGAAATATAATTTTAGTTTCCCCGCCCCTCCACCAAGGAGCAGGGGAAGTGTTTGATTTGCAGATATCCTGAGGTAGCCCACTTACTAAGCCACTTCATGATGTTGGAAATTGTCAGAACTAAATAGGGCCGGTGGTGGTCCATATGCCATTCGGATGCAAGGATTGCATCAAATGGCATATTGTACCTCCACCTGACCTCAGGTGACCTCATTTAGACTGCATCAGCCTGCTCTAAAAGGGCCAGTGTAGATGAACTATAACTGCGAGTTCTCACTGTGTGAAATTATTTAATTGTACTTGGTGCTAACTCTCCACTGACTTAGGTCCCTCTTTGGGGGAATTAACTCTTTCAGTGACACAGTTCTTTCCCCCACATGGAACCCTGTTACAGAGTCTGTGCAATGAACAAAGCAGAAGAAACTAATTGTTTCTGTTTCTTTTCTTTCTGGCCTTACCCGAACTACTTTTAGCAAATTGAGAATGAACAGATTTTGAATTTCATAAAATCAAACCAATTGTGGCTTTTTGTGGTTGTTGTTGCCCTGTATATGCTACACTAGACTTATCAGTATCATTACCTGTGTTGTTTGGTAATCGTCACTTTTGCACAGCTTGGATTTTACCTTTCAGTAACAAGGAAAGGCTGTCTTTTAGTTTGTATCTTGGTGCTAATATTTTGTCAAGGTTATCTGGGAACTGTCCAAAATTTGGCTGCTATGCAAGATACAGCCCCACTGTGTATCAGTACAGATGTAAAATTTTTAGAGTTTCTGTTGTGTGTTTGTGTTTGTACATCATCAAGCATACTAAGGAAACATATAGGGCTTGTCCACACTGTGATGTTGTCTTTTTTGTTGCAGATTTTAATAGATCACTTCCCTATTTGTGCCCATTACATGGAGAGAATATTTGTTGTCAGATGGAGTGGGATGCACTGGGTATCATGTCCTGCCTGTCTACACATATCCAGAATTGTTCCCTGATGTCTCGCTCTCAACATACATTGCCCTTACTTTCTCTGCCCTCTCCCTCTTAATCTCCCTCCCTCCTTGTTTTACCTGTCCACGGGGTGCAGACAGGTGGAGACTGACCAGCAGAAGTATGCCCAGAAACCAATGTTATTAAATGACACCCATCCACAAAGTGCACGGATCAGTATGGAACAATGCAGTCTTAGGGTCCACGTGAGCAAAATTCTGCGTTGGAGGGGAAATCAGAACAAAGCATAATGGTGGTGTAAAATCCTTTGGAAGCAAAGGTTTTTCATCCTACTTCAATACTGTTGAGTTGCATTGTGTGGATACCAGGCTGCAGCACTGGTATCATGGATGCAAGGAAAAATGACCCTCAGAGTGGACAGGCTCATAATCAGGAATATATGTGCTTAGGCATTCTGTTGTTAGAACATCACTATAGCATCCAAAGCGTCTCTTGGTCTAGTTTCCCTCCTGTCTAATGAAAAGGAGATGGTGTCACTTGGTTGTGCACAGGAGGGTGTCTGTTGGCTACGTAATAAACTTCAGTAGCTGTTCTCAAAGCTTTCCAAACATTTATTTCCTAGCCTGATGCATTAGATTGTTCATGTGGGGAAACAAGGGCCTTACACTGTACAATATATGAGTTGTACAGCTGGAGGGTGATCTTCTTGTTTTCCTACGTGTGTTTTGAGCTGTTTTTGATACATACATTTTTGTGACTGAGAATATGTTTGCCAGGAATTATTGATCCAGCAAAAAAGCAGTTTCCCCCTTTTTGTGGTGACTTATCTTCTAGAGCTGAGATTGGGGGAAATGGTAAGAGTCTGCATCAGCTGGCTAGATGAGGCACTGCTGCTTTTTTAATTGTAATATACAGTTGGAGTATGTAGTATTTGTATGATACACTTCGAGTTATGTTTCTCCATATGCACATTCCACAGCTAGGAGGTAATAAGCTACACGTAACATTGGCAAGGATCCTGATCAAGATGAGCAAAACGACGTGTAGCAACAAAGTATGCAGGACCTCCTGCTTGCCCTTACACAAAGTTCCCTTCACAAATATCCAACCTATGCTTGTGTGAAGAGGTGTCACACACATTCAAGAAAACTCGAAACAGTTCATACAGTGGTTGTTATGTGAACAGTTTGACCAAACAGGAACCTGGCCATAGTTACCAGTAGCTGGTTACTTTTTGGTTAATTAGGATGTAATGAACTTATATTTCAAATGTCATGTAGAAAGTGCAGGTGAAGTTACTTTATTAGTATAACAAACAATATTTCCCAGTTATTTTCCAATATTAACTACAAAAGGCATTTTAACATATTTTGAAAGGTTTTTGGCAGATTTCCCCCCCCCCCCCCCCAGTTTTATTCCGTTTTTGTATCTTAAGGGTTTCTCTATCAAGAAAGGGGCCTTTCTGAATGCCATAGGCAAAAGAGACTAATATGTGATAAGTTGGGAGTGTTTTAATAGAATTTAAGAAAATGAAACATTCATGTTGATCCCGTGATCCCATTCTCTCTGCAGAGGCAGGAAGGTAGGTTCTTGCACAGTAATACATTGATTGAAGAACTTCTTATTGACTTAAAGAACCTGGATAAAATAAACTAAAGATTGGAATTAAACAAGTTTTCTGTTCCTTTTGGTCTGAAGTAATAACAGGTTTGCAAACTGTCGAGTTTTTTTAGATGTTTCTTTTAGAAGTTTGTCACTTTGTATTTAGTCTATTTCTGCTTGGGTGTTTGCATGCTATTTTTGGCAGTTTGAAGTTTTTTGCTCATCCTTGAAGCAGACAGGTTGTGTCTTAGACTTGTAATTTGCCTCTAGGTTAGAGAAGAATTGAGCAATTCAGATCCGGCTTTTCTGTTTAATTTTATTTAGTCGACCATGTAAGTAGTCTTGCCCTGAAATAAGTTTGTACAAATATGCAAAGGTTTAAATGAAGAGTAGTTGCTCTGCAGCTAACAGAGAATTTATGTGACTCCTCATATTGTAAATGTTACTATATGACTGGAAATAACACAAAGATTCCTCTATCCCTGCTCCTCTCATGTGCCTTGTGGGGGAGATGCCTAGAACTGCCCATTAATCTTTAATCACTGGTGGAGAAAACAGTGGGGTTCCCCAGTGCTCACTGTTGTAATTGCTAGCAAGTGTGTGGTAGAATCTTCCCCACTCCAGAGGTTAGGGCTTCACTGTGGTGAAGGAGAGGAAAATGTGTTGTTCATCAAGGTTACCTGCATTAGTATATCTCAAATTTGTAACAGCAAATGTTTCTCAAAACATTCACATAAATTACCTGCCCCTCCACTGCCCTCACTGGTGGTGAGCAGGAAAGGAGAAGCTTAGAGTGTGGCTTGTGTGTTGCCACAGCAAATTCAGGAATCTGGGAAACGACAGATGGGGCATGAAAGCATGTCCTCATGCAAAATCACAGTTTCTCCCATAAATCTCACCTGGAACCAAAGAGTTCCATGGCACCTGTTTAGAATACTGACGAAATTGTCAGTTTTGATTGAATTGGCCAGAATTTGAAAATTTCAAGGGAAAATGATGTCACACCTTTTAAATAATGGTAGCTGTGTTCAGAAAAGGAAGAGGCAGTGGAGAATGCACTTCAGATATACTTTATGGTGGCTGCTGTGATGTACCAATGAATTTAAAAAGAAAATTGATGTATGTTTGATAAATTACAGCAAAGCCTTTGATTACCGTATTTTTCAATGTATAAGATACTACTTTTTCCTAAAATCATTACATTCAAAATTGAGGGGCATTTTATACACAGAAGTAAGCTGAGAGGAGAGAACAAAATACTGTAGCACATACCTTGCCTCTGTAAACAGGCTTCCTTCAGTCATGAGGCTTAGCTTACAGTTAGGAGACTTAGCTTCCTCCAGTCACAAGCTTTATGGAACTGACGTCAGCTGATGCTGAACAAACCAATCGGAATACACCTCATTGGAGGTGGAGCCTGTAGGTTCAGATACAACAGATACTCAAAATGTCCAAGCGTTCTGAGCCAAGAAGCTGAATCCTCAACGCTAAGTTTTCTTAAATTTTGGGTTAGAAAAGTGAGGGGTGTGTGTCTTATAAATAGGGCTGTGTTATAAACGGAAAAATACGGTATGTGGATCATGAAAAGGAATGGGTTATTCTAGAACAAATACCTGTGCATCGACATCAGATTGTCTTGATGCATAACTTACAATCTAGATACGAAGCTGCGGTTAAATCAGGATATGGAAAACAGAATGGTTTCCCACTGATAAAGATGTCAGACAAGGATGAACAAAATCCTATACTGGTATAACCTCTGGTGGCGAACTACTACAAGTTAAAGTGTAGATATTATTTGTTGCATGCTGAATTGCACAACTTGGTATACAACAGATAATGTCTACACTGACTTTCTAATTTGCTACTCAGAGTGATACCATTTATTTTAAGCTGGAATAAGGATTTTGGCAGATCTTTTCAGTCTATATACAAACAGATAAAAATAAAAAGCTGGATCAGAATCAACTGTTGGAAAAGTGAAAATTGATCAAAGAAACAGTAATTTGAAATATGCAATTGACACCAGAAAAAAAGCAATGACTTGAAGTGACTAATGAGAAAGATGAAAGAAGAAAGTGCCAATGCAGGATTACAGCTGAACATTAAGCCAAAAATAATGACTGCAGAAGAATTGCATAACGTTTAATGTTGACAATGAAGAAATTAAAATGTTTAAAGATTATTCCTATCTTGGCTGAATCATGAATCAGAATCCAACTGAGAAATCAGAAGACGAAGATGTGGAAGGACAGCTATGAAGAATGTAATAAAGATCTTTAAGTATACCGATACTCCAGTGATACACTGGAGAAAAGGCCAAAGCCATTCAGACTGTCACCTTCCTGATTATTAGATACAGATGTGAACGCTAAATAATAGAGAGAATTGGCAGAAAGAAAAATGATTCATTTGAAATGTAGTGTTCCAGAAGAGCTTTATAGATAGTATGTTGCTGTTATATACTATCAAACCTCATTTCATTTGATAGTATGTTGCTGTTATATACTATCAAACCTCATTTCATTTGCAGAGACCCTAATAGGTATGTCAAATACTGTATTTAACCAGAGTCAGATTGTTTAACTTACGGACTATTAAAATTAATGGAACAAGTCATGATATACATTTAGTATTAGTGTTAGCTATATGCAGCTAATTTATTATGAATTCTACAGAGTGTGCGCATTCATGCATAGCATATATTTCCCCACATATGTGTGAGAAACATTGAATTCTTATCATTGCAACATTTCTAGATCGAGAGTTTTTAATTCTTTTTCCTGGAGGCAAAACTTTTCTTGACAAGAGTTAGATAAGAGTCATTTTTTGTATGTATTTGTCTCTTCTGTTGAGTGAATATGTGATGGGTGTCAATACTGAGGTGTAAATGTTGACAAGAAAACTGTCTTGAATGTCCAAAACTAGAAAATGCCAGTGACAACTGACAGCCAATTAAAAGTGGTATTTTCAGTATTAATTTCTGTATGCCTTGGTCATGGGAAAATATATGATTGGGGGCATTCCTAAAATGCATATGGAATTTATAGCAATTCTTTGGGTGAATTTGAACCTTTTACAGTTTATGAAGAGTCACTGCTGCATGTGCACACACTTAACATCTTGTGAAAGTCATGTTCCCAGATCAACCTAGTGTAGTGTAGTGGACAGAGTGATGGGCTATGACTTGGGATCCCTGCTCAGCCATGGAAGCTCACTGGGGGAGTAGAACTGGTAAAAACCACTCCTTTAAATAACTTGTGTACCTAGAAAGCCCTATAAGTCAGTTCTGACTTGACAACACATAGCACAACAAAATGTCCCTTACATTGCTACTTTTTGTACTGACAGCTAAGCAACATTCACTTTATGTCAATGCTACATCTTGTTTCTTAACCCAGTTACTGTTCTTCTACCATCTATTTTTGATGAAAACTGTTCACAGGAACACAGGCACATCAGAAATAGATATTTTATGTACAGGACAGATTGTACATAGGTCTTTTTCCAGGAGAACTATATTTTTCCCGGTCCTGCTAACTCCTAAATTGCTGAGCATTCATGGCAGTGAACATGGCAGGTGTTTATGGTGTCTAAATTTGGGCACAACTTCTAATTTTCACTGAAATCTAGCATAGCTATATGCTTCTCAGTGATAGATATACTTTAAAATGTTGGCAAATAAATTAACCCGTTCTCTGCAGGGTTTCATTTCTCTCCATCTTGGTTCAGTACCGTAAATACTACAGAGCATTTAGGTAATGAAGTGCAAAAATATGAGTCCTTGCTCTACTTTGGGTGGGTGAGGTGGAAAGTAGTTTTACTTAAAGCAAAAGCAAAGTGTGCTGCTTATATACTACCCCATAGTGCTTAAAGCTATATCTGAGTGGTTTACAATTTAATTTTCCAGGCTACATATCCCCCCCCCTCCCGGTGAGCTGCGTATTTAATTTACTGACCTCAGAAGGATGGAAGGTTGAGTCAACCTTGAGCCAATTACCTGAGCCCAGGCCACGAGCAGAGACTTCATTTGTTCTTTAGTCGTTAAGTCGTGACCGACTCTTTGTGACCCCATGGACCAGAGCATGCCAGGCCCTCCTATCTTCCACTGCCTCCTGAAGTATGGTCAAATTCATGTTGGTAGCTTCGATGATACTGTCCAGCCATCTCATCTGCTGTCATCCCCTTCTCCTCTTGCCTTCATACTTTCCCAACACCAGAGTCTTTTCCAGGGAGTATTCTCTTCTCATAGGATGGCCAAGGTATTGGAGCCTCAGCTTCAGGGTCTGTCCTTCCACTGAGCACTCAGGATTGATTTCCTTTAAAATGGATAGGTTTGTTCTCTTTGCAGTCCAGGGGACTCTCAAGAGTCTCCTCCAGCACCACAATTCAAAAGCATCAATTCTTCAGCGGTAGCCTTCTTTATGATCCAGCTCTCACTTCCAGACATGGCTACTGGAAAAACCATAGCTTTGACTATGCGGACATTTGTCGGCAAGGTGATGTCTCTGCTTTTGAACCAATCAGTTGTTCCATATCCAGTTCTAACTGTTGCTTCCTGTCCCACGTATAGATTTCTAAGGAGACAGATAAGGTGGTCAGGCACTCCCATTTCTTTAAGGACTTGCCATAGTTTGCTGTGGTCCACACAGTCAAAGGCTTTTGCATAGTCAATGAAGCAGAAGTGGATATTTTTCTGGAACTCTCTGGCTTTCTCCATAATCCAGCGCATGTTAGCAATTTGGTCTCTAGTTCCTCTGCCCCTTCGGAATCCAGCTTGTACTTCTGGGAGTTCTCGGTCCACATACTGCAGAAGCCTACATTGTAGGATTTTGAGCGTAACCTTGATAGAGTGTGAAATGAGTGCAATTGTGCGGTAGTTGGAGCATTCTTTGGCACTGCCCTTCTTTGGGATTGGGATGTAGACTGATCTTTTCCAATCCTCTGGCCACTGTTGAGTTTTCCAAACTTGCTGGCATATTGAGTGTAATACCTTAACAGCGTCATCTTAAGTACTGCAATTTAACCATTACCTCACAAGGAATAAAACATACCTAAAAATAAGTTTGTTTGTGTAACCATGTGCAGTCATCTCACTGGCAGTCACCTCCATAGATTCCATAATCTGCACAGTAGGTGCTATAACACTGAGTAAGATTGAAAACAAATATGACCACTGAATATGCATTTCTACAATTACTCAGATGAAGTATGACCCTGATGCGGCTTTTTAAAATAAGGAGCCTGTAATCTATCCAGTTGCTCAGGTCACATTTGCAGTACTAGGTCATCATGGTTTTTTGGTCTGGCAGTGATGGTATGAAAATCCTACAATTATAGTTCTTCTGTGTGGTCTCTCTGGATCATGCGGTTGGGGTTTTGCACTTGCATAGAGTCTTTCTGGGAATATGCCAACAATGCCTAAGCAGCTATTCATGGCTCATCTAAATTAGTCCCACTACAGAAAATGACATCCTAAAAAGAAAAAAAATGTTTTTACTCCTTGAATTCTGTTCTAGACTTCTTTCTTAAATGTGTGGAATTGTGTGGCCTACAGCCTTTAATCTTTGCTATTTGGGTTTTCCAAAATGATCTTCTCCACAAACAGTTGTATCTAGTGGCAGGTTTGTTTTAGCAGAAAGTGCTTTGTTTACACAAGTCAGTGCATCCAAATTTCTGTGACTGTACTTGCTCCCGTAATAATTACACCTGAGAGCCGAGGGATCCTCTTGAATGCAATGATGCCTGAAACACGTCTTGAACATTTGGAGTCCCGAAAGAACCTTGAAAAGTTAACATATACCGTATATC
Source organism: Pogona vitticeps (assembly GCF_051106095.1). Lineage (NCBI taxonomy): Eukaryota > Metazoa > Chordata > Lepidosauria > Squamata > Agamidae > Pogona > Pogona vitticeps. The sequence continues at coordinate 231,224,285 of NC_135783.1, read as the reverse complement.
AAATAATACATGATAAGTTAATTTTAGATTCAGGCTTTACATTCTTGAAAAACAGTTTTGCTTCATAGTTGCAGCTTCCTATTCTGGAGTTGTTTTTAGTGCTTATACAGAAAAACCCCTTGACTTTTATCCAGGTGCGGAAGTAATGCGGCTCTGGTCTCTAGCTTCATGTCTGCATTGTCCATCCAGTGTGTCTGTAATGTTGTTGCCATTCTGTGGAACAATAGGGTGTGATACAGAATTTTATCCAGAGTGTAATATTATGAAATAATAGAATTCTGTTAATTTTTATGCTGGTTTTTAAAAGAAGTATTGGAAACAGTGCCGTGGGATAAATTTTAATATATAGGTGCTCATTATCATAGTCCCCATCGCTGCTCCCGTCCCTGAGTGTCCAAAAATGCAGATAGCTAGATGAACATATGAACAAATGAGGAAGAAGGGTTTTTTTGTGTGAAATTAATGGCAATGGCTCAGCTGACTGAACCACACTCAGATATTTTGTATTGCAAAGAGAAGAGACATTCTGGGGGTGGGATGTATTTTCCTGAAGTGTGGGGGAGGGAAACTGTTCATTTGTAGTCGGCATATGCAGGAGTTGGGAGAGAATTCTGTGAAACTGGAGTGATGGAGAAAATGGGAGAGAAAGAAAGACGACGACTAACTTGTATTTTTTGTTTCTTCCTAGAGTGTTAGATTAACCAGTCTCCGACCTTGGAATTTGCTGACAGACAGCATTCTGATAATGGTTTAGGCTCCCTTTCCCCACTTAACTTCAGCTCCGAATCATGTGGCTGCTGTGAATGGAAAACAGTTAAACTTTATCATGTAAAAGATAGCCGAGGGGAACCATTTTCAGTAGGAGCTTATCTCTTGCCAGCTTGGTGCTGCTTAGTGTGCACAAACAGGCTGAAAATAACAGTAGCAGGGAATAGGCAGAGCCAGCTATTTTTACAGATAAGGCAACTCTGGAGTGTTCAGAAGGCTGAGACCCACCAACCTGGACTGCCAGCTTCTTTCCACAAACGTGCAAGCAGATACCCACCTGGCCATAATGGGACTTTCTAGCAGAAGTAGCAACACCGTGGTGAATTTATAAAGGGCGTGGTATTCCTGTGAACTTGTAGTAAGATTCTTCATAGTCATTCCAAACGAAGGTATCCATCAATAAAACAGAAGATTTATAGAGTGCTCTCAAAGTACAGGGCGGGAAGAAACGGGGGAGATGCATGCAGAATGAGGAACAAGTTTAGTATACTGAATGGAAGAAGGAGTTATCTTCTAATTTAAAAATAGCCCTTCCCCTCTTTATCCTTAAGCTTTGTCAATGAATTTCACTCTTTCTAGAAGAAATGGTCTTCAGTTTAATACAAAGAGTTGTTAACTGATCGTATTCTCTTGTTTTGGCAGACTCTTACTCGGCTTCTTCGAATGAAAATGGTGGGAAGTCAGAATCAGTGGCCAACTTGCAGCCCCAGTCCTCTCTCAATTCTATCCAGAGTTCCCCAGGGCCAAAGCGCTCAACCAACACGTTGAAAAAATGGCTAACAAGCCCTGTACGCCGACTGAATAGTGGGAAGGCAGAAAGTAACATCAAAAAGCAGAAGAAAGTGCGGGAAGGGAGGAAGAGCTTTGATCTGGGATCTCCCAAGCCTGGAGACGAAACCACACCTCAAGGAGACAGTGCAGATGAGGTACAGACACCTTTTTGACTTCTTTTTGTTTAAAAAGAAAAGCTAATTTGTCCCTAAGTCTTTTATTATTGTCTATTTATTTATTTATTTATTTATTGGACTTATATACCGCCCCATAGTGCTACAAGCACTCTCCGGGCGGTTTACAATTTTTAATTATACAGGCTACACATTGCCCCCCCCCCAGCAAGCTGGGTACTCATTTTACCGACCTCGGAAGGATGGAAGGCTGAGTCAACCTTGAGCCGGCTACCTGGGATTTGAACCCCAGGTCGTGAGCACAGTTTTAGCTGCAGTACAGCGTTTTAACCACTGCGCCACGAGGCTCTTTTGTATGTACGTGGTTAATCTGTATGTGTTAAAGTAGCATTTAAAAATACAGCCCTATACAAAAAACAAGGAATCCCCTGTAGCCTTATCGTACAAAGGAAACATTCATTCAGTCATTAAGCGAGTTGCTTCTGCTTCATAGGTCTCACAAATGGTTGGCTCTGTTGTACATCCTTGAAATGAATGGGCATGCTCCTCTTAATGTGCAGCAAAAAGCACCAGACCTTTCAAAGAGAGGAAATGCTTTTTTCCAAGATTTTTTGTCTTACATCACTTTTGGGAAGAGTGGGGAGTTCACCTAATTGTAATTTACATTTCCATCCTGCCCTTCCCCCAGTGAACTGAAAGTGATATACATGGCTGTCCTTCTCCGCACTTTGTTTTCACAACAGCCTTGTGAGGTAGATTAGGCTGAAAGATCTTGACTGGTCCAAGGTCAACCAGCACCTTTCATGTGTAGGTTTGGATTTTGAACCCAGATCTCCCAAATCCTATTCCACCACACTAACCACTACACCACACTGTGTCTGCTTGTAACTATCTGTTAACAAGTTTCCACTCCCTGCTCCCCCCCTCTTTTTCTCTCATTTTTAAAGGGCCTCTTCAAGTTCTTGTTGATATGTATTTATTTGCTCTTTGTTTGGTAGCATATTGTATAGTTTCAGGTGCTGCCTGAGAAAGATATAACAAAGTTGAAAACCAGTAAATGGAACTTGAACCTTGAAAGGGGACAGAATTATCATTCAAATATATGTTTACAAAATTTTGAAAGCTTTGTGGGGGAAAAGGGGTTTTTTGGCATTTTCCTACTTGTAATGATAACTCTGTTGCTTTCAGAAGAGCAAGAAGGGTTGGGGCGAAGATGAGCCAGATGAAGAGTCTCATACCCCACTCCCTCCTCCCATGAAGATTTTTGATAATGATCCCACTCAAGATGAAATGGTAGGGCTCTGACCCCTTTTTTCTTCAGTCAAAATAACTTTCCTGTAAAAAAAACCCAAATGCTGTTGGATCTAAGGAGCAAGACATTGTAACTGATTATTAACGCTATACTGTATTGAACTTTGTTATACAAGTCCACTTTCTTTCCAGAAGGAATGGCACGATGCAGTGTCCTTCAAAGTCTTTCTTTCAGTGCCCAAGGATTTCAGTCTCCCCGCCCCCCCCCCCCCCCGTGGGTGGAATATTCACCGCTTGCCTGCGTTTCTTAATTTCTGTAGCTTTTCTGCATTCATTTTGCATTTTAAACCTTTGTGGTTGAGAAGTGGCTTTCAAGTTTCTTGGCTTGAAAGTTAATCTCAAGTTACCTGCCAAAGCAATTATCATGACCATTGTAGACCCATCTGGAGTGTATTCTGTTGAAAATGCATAGTTCACATTGGGTCACCTATCAGTGCTGTTGAGACTCTGCATCTCTTATAGGAACTAAGAGTAAGCGCAACAACAAAGCACCCCCTACAATACACAAATCCAAGGGGAGATCATTCACGGAAGAGTGTAAACTGTCTCACCGCTATTTGTGCTCCCTCCAATTTTTATATTGGCTTGTGAGAATACCCATGTTTGACTCTAAGGATTGGTGGTGAGATCTGTATAGGATGCAAATACCTTAGACTAAATACTGGAACTTTACATATTGGTCTAGTTCCTTCTAGTGTGTATATATGTGACTAGAAGTTTAGAGAGAAGTGAATGATTTTGCATTAAAAGGGAATATTACCTTTCCAAAGTAAAAAATACAAGGAGTTTAGTGTATTTGCTCTTAGAAAGGTGTTCGGTGCAGCCTGAATTCTACCTTGTTGGTTTTGTTAACGACTCTAGTCTTTGGAAGGTAATACTTTTGTGCTCAGTGCTGAAGCAACCTTCCTAATCCCTTGAAATTTTATTCTTGTGGACTTCAGTTTGGTTTGCCTGTTGTGACTCTTTAAATGAAAGATAAGCTATTAGAGGAGACTGACAGAATGTCTAGCATAGGTATTCTTGGCGGGAAAGCAACTAGACTGATACATCACTCAACAGCAGTTCCTAACAAGCCTTCACCTGCCAGTGCCAGCTGACTCTCAGACAATAGTGTGCTTTATTGAGATGTGGCTTATTCTGTCACTCCTTAAGTCCAGTTCAGCAGCACTTCTTAATTTCACTACATTACTCCTGGTGCTTGATTGCTTTTACTGTGATTTCTTTATCTGTCAATCCTCAGGAATTACTTTTAAAGTTTTATCTGTCTTTTAGAGTTCAGGCGACTAATATACAAGTAATGTGAAGTTTCTAAATTCATGTATGCTTCCATATCTACTTAAATTTTTCAGTTTAGGGGTAACAGTAAAAATTGATTTACATGGGGCGCAAAGTATTGGCTCAGGTTATGGTTTAGGCTTAGAGTAGACCTATTTTAAAAAAATCCATGTCTATGCTAATTCTGGATCAGAACTATTTTGATTGGGGGTCTGCTGTTGTAGGACTAGTTGTCTTACCTGCATTTACCTCCTGAGTACCTTTGGTGAATTTTGGAAGTCTCTAGCAAGCAGAAATGGGCCAAACACATCCTCCAAATGCACTTTGTTTTTTTTTCACTTGAGATCAAGTCCTAATGAAGAACTCACAGGATCCTTTCCATAAAGGTCCCATGCCTGAGATCCCCAAAAGGCTTGTGTCTGTTTTGTGTGTGCATGTATATGTATAGTATCCTGGGGACAGAAGAGGGATCCATATGTTCTTTTCATTTGCTTCAAAATATTTGCATCCCTTTAGGAATTGGAGAAGGGGTTCCAAGCCTCTCAAGTATCTTTTAAATCTTGAAACTTGAGGCATATGAAAGGAATTTATGAATTGGAGGGTAGAGGCTAGTACTGCTATAAATGTTATGTTCCCCCATTTTGTACATTAACAATTGTTACTAATATAATTAGATGCTGTCAAGTCAACTCTGACTTATGGCGGCCCTTCTTGGATTTTCTAGGTATAAACTACTCAGAAGTGTTTCTGGGACTGCACAGCTTGCTCTAGGCCATGCATGTGTCAAGTCACATAACCCCAGCAGCTAAACACACTCAGGGTGATCTTGTCTGGCCCCACTTCCGGGAGGTACAGGAGGGATTCAATCCCTTGGTGCTCCAGTCCACTGAACTACTGTATACCTCACATAAATAGGAGAGGAATAAAACAGCTTTCATAATGTTTGATGTATTGGTGTCATGCAGAAATTGCAGCCTTTTCTTGAAGTATGGGTTGTCGAGGGTTTTTTTTTTCTGTGTAGATTTTAATTTGGTTTTGATGGATTCTAAGATGTTTCCAAATGTTACTTTATCTGTCTTCCTCAGCCATGTTTCATAAACATTGCAATAGGGAGGAGTAACATTCGAAGAGTCAAATGCTTGGCAGTAATTTGGACATCTAGCAGAATTTACCAAGAATATAATGTATTTGGCAAAACACTAGCCTGACCCTACCTGACTTTTCTTGCAGTCTTTATTGGTGTGGGCTTGGCAAGAAAAGGGAAATGTGTGCCTGTCTCTATTGTCTACTATGCTGGTAAAAATAGAGCCCCAGACAAAACAGTGGTTCCCTTCCATCATCTATGCTTGTTCCAGAACTAGAGCAAAGGTCTGGAGGGGGGGGGGAGGTCTCAAGGTACATGAAGAAGCATCAAATTACACTAGTTTTAATTCATCTTTTACTCTCCTTGGTGGCTTTGTAATTGTCTTTGAAAAACTCTGCTGCAGACTTGTGTTCTAACCCTAATTTCAGAGCTTGTGCTCTGCTTTGTCAGTCTGCCAAGTGCCGCTGCATTGTGTGTGTCATGGGCTTTCCTTTCCACTTTCCATGCTCCTGCCATGTTTTTTCCTGCTTTGTATCCTAACGTGTGACCTCCAGCAGCGTAAGCCTATTGGCTTCCCTAATTCCTTCTCATTCCTCCTAACCTGCTGTTCCTTTGCCAACTGGTGTCTTGCAGTCCTCCTCTTTGCTAGCTGCTCGACAGAGCACCTCTGATGTCCCAACCGCTGCGGATCTTGTCAGTGCAATAGAAAAACTGGTCAAAAGCAAGCTGGTAAGTGTGGAGTCCTGTGAAGGAAAATATCCTGGTTAGGCAGCATAATCCATCAGCAACAGGTCCTGTTTCTGCCCACCACCACCACCACCACCACTTTTCTCACTGTTACTGTTGTGCAGGAATGCTACATATTTAGCTAGAGTCTCAGATTGGTCTCCTGGGCAGGTTGATGGTTGAGAGTTTAATTCCAATAAAACATTCTTGCAGTACTTCTGTTAGTTGTCCTGTTGTTGAAACATCAGATTATAGTATTGTTCCTTGCATCTGTTGGTTACAAGTTAGAACTCCAAATATGTGATTACAGTAGAAGTAGTTTTCCTTTTAGAGCCTTTTCTTCTTGTTTTCTGGGAATATTCAGTGAAGTGCCAGTGCAGGCAGAGGTAAATTATGTAGAATTGGGATTATGAGAATATGGTGTTAGCTGTTGTTAATTCCTGGGTATATTTGATGTCTGTTGTTTATGATCATTCCCACCCCCACCCCCATGAATAATTTGATTTTAGGGCTATTTAATACATTGTTAATGAACCCATTTCCAGTTTATTATCCCACTTTAGCTGTAAAAACTCTAATTGGCTTTTAAGTCAAATGTTCAGAGTATAATACAGGCATACCTCGGTTTACGAAATTAATGCGTCCCCAGGACATTACGTCATGCGGAAATTTCGTAAACCGATACTTGGATTGCACTAGGAATGGGGGCGGCACTAGGAACCTCCAGGCACAATGCATCCTGAGGAAACATTTTCGTAGAGCGGGGGAGGAGAAAAAAAATTAAAACTGGGGCACTATTTTCTATGAATTTTGGTTTGTAAACTGAAAATTACATAAACCAAGGCTTTTGTAAAGTGAGGTACTGCTGTAATGAATACAGCAATAAGACTATAAGCTTAAACTACATAAAACTGATGAACTTGTTTCATGTTATGATGAACTGTCATGTTATGCTCACTTGCTTGGGATCAACCTTAGCTGAAGTCAGTGAGACATCTTCAAAGAAGGTGCATAATTCGAACTGCATCACCTCAGTTCTTAAAGGAAGCATTTTCAGAGCAAGACACGCTTGTTGCAATAGATCATCACCATGATAATTGCCAGAGATATCTTCTCGTTTTCAGACAGATCAAGCATTTCTTTTAAACATCTGCTTGTTTTGCACCAGCTGATCACAGACTGAGCTGTAGCAGCCATTCTCTAAGTTTAATTCAGACATAATGTCAGTTCAATAAAGCATGGCATAATTGAACTGAAGAAAAGCATTCTGCGTGCATTTTCCTCTTTGCCTTTTCAGTTACTGCCTCCCTTGTGTATCTGGCTTCAGTACTGATACCCTGAATGTTTAACCACAGTTTTGCATGACACCTCAGCTGTGGTGTAACTGCTGCTTGCAAACAAGATGTGATACTGGGAACAGAATTATTTCCTTCAATTACAAGTCAAAAAATATACTTGCTCACTTATATTCTTTCTCTGATACCAAGGCTGGTATTCTGTATCCTGAAATAATAAGAATGAGAAACAGATCTTAGTAAATAGAATAATAGTACGGCTTTTACTTGAAACAACTGTTACTTTAAGAGGTTGGGGAATAAATAAAATGAGGATTACAAGTTGTCTGGTTGAAATAAAAGTAGACTTATATGTGAAAAATTCTGGAGAAATGACATGTACTTTGATTTTGAGATTCATTCAGTGGAAAAAGTTAATCTTAGCAGATAGATTTTAGCCAATCTTTTGGGGTGGTGTTGGGTATCCTGTTTCTCCGAAAATAAGAACTAACCTGAAAATAAGCCCTAGTATGATTTTTCAGGATGCTCATAATATAAGCCCTACTCCGAAAATAAGCCGCAGTTCAGTGAAACCCTGCCCTCCACCATTGTGCAGCAACCAGACAAAGATGACATGATTGTATTTGAATAAATGTATATTGTTGTACATGGAAAAAATAAAACATCCCCTGAAAAAAGCCCTACTTCATTTTTTGGAGCAAAAATTAATATAAGACCCCATCTTATTTTCAGGGAAACACGGTATTATAGATCACAAACATACTGCTTCTTGGTGGTATTGCTTAATTTCTCTGCTTCTCTTTTTACTGTAACAATTGATATTTGTTCCTCTGTAAGAATGGATAATAATGCAAACTGGATAAATTTAGAAATGTATCCGTATAATATACTCATATGTTTCTGGAAGAAATCTACATTTACTGCAAATTGGGTACCAGCTGATGTGGGAGAATGCAATCTGAAGGTATATGCTAGCTTAACTGGACTAAAGCTATGTTTCAAAGCAGACTTGGTACAGAAATATTTGACAAAATAAACACCTAGATTATAGATTTCAATGGGAGTTACTTCCAAGTGAATGTATAGATTCAATCCTCTGTATAAGATTTTAGTTTTTAACTTCTCTCCTGTTTAGGAGGGTTCTAGAATGTTCTAATGAAACACCACTATAGTTCTGTGGAATTAATGAGATGTTCAAATTATATAAAGTGAGGCATGCTACCAGTTCTGTTATGTTGTCCACATCTGGCTGTACCAAGGACTATATATATAGGGAATACTAAAGGATTTTCCCTTCTTACTAATGATTACAAAACCAGAAAATTTGAGAAATGTAGTGGCTCTAGTTATATAGCCAGACATTAATACTTTCTGTTAAACCTGTTGTTTTTTTCTCTCTCTTTACTTTTAAGACATTAGAAGGAGGCTCCTACCGAGGGAGCTTAAAAGATACCACGGGATGCTTAAATGAAAATGTGATGCCTTCAACTCCTCCTTCAAGAAACCTCGAAGAAGAACAAAAAGCCAAAGCTATGAGAGGCAGGATGTAAGTTAATTTTGTCAATTGATTACATTTGCAATTAAGAATCTAAAAATTATACGTATTATGTAACTCTCCATTTTATGAGTCAGTTTGGGGCTAGTGAGTGTGGAGTGTGGTGGTAATGACAGATGCTAGCTGGTAGACCCCTTTGCAGTGGGCTTCCCTTAGTTCAAAGTGATAATAACAACATGCAAGATCAATTAGAATCCTCCACAGGACCGTTCATGTTGTCAAAATTTGTGAACCTGTTTCTCCTGTTCCTTTTTAATAGTTTTTACCCACTATTCCTTTTTACTATGTCGTTATCCTCTATTTTTAGTGCAGTAACCCCTGCAGATATTTTGTGTAGTACAAGTGGAAGAAGATGTTTGCTTTTGCACTTTTGAATAACTTTGTTCCTTTTTGCACCCTGCTTATGCCTTATTTTGGATGGTGTAGCTTCAAGCTCTTTACACCTTTATCTGTTAAAAAAACCACCGATCTCCTTGCTCAGTGGTAGCTACCTGTACCAGTCAACTTGAGTTGCCCTGCTGTCACCCACTGCAGCCTGGATCTAGGTTTTATCAGTCTATAGATGAACGGTAATCTGTGAAGCCTGTGTATGTCACTTTAAGCTCCACCATGGTGTGTAATGTCAACTATTAACGTTATGAAAAGAAGATGCTTCTGGACATTGATACCTGGCCTCAACAAAGTATCTCTCCCTTGGATTCTAGGTTTGTTTTAAATGAACTGGTTCAGACGGAGAAAGACTACGTCAAGGACTTAGGAATTGTGGTGGAGGTATGTTAAGCCAGAGCAAACTCTTCTTAAACCGGTTAGTTGCAGGAACCAAAGTTGCCAGTTTTATCTGATCTAAGGAAATGGGATAAATGCGTTGATATTGCCTTTTTGCAAACAACTGCAAAAGACTTGTACTGTAAAATCCAAAATACCTTAACACACCTTGTGAAATCAAGATAAAACCACCTCGGTTGTTAAGAAAAGTAGACGTAATTACTGTTTCCATCCTAGTCTACCATAGCTTAATCACTGATTTTCTGCTAAAGGGCTTCATGAAAAGAATAGAAGAAAAAGGTGTTCCTGAAGACATGAAAGGGAAAGACAAGATTGTGTTTGGAAATATTCACCAAATCTATGACTGGCACAAAGAGTAAGTCTATAACCACGATTAAATGACTGTTGCTAACATCCCCAAATCTGCTCCATTTACAAATATATTTTCCTTGGCCTGTACCACTCCTCTTTCTCCCACTCCAGTTCAGCAAAAGTTTTATTATGTAGTTTCGCTGCCACGAATGATTTTGGACATCTCTTAGACTTTAACCTCTCTGAAATTGACCACTCTAAAATCACAACCACACCTATTGGCCCCATGGTCAATATGCTGCAGGTCTGATATTGGACCCTTAATTTTGAAAAGGTCAAAAAGGTGAATTTCAAACTTCTTACCCTCAGTCAGGAACCTTTTCCACATGACTTTTGCTGTAGCAAGGGATTCTGGGGCACATGACACTGAACAGCCATTTCTTTTCATTTCAGTTTTTTTCTTGCTGAACTTGAAAAGTGCCTTCAGGAGCATGACCGTTTAGCACAGCTGTTCATCAAACACGTAAGTTACATTTTAATCCCTTTCAAAAGGAAAATAGCATATGCTGACTTGTCTGAGATCACATTTAGAAAGATATCAAATAAGATTAAGAAAGTGTTAACTAAAGCCATAAACACAGTAAAGTAATATTTGGAATTTTCTGGTGATTTAAACAAAGTACACAAATTATGTAAGAAGACATTTGACTGGACATGTCTCTCTATACATATGTCCAGCATCCCCATGCGGTTTAAGAGTCTTGTTCAGGTTCTTTCTTTCTGGTTAAATCTTATGGTATGGGAATAATGAAATTTGCTTTATGCTGCTGTACATGGCATGGTAAAAGTCGTAGTTGGCCTTAATCCAAGACAGCTGTGTAAATTTTGCTTTTACAGGAGAGGCGATTACACATGTATGTGGTGTACTGTCAAAACAAACCAAAATCTGAATATATAGTAGCAGAATGTGGTCCATATTTTGAGGTAAGACTCGGCCTCCTTCACAGGATGTTTCATGCATGCTATAGCTTAAACATCATACTTGCAGGATTATTTCTCCTTTCCTCCTTGTGTGTACATATTTGTACAACTTTGTTGGTTAATACCTCGGACTTGCGGTTCAGCTCTCTTCTCTGCTTTCACTGCCTCATATTTAGCAGTAAGTCCTTGCTCTTCTGCCCACATGAGTCCTTGTCACATTGTTTCCAGTAGAGTTCCTTGACATCTACCTACTCTCTTGTTACTTCCATGGTCAAATCCCCCATTTACCGCCTCTTTTACCTGATAGGTAGAGAATGCCCAGGCAGTGGGGAGGGACAAAAAGGAACTCTCTGTCAGCTGGCTGGAGTCAAGGCCATCTTTGCAAGGAAATAGAATGGAATACGAACAGTTTGAACTATTGTACCATAGTAAACTCTTTATTCTTTTAAGGTGCTACTGTTTTTTTTTCCATCTCTTTATGAAAAATGATATATTTGTAACAATTACCCTAGTTGTCGGAGATGGTGATATGTATACAAAAAAAATGACTAGCAAAAGGGGATGCAGAAGAAAAAAGAGCAATCCTTCCATGCTACCTAGTTTCTTAACTGTTTGTCACTTAACAGTTAAAATGTTATAGAAATATAGACTTCTGCTAGCACCTGTACAAATTTGTTCTCTGAGTAGTGTTATTTTAGAATTACATTTTGTTGCATTTGAGAATTCAAATAGTCCTAATGATCAGTTTGTCCCTAAAATGTTTGCAGACAGTTTTTGAAGGTGTCTTATGCTTGATTACCTGCTCACACAGAGAGACAATAAACTTATTTTTAGAAATGTTTTAAACAGCTCTACTTTAATCACGACAGGAGTAGAGAAATGCCAGGTCTGTTTCTTCATAGACTTAATTGCTAGGAGGTGTTATGAAAGCCACAACAAGTCATTCTAGCCAGTCACTATGGAAACTTGCGATATTGTGCTGTAATTTCAGGCACACGTTTTTAAAAAAAACTTGGCTTAATCAAACAAGGTTGTATCTGTGGATGGAGGACCCTTTGTACACTAGCTCAATTCATGGAAAAAAGGAGACATTTTTTTCCTAATAATGTTAACATTTCTTAATGCTTATCTTCTAGGAGGTGCAACAAGAAATAAACCAGCGCTTAACTCTCAGTGACTTTCTAATCAAACCCATTCAAAGAATTACCAAGTATCAGCTGCTACTCAAGGTGAAATACACGAAGGATGTTAAATGTCAAGCAAAAAACATGAAACTAGTTTGAACCCTGTGGTTATCCTCATCCCCACTCCCCCAACTTGCACTGCATCAGACCTGTGGGGAACTTCTCCCAAGATGAAAAAATGATTTGTTGGGTAGTGTCGAGGGTCTTGGGCTCAGAAAGGTTGGTGGGATATTGTTTTCCAGATGGCCCTTTCAGTCCCATCAAAAATTGAAAAATAATCTGATGTATAAGCAGCTACAAATTCCTATGGTGCTTTTTATATACACCAGAATTATTGTAGGTTTCAGAACATGCTACCAAAAAAATTTATTTGCCCCAGTTTGACTTGCTTGCTGGGGAGGTTGCAGTGTGTTGCATTTCATTATAAGCTTTATTAAGAACTGTTGCTTAGTGCATGGGGTATAAATATATTTTCACAAGCAGGCAGGCACTCCAAAGCCTTGGAGACCTCCCTCCCCATTTCTCTGGGCAGACCCCTGGCCTGCTCCACCTCAAAAGTCAAGATAAGCTACGCTCAGGAAAGCCCCTTTCTCTGCCCTATATTATTGACAAAATGGCACAGGCAAAACCCTAGCAGTGAATTCTGAATTTGCATTTCAGTTCTACATTGCCGTAAATATAGTTTTGTGTGTGTGTTTGTGTATATAAGAGGGTGTACACACACACACACACACACACACACACACACAGAGTATATTATTTCTTTATGGAGATTTAAGGTGGTTATTGTGAATCATTTTATGGAAATAATATGCTTGTCTTTCTTGTAGGACTTTTTAAAATATAGTGAAAAAGCTGGGCTGGAGTGTTCAGAGATAGAGGTATGCATTTGTCTGCTGACTCTTTTGCCCTCTTACATGTTTTTTATTTTTCACGGTCACTGATTACTCCATAATGAGATTAGTTATGTTATGAGCCAAGTTTTAATCAAGATGCAGAATGTAAATAATTGTTTCTGTTCTGGAAGAGCAGTTTAAATATGGCAGACAATAAAGAAGTCATTCCTGGCCTTTCAGGAAGAAGGAAACTGCTGGGTGGTGGCTAGGCTCCATGAATGTCTTGAACGTTTATGGGACGGGCATTCCTGCTGTCCCTCAAGCTCAGCCCAGGGAGCCTCTCAAAGAACTATCCATCCCATGAACCCTTGTGACTCCCATGAAGCCTGGCCACTCCCAGCCATCACTAGGGTACTTTCCTCCTCCTTGAAAGGCCAGTAATGGTGACGGAGACCCACAAATAGGTCAAAATTACTCTGTAAACGTCTGTTTTTGGCTGCATCTCTCCAAATTCTTCCTTGGGAAATTCTGGGGGTTGAAGTCCAAAAAATCCCAAAGTCCCCATTGCTAATGAAAATTCCTCCTTTCTGTAGCAGTTTTGAAAAAAAATAATGCTGCATTCTTTTCGAGCAGTATTTGACACAAAATGTAATTAGGGCTGAAATTAGTGAATTAAAATGAAGCTTTATGAGCAGCAGATGTTGTTTCTGCATATCCTGAGTACCATTGTTTTATATTCTGTAGTTGAGATACATTTAGAGTGTAACTAGAAGCTGTGTTTGGGAGGTTAAGGGCATTTCTCCTAAAGTGATACTAGCTAATGTTTTTTGTGGGTTTTTCGGGCTCTTTGGCCGTGTTCTGAAGGTTGTTCTTCCACCACAGAGTGCTGTCCTCTGAAGATGCCCATGGCCACAGAGACTGGCAAAACATTAGGAAGAACAACCTTCAGAACATGGCCAAAGAGCCCGAAAAACCTACAACAACCATTAGATCCCGGCTGTGAAAGCCTTCACGAATACATTGATACTAGCTAGTTACCTTAAGAACTGGTTCTTTTTTTTTCTTGCAATGTATGTATTGGCTTAATTGTTTGAGTTATCTGGATTTATTTGCTCTACCAGCATGCTCTGCCGAAACACACTTACTAATCTGTGTGGGTGAAATGTTGACATGTGGATGGCTGTTCCTGGAACAGAGGAATGGATGGGGTGGCCTTTCATCTTTGTGTTCATTTTCCCCTCCCAATAGAAAGCTGTGGAGCTGATGTGCCTTGTTCCTAAGCGCTGCAATGACATGATGAACCTGGGCCGTCTTCAAGGCTTTGAGGTAGATGTTTATACTATCTTTTGAGTATAAATGTGATACAACAGTTGTTGGAACTCTGTCCCAGACAATGTATTTAAAAACGTTCAGTGGGATCTTTTTCCCCCTGAAATCTCAGGGGGGAAAATTATCACAATGTTTCTAGTCTAAATCTTGCCCGAGGAGGAAGTGTTTACTTATACACTTGCCCCACCCCTTGCTTTATCTGAAAAGTGATGAGTCTGAAAGATACAGAGAACTCTGTTTATGGTGGCAGTCCATGGAATCCATGGGGAAACAAGGGTTCAGACTGTCATGGAGCATCTCTACATGTGGAGACGACTGATTTGTCTTCCAGCTTGCTGGTTTTTACACAAGCAAAGCAATGATTCGGCAGGGCCGGCATACTCCCCTTCTCATGTGTATGACAAACATGCTTAAGAATATCTGAATAGGGTTATATTGTTCAAACTTCTTTAGCTTATGGAATAGTTCCTTGTTTCATGAAACAGTTTCACAAAGGAAAACTGATATTAACAGCCATTTTGAGTAATTCCTTCAGACAGAGATACCTAATTTGCAGATTTGTCCATATTAAAATCGTATACATATTGGACACAAGTCCTCGCTATATAGACAATACAGTGTAGTGTGTGATGTCTGCTCCTTTATATGCCAAATTCCTGTAGCCCTTCTGCTTTTTGGATGAAGTTGGTTTTTTTAGGGAGCATATACAGGAACTTGTGTTGCATAACACCATACATCCATGTTAGAGTATTGGACATATGCAGATATTAGTTAAGTGTATTGTCATAAATTTAAATGGTGAAACACATTTGATCTTAAGCACTCTTAATTCATGAACCAATTGCTTTGCACCATATGATAATATGTGAATCTTGATAGATGCCAGAACCTTCATTGTTTGGGGCCACAGGTATCTGAAACACCTCCTATTCCTGTGTATGCCCTGATGTCATCACTAGAGGCCCTCTCATACTGAGAAGCAATGAGTTGCTACTCATGAGCAGGCCTCCCTAGTGGTACCTCTCTCTTTCTGGAATGGCCTCCCCTTCTTCATGTCAAGCTGAGATGTTTTTAGTCTTGCAAGCTTTTAAAATGGTGTATTCTTCTCTAGTTTGTACTTTACCTCTGTGAAAGAGGTTGCTTCCTCTTATGTTTCTTTCTATAGCAGCTTTGTTGGATTTTTGGTTCTGCCTTTTGGATACAGATTTGCATATATGTACTTTGTGGGACTTTTAGTTGTGTCTTATCTGTGTTTATATATCTCAGTCCAAGAACAACTTGTTGTAGGACAACCATTAAACTGAATAAATAAATGACTTTCTATATTTTGTACCCTCTGTGTTTATTCTCTTATCTGTCTTAGGGCAAGCTGGCAGCACAAGGGAAGTTACTGCAGCAGGATACGTTCTATGTGACAGAGCAGGATTCTGGAGGGCTGTCTCGGCCAAAGGAGCGCAGAGTTTTCCTCTTTGAACAAATAGTTATCTTTAGTGAACTCCTTCGAAAAGGCTCTCTGACTCCGGGATATCTATTTAAGCGAAACATAAAGGTAAGAAATTGCTAAGGATATTTTGTCAGTAACATGGTGTGCTTCCTCGAATCATTTGGAAATGTTAGTATACTGCTTTTGTATGTGTTCCTGCTCTTGATGTGTTGCACATTGTATCTTAAAATGGGTTCCTCTTGCTTCAATGCAGAAGGTACCCATTAGACATTTTCCAGTCCTGCTATTTTATTATGACATCTTCTAATATCAAATTCTTCGGTTGTGGTAGATTACAGAAAGAAGCAAGGTAGTATGATTATACTGTGTGTGCATTCCTTCATATGGATATGAAGGAATGAAGTAAGAGGGAAGAGTGCATGTGCCTATTTTATAAGAAAATAAAAACTGCTGAAGGGCTGAACTTCCTGGCACAATGCATGTGATGTTATTCCTGCAGCCTGTTATGTGCACGAAATGCTACTTTGATGGAAGGCAATGGGAGCAGATATATAGTGGGGTGGAATCCACAATCTTTCCTGTATTCAGCTGTGTTCCACTCCTTTTCCTACTCCAAACATCAAATTCATAAGACATATAAGAAGTACGGTTAAACATCAATACAATATGTATACAATCATCCTTAGCCAGTCTAAAATTCCACAGAATATAATTATTTTTACTGGCAAGATACCCCAAAAATAATCTCTGTTTTAGAATGCCTTTGTGTAGAGTAGTTTACTGTTTGCTAACTAGTAACAGTGCTGACTGCAAAGCCATTGCCTTTTAAAGAAAGCAGTCATTCAAAGATAGTTCAGCAGTTGCTGAAGTTACTTGACTCAACAGCTGAAGAAAAAACTGAAAGTCAAATGTTTGCTTTAGGATTATACTTTTAGATAATTCCTTATCTGAAGAGGCTAATGTATTGCTTTGAACTTTGGAGGGATAGCCTCCTTTTGGCCTGAACTGGAGGAAAAAAACTTGACGTGAATGTGACCTTGCCCCCCCTTCAACTGGCCTTGGAACTTTTTGTGGCTTCTTGCAGATGACCTACCTAATCCTGGAGGAGAACGTGGATAATGACCCTTGCAAGTTTGCTCTAATGAGCAGGGAAACATCAGAACGACTCATCTTACAAGCTGCCAATCCAGAAATCCAACAAGCTTGGGTACAGGATATTAATCAAGTGTTGGACACACAGAGGGACTTCTTAAATGGTAGGTGTTTTGTCGCTATATAACCTTATGAGGCTCAAATGCTTTCTGATGGAGCCTGAACTTCGGAATGAAACATTCTTCCTACCCACGCTGATATTACTCTGGCAGGCCTTTCTATTGCAATCTTCCCTTCATTTGGAGCATGATTGGATGAAGATGTGGGTGCTTGTTGAAGAGAAATTCCCCGTGGCATATTAGGAGCTAGGCTGAAACACTCTCTCCCTCTTACCTTTTAAAACCAGCCAGATGGGGCTCTCTCCTGATATTACAGTGTCCATGGCATTCAGAACAGTGAGCACTTCATGTTAAGTACCACCTCTGTGAAGTTGGCCAGTTTGGATGATACAGCCCATTAGTTGCCAAGAGGTAGTTTACCAGAGCGTGCCTATATAACCTCTGGACTACTGCCAAGTATTGAACAAGATCTTATCACATTTCTATATTTGATCAGAAATCGCAGGGAAGTACCAGGATATCTTTTTATAATTCTTGTAATTTGTAGAGCTAGTCATTGTTTGCAGAAACTTTAAAGCTCCAGTGGTAATGTGAGGATTGTGGGCTGCATACAGCCCCTTAGGGACAGTTTTGCATTCCCCAGAGCTACCCACAGGGAGGAAAAATCCCACCACCCAATATTTGCCTTTAAAAAGCTTCTAGAGGCTTCCAGGAATAGCAGTTTTTCCACCAAGATCCTCATTCCCCCAAATCCATAAAAGAAAACTCCAACATGCCTGTCCAGCCAATTCCTGTTGGATTGGCTTTAGATATCTATATCTAACTTTTGCTATTTCTGGATTTGGTACAGCCCCATGGTGAAGTCTGTGGCAGTGATCTGGCCCCCAAACTTACTAAGATCACTCACCCATGCTTTACAGAGTGGTAGTCACACAGAGTCATAAGTATCCTTCTTACGTCATGAATATTTGGCTGCAGCATCATGGCGATTCCAAATCAGAAGTCATTTTAGCTTTAGCTGGAAATACTTTTATATAATACTTGTATATACACTGTGACAACACTTTTTCACTTTCCATGTCAACTGTCTTCCTTCTGCATTTCTTCCACACCTCAGTTTCATCATCCAGTAATAAAATGTGCATGGTATCCTTCAAAAAAGGCTACTTCTGTTAGGATTTCTGTACCATATTGCTGGTACAGCCTTGGGTCCCCATTTGTTCTTGGACTAAAACTCCCAGAGGTCTTCACCACTAGTTGTGCTAGCTAGGATTTCTGGGAGGTTGGGAACCACTGCATTAAACCAGTGCTTTTTCTTATGCATTTTCATGTGGACTGTTAGTGCAGTTTTAATATTGATCTGACTGATGTAGTAGATTTATATTCTATAGAAATTGTGTAATGTTTTACTGAAACTGTACAACACTCAGTTTCCCATATGGTGTAAACATGTGTGAGCATATAAATGAGCTGCTTTTGGAGATAATTTGTACCCATTTATATATTCTTTTGCTGCATGTTCCTAAACTGGAATTTGGCAACAGCCTTCTTGGTCTATCTCACGTACCAGCTTTATACCTCTCTACATTTTGTAAAAAAGGGAAACCACTACACTTCAGGGGTAGCAGTGATGTAAAATCGTGTATAACAAAACTTCAGCACTGCTCCCAGGCCCTTCCTACTGTTGCTTTTCTAAGGCTATGTCACTCTAAATCCTGAACAGTCCAGAAGGTAGCACTGGCTACATCTTTGCTCGGGAAGCATTTTCTCAAGTGCTTCCTTCTTCCTTCCTCTCTTTAAGAAGAGAGATTTCCAGGGTTTTCCCATTCAGCAGCTAGGAACTGGGCTTTTTCTCTCCACGTGGGTTTAAAGGTGGTCCCCTGTATAATGCTGTTATATCATGAAAGACGATAAGCTGGTTGCAGCAAAAATAAGAAAGAGTCTTGCAGCACCTTAAAGACCAACAAGTTTTATTTGACACAAGCATTTGTGGATGCTACCTTTCTCCTTCAGATGCATCTCAGGTTGCACTCTAGAAAGCTTACTCTGGATAAAAATTGTTAGTTTTTAAGGTGGCACAAGATTCTTTGTTATCTTTGCTGGACAGACCAGAGACTACCCCCCTGGAAATGTACAGCACGTGGCATCCTTCATGTGAGCCAAGCACAGTGTCACCAATGAGGAGGACAATACTAACCCTTAGTATTCTGCTCCAGCACTACAATCTCCTATAGAGTACCAGCGCAAAGAAAGCAACAGCTCAGCTGTAATGAGACCCCAGGCCAGCAAGGTACCTCAGCCTATCACCAGACCCTATTCCTCAGGTCCAGTAGGATCTGAGAAACCTTTGAAGGCTACCATGCGTAACCCATCTCTTCCACCTCTGAAGATATCTACCTCCAATGGCAGCACAGGGCATGAACAGCACCAGCCTGGGGACAAATATGAACAAGGCAAGGTATGTGCTCTTCTGCATTCTGTGGATTATCTTCTCTTGCGCTTAGCTGCCACTGCCATCATTCTAGATGTAGCTGTTGTCTGCTGGCCACTGGATCAGGTAATAATGGTTGGTCCAAGAAGTAGGTGGTCTTTATCTCTTTCTGCACATTTGTGATTGGTGTTAGGAAGAGCTTTATGATTTGTGTGGTGCAATTGAAAAAAGGAAGCTGAAAGGAAAGCAGGAAGAGGCAAACCCTCAAATGTTTCCTTCCTTTCTTTTAATTCACCTATAGAAAATATTAATGATAATATTTTTACTGCACATCTTTGCAAGGAAGCCCTGACAGTTAGAAACAAAAGGAGTCATTGTCTGTGCCTTTCAGAGAACAGGGAAGAGGCACTTAACCCATTGTTCTTACATGCAATTTTAGGGCAAATTCTTTTCACTTAGCTACATGGGTTATGCCTGCAGTTGCTACAATACAGCCCAGACGGAAATGCTATCAACAAAACGCATCTGCCACTGCATCATACAATCTATCACAGTGGGAGCTGTACACCCAAGAGCACAATTGAATTGCACAATTCCTTGTTGCCAGGTGTACATGAGGCACACACAGGCATAACTTTATGGTAAGCCTGCATGAAGAAGATTTTGCCCATAGTTGACCTCCTAAAAGTTGTGAACAAGAACAAAGAGGTAATTTCTTAAGAAATTATATATGAGGGTGCCAAACTCATAATACTTAAAATCATTTTCAGCATTTTCAGATGAAGCTTATAACTAGGCAACGTTAAACTACATACACAGCTGTCTTGTCTGAGCTGCTACCATCCTGATGAGTAATAAGGATAAATGTGTTGCTCTGTTATCTTTTGTCACTTAACACAGTCTCTCCTTTGTGTCCTCTAATCATATCCTCTTACAGAATGGTTTGTATGCCATGCCATGCAAATAAAGTTGAGCCAGGTTTTGGTTAGAAAATACAAAACAAGTGGTTTCAGCATGCAAAGCAACTCTTCCAGTCTCTTGATGAGAGTACAGAGTGCAGAATTGCCTTTCCTCTTGGAATTGCTGTCCCTTTGTAGAACACTCACGTAATGTTATTGTGATCAGAGTGCATCAGTGGGTATTCTGCAGTACTCAAAGCTTTTCCAGGTCTGACTTATAGCTGTTTTCTTCTTTTCTTTTTAAGAATGAAAAACAATTCCATCTCTGTCCTATTGACAGGCAGAATGCTTTAAGGGATCTTTTGTCTTTAACTGAACACTTCCTGCTTGAAAGCAGGAAATTATTAATAGCTACCAAATTTGTTGCTAATGACAGCTCCTGCTTCAGGGGGAAGGGGCTGGGGTTTTACCTGCTTTCCCTCCTTCTTTCAGTTCATTACACTGAAATAAAATAACACATTGTTATTGCAACAATGTAAGCAGTCATTTAATATGAGGATGCAATAAAATAAGTTGAATCTACAAACAGGAAAGTTGTAATTAATGTTGCTAGGAATCTTTAAATAGGATTTCATCCCAAGTAAACATTATTTTAAAAAATTGCCAGGAAGAAGGTATTGCTAGACAATATAGTGCTATATTAAATGCTTATGTTTGCTTTCAGCTTCAGGCTAATTGCATAGGAGCAATGATTTAGCAATGGTAAAGGGGTTCTAAAAAGGAAACAATCTGATATTTCTTGTTCACTTGTAGAAAACGCATCTGTCTTCATCAACAAACTCTTTCATATACATCTGTCCCTTTTCATGCCAAACATGCAGTCCTGTACCTGTGTACTAATTTGAAGAAGGTGACGTTTACTCTCTGCCACTATTCAGTCTCCTTTACCAAAGCTCCTGTCCTCCTGTCCAGACCTCATGATGATGATGATGATCTTAGAACCGAAGAGCTGGAAGGGACTCATAGAGTCCAGCCCCTGTCAAGGAGGCACAGTAGGGAATTGAACTCCCAACCTCTGGCTCCGTAGCTCCCTAAACCACTGAGATGTCCAGTAGTTTACATGGTGTATCACTATGTGAACTTAGCCCTAACAGTCACAAGGATGACAAATAGGAAAGTGCCGTCTCCCTCCGTAAAAATGTCAGTGAGTGATTTTTTTGTTTTGGATCAGGAGATTCTGGCAGTCACAGTCGAAAAGCAGAGATCTGTAGAACTCAGTTGTCAATTAAGTGTGCAGAAAAAGACAACTCACAATTTAGAAAACCAAGAAAATGCAAACATCTGGTTTTATAGTATCCTTAGACCGAAAACTGGAATGCCAATATCTCAACTTTTGAATATGGTTCTGGTTCCCCCTGCCATCTCTGGCCCCAAAATGAAGGCTGTAGCACGGGGGGGGGGGCAGTATGTGGCCCACAGGGGCTCCACCTGTTTTTTTAGTCTCCATCTGTGCCTTCACCTCTGCCAGCTATAGCACTGAATGTTAGCAGTTCAGCATTAGGGGAAAAAATAGCTGCAATTTTGCTGTGTGCTTCCTTAGATTTTTAGCTTTCTCGCTGGCTCCAGAAAAAAGTGCATTAGCACTTGTATCAAATGTATTGCTTTGCTTTGTGTTTGAAGTTCCATAAAATTGTAAACAGTTATGTAAAACTATTTCAAATTACTGTATTTATGGAATTCATTTGCACAAGATGTGGTGGTGATGGCTGTTGTTTCAGAGAAAATTCCAGGCTACTGGATAAGATAGTTAAATGGGATGGGATCTCCCAGAACATTGTGAGAAGATATGGGGACTGAATCAAGAAAGAAATCGAGTGTGCATAATCATTAAAAGCCCAATTCATAATTTCAGACTTGTACCTGCAAGCATTTTCCAGTGCCATTCACAATTTTTGAGCAGGTACTCTTGGAGCTGAGTAGAATGTAACCCTTTTTTTGTGGGGGCAGGGGGAGTGAAGAATGTGGGTCTTGCAAACTCTTGTCCTTGTTGAATGTGTGCTGCCTGGAATGTAATGCTGCAAACTTAGAATTGTGCCGGAGCTATCTTATCACTGTTATTTTTTGTCTCCTTTCTAGAACGACTTGGGTGGGTGCAATGGGACCTCGTCTATGGTGGTCATTAAAGATTACTATGCACTCAAGGAGAATGAAATCTGTGTCAACCAGGGTGAGGTGGTCCAAGTCCTTGCCATTAACCAGCAGAACATGTTCCTTGTATACCAGCCTGCCAATGACCATTCACCAGCAGCAGAAGGATGGATCCCAGGGAATATCTTGGCTCCCCTCACAAAATCAACTACAGATAATAGCGACGGAAGCATAAAGTAAGTGCTCTGTTGGATTCCCTGGGAGCAATATGTGGATTTTTGAGGAAAAATAGTCCAAATCGTAGGATTTTTCCGGCTTTTTTTAATTTTAATTTTTAAAAATCTACAGTGCCATTGGAACAAACTTCACTTGATAACACAGCATGGGGTATCCATGCTGGAATAATCAGGTTTTTGTTGAATTTTTGTGTTTCTCCCCCCTCCTCTGGTTTGTAAAGAATTAAAATCCATAGATAGTTCAAAAGGCATGTTTTATGTTTTTCCATCTTTTCTTAATAATGGACCTGGTTTGGACTGGACTGCTATTTATCTCATGTTTAAATTGTTTATATATATATATATATCTCCACCCACTCACCCACACCCATATATATATATATATAAAAACACCAACCACGTATGGTCAGCCCTTGTATTAGATTGAGTCTTGCTTCTGAAGGAAGAGAAATTTTATGTTGTCTATGGCAATTTCTTGTACAGTTTGTAACATTTTTTATTTTTATTTCTTCTGTTCACATAATATTTTGTAAAAAAAAAAATTGCTTTGAGAAAACCCCTTCAGAGTACATTCCTGTAAAAAGTATTTTGCACTATTTAAAGAAACTCATATTTGAAGTGAGGTTGTGCAATATTATGGATAGTCACAATGTTCATCATTGTACCTGTAATGTAACTAATAATTTTAAATGTACTATTTTAAATATGTAAAATAAATTTTCACTACAAGCATGTTTTGACAAGGTTAAAAGGACCAATTTCTGACCCTCTTTAGTTCTTTTTTTTTCTTTACAATGTTTTGTTGGTTATTTAACAAATATGTGAATACTATTTTCCCCTTTTTTGAAATCTGTCATTTTGAAATGACTAAATGATGCAAGAATATGTTTTTGATATTAAATACTGAAGGTACAATCCTTTTCTGTAAAACCTGTTGTTTTCTTTTTAATCTTCAGTTGTCAAAAATCAGTCCATGTTGGTTGTTGCAACGAATGCCTTAAAATACCATTTGTTGCAGGATGGCTGTATTCAGTTAAATTTTAAACACCGCACTACAATTCCTGCGCATCGCAACAGATGAATAAAACCCAATAGATAGAGTGCTGGTAATCTAAACTGTGGGAGGGCAACTTTTCGGACCAGAATTCTCACCAGCTTTAGATAGCAGTGACAACTGGAGTTGGAGTTCGGCATACGGAGGGCTGGACTTCAACTCCAGATTGGCCACATATATGGAAATAGGCCACATGAACTTTGCATACGACCCTTATGTTTTACTTGCCTTAATCATAATTGTTAAAGCTGTGCAGATGCCAACCACGTTTAAGCTAAGCAGAGTTTCTGTTAATCTTTGTTTAGAGTAAATATTGCAAATCATTAAGCCTCTTTAGTGGCAAAAAACTAAGTAGAATTATCATACAAAGACAGGAACATTCTACACCCCAGATCACTTCCAGCCTCATCCTACACATGAAAGTTGGTGAGTCCAAAGAGGGACTGCCTTCTTTGCCCAAGGAGGTTCATGTGAGTTGGGACTCTGGAAGATCAGGGACCTGACCCCCATGGTGAAGGTCCATGAATAGTAGAAATCATCATCTCGCACTTGTCTCCTTCTGTGTGTAGTGGCAATTGTGGGGAGGCAGGGTTAAAGTGGCCCCCTTTTCACAGGACTATTTATTCTACACATTCTAATCTTTGAATATGATTTGTGTTAAGAAGGAATTTCCTTAATGTAACTCATGACAATCACTGGTTTTTGTGTACTATTAAACTTTGAGGCCAATAAGAGAAGGGGAAAACACCCTGAAGCATGTGAGCCCCAAAGCCAACATTACTTAACCACAATTAACAGATCAGTAGCACATCTCTTCATCTGATCTAATTGTGTCTACAGCAGAATCTACAGTAACAAAGTCCTGCCCATTGCAAGTGCCTCTTGCCAGAGTGGTCAGATATCTTTCAAACCCTTAGGGCCACAAAATGGGGTCAAGGCTTCAGGCATTTAAGCCCTACATCTGTACATGAACGTTTGGGAAGAACATTGTTCCCATCAGGGAAGGCAGACATGTGACTGCAAGTAAGACCTCATTCATGTGTACCCTCACACCTCCTTAGCAGCTTGATAACAATAGTCACCTGCAGAGGTGACTGAGCTCACTGATCTATTATTTCTCTAGCTTGTCTACTGGGACTGGTTTGTGTACAGCAGTGGCACCATAGCAGCTGAAAACACCACTGCCGCGTGGCTATGTCTGATCCCTATGAAATACACTAGTGGCTTTCCACATTGATTGGGTTTGTGGAATTTAGGGCAATGGTTTTGTATCAACAAAATTATACCATTATCAGAAGGGAAACGATACACTAAAAATTGCACCTGTGTGAATAAAATATGATTTTCAGGGTGGGAAACATAAGAACTTGACCTAAACCCATCAGAGAATGTAGAGAAACCTCCCTAATTCTCAGTTCCTTTAGACCTTTGGCCTTGAGAATCTTGGCTCATGTTCGTTCACCAGTTTTACTTTCTTTTATCATGTGTCTGTCCTTCCCACTTTCCTCTCATTTCTGGCTACTGCTTTCAAGCATAGTAGAGGATTTAAAAATGACAACTGCAGACTCAACCCCTCTTCATACTTTCAGTACCTGCATTTGCTGAACACATGAAAGGAGTGGGATCACAGGCGTGGTTGAGTGGGCAAGAAGGGGACCCAAGGTTCCTTACTCCACTTGTTCATGGAATGTGTGAACAGGGCTGAAGTAGATCTAATGTAATCAGTATCCATTACTTGTTCTTCCCAGCACCCCCAGCCAGCCTACAAAACTTCCGTTGCCTTGCTGCAGCATATGCACAGCCCCTAAACTCCTACCAAACACAACTAGTATAAACAAGCCTAGTCTTACGATGGTGTGGTTTCCTTGCTGTAATAAGTCCTCTTTCTTAATATTCATCCAGTACTAACTTAATGGAAGATATAATGAGCACAAGACATTTCAATTCTGGAACACAATGTTCATCGGGTTGAGTTCAGTCCTGCGCTGATGATTCATATTGCGCTATATGCACTGCAGAGTATCTCCAGAACTATATGCCATTTCAGGCAGCTCTTCACACTGTTCCCACACAAAGAAGCAGAGCAAAAAAAGTGAATATTGCAAACACATTTCTAGGTCCTCTGCCAGATTCACGTACATGAACGTTCAAAGATGTGTGTGTTTATGCCCGCTTTTATGTGTTTTCAGCCATTCACCTGAGTTTCATTAGGATTTTCCTTTGGCATTTGTACTTCAAATCTCTATCTAGTATCAGAACCCAGTACTACAATTGCAACATGAAAAACAGAGGAGGAGTTCGTGTATCAATACCTTTCTCTTTCTCTCTGAAATATATTAGAGATTTGTGAAGTAATCAAATTTCTGTTAACATAAAATGGCAGGCATAACAAGAATTTTAGCCAGTAGTTCATCATTAAATGTGCTTAATTGTTTGCTTTGTTTAATCAGGTTTCATATTTTCCAGCTTTGGTTTTTATATTGCTTTCCTGATACTACTCAAAGATTTTGTGATAAAGCAGAGTACAGGAGCACAATGTGGTAATTGTGTATTTAATTCTCTCTTTATTAAAGCAGAAAATTTAGGTTGCTAGCAAATGCTATTGTACATCTGGAGTGAGAAAACATGGGCAGGTTAAAACAAAAGGAACATAGGAAGTATAGCAAAATTTGTTCCAGGGAAATGATTAATCTCCTTAATCTAATAAAATAGTGGTGATTTAATTTTTGATGTTTCCTAGCACTTAATTCTGAGATATACTTATATATTATATATACTGTATTTCCCCAAAAATAAGACAGGGTCTTATATTAATTTTTGCTCCAAAAACACATTTGGGCTTATTTTCAGGGGAGGTTTTATTTTATTTTTTTCATGTACAACAATCAACATTTATTCAGATACAGTCATGTCATCTTCTTCTGGTTGCTGCACAATGGTGGAAGGCGGGGTTTCACTTAACTAGGGCATATTTTGGGGGTAGGGCTTATATTACGAGTATCCTGAAAAATCATAGTAGGGCTTATTTTCAGGTTAGGTCTTATTTTCGGGGAAATAGGGTACATATATTCTTTGTATTGCTCTGTTGAATCAGACTTGGCATATATCCAATTCTGCACTACTTTCACTACTTTAATGAGAAGTATTCATAGTGTGCTTTCACTTGCAGACCTGAAAACATGCTTTAAAGAAAACACCCCTTTTTCCAAATGGCAAGAATACCAAAACATCTATTCTATTAAGTTTCCATTTCAGAACGGACTGTTTGTACCCAAATAGGGATCTTGTGAAAGGCTTCCATCTCCTTAGGAGAGCTGCTGGTATCAAGGACGTGTGTGCTGATTGCCTTTCCACATCCCTTCCTCTTCCTACAAAGACATGCCATTTGATTGGTGCATTTTTTGGTACAACAGGAAGTCATGTTCATGGCATACCCTGCGCATGAGAAAGCGGGCGGACAAGGAAAGCAGTGGCAAAGCTGAAGCCAATGGCCTACGTAAACCCAAGGATATTCTGGGCAACAAAGTCTCTGTTAAAGTGAGTAAGGCCATGTGGAAGCTGTGCGCTGCCTCCTGCTTCTCATCCTCACTCCCCCCTACAACATCCTTTCTAAGGACTCAGGGTGACATCTGGCTTTTGTTTTAGTTTTATTTTTTTCCCCCTTTTGGCTTTGATTTTTAATTTTACTTTTTGGTAGTAGTAGCCATTTTGGCTGGATTTTGCATGCAAGATACAACAGCTTTTCTTCCTCACCACTGGCTTCCAAACTGTAAGTAAGTTGTCTTTGTGTGTGTGTGTGTGTGTGTGTGTGTGTGTAGTACTTTACACATCTAATGTAACGTCAAAGTATGTGCCCTTAAATAATTTCCAAGACTTGGACAAAATGTCCTTTGAAATGGAGCAAGCCCATGCCAGTCTGCATGAGAAGACTCTAAGCACCATTCTGTGGGCAGCAGGAGATCTTGGTCATGGTTAGCCATGATAATGTAGGAGGGGTAACGCATTTTGTTTTAAAAGATTACGTTGTCACAGTGGCTTGTTGAATGAATACATCAGGCTTTCAGAATCACCTTGTCCTGTCAAAGGCACTGGTGGGGGCAGTTTTGCTACCATGGTCTCCACAGCACCATAGTTCCTAAGAAAGCCTTGTTAGGACTCTTCCAGATGAAGCAAAAGTTCCTCCCCACTTTTTTCTGCACAGATTTTGCTGCCATTCATGACCCAACAAAAAGCCACTTCTCAGAAAACCATTTATCTTTTGGAAACCTTAGAAATTACTTCTCTGATAGAATTTCTCTAGTCTACAGTTGTTTTGATTTGTTTTTCTTTTTCCTTTGAGTGTAGCAGAAACCCTGATTTAAAGCTTCAAGCCATAAGTCTGTTGACCTCCTAGAGGAGTAAATCCCCAATGGTTTAAATATTTTATTTTATTTTAAATATTAAAAGAAGTTCAGTGTGATAGGAGGCTGTTTTAGGTATAAAAATCACCAAAGTTAGTTGTGGTGATGCAAGAGCAGTCTAGGTGTCCCACTTTCTGATTAAGCTTGCATTTTGAACTTTCCATTAAGAATTGGAGGGGGCATGTTTGATCCAATGAAATATTAGCCACCCAACATAATTGATATATTGTCTCTTTTTAAAGAAACTTCATCAACAAGGAAGATACAAAATTGTCTGTTTGCGTGACAAACCATTACAGGATTGGTTGTACAATCTGTTAGAGTCTTGGAACATTTTAATCCTGGTTTGGAAAATACACCTAACGCTGCTCTACGATGTTTAATTCTTACAGAAGCATACTAACCTGGGGTTAAAATGTTAGGAGCATGATGGTGGATTTACCGCCTTACACTGACAAATAGCATGTGACAAAAAGGGGTGACCAGAGCCATCTTGCTGTGTGATGATGCAGCCTGATTTGTCCCATTTTGCCGCCCTGACCAGATTTCACAGAGTGAGTGACTAGTAGTCTAGTCTAGATGATGGCTTGAGCTGTTTGTTCTGTTCTGTCAGAACTGTCAGCTCATCCTTTGCTGATTCCCAGACAACTGCTTATAGCCTTGTTTTGTTGTCCAGGTTACTATACAATGTAGTGAAGGGGAAGGTTGAAAAGGTAGCAGCCAAGTAGCCGCCGTGGAAGATAGACAGCAGAGAGTTTACATGCTTAGCTGTTAGATAGCCTATCTAGATATCTGGGATGGAGTGGGGAGAAAGCATGAGGCATGGCATTACAGTGGTGCCCCGCATAGTGACGTTAATCCGTTCCAGGATTAACCTCGCTATGTGAAATCGTCGCTAAACGGAACAAAAAAACCCATAGAAACGCATTAAATCCTGTTTAATGCGTTCCTATGGGGCAAAAACTCACCGTTCAGCGAAGAGCCTCCATAGGGGCGGCCATTTTCGCCGCCTCGGTAAGCGAGGAATCCGTCCAGAAAACAGCGGCAGCCATTTTAGAACCGCCCATCAGCTGTTAAAAAAGCATTGCTTTGCCATGATCAGTTCCCCAAGCAGGGAACCAATCATAGCAAAGCACTGCCAACCAGCCAGCTAGCCAGCCCGGGAGACACCGGGCGTCCTTGGGTAGCGGGCGAGCGACTCGGGAGGAAGGCCGCCGGAACACCCGGGCCTTGCCCTGCCTCCCAGCTCTCCCCAGCCACCCCCTCATCCCCTCCACCACCGCCGCCAGTCAGCTGGGGGAAGATGAAGCCGGCATTTCAGCACAGCTCCGGAGGAGGGGAATCCCTTCCCCCTCCCCTCCCAAAGCCGACGCTGAAGCCGGCATTTCAGCACAGCTCCGGAGGGGGGAATCCCTTCCTCCTCCCCTCCCAAAGCCGACGCTGAAGCCGGCATTTCAGCACAGCTCTGGAGGATGGGGAGGGGAATCCCTTCCCCCTCCCCATCCACCCGAAGCCCCGCCCATCAGCTGCGCGAAAATGGGGCGTAGGGGGAAAATCGCAAAGCGATTGCAAAATCTTCATCGGTATACGGATTATTCGTTAAACGGGGCACCCGTTAAGCGAGGCACCACTGTATCTCTAAAGGCAAGAAATACCAGTTTGGAACTTGCCTGTTAAGATTTTTAATAAATGGACCATATTGACTGTACGTTTTCTGCCATCAGGCTGAAGTAAAAAAAATAAAGGCCCAAGCTGCAGTGTGAGTTATGGACTGCCTCCCGAAAGAGCATTGATGCTTGCAGGACTCTTCTTCTACAGAATTAGATTGGGCATTTTTAAGCTTCAGTTCATACAACTGCTTTGTCTCTACAGAACTGCACGATTCCCTTGTGATTAAGCAACCAAAATGTTCGCTCCAGTTGAAACAAGTGGTAGGCAGCCTTCCTTAAATCTGGGATTCCTTCCCCCATTTAAAAATATCCTTCATCAGTGTAATAAACTCTAGTTGTAAACCTAGGACAAATTCTATATACTATTAACCATGCATAGATCCATTTGTGGAATTGGAGCCAGTATTTAATGAACTGGAATTCTGCCAATGGAAATTTTGCATGTATTCATTTGTTATAACTGAGGTTGTTTGCTTTGTTTATTATCTTTGCCAGCTTCTCTATGGCACTACCAGCTTCAGGAACCCTCTGTTATAGCAGTGGGCATATGATGAGCCTAATTGTTGCAGAATGAAACACCTATGTCTTTTACCACTGAGCAAGAAGCGTGGCTCTCCTCACCTACATGGTTGAATTCCCCTCCTTGTACTACTATTAAAAGTACAAGAACCTATTTTTCCTTTGTCATTTGGGCAGCATAACACTAAGCTCAATAATACATGAAAAATGTCTTCATTAGCTCTTCATTTGCAATCTCTAACCCCATGAGAACTAATATGTTTATTTAAAAAATTCTATGGGGAGGGGAAATACTGAGAATGATTGGAAATGCTTCTGCCAAGTCATTTCTGATTTATGGCAATCTTTTGGATTAATTATCTCCAATAGGTGTTTCAATTAATTTAATTCTTCAAAAACCTTCCAGCTTGTGAATGTAGGATATTGTACTTCTGTATTCACAGTTCAAAACTCCAGGAAGTGGCGCAGTATTGCTGCACAATATCATGCCATTTTGCCAACAGGAAAAAAGATGCCAAGCTTTGCATAACAAAGTCCAGCCAGAATGTTGAGGGCACCCTTGTCACCATTCAAAGTGGTTTACAGCATACCCTCTTGTGCTCACTACTATTTCTTCTAGGCATTTTGGTACCTAGAGAACGGGTTGAAAAATGGCTCTGACAATTCTTTTGTCTTTGAGTAAGAAGTGTTTAATTAATGATAAAAGGAGTCAGGTTCTGGGATTTTCCCCTGCTTGATGTTTCTTTGTGAATGGTAGAAAGAAGAAGAGAGTATCCTGTAGACCAAGGGTGTCATCAACATTCAGGTTGCCCTTCGCTATGCAAAAATGAATAAATTTCACATATGATGAGAAGATAAAACTGGCTGGAAAAGACAATATTGCAGGGGTGAGCTTGGGGCACACAGTAGGAAAAGAGGAAGATCTAACATCAGACAGATGGACTCAATAAAGGAATTCACCGCTGTTAATTTGCATGATCTGGGCAAAAGTTACTGGAAAAGACAATATTGATTGGTGGAGAGAGGCAGTAGGAAGAGAGAATGACCTAACTTGATTTGTTATTGGTTTGCAAGATCTGAGCTGTTCATGTTAGAACGTTTGGGAGGTCACCACACATGAGAAGTGACTTGATAGCACATAACATCTTTGAAGTTTTCTTTTTAATTGCCATACAATTGTATAGTGACAAAATGGGTAGAATGGAGACTTTGACAGGAGACTAGGAAAGAATATAAGCACTAGAGCTCTGCTAACATCAAAACGAGTGAGCTTCTAGGCATTTGTTCAAAGTCCTTTTTAATATATATTTTTAAAATATTTTCAATACAGTGGTGCCTTGCTTAACGACGTTAATTCGTTCCAGCGAAATCGCTGTAGAGCGAAAACATTGTAAAGCGAAATGAAAAAGCCCATTGAAACTCATTGAAAACCATTCAATGCGTTCCAATGGGCTGAAAAACTCACCGTCCAGCGAAGATCCTCCATAGGGGCAGCCATTTTCGGTGCCTGTAGAACGAGCAATCCATCCAAAAACACAGCGGGGAGCGATTTTGAGCACCTGCTGGCCATTTTGAAAACCTGACAATCAGCTGTTTTGATCATTATAATGCAAAGAATCAGTTCCCGAAGCAGGGAACCAATCTTCACAAAGCGAAAAAACCCATTTAAAACATCATTTTGCGATCGCAATTGCAATTGCAAAATCATTGTCGTGAAGCAGATTCGTCGTTATATAGGGTCATTGTTAAGCGGGACATGACTTTATCTGTATTTTTGAAAAATATATTAATATTATTGTTGTGTTTCCATTTTTACAACTAGGCACAGAATCCTCTTGCAAGTATGATTCTGATAAGCCTGTGTGGCCAGGAATGAGCTAAAAAGTTTAAAAGTCGGCTAAATGTTGGCTAATAGAACCTTGATTGACACTGTCAAAACTTCATCTAGGTGCCCTAGAAGTAGAGCTAGTTTTCGCTCTGAAAACATATGTGAGGCGACTGGTCTTAGAAATCCTGAGAGAATGTTTACTGAAATAGCTCCCTCCCCCCTCTGCCTACAAATATATACAATGTTTCATTTCACAAAACTACTCCTCACAAGTCTGTACCATGGCATGCTCAGTCTTATAATAAAGTTGCTATTTATCCTTTTTGAAAGGCCTTTTTTGATGATCAATACTGCAGCCTGGTTTCTTTCCAAATAGGAAGTGGGTGGGGCCAATCATTTTGTTTCAAGATAAGCAAGACTGGCCTTTTCAATGTATATGATCTGTTTTAAATCTGGGGAAAATTTAGGGTTTCCTATTTCTGAATGGGGGCAAAACAGATTTGCTTTAAAAACCCCTAACATGAAAACATGTTGCCCAAACGTCTCCAAATTTGGGTCAGAACATGTGCACACAGTCTGCTACTATGATGCTAAATTTGGTGTTGATAAAAAATCCCAGTATAAATGCTAAAATGTTTTGTTTGGGCTGCCCCCATTTTTAGAATTGCCTTATAGAATGCTGATTTGTTCTGCCAGCACAAAATCATTGTTGCACTCTTGTGCAGCAAAAAGAGCTCTGCTCAGGTCTTGAAAAGTAAAGTCTGTGACATTCTGTGCTTTGTTAAAATTCTTTGCTGTAGTCTTTCTGTCTTGCATATGGTGTGTGATCTTAAACCACATTTTTAATATAGCTAGGTGATGCTGCTTTTGTAACCTATGTGTTCACAGTCAGTTGTGCATCTACAGTAATGCTGCCTTAACGCACATAACCGTCAAGTGGCTGATAATTTTTGTTCAGAATATCAGTGCAGATCAGCAGCTGAGGTGAAGTGCAGCATGTAAGATGCCTGAGGCCATCCCTGTCCCCCAAAAGGAAATGTGTTATTTTAAGTCTGTGATCTAGAGAGTGGAGGATGGGTGTCCTTGAGTGACATGGGAAATGTATGCTACCTCCTGCTGTGTTTTGATGGTTTTTCTGAATTGGGGCCAAGGAAGTCCAAAACAGAAACACACAAAACGCCATTCAGATCGTTCAGGTTTTCAGGATTTGCAAACTTCAACTTGCATTGACGCTCAAGCTGTTTGAAGTTTATAGCCATGTAAAGCTTAAGTGTCAACTGACTAAAATTCTAAAATATTGCCCAACAGAGAAACTGAAATGCTGGACTGTCCACTCCTTCAAAAATCTTATTTTAAAGTGATCTTGTTAGATCTGGCTGCCCCCGAACTTGATCTGAAGGTTTTATGAAACACTTTGCTCCCAACATTGTTGTGAAGGCTTTAAAAGGGCCATGCCAAATAGGAAAGCTGGTTATATAGCAGAGGTAGCATATCATACTTCTGCTTTCATTAATACATTTTAATTTACCTCAATACTTTTGGGACTACTACCCTTTTTGTTTTTGCCAAATGTATTAATGCTTGCCAACATGTGACTTTTTGTTGTTGTTGTTCTTGGGAAACATGTTTTGTTACCAGTGTGTGTGCCTACATTATTATCAGCTGCTCTGCTGTTCTTGTGTCTTTTAATTCCTCTAATGAGCCTCATTCTGTTCTTTTTCTCCCCATGCTGCCAAAAAAGGAGACAAACAGTTCAGAGGAGTCAGAGTGTGATGACCTTGACCCCAACACTAGCATGGAGGTAGAACATGACCCTTTCTCTCCTCCCTTGCAACCCAAGAGAATTTTGTGCCTCTAATTATTTATTTATTCAAGTGTTGGTAAAAATGTTGTGTCTGTATCGAAAATGCTGAGGTAGGCGATGCCTGAAAATGTATTCAGGACTATCTTCTGTTTGGCAGAATTTCGTAAGTGCCTGAGACAGCAGATCTTGGGCACCCTTGATGGACGGCAGATTATCACTGATGAAATTTTGACAATGTCTTTCTATTGCCATCTCTGTTCTCCACGCAGAGTGCCAAATGGTCTTGGGCTAGTGATGTGTTCACTGAACACTCACTTAACTGTATGATAAGAATTTACAGTATGATAAAATATGCAAACCTCCATCCATGCTAAGAAACAAAAGTATGACTTCTTGCCCAGTTGTGAAAAACGCAGGAAGCTTGCTTTGTCTGACATTCGTTGATCAAACTGGGCACAATTACATATTGATGGCCAAAAAATCTGGTTAACACAATAGGCCATAAGTCAAGGGTGAGGAAATTTTGGCCCTCCAGAGGTTTGAACTTTAAGTCTTAGAATCTCTGACTATTGGCCATGCTGCCTGGGGCTTCTCAAAGATGAAGCTCAAAGTCCCTGGAGGACTAAATGTCCCCCCCCCCCAAATCCAAACATTTGGGGTGTGCCATTTGCTCTTGTTTCTTTTTCACTCCAACTCCCAGAATTCTCTAAGAATTCCTCAGGCAGAATTCTGGAAGTTCCAACCCACAGATGAACACGTAGATTTCACTCACCTGGACGGAGGTGTACCTCAGGCCTTGCTTTCTGTTCAAACAGAAGACTACCCTGGAAGTTTCTGGGTGGCCTAGGTCATTGTGGCAAGTGCAGTACTTTGGGATGGGCCTTCTATAACACCTAATATGCAGTGACCATACACTAGGAGAAGGATGAAGGCCTTGTTCTATCTGTGGGCTGGAGCTCCCAAAATTCTGAGTGGGAAATTCATGGAGAATTCTGGGAGTTGGGGTCCACTTCCCACCTCCAAAAAAAAACACACACACACACACACACACACACACACACACACAAATGGCACAGCCCTAACAACAATAATGCAGTACTTCTGTTAAGGGAAAATTGCAATCCTGCCATCAATGCCCAGAACACTCTCATAAAACATTTTACAAAGAAATCACATTAGAGACACCCTACACGCTACATTCTCAAGCTCACATCCAAAGTTTGTGTAATGTTCTATGGAAATGCAACTGCGAATAAATATTAGAAGCATTCTAATCCTAAAAATCAGTGATATATATAAAAAAGAGACATACTATCAAAGCCTTCATATAAATAGACTTGCCCCCAACTCTATTGTACCATCTTATAGTCTGTGCCATCTTTACAACAATAGAATGGTCAATTGTATACACCCTGTCGATTCTGAATCCCTTAAACCATTTGAGTTCCTTATGTAGGCAAAAGACAGTATGTAACTCTATAATTTTACACAGTTGCTGAAAATTGTGCTGTATCCTCCCAGAAGGTGTGGGAGCCCATTAGTCCTGTTATCTTTTGTTCCTGGTTCTTTCGCCCTCATTGCCATTCTTAACATACCTAATTTCATCTGCTTTCAGAAGCTGAGCAGGGTCAGGCCTCGCTTCTAGTTGGATGGGAAACCACCAAGTAATAACTGGGATCTTCCTGGCAAATGCATTTCAGTTATCAAATCTGTCAGTATGTTAAGCTGCTGATATTGGTCAAACCACGGTACTTTCATCTTAGTAATAATCAAGTGTTCATTCACATAACCAACAAGAGGAATTTCATAATATATGCATCCTATAGACTGGCAGGTTCTGTTATGGATTAACAGTTAATCATTAGCTGAACACTTACAGGAGTGGTTAGTTTGTGGTTACACTTAAGGTTCAAATCTCCATTTTTAACAATATACTGTACTAAATTCTTGCAAGGACACTAGTCTTGCCAACTTTCCTCACAAAGGCAACAAGGCAGTCAAATTCCTGCCTCCAAACATCCTTACTGTATTCATTTTTGGCTAAACAATGATATGCTGATACTGCAGTACTCTCTCTGCCTGGTAATTATAGTTTATTTTCAAATCCTTTAAATAGACTATCCATTATTACTGATGTTGGCCTGGCTGTCTTGTTTACATGAATGCAAGACCTATGGACAGAGGAAAAGAGAGCTGGAGGAAAATCATAGACAGTATTAACATTTGTTTGGAAAGGGTCAGATCCAAAGCCCAGTACTGAATGCAACAGCAACAGTAAGATCTGTGCACGTTCAACATAGAACAGAGGAGGGAACCATCAACCTCCCAGATGCTTTGGTCTACAACTCCCATCAGGTCCCACTCAGCATTAGTCACTGGAAAGGGATTCTTGAACCTCCAGGCCACTACCTCTGAAAGTCCATTGATTCACCACCAGTTATAGGTGTTCCCCTGCATATATGTCAAATTGTGCAAAAGCAGCACATCCTTCTGTTCTAGTGACTGTACTTGAGTGTTCATCCCTCTGTAGAAGTTTTGCTGGCTGGTTCATAAACTCTACCAGTGCTGTTCCCTAACAGTTTTACATTGCCAAGAAGTAGGATATATCCTCTAACTTTGAATTCATGGGTCTTGCTTCCCGTAACCCTGCTTTAAACCTGACACCACTGACCACCTAAGGATTTGGTGGTCCACCTAAGGTGACCACCTAAGGATTTTGGGGAGCTTCTACAGTTCTGTCTGTCTGCCTCCATAGCCTCCCTGCTTGGAACAGCCAGTACAAGACCTCAACCATCCTTACCTATTCTCCCTCATCCTGCCCTGCCTCCCCATAAAAGGTGTCCAGCATTTTTTGTGTCTGTGTCTGCCACACATTTTGTTTTTGGCTCTATGACAGGATGTTGAGATGCTGTAAAGTAGCTCAGTCCTCTCCTCCTGATGAGGTGCACTCTGCTTGACATCATGGGTTTTTGTTAAAGAGAAAAAACAAACAAAACACTCAGTGCCAGCAACTGTTTTGCAAGCTGTAACTTAATCCCAATAGTACACCAGTTGTATTCGCACCATTTGGCCAAATGTTGAGGTAAATTTGACCTCTCCCACCATTAAAATCACTGCTTGCTGCATGTGGATTTTGACTGAGAAGCATTTGTTGCTAATCTTACTGAATCAGATGATGCTGAAAGGACAGTGGCAACAAAAATCGATGACCTATTTATTTGATATATCATTATGACATGATGTTGTAGCTGCCAGCAAATTTCTACCAAAATGCTGGCAGCTTCAGAATACCCATGTCTAACAACCGCTCACAGTCCAGATGGGTAGACAAATGCTGGGACTCACTAATACCCAGAATTTCGGAAACTTCAGCAGTTGCATGGTCACTTCACAACCAGCTTCCTTCTCTTTTCTTAGCACTCATGCTTTGAAACAAGGGTGTGAAACCCCTTCCCCTCAGCCTCCCCAAACCTTCACTCCACCCCATCCCCCATTTAAACAATGAAACCAAAGGCACAAAGTGTCTCACTGGACACTTGGGGAAGAGGGCGATTTTGTCATGTTTTCAGGGGCTCCCAGCAACTAAAGCTCACCATGCTACTGCTGCTGCCGTCACCACCATATTTCTTTTTTTTTATTTACGGTATTTATTTATTTTTGCCTCTGAAGTTCACAGGGGCCTTTTTGGAATTTTTTGGAATTTTTTTTAGGTTAAATCCATTTTCCAATTAACAACAACTCTTTGTAGCAATATTTACTGTATATAACCACTGCACTTATTCCTTTAAAAAAAAGGGGGGGGGGGAGAATAGGTAATTAACCCTGCCTCTTGGGCCCATTGAGATCATCCACCATGGTTTGCTTAAAAAAAAAAAAAACAGACCTGCTCAGCGAGACTCCTTGTTTTGGAGATACTGGAACCTTACCAACTCTTATTCTAATGGCCCAAGCTACTACTGCTAAACTCCTGATACATATGGGTGGGGCCTTTATGGGACAGACTTCAAATAATAGTGTGTGTAGATACATACACACACTATTTGCACTTTACACCATCTGTGAGGACAAATAGCTGCCTAGATGTCCGGCCCCAGTCAATTAGCTCAGTGACGCCAGTGCATTAAATGTGTTTAGCCCCATGGAAATAGAAGACTAGCAGACTGAGGAGAAAAGACCTCATCTAGCTTTTGTCATGCTGCTTTGTTTTATTCTTAGCAGACCATATTTGCCATAAGAGGGCATTTATTTAACCACACTTTCGTGTCTTTAAGCCCATTTTGCCCACTCATTCTGCTGCTCGTGTAAGCCAAGCCTGTGTGCACCTTTTGCACTGTTTCCATCCTGCAATCCTTCTCTTTGAGCTGTTTGTTGTCTTTGGCAGAAAAAATGACACAAGTTATTCTGGTTCCTGGCATGAGCTTCTTTATGGCAGTGTTTAGACATTTAAATTAAGGGGTGCTGCCTTCATCTGCCTCATATACGAAGCTTACTAATATTAATGCATTGCTTAGAGGCCCTGAAGAGCCAGTAGAGCCTGTTCAGTATACTCAGATTTGTAACAGAAAATAATTGCTGTCTTCCCACGCTTGTGTTGACATACCTTCTTCAACCCGATGTATTAGCACACCATTTGGCCAAAGGTATAAAAGAGAGAGACAGCAGGCACTAAGCAGTGAGGTGAGGCAAATGGTTAAAGGTAATTAGAACATGCATATATTTGAGCTTTAAACATGCTTTGGGCTACAGGATCCTCCAGAGCAGCGGTCTTCAACCTTTTAGGGGCCGTGGACCAGCTGGGGGGAGCTAGCTCCATGTACGGGGTGAGGGGTGGGGGCATCCCTGTGAGAGTGCAGTGGGCGTGTCATGCTCACGTGGGGGCATTGCGCTCATGGGGGACATGACACGCCCACTGTGAGCACGACACACCCACTGCGGGCGCAACACATACACCCTGTGCGTGCGGGGGACAGAGATCAGAATCCGTGGCCCAGTTCCAGCAAGTTCACAGACTAGTACCGGGCCACGGATGGGGGTTGACAACCCCTGCTCCAAAGGAGCTATCAAAACTGCCTGCAATGTCTTCACCATCACAAATCAGTGTATCTCCTATGGTAATGTGGATATTTTGCAAGTACCAGTACTTTTCATGGGGTACAAGTTCTCCATTCTGAAACACCTGGCCAAAGTGAAACTAAGCAAACAGGCTCGAGTGTAATGAACAGAAAATAAATTCATCTGCAAAAGTAGTTTGTTCTGATTTTCAAGCAGCATGAAAGTTTGATGGCACTGTTCACATGTCCTTGAATAGGAAGATATATGCTAGTGAGTGTCACCATCTGTTTTTTCCCTTTGATAAAGGTTCCAGCCTATTAACTGAAAGAAGGCAATAAAAATTCAATAATTGTGATATTTCCATCGATGAAACTTGATTTTCTGCAATGGTTTCAATAAACAAAATGTGTGAAATCTTGATGACATTAAAGTAACATCTGGATTAACTGTTATAATTGATAATGCCTGATGTTGCCCACAAACCCCAGTCAACAAAATTAAGAAGTTACAAGTAGATAAGCCTTAAGAGAAATGGTAGTATTCTATTTGAAAACAACTGTACAGTATTTCAGTGGCGATTGAAACCTTAATTCACAGATCTTGGCACAAAGCTGCCCTCTACTGCTGAAGCAATGAGTAGCTCCTATTTGCAGAGGTTTGTGGCCATCCACTTCTGTGCTGAAGAAAGACTAAAATGCACTTGGGGACATTCACAGAAATAAATAATAGGCAGATCAAGCTTGTTCTTCTCAAGATCCAACTATACTTCACTGATCATTAGAGTTAACGCATGTTATATTCAAGAGATGTGATACAGGCAGTATTTGAGATCTGAGAAATAAGGCATACAAAGGAAGACAGATTCACATGGCATGAGGACCACCACAAAACAAACTGAGCCAATGTGCAAATGACAGGAGGTGAAAAAAGTTCCTGTGGGAAGAATCACACACAATCAGCACTGACAGAGTTCCTGGATTATTTGTACATGCATTGGGGCCCCAAGTCCTGAAATGTTAGCTTGTTCCACCCCCCAAAAAGGTTTTTCAATCTTAGAGGGCATGATAATATTATGCTACTAGGGCAGATTTAACTTTTATTCAAACTAGTATTTCTCTCTGACAGTGGGCATGTTTTCTTGTGCTACTGATCAGAGAACTCTCAAGTGGGAATACTATTCTGAAGAAAGACAGCACCATTTCCCTGCCATGAATTTAAACCTATATAGTTACCATGTAATGCACTGTGTTTACTGACTGCATTGTAAATAGTAAGAGAAAGCCATTGGCATCAGATTGTTTCCTATCTAGAGGACTTTTGAGAAGGATTAGGCAAATTCACAGGGGCTGTTAGCTGTAGCTGCATCATGAATCATCCATTTTGTTAGCAGAACAAGCAGCAGCAAGCAGTAGCTAACTTGTCAGTTCGGTGGCTGGAAACTGGATCATCCAGGAAACTTTAGGAGGTCCTTCTTTTTCTCTCCATGCAAAGACACACTCCTTCTTCCATGAAAGCTGAGTTGTGTCTAATCCATTCCAAGGATTTGGAGAAAAAAATATATACCAGGTGCTGACACTACAGAGGCCAGTGTGATGTAATGGAATGTCAGACTAGCATTGCGTTCAAATTTCCACGTCACCATGAAGAAAGCAGGGTCACCTTGTGCCAAGATCCCTATCTTAGCCTGACCTACCTGACAGAAAAGAGGGCCTTGTCCATTTCCTTGGGCCCGGTGGAGGGAAGGCAAGATGTAATATAGCTAGTACTAAAAAAGAGATAGACAGCAGCGGTGTACCTTGCTTCTCCATGTCTTCACAGGCTGGCTGTTGCAGTTTCAGACAACATTGAACAATGAACAACGTTGTTCTTTGCTCCAGCAACACAACAGGGCAATTTTGATATATCCAAGGGCTGTCCAGTGTTCAATGTGACAAGATAACAACATGTACTGTGCAGTTGCCTGTCAGTCACGTGGATTCCTAAAGAGGCAGCCTGCTGATAAGTGGGATGGAGATAAGTAATGAATATTGCGTTGAGAGAGCATAGGACATGGAGGTGAGACTGCAGTTGAGATATTTGCCTCCACACCCTGTCAGTGAGGTGCAGGGAAATTGATGCATGTTTTCCACCACAAATCCTCTCCATTAGTCCTACAGTGTGTGTGCTGAAGTATATTGCACATCCCATCGATGCACCCAAGCCACTGAACAGGAAGCTTCCAGAGGTGCATTCAAGTTCCTTTTAAAAATTATGTCAAATGCCTTGTATTTGTAGAAATTAATTTCCTTTTCTCTGATCAATTAAACAAGTGTTTTCTATTTCTCTTGTTATGTATATATATTTTTTACAGATCATCAACCCAAATTTCATCCAGGAAGGTGAGTTAAAGGCAGAAATGTACAGGTTGCTTCCACAGTTTAGAAAACAAAGTGGGGTTTAAAAATATTCATCCAGACAAGTGCAAGGAAAATGTCCCTGAATCAATCAGCTAGGAGAGAAAAACATGCCTGATTTCAAATACTGTATTGTCTTCAGTGTGGAAGAGATTGTCACTCTCGAATTGGCCTCCTCAGCCACACTAGACGCTATTCCAAGTCCTCCATACAGAGCACGCTACCATAGTCTTTTGAGACTGAAGGATGCCTACATGACTGTAAGAAGATTTTGTTTGGTGAAGCAGAGCTAGTGGTTGGTAGTTCAGTTCCTCCCTGTGTCTCCAGGGAGAAGAGCCAGCCTGTGCGGCCTTGGGCAAGCTGCACAGCCCCAGAGAGCCCCCAGAAGAAGGGAATTTCTGAATATTCTCTACCTGGAGAATTGACTTTATGGCCATTCCGAAGAGCACACAATGATTCTGTAGGCTGGTGAAAGCAAGTGAGCATATCATTTAAATATGTTAGATAAATTTATCATACACACTTACTGAAATTTGATCTGTGGGTTGACAGATGAAATAGTATATACTGTATTTTGGTTTCTTCTCCCTGGAATGATTACAAGGGTACCCTTCTTTTATAATAACTGCTATGGAGACTGCTATACCTGCATTCTATTCCATTGCTTGGTAATTACACAAACTTCCCACTGTGCACACGCTGTGATGTGAATGGTTATTCTGTACTTTGTTGAAGATATTTCTGGTGAAGGCTTTATGGAAGATTGCTCCACGGGGCATTGCTTAAACTGTGCAGGATGTAATTATACTTTAAAAAATGGTTACACACATATCACAGCCTTATTGAAAGGATGGCAGATGCTAAAGATTGCCATCCTAAATATCCACAAGTGCATTCTTTGGGTTCTTGCCATATTTGTTGTTGTGTGAACTCATCTTCATTCCAAAGGCTACAGTGTGCAGAAATCTTTCTAATCTTCTTTAATTGCTGTGGCTGATAATATGTCTCACAAGTGGGAAGAAAGAGTTTCATCTTTCCTTCTCCCTTTGTACTGAGATTTTGCAATTGCAAAGAGTATCAACACAGCAGCTATTAAGTTCAGAGTTTCTCAAAAGCTGATGCAAGGCAGTGCCCCTTATTCATTGTTATTGTTCTTTCTGTTAAACAACCATAAAGAAGAAGGAAAAGGAAAAAAAGAAAAAAAAATTCCTGCAAGAAAGAAATTTGAATACTATTATTAGATTACATAAATGAAGCATATTTGCATCCATTTGCATGGCTTCATATAATTCGTTCTACCTCTATAAACGTTCAGATAATTTGAAGTCCGTTTTGATAGATGCTGGCATTTACAAAAGAAAGCATGCTGGACAACAGCTATGGAGACTTCTCCAAGATTTTCTTTACAGCCGTCAGACTGGAATAGCTATGTAATGACTACTGAGTATGTGGTGGTGTATTCTTTGCTTGTGCCACAGAGTCCCTTAATGGCTTGGCAGCTAGTTTTAAAGGCAATACCAGACATCCTTTCAGTATCTTCTCTTTTAAATACAATTTAGTTCATCAAAGGTACAGTATCTGCGAAGCACACTTGGTAGCGTCCACGCAACACTCTAGATCTTTGGTGAATGTTATGTCTCTGTACCTGTGGCTTTTGCTCCAGTTGCTCCAGAATTCCTTGTGCCTTTAGTGGATCTCACCTGCTTGCTTGGAGACACGGTCATGTTACAGTGCAAGGTCTGTGGACGGCCTAAACCGACCATAACCTGGAAAGGTCCGGATCAAAACATTCTTGATAACAACAGTACTGCTGCATATACATTTTCTTCCTGGTAAGTTGTTGTTTCATATACAGCATTGTAATGGTACACCCCACCCCAGTAACAGTTTTTTATCCTTGGAAGCCATTGGGTTAAGCTGTTGGGGGTGCTCCCAGAGGAAGGGCTCCCTGCCCTTCTGATGAGAAGACCACGAGCTATTCCATTGTCTTCTCATGCTTTTTTTTTCTGGTAAGAAAAAATGGACTGGAAAGGAAAATGTTCCACTTATATACTTCCTCAAGAGTGCTGGGTGGTTTACAGTTCAATTATGCAGGTTACACATTGCTCCCCAATGAGCTGGGTACTCAATTTACCAATTTCAGAAGGATGGAAGGTTGAGTCAACTACCTGAGCCCAAGAGAGAACTCAAGTCACGGGCAGAGTCTTGGCTGCAGTATTGCAGTTTAACTACTGCACCACGAGACTCTCTGGACTGAAGAAGGGGAAACCACGAGAACTACAAATTGAAGGATGTTATTGATTAGAGCCCTTCCCATAAAATTCTATGACCAAGATGGGGCTGTTGGGTAATAGGAGCATCATGTGGAAACACCCTGAGTCTTATGAGACAGCTACAGTAGGTGAGCTAATAATGCAAGACCCAAACTGGGAAGCTGATCTTGCTGTTCAGCCCTTCAAGCCAAACAAATACATGAATGAACTTGGTTCTTATCCATTTGATGCACAATGTCCAGATTCAATACTACCTTCTCTGTGACTTTATTTTTCAAAAAAGGATTGGTTGCAAATGCCAGTATCTTAACATATGTCCTAATACATTTCTGATCCT
Organism: Pogona vitticeps; assembly: GCF_051106095.1. Classification (NCBI taxonomy): domain Eukaryota; kingdom Metazoa; phylum Chordata; class Lepidosauria; order Squamata; family Agamidae; genus Pogona; species Pogona vitticeps. The sequence goes on along the minus strand of NC_135783.1, from coordinate 231,180,260 downwards.
CCTAACACCACAATCAGCTCAGAGGTTTATGGAAGGGCGGGAGGCAAGGGCAATGCGATGGACGTTGTTGGCAGCTATACCCCATAACTGGGAAAGGCATATGGACAGTAATGAGGAGGAAAAATCAGTCTGGCATGTTTCTGTTCATAAATCCATTCATAAATCCTCTTTCTGCACTAATTTCTGGCTTGGTTGACTGGTTGGATGGTTTAACCTGTACAAAAATTAATATGCATGTGAAATACATATTTGTGTTTTTTGGTAATATTTTAAAGATAAAATCTTCATTGCCAAATTTGGAATAGTATGAAATTGGATGGACACTTGGCTCCTAATCCACACATTTGTTGAGAAGATGCAAATCATGCTGATGTACATTTAAATACAGGTCTCTCAAGCACACTTGGTAGGTGTGCAAGAATCAGTTTCTTGCAGACCAAAATTATGAGTCCACTCAGTCCCTACCAATGCTCCTTAGCAGTTTCTTTTTCTTATTGTAGAGCAGCATCCACAACATTGCATTATTAAATGGCTGTGTTTACTCTTCTACTGGTTCTCATTTTCCAACTAATTACTAGAAAAGGTGCTGGTTTAAAAATACAGCAGAGCTACAGATTAAAATGGTCATATTTGCCCCTTCTAGTGACTCGGGTGAAATTACTCTGAAGATCTGTAATGTAATGCCTCAAGACAGTGGCATTTACACCTGTGTGGCAGCTAACGAACTCGGGTCTGCTTCCACCTCAGCAACAATCAAAGTGCAAGGTAAAGTGTATTTTCTTCACACGGTACAATGCATGTTTTAGGGAGCCTTGTATTTGCTTATCTAGATTTTCCACCAGTCCTGGTGCCTTGCAGTCAGCAATCCCCTATGAAGAGAAAGATAGCAAACACACGCACGCACGCACGCACGCACGCAAGTACGTACGTACCTACGTACATACATACATACATACATACATACATACATACATACATACATACATACATACATACATACATACATACATACATACAAAGGTATCCTAGAAATCTAGATGTCCCGTTAATTTGCCCAGTCTACATGCTCTGGAAGCCAAGGTTTGCCTTACTTTAATTTTGTTTATATTACAGTACAATATGTATATTGCCATACCTACAATGTTCTGGATTTACTTGTAGCTTTTTTAAAACTTCTGAAACATTTATCAGTATTATTATACCGGGGCTAGAAATCATTATTTCTGGAAAGGACCTTGTTGCATTACTGTATGCTTAGGAGGATTTGTCAAGAGGTTGGTGTTGGTATTGTTAGTATTTACAAAAGGACCTTGCTAACTTGGTGGATGAATTTCTTTTTTGCCCAACTTATAATGTGTAAAGTTGATGATGTTATCAGTTATGGATTTTTTCTTTTTTTTTCTTTTGGAAGTTAAGAACTTCTGATTCTCTGCCTCCCTGTCCCCCACCACAAAGGTCCTGAGGCTCCCTAAGGCTTCCTTTCCTTGTGGGGAAGCCATGGGGGGGGGTTGTAGGATGAGGGAAAACCTTTAATTTCTGAAAATCATGGCCTGCAGTAAAATGATCCTGCCAGCAGAGATTTTCAGAATTTAAAGACTTCTCTCCCCCCCCCCCCCAAAAGACTCAGCAGCTTCACAGCAAGGCCTCAGGACCTTCAGTTGGGAATCAGAAATTTCTGGTTTCAGGAAAAAGGCAGCGACTGATGACATCATCAGTTTTATGCAACATACATTAAAACAACCGGATTTCGGCTCATGTGTTACTAACATGATAACATTACTGCTCTGCGCCTCCCATTTTTTCCCACCGCCACAGGAGCCAAGGAAAAATCCTGTTGTTTTAACGTATGTCGCATAAAACTGATGATATATATATATAACTCCCCACCCCCATGTTAACATTTCAAAGGGTTGCCAGCCTTGTGTTTGTTTCGTGGCATATCCCAGACACACGTGCATGTTCCGAAATGATGCAACCCTAGTAGGTGGATGATAGAAATTTTTCTAGACGTGTAAGATCAGCTCTCCCATGTGACATTCTTTGCTAGAAGAGATCTATCTGCAAAATTACCTGCTTTGACTTGTGACTGTCAGCAGGAGGTGTTTTAACACGCTGATCTGCAGTTGTTGTTTTAAGTTGATTATCGCTGGAGTTTTGTTGAGGGGAGCTTCTTATTTGACCCGTGGTGAAACACATGCAACTACCAATTCCTGATCATGCTCTGCCACAGTCTGATACATTTGTAGTTCTGCTGTACTGAGGATCCCTTTGGCCAGTCTAGCTTTTTGACAATCCTCTGTTTCACATGCTTGATGATAAAACAGAAAAAGCAGCGCTTACTCTTGCCTTCTCTCTCCGTCTCTCCTCCTCCTCCTTTCCTGATCATGATTTCTTTCCTCCCCATGCCTCCTACTACGTGTAGGGGTCCCTGCAGCCCCCAATCGGCCTATTGCTCAGGAAAGAAGCTGCACTTCAGTCATCCTTCGGTGGCTGCCTCCATCTAGTACAGGAAACTGCACTATTTCAGGTTACACAGTGGAATTCAGAGAAGAAGGTAGGAGCGTTTTGAGGCTTTCTTTTCCTGCTTTTAAAGACTTCTGTCTCTAATTTTTCATCTCTCTCTGACAGGTTAGGTCTGCAGCCCATTGTTGTAATGTTGCTATTGGGCTATGGGGTTAAGATCATGGTTAGAATTTAGTGGCTTTCGTTCTGGGTATCGCCTATGCTGTTGGTGCCCACATTGCCTCTTGCTGCCTGGGAGATCATAAAAGAGTCTGTCCAGAAGGGGCTGCAGCACAACCTTTCACTCTACTCTCCCTCCCCCCCCCCCCACACAAACATCTGCCATTATGCTGTATGTCAACCAGGAAATACAGGGTGATCAGTTTCAACTTCATATTTGGAAATCATTGGGAGAGTTGGTTTTCCTCACTTGTTTGGGCACATCTTTTAATTCAGAGGGGGAGGGATCTGGTGGTCACTGGCCAGCTCCCTGCATCACAGGGGAACCTTGGCAGCTGCCCAACACAATAGAAGTGGATCAAGAAAACTCTGCTACTATTCTCCGGCCTATCTGAGCTTCTGGAGAGGGTTTAACAACCCTGGTTCCAATGATCTTCACAAACAGGTTTCTGAGGTGTGACACGCAGCTGAGAAAAACCCGGACAGATTGTGTGGCCAGAATCCTTCAGCATGTACAGCGAGAGCAAGGAAACAGGACACATTTTCTGCCTTCAGCTGTGTGATACACGTCCAGGGAGCAGCTAGCAGACTGTAGCCTCTTTGTACAAGAAACAGCCACATTGAGTTTGTGTTTCTTTCCCCAGTGTTCTATTTGTGGTTATTTTTGAGATAAGGCATGAGTAGCACAACCCTGAATCCCCAAGACACAAAGGTTCATTCATAACTAGTTGGATCTCTGGCGGCAGGCAGCTGGACAGGCTGCTTTTTCAGATGGAAAATTACAGGATGTATATACAGATGATGCCTCTGTGTAAAAAAGATATTCTAACTATGGTTCCCCCTAGGCTAGGTCCAGTCTCACTGCATGGAGATCAGGAGGGCATAATAACCCCTCTTCCCTGGGGGCCTGGGAACACATTCGAATGTTGGTTCTCCTCTTCTTTCTCCCTCTCTATAAAATATAGGCTCACAGGTCTGGCAGCAGTCCGTGGCTTCCACTTTGGACACCTACCTCGTTATCGAAGACCTCACACCAGGCCGCCAGTATCAGTTCCGAGTCAGTGCCAGCAATCCATGGGGCATCAGCCTACCCAGTGAGGCCTCTGAATTTGTGAAACTGCCAGAATATGGTGGGTACTGGACCACCACAGGGGAGAATCCCCATTGTCAGAAGGGACATGGCTAGTCACATAATACATGAGAACTGATGGGTTTGCGGTAGTAATGGGGTTCGTGCTGGTTTGTAAGCACAGCAACACTGGTATCATGTGTTCTCTTCCCCCACTTCCCCAGCTGAATCCCTCACTCACTAGCCCCTCACTCACCAGCCAGCATATGCTCCTCTCCTCCTTCTCGCCAGCTGTTCAGCCAGTCCCCAGCAGGAACATGGGCTTCTCTGCCCCACCTCCGTGGCTGACTGGCCACTAAGACAAGGAGGCGGGACAGGCAAGCCTTTACTCCTACCAGGGACTGGCTGAGCAGCTGAAGAGGAGAAGGGGAGGAGCATATGCTGGCTGGTGAGTGGGGCATCGCCCGGGGAGTCAAGGCAAGGGAACCCTAGCCCTAACCTGTAACCCATGCTTACGAACCAGCACAAACCTCTGAACCTTGAGGTTCATGCCCATCTCTGAGGTTTTTTTTGTCAACAGTCAAAGAACTCAAACAGATTTGTTGTGAGACTGTGTTTTTATTTGTTTGTTTTTCCTATTTTCATTTTGTACACAGTGATGGATATCTAGGCTGGCCGGACAGCTCAGTGAGTTGAGCGCCTGAGCACAGAGCCAAGGGTTGAGAGCTACCCTGTGTGGTTTGGGGCAAATTCCATGGTCCCAGAGTGCTTGAGAAGAAGGGAAGGGATTCCCCGTTTTATTTATATATATATAATAGCTGGATACATATAAGTCACATGAAAATCAAGGAGTTAATATTTGAGCAAGGGCTTTGGCTGAGTGATATATTGCATACTTGATACATAAAGGTCCCAGCCTTAATATTTGGTGTTTCCAGTTTGTAAGACGCTTAGCAGCAAGACTGGGATAAATCTCTGGATAATAATAATTCAAGGAGCTGTTGCCAGTCAGGATATATGAATGTTATAATATCGTTATACATATTACTCATAAACCCACAGATAAAAGGTTATAAGATGCTAAGAATCATTAACAGGCTCCTAGATGGACAGGATACATTCTTTGTTTTCCTGTCACATCAGCATCTTGCCATACTTGCATTGCTGAACTGAAGCCAACATACATTGGGTTCTAATCATGTCTCCCTTCCAAGCACTTCCCAGGAACAGATTCACTTAGTAGCTTCAGCACGTCTTACATCATGTACCTTCACACTATATGGCCTTGCTCGGGTGTCCTTTATCCTTCGTTCCTGACCAATGTTGCCTTGTTCAGGGTTTCACAGCACTTTTTCATGATCTTATGATTGCCATTTTGGCAACATCATATAATAGCACCAACACAAATTTGCCAAAAACATTTTTTCTGTCTGAGGGGCAGAAAACATCCACCTTTATACACAAACACAGCAGAAACACTGTACCCAAGTTGTTGTTTGAACCCTTGAGGCAGAAAAGCCTATCTCTTTGTCCCCAGCAGGAAAAAAAATACAAATTTAAAACTGCCGTTTTGTTCCTTTCCATGACATTAAAAAAAATCTGTTGCCTGAGGAAGCTGATTTCTTTTACCTAAAGGGAGGGCCAGCTCTGCACCATCTAGTATTGCTTGTGTACCTGGGTAAGTCCTGTGCTCCAACAGCATAATGAGGATTTTTTTTTTTTGCCTCCTCTTATATATTTGTTTTCTGAGGCAACAACTTACAGCTACTAAGTCAAAATGATGACAATCCATAAACCAAATAACCACACATAGTCAAGTCAGTTGCAGGTTTAGATGGATTAAAATCCATTCAGAAATTCTTAAACTATATGCAAAAATAGTCATATGTGATAAAATAACCAAATAACATAAAAATAATGTTCAGCTGGTAGAGACTGAAGAATCCATCCAGTACTTGTGTTCTTCATGTTTCTCTTTAATTCACTCTCTAAGGTCATTCCTTTTTAACACTATTTATTTTATGCCTATCTCTATATTAAAATCTCTGTTCCCCTCCTTTCTGGTTTCACAAAGACTCTGCAGCTGATGGAGCCACCATTGCCTGGAAAGAAAATTTTGATTTTGCATATACAGAACTGAATGAAATTGGAAGGTAATACGAAACTCAGTGGTTTAATTAAAATACAAACCAGCAAAAGGAATGTTTTGTTTTTCAGAAGGCTGAGAAGATTTTTTAAAAAATATGTGCATCTGATATTTTTATCCTTTTAAGTGTGGGCTGTTCATTTGTCAGAGTTCTGACTGAGAATCATAGAATTAGAGAATCATAGAATAACAGGGATGGAAGGGGCCTATAAGGCCATGAAGTCCAACCTCATGCTTGGTGCAGGAATACAGGTTAAAGTATATCTTTTCAGTTCTCTCTGACATCACTGTAAATCAGAGAGGCAGGGGTAATACAGGAGTCCTGTGGTTGACTCCTCTTTACAAGTAGCCACAATTTGATCCTGCACTCAGATCACAGGTTGAGGGGTATGACTTACTTCATTCCTGCTTGCTTGCAACAGCTGTTAAGCTACTGGAATCTCATTCATAGTTGCCAATGACTAAGGGCCTGTCTGGTTCAAACCTAAAAGGTTCTTATCTTCAACACAATCTCTCTCTTATTTGAGAGAGCCTTCTACTCTCACTGGAGAGGTTTATTCTCCTCTGAGAAGAGTCCATACAAGTCTTTAAATAGCTGGCTTACTCATGAGTACATTTGTCCACTTACTCACTAGCAAGGAGGCAGCAAGCTAGGACAATAGCAGCAGCAGGAGATGCTCATGTTGATGGTACTGGCATGAGGAGAAAACATTGGGGTGAAGGTTGGGGAGATGGAAGGGAGTTAAACCCCCCCTTTCCCCCACATTTCTGGGAACTCTGGTCGGCTGTGCTGCCTTGTGGAGGAAGAGTCCATGGAATCTACTCATTCATTTTCCCACCTTTTCCTGCAGCCATCATTCAATGACCGCAATGGCTTTCCTTTTGTTGTTGTTAAATAAAGTTGGAGACGTATCAGAAAAGCAATGCATCATCCTAGTGTGATATTAGAATTTTGCTGCGTCCATTGCCAGATTCTGTACTTTCTTCCACTGTTTGATCAGTTCTGTAGTCTACAAATGAGCAGTGCCCACACGATCAATCTGTAGCTAGGACCCTGGAAAGGAAAGGAACACACACACTACCCAAAATATGAGCAGAGGATGTTGTTATGGTATTTCTTAGCTTTCAATTTAAACTGTTATTTTTTAATAGTCTTATTTTTATAAAGCAGCCCATCATCTATAATAACTCAGTACTGAAGTATATTACACTGTATGAGCAAATATGACATCTTTTGTTACCTTTACTGATCCAAAAAATAATAGAAACTGCCAAGACAGAAGACACAGGTACCTGCAAAGCAGATGTATGAAGAATTCAACAGATTTATTCCTGTGTCCAATAAAAAAATAGTAACTAAAATGCTATTGAGAATTAGTTGTTGAACTGAAATGTATGCATGGTTTATTAATAATTCTTATTGTAATCCCCCCCCCAGGGGACGCTTTGCTGTTGTGAAGAAGTGCATCCATAAGGCCACCAGGAAAGATGTTGCTGTGAAGTTCATTAGCAAAAAAATGAAGAAGAAGGAGCAGGCAGCGCATGAGGCAGCCATATTGCAACATCTGCAACACCCTCAATATATTACAATTCATGACACTTATGAATCTCCTTCTTCCTATATCTTAGTTTTAGAATTGTAAGTCCTGAAGCTTAGCTTCTTCTTTGTCACAGTGATATTCATAGAGAAGTATTTTTTTTAAAAAATTACTCTAAATAACTAAGGTTTTCTGTAATTAGCAATTCTTTGTGATTTTGTTAAATTTCTTCTTATGGTGGATTGTTGTTGGATTTCAGGATGGACGATGGCCGTCTCTTGGACTATCTTATGAACCATGATGAATTAATGGAGGAAAAAGTGGCATTTTACATAAGGGACACAATGGAGGCCTTACAGTATCTTCACAATTGTCGAGTTGCTCATTTGGATATAAAGGTAGGAACAAGAGATAGAAATTAAACTGAATGTGAAAGGGCAGCTACATAATTCCAAACTTTCACTCCATATATCAGTCAAATGTTTAAATAACTCATTTCTGGGGGTCATTACTATTGTATTACTAAGCAATTCATTAGTCTGAAAGATTAAACTTTATTTAATTATACAAGTATTCATAATGGAGTTTAATTTCAAATATATCCCTGAGTGATTTTAGGGATTAAACTACAGTACATTAGGTCATTTTTTCCTGATCTATTATTAATTTATTATAAATAACAAATGTAGTGTTCTCAAACATATCCAGTGTGATCCCATAAAGAAACTTCACCCTATCTAATTCATACATTTGTGGCTAGTATCCAGTTGTGTTGCTGCAATGACATAGGGGGAATGAAGTTACCAGTAGCTCACCACTAATTAAAAGATTCTTTCTTCAATTCCAAGTTGTGCTCAATGGCTTCTCCATTTTGGCTTTCTTTTTTTGTAAAATAAATCATAACACATATAACATGTAATGTGCAATTGTTCATCTGAGGTTGTATTTACCTAATTTTCAGACCTGCTAAGGGCCAGATGATTTCAATATGTCCTGATATGTAAAATCATAGACTTCAAAGTGGGTATACTTTCTTATTCACAAGACTGCACATCATTCCTTTAGGTATTAGGTGCTTCCCCTCAATGAGTAGATAACTATGATCCAATGTTGGATTGAATTAAATTTTACAACATAAATAGTCAACAATGGAGCTATTTTATTTTACTCTTGACAGCCAGAAAATTTACTTATTGACTTGCGGATCCCGGTGCCTCGTGTGAAGTTAATAGACCTGGAAGATGCTGTTCAAATCACAGGCCATTATCACATCCACCATCTCCTTGGGAACCCTGAGTTTGCTGCTCCAGAAGTTCTTCTGGGAGCTCCTGTCTCGCTGGGCACAGATATCTGGAGCCTAGGAGTGCTTACCTATGTCATGCTGAGTGGGGTTTCTCCCTTTCTGGACGAAAGCAGGGAGGAGACATGCATCAATGTGTGTCGTGTGGATTTCAGCTTTCCTGATGAATACTTTTGTGATGTAAGCCATGCTGCCAGAGACTTCATCTCTGTAATCCTTCAAGAGGACTCCAGGAGGAGACCGACAGCAGCCACTTGCCTACAGCACCCTTGGCTGCAGTTTCACAATGGCAGCTATTCCAAGATCCCACTGGATACCTCACGCCTCGCCAGTTTCCTTGAACGCCGCAAGCACCAGTTTGATGTGCGTCCAATTCCTAATGTTAAGAGTTTCATAATGAGTAGGATGAACCCAGGAACATAATGCAATAGAAATCCTTTCTTTGACTTGGCACTGAAGTGCTATAGCACATGAAAGGACAGAAAGCAGAATATTTCTCTCTCATACTGCCTGTATAAAGAGCATTATATACGATGTGATGTCCAAGGAAGTACAAGTACTATTCCAGCAGTTACATCATCTAACAAGCTAGAATTAGCAAGATATGCAACTTCTTGGGTGGCTTATTCTTCTAATGATGAGGTCACACTAAATTCAGGTGAATGATTTTTTTAAAAAATGGCAGCTGAAAATGGGATCCAAACATAGTTGCCTTAGTTTTGAAAGGGAGTCCGCTCAACATTCTCGTTAGTAAATACTGAAGTAATGCACCTGAAAGACGGTAGGCTTTCAAATGCTAGATTGACCCTCCATGGCCTAAAGTTTCCTCAAAAACAAACTGCACCAGATGGATTTCAGGTCTTGTTGAAACGACAGTTTTCCAAGCCATATCGAGAAAACAATTCCATCTTAGAAGGCAAACTGCTACTCATTTTCAGTATGAATTAGCGCTGTGGTAAGACTGCTGTTGGATCCGCCTTAGGCTCACCTGTGCCTGCTATAAGACTTAAATATGCTGTAACAATCAAAAGCATAGTGTACCTTTGCTGATAAGCCTTTTCTGGATTCTACAGCATTGTCATGTTCTAATTTAATACACCATAAACTAAGTAGCACTATGCTACTGCTGGAATGGGGAATTTACTGAACAATAACAACAAATACTTAGATGAAGCACAATGATACATTTTTTAGAATAACTTTTTATAGTCTTGTAAAGAAAATCTTTTTGCAAAACTTGTGCATTGAGAAATACAGTGTGCAAATAATTGCTGTTACTTGTAAACTAGATGTGAGATTTTTTTTCAATTGCAGAATGTTAGTTAAATTCTCATATAGTCTGTAACAAGAAAATGATCTCATTTTTCTTTCAGTTTAAAAAGTTGTGAAAACAATCCAAAGTGGGCCAAAGTCTGGTAAATATAGTGGATCCATCTTTAATGGATTCACAATTGGTTTTGGTTTATAAGGCTGGTAGTTTACTACATCTGTGCATATATAAATATTTCTCTCCTTTCCCCCATAATCCAAATATCTATGTTAGTATTTTTATGCAGTCTTGAAATCTGATATCACATGTGAACAGTTTATTAATATTAGAAGTTATCACAATAGTTTATTCTTAATTTACAAAATACTCAACAGATTAGTAGCCCCTTGTACATTATTGAACTATTTTCAAAATAAGTGGCTTTAGAAGAATAGTTACAAATTATATTATCATGTATTGATATTGAAGGAACAAATCCGCTTTTTTAATTTTACACCAAAGGTATTTAGAACAAAGACAACTATTTATGGTCTGGTCAAATCTTAATTCTTTAGAAATCCTATCTGTCAGCAATTCATATCTGTTTTTTTTTCCTTCTTCCCATCTTCCTGTCAACTAATGTCCAATAAACCCCGCTGGATCTCCTAACTGACAAAGTCAGGGTGCTCTCTCCTTCTGTGTAGTAGAAACGAGACCTCCCATTTCCTTGGTTCAGTCATTGAACAGGGCACAAGATGCTGATGGTTCTGGGGCGCTTGTTAACCACTTGTGCTGTACACATCTACCACCATTCAACTGAACCGTGAGTGAGCGTTCTAGCAAAATTCCTTGCTCTTACCACCACTCCTATGGGAAAGAAAAGAGCATTATCCCCAGGGGACTTAGGAGCGGATGTTACCCCAAACTTCAAACAGACAAAGCTGGAGGCTTTTTTCCCTTTGCACCAGCCTTCAGCGTCTGTGGATTTACTACCGGGCCTTGCCCTCCCCTCCGCCCATCCAGCTGACTCGGAGTCTGTTACTCCCCCCAACAGCCCTTGTGGGAACATACAACCTCCCATGCCCGACAAAGAATTACTACTGGAGCAGGAGCCAGATAACATGCTAATGAAACATTTCCTCCTAACTGCTCAGACGGTAAAACAGATATTTACCCATTTAGACATGGCGGTTGAACTTCTAAAAGGACTCTACCGGATGCAATCAATCAACTCTAGCCCACTTGCAGGCTCCAACCGATGTGTATCCCAGCAGGCTGCTGCCAATCTCCCATGTAAGAACTCTTTTAACTTTACTCACGAATCTAAAAATGATCAACTAATCTATGCACCTAACTGTGCAGCAATCTCTGTTTTCTGGAGCGGAGGAATACGACCTGACTGGTCCAGAATAAAGCAGGCCAAAACCCATCTGGCTATACTACTAAAAGTAGCCTTCTCTTCTATCGACCTGCTTAAAATTGAGAAACTACCTTCTGCTCACTCTATGGACCGTCTCTTGCTGTTTTTCAACTCCAAGCACATCCCGGGTCTGCTGTTCTCACGTGCAGGAATCCTGAGAAGAGCCGGCATCTTTCCCCAAAGACATTTTAGGAACACTACCATCGCGAGCCTTTTACCGGTCAAGCCTAAATTGCAAGACAACATGACGCCGGCCCCTGCACCAGAACCTCCATCAAATACCGGCCTGGGTCCCGATACTTCTCCCGCTTCCAGGGACTGTCTTCTGGACTTGTCTTTTCCAACCGTCCTTCCTTCTCCTCCGATTTCTGCCGATGTGAACCCTGACTGCAAGACAAAGCTACAGATGAACCCAGTCGACCGGCTGACTGGAATTACCTCCAATTGTCACCCCCTCACTCTGGAACCCGCACCTGAACCTTGGATCCCCAATTGCCCCCCAAGGACTCTCCCTGACTGTGAAAACCCAATCCCTCCCCTGCTCCCTGATAACAACGGTTTTCCCGCCTCCTTATTCCCTACCTGTACTGTGAATAGACACTCCCCTGATGGCTCCTTCCTCTCAGTGGATGCCTCAACACAACTTGTCCCTCCTCTTAACTTTAATCTCATAAACCCCGACCCCAAGGGGGATAACTCGGTCTGCACCAAGGAGCCCGAGACCATATCGCTAACCCCTCCTGACTCTTCGCCAGCCTTAGTTGCCAAATCTCTCTCCCACCTATCAGGCGGAACACACATGAGAGCTCCCTCTTTAGCCAACAATCAAGTTCTCAATGGGGACCCCAGTTACCCAACCCATATCGATTCCCTTTCCTGCTCATCTAACTCCAACCTTCCCTGTTGACTACCTGCACTCTCGCAGACCTTTTTAAATCCAGCAGCCTGTCTTAAGTTAGTTTCTTGGAACATTGCGGGTTGGGGGGAAAAAACAACGGATCCCGATCTCATCAGTTATCTCTCGTCCTTCGATATCATCTTTCTTCAAGAAACCTGGTCCCTAACCCCTCCATACATATCAGGGTTCACTCCCTATCATCTTCCAGCTTTCAAATCTAAACAAATGGGCCGCCCTCGTGCCGGCCTCTGCTGTTTGTATAGACCCTTTTCTGGGTACTTTTTAACTCCCATTGTTTCCCAATCTAGGTTCTTCCAAGCATTCTTGCTTGCATGCAAGGACCTTAAGATATTAGTTTTTAATATATACATTCCCCCATCCTATACAGATACCCCCTCCCCCTGGGACGAGGTCAAGCTCTTTACAACAGAATACCTGGTGTCCGATCCATCCATCCCCCTTCTCTTCTTGGGCGACTTTAACGCTAGAATGGGCTCCAACAACTCAGCCCTGTCTCTACACATGAATTGGGACTCAGAAGAGCTGATTCCACCTGAGTTCCAAGGCCCTAGACTTTCTTTAGACTCCGCATTCAATAACTACACCTCACAATTGGTTGATTTATGCCTTGAATTCAATTTAACCATACTCAATGGCTCCACCGCCAACGACATCCCAGGCAGATTAACCCACTTCTCTTCTAGGGGGTCTAGCGTTCTTGATTATGCACTTACCTCTTCAGCCGTCCTGCCTTACCTTTCAGACTTCACTATTGACTCTCGTTCTGAAAGTGACCATTTACCCATTCATCTCGTCTTAAGTTTTCAAATCCTCAACATGAGATCAAAGGACCCTCGACCAAAACCTATACCTCGTCTCAAATGGTCCCCTAAGATGGAGGAAGCGTTCAACGTTTGGCTGAGTACGACAGACTCTACTAATTCTAATCTGAAACTGACTGAGACCAACTCTCCCCTTACAGCGATTGCGACTTACGAGTCCCTTGCCAAGGCACTCGTCCAGTCCCTTAGAGCATCCTCTTCTACCAATTCCCATAAACACCCTCCTTCCTGGTTTGACACAGAATGCTTGAATGCCAAGAAGTGTGTCAGGCAGTTTTTCCTCTTAGTCCGCCGTGACCCTTCCCCGGCCCTTTTAAAATCATACTTCCATCTGAGGAAAACTTGCCGACTCCTCCTAGAAGAAAAGAAGCACTTATTTGCCCAACACAACTGGAATTTATTCCATGATGCAGTCCACTCCAACAACCATAAAGCTTTCTGGTCCCTGGTTTCCCGCACTAACTCCCCCTTAGCTCATAATGTTTCACCTCCCATTCCTGCCTCTACTTGGACCACTCACTTTTCTAGAATCTTTACAGCTCCAACTACACATAACGACCCGATCCTGCATCCCCCAGACCTACCGGAATGGCCACCGGTCACCCCGAATGAGGTGGAAGAACTTATTAATACTTTGAAAACTGGGAAAGCGCCAGGTCCTGATGACATTCCATCCGAAATCCTCATAAGCAACCCCTCATGGTGGTCGGGGCCTTTATCCAACCTATTCACATTAATCAACCATTCAGGTCTTTTCCCTCACGCTTGGCTATCCTCAACTATTGTACCCATTTACAAAAAGGGCGACCCTGCCTCACCGAATAACTACAGACCAATAAGCCTCCTCTCATCCATTGGGAAGCTTTATTCCAAACTACTACTCAACAGACTCACAACCTGGGCACTTTCAAAAGCCCTCCCAGGCAGAGAACAAATAGGTTTCAGCCCAGGTGCTTCCACACTTGACCACGCCTTCACACTATCCTTTCTCGCAGAAAAATACTCCGTTCATTATGGAGCCAGATTGTACACGGCCTTTATTGATCTTAGAGGAGCGTTTGACTCAATCAATAGGGACATACTGTGGAAGAAACTGTCCAATTGGGGGATCGACCCCCGCCTTCTCTTCCTGATCCAACGCCTTCACTCTTCCAACTCGTGCCGGATTCGCCTCGATGGCGCAGGCTCCATGACCAACGAAATCCCTATCAACAAAGGAGTCCGCCAAGGGTGTATACTTGCCCCTTCACTTTTCAATCTATTCCTTGCAGATCTGCCTCCCGCTCTTCCTAGCTCTGGAACCTCCCCTCCCTCTCTCAATGGTGTCCCTGTACCTATTCTTCTTTATGCAGACGACGCAGTGCTGCTGTCTGTCACTAAACCTGGCCTCCGACTTCTGCTATCCTCTTTCCAAGAATACTGCTTCTCCAATGAATTATCAATCAATTCCGAGAAAACAAAAATCCTGGTTTTCTCGAAATCCTGGGCCCCGACAGCCTGGAAGATTGGTAATCTATCATTCCAGCAAGTCCAGACTTTCAAATATCTGGGGATCACCTTCCACTCCCGACTCAGCTGGACTCACCATTGTAAAGCTGCCATTTCGTCTGCCATGCCACATTTAAATGCAGTCGCCCGTTTCCACTTCAACAGTGGCAACCAGTACATTCCGGCTGCTCTCCATATATTTCAAATCAAAATCCTCTCCCAGCTGCTATATGGAGCCCCAATCTGGATCAAGGCTGCTAATCAAGACCTTGATAAAGTCGCTGCCTCCTTTCTCAGAAGGATTCTTGGAGTCCCAAACCTAATTAGATTGTCCACATTGATACTCGAATTAGGCATGCACCTTCCCTCTACTATCGCTTGGTCCCTAACCTTCAAGTTCTGGCTTAGACTACACCTCAATACCCAACCAGATTCCATACTCAATGACCTACTAAAAGATCCCTTTTCATCCAAGTGGTTCAATATTCTTGATGCTAAGCTCGCATCCTTGGACCTCTCCCCCGAATCTCTTTCAGACACCACCCTTCACAGAGCCCATCAAACCATCAAATCTAAACTCTGGCAACAGGAACTCAATTTATTACTCCCTAATTTAAATCCTATTTGTTCCCCTCACTTCTTCGGCCTTTCCCCTTCACTCGGTAGACCCTCAAACTATTTTAGTAAATTAATTAATCCAAGTAAAAGGAGGGCTTTTATGCTAGCAAGACTAAACATTTTCCCATCAGCTGTTCACTTTGGAAGATTTGCAAACATACCACGCATCAATAGACTCTGTCTCTCTTGCTCATCTGAGCCCGATACCCTAGATCACATATTATTCCGCTGCCCGACTCATCAACATTTAAGAAACAACATCCTTGAACCCCTTCTGTCGTCCCTTTTTGTTTCCCTAGCTGACCCACTCCCCACCCTTTTAAGCGATTACTCGGCGACCATCACTAGCGTGGTAGCGGATTTTCTTTTAGCGATCTCCAAGTCAAAACCCCTGCCCCATCCTCCCCCCGCATCACCCTCCCAGTTCTTACCTTCACGCCCGTCCTTCTTGGTTTGTAACACTATGACATAAATTGTTACTGCTGTTTTATCCCCTTTTAATGCCAATAAAGGTTTTAAGTAAGACACATCTACCACTAGTACAGCTGTAACTAGGGTAAAGCAATTGAGGCGTTGCCCTGGGGCAGCAAATTTAAAGGGCATCCCTCTTTCCCAGTGACTTCTAGGATTGGCACGGCAGCCTGGTCCACTGCCATAAGAAAGGAAGAGGAGGATTTTTAGCAGGCCACTGGTAGACTTGAGGCAGCGGGGGTGGGAGGAATCTACCCAGGGCTCTGTGAACCATGCCTTTGGCCTAAACTTGCTTGGGGGTGCATTTTGTGCTGCTTGCCCCAGGTGCCAAAATTGCTGTGGCACTGATAATGTGCCACCTGGTAGCCTTCTCTAGCCCCTTGGTAGCCTCAGACACAAGGATTCTTTTTTCCACAGTGTTAGTGGGTGAAACACAGTTGTCCGTCTTTGATGCCGTTCAGCTAGTAATGATGCTTGCTACATCACTCCCGTAGATGTCAGGCATGTTTATATGAGCCTGTAGTAAAAATAAGACTTGAACAAAAGGCAAGCAGCAGCAACACTGGCGGGGTGAAATGACCATTTGCCTAGTGATGGGCCATCAGTGGAAATTCTTACCACACTGCTGCTGTGCCTTCAAAAGGGAGAGCCAGAAAAGTGATAAGAGTTACAAACTACTGTACAGTTTGGAAGATCAACACAGCTGACAATAATCAGCTTACCAAGTGGTTATCTGTACATTGTGACAAGTTAGCATTTGTGAATGGATTAGCTGAATTCTCTCTCTCATTGATGAGGTCAGGAGTGTTCATCTCAAACCTGGAAAGTACAGCAGAGCTTCACTAAACATGTTACTAGGGCCTTCTAATTGGCTGGGCAATTCTGGAAGCTATAGCCCAAAACTTCCAGGCCTGGGAGTAAATTGACCCTGCACAGCTGAAAGTGAGGGATGATCTTGTAATGGTTCTTTCATTATGTCTGCAATCTAATAAACAGTGTGACTGAGTAGCCAGAAGAAGGAAACTGAAGTCAGTTTTCAAAGAGTTTTAGCTGCAATTATAAGATATTGATCCAAATCCTCTTGCCCAGTTACCCTGGCAAAACACGAACAGCTTATCTTTTGGAAGCAAATTGCCTTAAGAAATCACTGTAGACATTACCTGTTGCAGACTGAGTTGTGTGACTTGGCATGCAACAGATAATGTCTACAATGATTTCTTAATTTGGGAAAAATTGCCTTCAAAAGTTTTATGCCATTTGCAGGAGTCCACCCAGTGTTCTAATCCTTTCCCCCTTGCTGCTTTAAGTAATGGTAAATTTTAGTATGTCTTGACATCTACATCAGTTCTGCCTTTGTAAGTCTCCTCCGTGGCAAACAAAACAAAACAACACCAAAATAACAGATGCCACGAAGGTCCAGTCTTTAAATGAAGCTTGGATCAGATGTAGCAATAATGGTTCAACAAGCAACAACCTTTCAGACCAAACTGCACAGTGGTTTGATATCCTGATTTATATGAACTCCTAAATCAAAGCTGCTGTCTGGACATTACAGCAAACTGCTTAATAAACCAGGAAAACTTTACTGAAGATAAGGGAAGGGATAAGGCACATAGAGATACATAGGACATTTCTGATTTACTGGATTGTGACATCACAACATTTTCAGAGGTGCTGGGTTCTACACTCTCTTTTACAATGTTTCAAAACTGTGGCTCTTCAGAAGTCTTGGACTAAAATTCACACATCACTAGCTTGTGCTGGCCAGGATTTCTTGGAGTTCTGGGCCAAGAACGTTTGGAGAACTAAAGTCGGAAACCACTGCTCTGTTTCGTCATCATTATTTTCTCGGGGTTTTGCTTCATTTCCCCTTATCTGGACAATAAAAGCCAGAGCTCTTGTAAAGTTCTTGTGATTTTAAAATAGCAGTAACAATCCCCATTACATCCACTGCTGCCCCTGCCTCCGCTCTCCTCCTAAGTGCTCTGGAGCTTGTGGTCAACTATCCACTCCTGGCAGAAGGAGGGAAGACGAGTCTCCCTGCCAGGCTGACGAGTGGATAGTTCACCGTGAGCTCCGGAGATTAGAAGGAGAGCGGAGTCGGTGGCAGCAGCGTATGCGTGAGTGGACGGTCCAGCCCCAGGGGGTTAGACCTTCGTTACATCCAGCTGTGCAGGGGTATTCATATACTAATACCCCCACCTCTAATCCTGATTCAAATTAATATGTAATATTTCCTTTAGGGTTTGGGGGCTTGTTTGTTATCTGCCCACCCTGAACTTGTATTGTCAGCACAGTGTGTTTGTTTTTAACAACTATGGGAGAGGCAAGAACAGAAAATACTGTACACTGGTGGGTTTTTTCTTCCATCCCAAAAAATCAATACAAATGATAAATTACAAAAGGAGAAAGAAAGGGCATTGATATTAAATTATTTGGCTAATAAATATGACTTAACTGAGCAAAGTGCCTTCTAGAAAAAAAAGCAAAGTCCTTACCCTTTAATCTCTTACTGGGATTTTTCCCCATGTTACTTTTTGTTTTTCTAAACAAGTTTACTGTGCTGTGCTTTTCAACATAAACAAAAACATTATATAGCCCACTAATATACTAAGAAACATGAGAGAGGGCAAATTCCTTAAGTTGCTTCTGTCGTCAACTCTTTCCTCGAGGTACTGACAATCAGCCAAATTTGGGGTATAGTTGCTCAGGTAGAAACAAGGGAAAAACCCAGCTAAATTTACTTCTTGTAGTCAAATTCCACTGAAAACTAATGTATTGCTTTCAATAACAGCAAAACTACCATCCTGTTCAGGCTGACTACAGAGAGTAACCTCCCACTAACCAAAACAATTAAGCAGCTGTGGTATTTTTAATTTATTATACTATGGGCTTGCATTCAGACACAGTCCATTTCTTTAGAATGATCTGCTGAAGTGGGCTGTATGTCCACAAACAACCAAAAACCCTTTGTTATAAATCGTTCCCACTGAACTCAGTGGCGCTTACATCCGGATGTATATACATAGAATCCCACTGCACTTCACGGATCATTTTAATCGGTGTAGAACCACTGTATGTAAAGCATCGCAGCTACTACTTAAGGCAAAATAAACAGTGAATTTTGATCATATCACCTTGCTCCTGGCTCTGATAGCCTCTAGATTCATAAATGCCTTTCAATATCTCATATTCCTATAGGCATACATGGAAAAGGTAATGCCTTTCATAGTTTAAAAATTGTTTTATTTGTGATCCTGAAGAAATGCAAAATGTTTCTTCCATACCATCCAAACATTCTTACAAAATAAACTCTGGCACACCATAAATCACTAAAAATGGTTACTTCAAGGAAAATAAGTGTCTGAATCTCTTTTGTAAGGCAATGGTCACCATTTAAGAAACCTACTGGATACACTGTTGCTGAGGTATAAGAGAATAAACATAAAGCAAACAAAACAAAACAAAACCCCTGAACGGTTTCTCAGCCATAAAGGAATTCTTGCTTTAAAGGGCTTTGTAAAAGAAATGTAAAACTCACATGGCCCAGAATACTCACACACATTACAAATGCCTCTCTTCTGCATTAACAGCAGTCATGTGTCAACAAAGCCCATACAAAAGAGGCTCCAGATTCATTAAAGCCACAATAAGAAAATGTGGGTTTTTAAGAAAGGAAGTAAAAAGTAGTTGCACATCTCAAAGTTCACCTCGCCCGCAGTGAACTAGCCGATAGTGCAAGTTCCGATGCAGACCCCATGCCCCCACTTTGGGATCACAAGTGGTACTCAATAAAGTATGACTAACATAAATGTTTGGGGGTTAGGAAGTGCTATAAACTCTAACTTTCAAAAGAATCTTAGACTTCCATTCTATTTTTTGGAACTTTGCTATTCCATGTATTTGTAGAAAATTTGCTCTGGTTTATCACACATTTCTCAGGCAATGGTGCTTTCCTAAAGGAATACAGTACATCAAATCTTTCCCCATTACCCACCTGATATTCCTCTCCCAGTCAGGCTATTCATACAATTGGCATCAGTATCAATTTGCTGTTTTAGAATCATTTACCACTGTACATAAACGGTGAGGAAGTGGAGAGAGTTGGTAGTTTTAAATTTCTGGGCACTTACATCTCAGAGGACCTCTCATGGACTATAAATGCCAACATGCTAATAAAGAAGGCACAGAAGAGGCTGTATTTCCTGAGAATGCTCGGGAAGTTAAATTTATCACAGCATTTGCTTCTGTCCTACTACCGTAGCACCATTGAGAGTGTCCTAACTTATGGCATTCTGGCATGGTTTGGGAGTAGCTCTGTAGCGGACAAAAAAGCTCTACAGAGAACCATTAAAATTGCCCAGAATATCATCGGGCTCCAGCTACCAACCCTGGATGACATCTTCACATCCCGCTGTCTGAGGAAGTCACACAGCATCCTGAGAGACTCTTCCCATCCTGCTTATAACTTTTTTGAACTGTTACCGTCTGGCAGAAGATATAGAACAATTAAGACTCGGACCACACGTTTTCTAAATAGTTTTTATCCTAGAGCTATAATTGCAATTAATAATGAGCTTAAAGACCACCAGTAGGGAATAATTAGTTGGACTGTGTTACTTGGACTGAGGTGTAGATGTTTGTATTTTTAGTTGGGGATTTCTAGTGGGTGGGGAGTGTTTGGGGAATGTTATGTGTGTGCATGTGTCTGGTCTCTGGGTGTCTGTGAATTTCGTTGTATGATATACTGTGTATATACTTACAATGACAATAAATTATATTATTATTATTATTATTATTATTATTATTATTATTATTATTATTATTATTATTATTATATTATTATTATTATTATTATTATTATTATTATTATTATTATTATTATTTTACTTGTGACTGTTGTAATTTGTGGGCTTAAATTCTGAAGTTAATAAAAATAAGCATCTGTTCTACTTAAGCCATATCTTACCTTCATACCCTGTTTATCACTGCTGGCGCTTTTACTTCTCTTTCTAGAAAATTATTGAACCTGTTTTTATTCATGTCACTCCACAGTGTAGGGTCTTCCACTGAAAATAAGGTCTGACATGCAAAGCGCACAGCAGATAACAAAATGAAATAAAACACACACCTTTGAGGCTGCAATCCTATGCATATTTGCAAGGAGTAGCTCCCATTCAACTCAAGACTGCTTACTGTTGAATAGAAATGTCAGGATTGCAGAGTTTGCCAAGTGTATATAATCCTACACACATGCACCTGGGAATAAATCTAACTGAATCCTGTAGGGCTTAATGTCTAGTAGACATCCTATGTTTACTCTGTTAAAACATTTGCAAAAATAGTGGTGGTCGGGAAATGGTGGCTCTCCTTTGCTGGAGAGACTTGATCAGAGGTTGGACAGCCACCTGTCAGGAACATTGCTGTGGCAGGATTCCTTAACTAATCAGGGGCTTGGAGCTGATGAATTCTGAGGTCCCAGCCAACTCTAAAATTCTAAGAGCTTAGACTTTTTCAAGGTGCAAACTAATTCTACAGCCTTAAATATTTTCAGTCTTTTGCTAGTCTGCCTTAAGTGTTATCCCATTATTTTATTCTTGATTTCATTTTGTATGCATATGTATTTTCTAAAGGTACATTTTGTAAATATCTTATTTATACTTCTGATTCTTCATGTGTAATGTTGTAAAGTGATTATCTGCTCTCACATGTTCTTATTGTTTGGCAGTATATGTTATGTACAGATGATAAAATCTACATTTTAGGCTATTGCCTTCCTTATAAATACAGTATATAAAAGAATCAGTGCTGGATTTTTGTTGTTTTTAGATACTCGTATAAGAACTATCACTCTGATAAAAACTGTTTAATCCAGATATATGTTTAAGGAGAAACTTTTTCTTAGTCCTATATTACACCACAAAGCATCACCTTCCAGATGTTGCTCAATCTGGTGTAAATTAGAGTGTCTGGCTGAGATGGGAGGGGAAATTCATATTCCAGCCTCTATGGAGTCATTACTCACTGGGTGATTTGGGGCTACCCACTCACTGACTGAAATCTTGTTGCTTAGCATAGTAAGTCACATGGAGTAGGCCCACTGAATCAGTGGGAATTTGGTGAGTCAACTCCTGCATAAATTCTACTGATTCACGTGAGCCTATTTTCGTTGTGACGATATGCTAAGCAACAGAATTTCAGCTATTCTCTGCTCGGTCTACATCAAAGAATTGTTGTGAAGATAACCATAGTAAAAGACAAGTAATTTACTTTGTCCTGAGCTTACTGAACTTACTAATAAATATTCTGATCACACCTCACTAGTGGTCAGGCTGGCTGATGGCTTGAGTTGGACAGTCACAACTGCACACCTGTTGTACAGCAAGTTCAACTGCATTCCTACATAAATCTCTTTAGGAGTAAAGATTCTTGAATTTCATAGGACTTATTTCTGAGTAAGCAGGCACATAGTGCTGTGCTGCCAATATAAACCAGACAATGGATATACCTCCCATTATACTTTTAACCATTCCAGAATGAATGTTAATTCCAAGCTACAACTAGAAGACATTCCCAAAATATTTTTTAAAAGTTATCCTCGTGCCATAATCACTCTTTTAAAATTATTTACTAGAAACTTTAGGGCATACAGAGATACTAACTTTAAAAGAGAAAACAAAACAATCTAAACTGCTCCCATCTGCTTGGCAGCAATTACATTTTCTTTAGGTTCTGGAGGAGACAATTACACCACTTTTTCAATGAATGCTATGAATTCTCTAGTCTTGTGTATTTGGGTCAACAAGGTTTTACAACTATTGATATCCACAATCCTCGTTATAAAAGAAATGCATATTTAAGACACAAGGAAGAAGTTATCAATGGTTCCAGTGTAAGATAGCAGAACACAGGAGTCTTTTTAGAGACTGCTGACTTAGAAAAAAGTCAGGCAAAATATGGCTTCTGTGGCTCCAAACTGAGCAAAAAGATGCTGTTGCAAGGGAGAAGGTCTTACTACAAGAAAGCTCCTACCACTTGCTGAGCCAGTAAATCTCAATGAACTGCATCCCACTCCATATTGCCAAAAAGGGTTTGCCATGTATAATAGCCCTCTACCAAGCTTAATTTATTTAGACAAAACATCTCATCGTTCTAAGTGAAAAGTTAGGATATCTGAGACAAGGCTAACTGCTGTTAAGTTTTGATATGTGGGATACAGAGCAGCATTTAGTACATGCAGAATATTTAATATATCGACTGCATAGCTCAGTGAGTTGGGCACCTCAGGAACTCGATCCCCTAAAAAAGCCAACCTTGTTGGGGGAACATGCCGTATAATTCCAGAGTGCTCCCGGTGAGGGGGGAGGGAGGGAATACTGAACTACTTCTGAGTCCCTTATCTCTAGGAAACCCTGGGAAGGCGTCCTATCGTTGTCATTTATCATGAAAGATATCATGAAAAGGCTGGAAGGGCAAAGTCCTATTTCCTCTTCTTAACTAACGCTTGTCAGGTGAGGTTCGTTTTAGTCCCGGCAGCTCGAGAATGGTCGGGAACCCACTTGTGAGTCCTTTATGCTTTAAAAATCCTGAAAAGTATCGCCCTAACCCAGCCCCTTGCAAGTGTTTTAAGTGGAGTGGAGCCAGGTAGGTAGAATCAGGGCCCCAGGGCTTCAGAGCCCTGCGTAGCCGTGAGAACTCGGCTCCCGATGTTTTTAATACTTTTGTTAAAACTGAGCATTCGGTACGCTCTGTGCCGGGCCGCCTGACTCCTCCATCCAACAGATTCTCCCAAGCCCGCATCCTGTGTCTGATTCCGCTCCACCCAATCCAACCAAACAACACGATCGGTGCGAAAGGACGAAGGTCGCCCCTCTTCTTCTTTTTTAAACCCCCTGCAACCAAAAGAAGGCGCTACACGCGGACCAGAATTCGATCGGCCAATGAGGGCACAGAGACACGGAGCGCGAGCCGCTTGTCTAACAGTGCGCATGCGCGCCCTCCCCTCAATAGCGTTTTAACCGCCTTTTTACGTCATTATTCTACGACCCTCTCTCCCGCGGAGGAGAGGCCGCGCGCGCACACGATGGAGCAGTTGGCTTCCGAGCTGTACGAGGTGGAAGCGGTGCGCTTCGGGGAGTTTGTGCTGAAGAGCGGGCTCGTTTCCCCGGTCTACGTGGACCTGCGCGTCGTCGTCTCAGCCCCAGCTCTGCTTAACAAGGTAACGGCTTCGCGGGGAGGTGGCCGTTATAACGGGGGGGGGGGGAAGGGAGGAGATAGAAACGGATTCGCCTTGTTTCTTTACCACAGCTTTCCCCAAGGCAGGTCTCTCCAGAGGTCTCTCTGTATTACAGCGGTTCCCACCACCTGCAACACGGCCAGAGAGCGGGAAGGAGGAAAACCGGAGCCTCAGGTGTCTCTCTAGAGACGACAATGCGCCAGGGACCGCCTCACGGCTGGTCCACCCAAGGCGCCGGAAACCTGCTGGTTTCAAGGGAGGAGTCGAAGCTCGGCCCTCTCCCTGTGTGTGTGTGTGTCTTTCTCTCAAATGTTTTTTTAAAAATGGGGGCAGGGGCGAAGAAAACCTCTGTGGGACGGGGAGTACTTAAGGCGTTTTATTTATGCAGCATGCCAATAAAGGTTTCTGTACTGTAATTAATTAATTAACTTAAGGCGGCTGGCTTTCAATTTTGGCCCTAGCGCTTGCTTTTGGTGACCTCCGGGTGTTGGAAAATGGGGAGGAGGAGGAGAGCGTGGTGTGATTCTTGGTCTTTCCCTATGTTGGTGGGCCATTTTCAACTAACTCAAGAGCCCTTCAATTTGCCTGTATGATTTATTTATTTATTTATTTATATACTTGCACGCCACTCTTTTCTCTGAAAAGATAGCAGTCAATGTGGCTTACAAAGTTATTCAAGGAAATGAAACCCCAAAGCAAACTTTTGGCTTGCATTTTTAATGAAATTAATTTGTGTTTGTTTAATTCGTAACATAAAAAACTTCCCCACTGTAAAATCGTAAAAACCAGCAGAATACTTTAAAAAAACCGTAGCAAACAGTTAATGTTACAAATGATGTGGATTAAAAACAAGGCAGGGCTGGTTAACCCTCAAATGCCACTCTAAAACAATACATTTTCATTTCCTTCTTTAAAGCAGGCAGAAAGGGAATTTGGAAATGAATGCATTCCATGGTCATGCAGGAGAAGGCTGTTGCCATTTCTAAGAGGGTATCTTCTGACAATCTTAAAAGTCCTGAGAGGCTCATAAGGTAGCTAGGATTTTAACTGTGTTAAAGGGTTTCCATAAAGGCCTTTTATCAAATAGTTATCAGTTGAATCAAAAACAGCATTCAAATGGAAAGCTGAGATTATCAAGTTGCATTTGTAACAAATTGCATGCAGTGTCTCGTATCCTCACCAGACAAGTGGCTCCTCTGGGAATCTTTTGCTATAATTGTTAATGTTCTGAGATGCTACAAGAATAGGGACAAAGGGTTATTTTTCACTATGTGTAATCAGCTCATCAGTGCAGAAAAATCTGTGAGCCAGGTTGCACATAATATATATGGCATATAATTTAGGTTCACTTAATTTTATTATTTAGAGCAGTGGTTCTTAACCTTTGTTACTCAGATGTTTTTGAACTGCAACTCCCAGAAACCCCAGCCAGCACAGTTGGTGGTGAAGGCTTCTGGGAGTTGCAGTCCAAAACTCCTGAGTAACTCAAGGTTAAGAACCAGTGATTTAGAGTACACATGCTTTTCCTATGTTTTCAATTAGTACCACTGCATGAGGAAAAGGGTTAAAAAATTTCCCTCTTCTGGTTTTTTATTTTAACATTCAGGACCTCTTGTGTGGATGATAATAAAAAGAAAGAGAACTTAATTGATGCCAGTGGTGATTTAAAATTATTTGTGCTTCTGATTTGCAAATAAAAAACAGGGCATATAAACCTCTCCCAGCTATTCACTGATCCCAATTTGAATTGGGGTTTGTGTGCTTATTCTAGAAGTTTTGTTATAGACTGCACATGATGCACTTTAAACAAAAAACTTCCTAGTACACTTTCTGGGTGCTACAAGACTGCTATTTTTATTTCCTGATAAATGGATATAAAGTTGCTATCTTGTCATTTAAATATTAGCATCTCTATTTGGGATTAGCAACACTTCTATATAAAGTGGTGCCTCGCATTATGATGTTAATTTGTTCCAGCGAAATCGCTGTAGAACAAAAACATCGTAAAGCGATTTTTAAAAACCCATAGAAACGCATTAAAACCCAATTAATGTGTTCCTATGGGCTTGAAACTCACCGTCCAGCGAAGATCCTCCATAGCGTGGCCATTTTTGCTGCCCATGCAGTGAGGAATCCGTCCCAGAAAACAGCGGGCGGCCATTTTTTTACCCATCGGCCATTTTGAAACCGCCTATCAGCTGTGCGAAAATCTTCATTTTGCGATAATTGGTTAGCAAAGCAGGTAATCATCGCAAAGCGAAAAAACCCCATAGGAAACATCGTTTTGCGATCGCTTTTGCGATTGCAAAAACTTTTTCGTTATGCGATTTCTTCGTTAAATGAAGTGCTCATCTTGTGAGGCGCCACTGTAATCTATTTTTACATCCATTTTTCAAGCCCCTATAGTTACCTGAAGGCTAAGGTTAACGTTATTTTAAATATCTCAGTTTTATAATGCTATATTTGTGTAAACTAGCTGGATAGCTCAATGGTTTAGGTATCTGGATGCAATTATCAGTACTTTATTAAGGATTTTGTAATTGTAAAATATACCTTTCATTTCCTTTGTAATGGAAAAGCACAGTGTTCATATTGGACTTGATCCATAGTATGGAATAATCAATTGAAAAAGATACCTTGAAAACTATTATTCGCATTAGATATTACTGTTGGCTTTTCTGAGGCTTACAGCCCTAATGGGATGTTATTGCCCCCAAATCTCCTAAGGGGACTTTAAACTTGGTCTTTAAACTTAACCTTTTTGGTTATAAAAAGGGTAATATTATTTTGGAACAGTGTTCAGCTCTAGTTTTCACAAGCACAACTCAGTAGATTTATGAAAATAACTGGATGCTTGCAAAAGTCTACTAAATCAAATTTGGTTTTCTGAGAAGACCAGGACTTTGGAATTGATGCTTAAAGAGATTCGATGTACTGTATGGTCTATTTGGTTACGTAATGACATTTAGGTTTGTTTCCTGAATGTGCTGTATTCTTTATCATCAGTTGATCATGACACATTTACACTGTAATTGGCCTTTAAACAATATTTAGGGCAGGGCTTGAAAAGGCTGAAGAAAAATTCTTTTTCACTCAAAAAAGCTTGCAAACTTTGTATTCAACACAGGTGTGTTCTCAGAGGTATTTTAGTATTCAACTATTTTTTTCTGGCAGCAATTTGTTCTCCAATGTTCATTAATGCAATGTTGTCTAGATACTTTAGACTACAGTTCTCTTCATTCCCAGTTATTGGCCATGTTGCAGGTGATGGGAACTGCTGTATAGAGACATCTGGGGGGACCTGCACTTGGGAATGCTATGATAAAAGAATAAAGCTAATCAGTTACTATGTTTAAGTATACAGTGGTGCCTCGCTTAACGAGTGCCCCGTTTAACGAAAAAATCGCATAGCGATGGCTTTGTTGCCATCGCTTTTGCGATCGCACAACGATCTTGCCTATGGGGAAAAATCGCTTTGCGATTTTTCCCCATAGGCACCATTTTCCCCCAGCTGAGCGGCGGGAGCTTTGAAGCCCCGCTGCTCAGCTGGGGGAAAATGTTGGCAGTGGGCTGCGGCCTCGGAAGGACCCCGAAGCCACCGACAATTCCCTTCCGAGCTCCGGGGACAGGCTGGGGGTTGGACCGGGAAGCTTGAAGCCTCTCCGCGCCGCCTACCCCGGCCGTTCCCGGACTTCCAGAAGTCCGGGAACAGCCTGGGTAAGCAGCGCGGGAAGGCTTCAAGCTTCCCGATTCACCCCCCAGCCTGTCCCCGCCGCTTAAAGCCTCCTTGCGCCGCCTACCCAGCCCGTTCTCGGACACCTAGGTGTCCGAGAACGGGCTGGGTAGGCGGCGGGGGAGGCTACCGGCATCGGAGAACAGGCTGGGGGGTGGACCGGGGAGCTTGAAGCCTCTCCGCGCCGCCTACCCCGGCCGTTCCCGGACTTTCGGAAGTCCGGGAACAGCCTGGGTAAGCAGCGCTGGGAGGCTTCAAGCTTCCCGATCCACCCCCCAGCCTGTCCCCGCCGCTTAAAGCCTCCTTGCGCTGCCTACCCAGCCCGTTCTCGGACACCTAGGTGTCCGAGAACGGGCTGGGTAGGCGGCGGGGGAGGCTACCGGCATCGGAGAACAGGCTGGGGGGTGGATCGGGAAGCTTGAAGCCTCCCAGCGCTGCTTACCCAGGCTGTTCCCGGACTTCCGGAAGTCCGGGAACGGCCGGGGTAGGCGGCGCGGAGAGGCTTCAAGCTCCCCGATCCACCCCCCAGCCTGTCTCCGCCGCTTAAAGGGTAACCGCAGCGGCTACCCCAGCCATGGCCGGTTAATCCGTTCCAGTTGGAACGGATTAACCGGTTTTCAATGCATTCCTATGGGAAATGGTGCTTCCCATAACGATGTTTTCACATAACGTTTTTTTTTCTGGAACCAATTAACATCGTTATGCGAGGCACCACTGTATATACAGTGGTGCCTCGCATAGCGAGGTTAATTGGTTCCAAAAAAACCATCGCTATGGGAAAACATCGTTAAGTGAAACGTGTTTTCCCATAGAGATGCATTGTAAACTGGATAATCTGGTTTTCTCCCCCACTATCGGGCGCAGCCCTTTGGGAGAAGCCTCGGGGGAGGGGGGGGAGACGGCATCGGCTCCTGCCTTCTCCCCCACCACCCGGCTTCTCCCAAAGGGCTGCCCCGACTGCTTGCAGCAGCGGAGGAGGTGCCCGGTGGAGGAGAAATGACAGATCGGCTCCTGCCTTCTCCTCCACCGGGCACCTCTTCCGCTGCTGTAAGCACAATCGGGGCAGCCCTTTGGGAGAAGCCGGGCTGTAGAGAAGGAAGGCTGAAGCCGATCCAATCTTTCCCCCCCCATCGGGAGGCTTCTCCGAAAGCGCTGCGCCCAATGGTGCGGGGGAAGGATTGGATCGGCTTCAGCCTTCTCCACCACCCAGCTTCTCCCAAAGGGCTGCCCCGACTGCTTGCAGCAGCGGAGGAGGTGCCCGGTGGAGGAGAAATGACAGATCGGCTCCTGCCTTCTCCTCCACCGGGCACCTCCTCCGCTGCTGCAAGCACAGTCGGGGCAGTCCTTTGGGAGCAGCTGGGCTGCTCCGAAGAAGCCGATCCGATCTCCCCCCCTTCACACCGGGCAGCTTCTCCCGCTGCTCCCGATAGTTGGGAGGGGAGATCAGATCGGCTTCTGCCTTTCTTTGGAGCAGCCCGGCTGCTCCCAAAGGGCTGCCCCGACTGTGCTTGCAGCAGCGGAGGAGGTGCCCGGTGGAGGAGAAGGCAGAAGCCGATCTGGCCTTTCTCCTCCACCGGGCACCTCCTCCACTGCTGAAAGCACAGTCGGGGCAGCCCTTTGGGAGCAGCCGGGCTGCTCCGAAGAAAGGCAGAAGCCGATCCGATCTCCCCCCCTCCACACCGGGCGGCTTCTCCTGCTGCTCCCGATGGTGGTGGGGGAGATCGGACATGGCTGGGAGTTGCCGCTGTGGGTTGGATCCAAGCCGCGAGGAGAGGATGGGAGGGAGGGGTGAAAGGCATCCGGATCCCACCACCCTCCCCCCGCGGCTCGGATCCAAGCCGCGGGGCTGTGTGGGAGGCATGGCCGACTCTTCGGCACCCGCCACGGCTCGGATCTGAGCCGCGGCAGCTGCCAAAGAGTCTCGCCATGCCTCCCACCCTCCTCAAGCCGCGGGGAGAGGGCGGGGGGATCTGGATGCCTGAAAGGCATCCAGATCCCCCCACCCTTCCCCCGCGGCTTGGATCCGACCCGCGGCAGGCTACCCCAGGCATGGTCGGACTCCTGAGAGTCTGACCATGGCCAGGGAAGCCGGCCGCGGGGAAGGGGAATCCTGGCGGTGGCCTCAGAAGGACCCTTTGGAAGGGTCCTTCCGAGGCCACCGCAGGCATTTTCCCCCAGCTGAGCTGCGGGAGCGGTCCTTCGGAGGCTCCCACTGCTCAGCTGGGGGAAAATGGTGCCTATGGGGAAAACATCGCAAAGTTTGTCGTTAAACGGGGCACTTGTTATAGGAGGCACCACTGTAAATATAAATAACAGAAATTAAAAAATGCATTTGAAAAGCGACCTATGATTGAATATATGTATGCATTTATTTCACTTGTTATTTATATTTTGTTGTAAGCTCATGGAGTTCAACTAGTAATCCTTGTATGGAGTAACTGCACTATCCCTTGGAAGTTGTAACAAAATGGGGAAGAAGGGAGCATACAGGGAGGAGGTGGAGTCAACAAATTAAAGGAAAGAAGACAGCCTCTGAGAGCCTGCTGGCCAATAGTAGTCGAGAAGCTGTGTGGGGCTGTTTTTTTTTTAATCCTTTAGAAGTGCTGGGGGTTCTGATAGGTGGGTAAAGAGTGGTTGATGGAAGGAGGAAGCGGTGATACAAAGTTGTATGTAAACCCATGTAAAGCATGGCTAACTGTAGGGTGCTGCTTAATCTGCTACTTTTAATTTTTTTTTTAATGGGATGGGGTGAGGCATAATATAAATATATCTGTGACATCTCTTGAAGTGATAAAATGCCTGGATACTATTGTGGGATTTGAAAGGCTCAGATATTTTTAAGGAGTAGGAAACATAACTTAAAAGATGGAGGCAGGTAGAATAGGATAGAGGCTTAAATGAAATGATGTAAGAAGCACCCCCCCATAAGCAGAGTTATATTTCTCATTGATGTTTAAATGATTTATAGATTCTTTGTTGAAAAGTGAATACTTGTATGTTCATTGTTATGGTATTTCAGAAGTGAGCATAAAAACTGGTGTTGAAGGGAGAGATTGCTGTGCGGTCTTCATCCAGTTGGTGCTTATGTTACCCACTGCTCTTCTAGGAGTAGAGATAGGATGCTATTTCTCTGTCTAAACAAAGAATGAAAGTACGATTACTTGTGTAGCTTCTCTTGGCTTGCCATTTGGAGTGATAAAATGCAGACAAAAAAAGAAAAGAAAGAAAGGACTGGACAAAAGTTAAAAGAAAAGGCTCCAATCATAATTGATGTGATCTGGAAGTGTTGAATGTAGGGTCTCCTTCCTAGCAAATCTCATGTGTGCAGTTTGAGATTTTCCTGTACTATTATGTTAATAACAAATGCATTGGTATTAATACTAGCAAAATAAATTCTGAATGTATCATGATTTATTTCAGGTAGCAGATCTTCTCTTTCAAGTAGCAAAGAATGCTGCACTCAAGTATGACTGTGTATGTGGAGTTCCTTATACAGCATTGCCATTGGCTACAATCATCTGCTCAAACAAACAGATCCCAATGCTTATCCGTAGGAAGGAAGCCAAAGATCATGGTAAAATGAACTACACTTCATCTAGATTGTAAATATTGCTGTATAAGTAAGCACAATTCGAGATGGGAAAGCTAGCCTTTTGATGTAGATATATAGTATGCCCATGATCTAGAGACATCCATGTAAAAATCCTTTTCAGGACTTCCTTACTTATTGCTATGTGGTCCGTGTTTAATAACTAACTTTTTTTGTGTTGATTGTTTAGAGAAAATCATATTTCTATAATATTTTGCTTCTTAAGGTACTAAACGCCTTGTGGAGGGCACAATAAATGCAGGAGAAACCTGCTTGGTAATTGAAGATGTAGTTACTAGTGGCTCAAGTGTCTTGGAGACAGCAGAGGTCCTTCGGAAAGAGGGCCTGAAGGTTACTGATGCCATAGTGCTCTTGGACAGAGAGCAAGGAGGAAGAGCCATGTTGGAGAAGAATGGGATTCAGCTGCACTCGGTATGTACCTTGTCTCAGATTCTCAGGATCCTTGAGCAGCAACAGAAAATAACACCTGGAATAGTGGCAAGCGTGGAAAAATTCATTCAAGAGACACCTGCAATAGTGGCAAATGTGGAAAAATTCATTCAGGACAATATTGTCAAACCTTCTGAGCAAAATGGTGCTGTTTCTATGAAAAGAATATGCAAAGAAATGAGTTTTGCTGCCAGAGCTGAGCTTCCAGGTACCCATCCACTTGCTGCCCAGCTGTTCAGACTCATGGAGAAAAAGCAGACAAACCTGTGCCTTTCTGCTGATGTCACCAGCTCCAAGGAATTGCTCCAACTGGCTGCTATGCTGGGGCCCTCCATCTGTATTTTGAAAACACATGTTGATATTCTGGATGATTTTTCCCAGGAAGTTGCAAGGGAATTGAGAGGACTTGCAGAGCAGCATGAATTCTTGATATTTGAGGACCGTAAGTTTGCAGATATTGGAAATACTGTGAAACATCAGTATGAAGGTGAGTTTGACTTCCACCACTTCCCCTGACCAACTTTGAACTTGATACTTTTTTTTTTTTTTTTTGGTAATGGTGCCTAAAAAGGTTGGATAGTTGTAATTCCAGATGTTGGTATCTAAATAACAGAAAACTAGTTCTTTATTTTCAAGTCTTCAGAGCCTTTCTTGAGCTGAATGTCCCTTTCATCATGTGATCCCAAAATAGACAAGTTAGCATAATTTTTGAAGAATTTTGATACAGTGATGCCTCGCTTAACGAGCGCCCCATTTAACGACGAATCCGCATACTGATGTGGATTTTGCGATCGCTTTTGCGATCGCATTACGATGTTGACTATGGGGAAAAATCGCTTTGCGATTTTTCCCCATAGCCCAATTTTCCCCCAGCTGAGCGGCGGGAGCTTTGAAGCCCCGCTACTCAGCTGGGGGAAAATGTCGGCAGTGGCCTCGGAAGGAGCCTTCCGAAGCCACCGCCTGCATTCCCCTTCGGAAGGGGCATTTTCCCCCAGCTCAGTGGGAGCCCCGCCTCTCAGCTGGGGGAAAATGTTGGCGGTGGCCTCAGAAGGACACTGGAGCCACCGCCGACATTTGCCTTCTGAGCTCTCAAAGGGCCCCCCTCCGACATTGGAGAAAGCCCTTTGAGAGCTTGGAAGGCTCTCAGCGACGGCGGGGGCAGGGTAGGGGTGTCCCAAAGGCTTCCAGACCTTTGCCTGGAAGCCTTCGGGACACCCCCCCCACCCTGCAGGCGCCGCCGCTTGAAGCCGCCCCGCGCTGCCTACCCCAGTCGTTCTCGGACTTTCAGGCGTCCGAGCACGGCTGGGGTAGGCGGATGCCAGGCGGCAGGGACAGGGTAGGGGGGTCCCGAAGGCTTCCAGACCTTTGCCTGGAAGCCTTCGGGACACCCCCCCCCCACCCTGCAGCCGCCGTTTGAGCCCGCCGCCCAGCTGGGGGGAAAGGCCGGCCAGCGCTTGGGAAGGAGGGTGGAGGAGGTCCCCGCACTCCTTCCCAAGAGCCCGCCACCCAGCTGATCGGTGGTTCCAAAATGGCCGTCCGTTTCGCGCCTCGCTTACCGAGGCGGCGAAAATGGCAGCCCTATGGAGGATCTTCGCTGAACGGTGAGTTTTTGCCCCATAGGAACGAATTAAACAGGGTTTAATTCGTTCCTATGGGGTTTTTTGTTCCGTTCAGTGATGTTTCCGTATAGCGACGTTAATCCTGGAACGGATTAACGTCGCTATGCGGGGCACCACTGTTTTTCAGATCCTAAGGGGTAGAAATTAAGCAAGTTCACATTTTAATGCAATTCGTTGTAATTTTGCACTCTCAGTCAATAAAAAGTAGAACATATTCTTTGCTTTCACACTTTTTCAAAAGCTGTTGCAATTCTAGTGTATAAATCTAGTATTTCACAGTTTTTCATATATTTCAATTTCAGTTGCTCCTGGTTTCTCCATTCTGCTTCTCTCCATTCCACATCAGTTTGCCAGTCTGTATTCAAATGTGCACATATTTGTACACCTTTAAAAAAATACGCACTAGCAAGCACATTTTCCTCATAATGTGTTTTACATTGTTTTCCATAATATACATTTCATGACTATTAGTTTAACTATCTTACTTGGAAGACTATGCTTAGTTGGTAATGTGTCTGTTCACCCTTGCAGGTGGCATTTTCAAAATAGCATCCTGGTCAGATATCATTAATGCCCATGCAGTTCCTGGTCCAGGAGTCATTAAAGGATTGAAAGCTGTAGGACACCATTTGCAACGAGGATGCCTCTTGATTGGTGAGATGAGCTCCGAAGGGTCTCTGGCGACTGGTGACTATACTAAAGCAGCAGTAAGTTGGCGCTTCTATCTGAACAAGGCTGGAAGACACTTTTCCTACTGTCCAGCAAGGAGAAACAACTCTTCTGAAAATCTGTCTTGAAACTTTAAATGTCCTTTCCCTCTTTAATCCAACTGGATATAGCCAGGACTGATATTGCATAAGATAGCATAGGTAGTTTGGAAATGGAACTGTATGTTTGTATATGAGAGAGAAATTTTGGAATGAGGAACCCATCCAGGGCATGTGCCAGGCTTCTTTGTGCCCTAGGCAAGACTAACTACTTGCATGCACCCC
The DNA here is from genome assembly GCF_051106095.1 of Pogona vitticeps. Lineage (NCBI taxonomy): Eukaryota > Metazoa > Chordata > Lepidosauria > Squamata > Agamidae > Pogona > Pogona vitticeps. The sequence continues at coordinate 231,145,920 of NC_135783.1, read as the reverse complement.
TACCAACGTTCAAAAACAGAAAGTGCAAAAGTTGAAATTGTGGAATTTTTATTTTAAAAAACAGAACAAGTAATAGAACAGTCTTCAGTTTTCTTTCTCAAATACAAAACAGTTTTAGCACACAAATCATTTTGAATAATCCTATGAACTGTAATGTCTATTAAATATTTCTATTTTTGCCACATCGAAATCTCATTTTGTGTGCCTTTTCTTTTGCAAATTTTGTCGCTTATTTCTTCAGGTCAATGGCTGATTCTTTGGCATGTTCAATTGATACAGTTGCAAAACCAACTAGTCTACTTTGCAGCATTGTTGAGCGTAAATATGTTTTTATAAGCTTAAGCTTTGAGAAACTGCGTTCACCACTAGCCACTGACACTGGAAGTGTGAGAAGGATCCTTAGAGCCACAGAAACATTAGGCACACTATCCAGGAGTTTTTGTTGCACTATGAAGAGAGATACTCCTTGTGGTGGCATAGACTTTGGAAGTCTTCAAGCTATTGCTATAAGTTCACAGCATAGATCTTCAGCATTAATGTCTTTGTTTCCATTGTGCGTCAATGATTTTTCCAAATTCTTGCAGGCCTTAAATGCGTCTTCAGTATATATTTTTTGTTGATCTTGTAGATGTCATACAGGAAGCCAAACAAGGAATTATATTATTGTAGCTGTTGGAATCTCTCTTCAACAGATTGTATGGCCATGTCTAAGACAGCATAATAGAAACATATTTTGAATTTCTGCTTTGGATCTTGTGGTACCTCATCTTGTGCTTCATACTCAAACTGCTTTTTTGTTCTCCTTTTTCTAACTTACTCTGTCTCAAAGTTTGGTAGTACAGTATTTTATCTCCTTTGTAATCTCAGTAGCATCCATCAAACTTGTTGAAAATCTGCATCACATCTATAGCCCACGAAGTAATTCTTCATCACTTTCAATTGGCTTGTAGCTGAATTTAAATCATTCTCCTTATTTTGTAACAGCTAATTTAAAGAATGTTGTACCATGTAACAAGGGATACCACAAATTTGAACTTTCAAATTGCATCAGCAAGGGTCTGAGCTTCAATTCGAGAAGTATTTCCAGATAAATTCTTTAGGCTTGTGTCATCAAATATCTCTATTAAAGCATCATATATACTACCAAGATGATATCTCGGGTTTTAAAGCATCAATCTGATTTTCCCATCTCGGTTGACTCGGCTTAACAGTTATGCCTGATACATGGCTAGTTAGAATTTCCCAACACTGAGTTGATGCAGAGAAGTAATTATAGATCTGTTGAATCAAACTGAAGAAACTTGTTGCTTCCAGATAACATTTAGCAGCATAATTGACTACCAAGTTTAAAGAGTGCGCATTGCAGGGCACAAAAAGGCACATGGATTCATGTTTAGGACTCCCTTTTGTATGCCATTTTCTTTGCCTTTCATGTTACTCCTATTATCATAACCTTGAACACGCAGATTCTCAGTTGGCAATCCCATTTGCTCAAGAAGAGTTTCTGCCATAAAGACACCTGTAGTGTCTCTTAGGGGAACAAATCCCAAGAAATGTTATTTTCTCACATTTAGATATCTCAGTATCTGATGGTTTGATCACATTGACAAAATGTACAATCATTGTCATTTGTTCAGTATGACTAACATCAGGTGTGCAATCCAGAATAACTAAATAGTATTTGGCTGACTTTATATCTGCTAAAATCTTCTGCTTTATAGCACCTGCTAGAAATTGTATAAGTTCATTTTGGATATCTTTTCCTAAGTAGTGAACCATTTCTTCATTTTTAACTCTGCGCAAACTTTCATTCATGATGGGATCAAAAAGGGCTAAGTATTCTACAAACTTCAAAAAAATCCCATTCTTAGCACTATACAACTTTTCAGTACTACCACAGAATGACCAGTATTGCATGCCAAGAAGTCTGACCAAAGCAATCAAGCATTCTAAGATTTATTGCCAATATTGTTGTTCTTGCCTGATTTTCTGCTGGTTAATATCATCAACTGTTTTTCCTTTATATAAGTGCAATTCAAGTTCTCTCCAGGACTTATGGTTTTTTAAATGGCGACGTTTTCTCTCATGAAGTCAGTTTTGTGCCCTCTCAGGTCTGTACTCTAGGCAGTCGCCTAATGGTAGCTCCAGCCCTGAACCCATCCACTTGTTCCACAAACCAACCGAAAGAATGGATCAACTAACAGTTGAGATGCAGCTATCAGTTATGATGGGGGAAGAACAAGTTTGAAAGGAAGCAATTGGGAACTTGCACTACTGAAAAGTGAAAGCCAGTGTTCTTCAGGCAGACCTGTGAAGGTGTTAGTAGAAATTGGGAGGGGTAGGCATATATAATCATTGAAAGACCTGAGGCAAAGAATGTCCGAAGAGTTGTGAATAAGTCTATTTGTGAGGAGTATGCCATTTCTGAAATAGTATTTTCTGTATCAAAGGCAATGAAATATTTTGATATTCTGTTTGACTCTTTTGTCTTGATGTCTGCAAATGTCTGCATGTATGATACATATGTGTTTCGTATTTATTCACCATTCTAGACAGCACAGCACATAAAGTGTTTTCTTTCTGTAAGGTGTGATTGTTCTTTGTATATTGCTTCTGCATAGGTTAAGATGGCTGAAGAACACTCAGATTTTGTTTTCGGATTTATCTCTGGCTCCAGAATAGTTGAAAAACCTGAATTTCTTCATTTGACTCCGGGGGTTCAGATGCAGACTGGAGGTGAGTATATTCTATATAAGTGACTTTTTTTGGAACTCAGACTGATGGTACAAAATATACAGTGGTGCCTCGCATAACGAGCGATTCGTTTAACGACGAATCCGCGTAGCGATGTGTTTTTGCGATCGCAAAAGCAATCGCATTGCGATGTTTCTAATGGTAAAACATTGCTTTGCGATGATCACTTACTGATTTTCGCATAGCGATGTTTTTTAACAGCTGATCGGCGTTTCCAAAATGGCCACCGGCTAAATAAAATGGCCGCCCACTGTGTTTTTGCCTAAATTCCTCGCTTACCGGGCAGCGAAAATGGCAGCCACATGGAGGATTTTCACAGAACTGTGAGTTTTTTGCCCATAGGAACACGTTAAACGTGTTTTAATGCATTCCTATGGGCTTCTTTGTTCCGCATAGTGACAAATCCGTATAGCAACGATTTTTGCTGCACGGATTATCGTCGCTATGCGGGGTACCACTGTATTTGTATTAGAGCAATTAATATAATTGAGAAGTAAGCTCAGGAGTATTTCTAGTTTTTGATACCAACTACAATGGAATTGCAATCTAAGTGCTCTGTGGGCTACTGTTGGCATGAAACTGAGTGTTTCAGTCCTAAGATCCATTCCTAGGAGAGCTCAGACATGTGTTCACACCCTTTGTCTAATGAGTGAGAAGAGCATCTTTTGCAATCAGTTTAGAGATTCTTCAGAGGTATGCTTGTTTTCTGTGCATATGTCCTTACGCCTTTAACAGTATAGAGGTAGTGGTGGCTGCTGCTGCTGCTGCTATGGAGACTGCGTTTAGGAGGTTGCTGTAATCCTTCAACCGGAAATTGCTGCAGACTAAGCCATAGTAATAGATGGTTTGTTCACTTGTGTCTTGCAGGTGATAACCTGGGGCAGAAGTACCTGAGTCCACAAGATGTTATTGGTAAAAGAAAATCTGATATCATAATTGTAGGACGTGGTATCTTGTCTGCATCCAGTCGCCTGGAGGAAGCAGAGGCATATAGGAAGGCAGCATGGAATAGTTACTTGCAAAGGATTGGTGTTAATGTACCAAATTAAGCCAAGTATTAAATAACCTTGCTTAACTGAATCATAACAGCTAGAGAAATTGAGGTGGTAATTCTTTTTTCTTTCTCTTTGTGTATATTGATATCTGCCAATGAGAGATGTCTTTTAATAAATGCATACATTGTTTTGTCATGTTGACAGTGAATTAAAACACCAGGTTTTCCTGTTCACCTGCTCTTAGCACTGTATTCCTGTGTGTTTGTTTAATAAAAACACTCCAAATGGCAGTACCTTCCACTTGTATTTTCATTGACTAGAAGTCCATTGTATAATATGTAGGGAATTTGCACAAGCAGTTTTAGCAATTCTTAGGTTGTCTGCTGTCTTTATTTACATCTGAAGCAATCCAGAGTGATTTTGACCAGCAGTCCAGAGACCTAATACTCAGGCAACTAGAAAAATCATACATGCAGTTTTGGGTTTATGCTTCACAAACCCAGTAGAATTTTGGTTATCACTTTTATTCTATCAACTTTGGGAGCTGCAGAGGAATAAAAATGCTGAAAACAAGAAACAAAGCAACCTCAGTTCAAGAAGAGTTCTTAGTTTCTGTTCTCAACTGGATTAGAATTTAAGAACCTGGTGTGATTTTTTTTAATTCAATTTATATGCCGCCCACACTACCCAGAGGTCTCTGGGTGGCTTACAATAATTAAAATTCAATACAGTAAAAGATAAAATAATTAAAATACAATTAAAATAGAATTAAAATTGCCATCAAACCCACAGCTAATATTATTTCAATTAAAAGCCTTCTGGAACAGGAAGGTTTTGACCTGGTGCTGAAATGTCATCAGCGTCGACGCCAGACGAATCTCAGTCGGGAGGGCATTCCATAGTCTGGGGGCAGCTGCCGAAAAGGCCCTTTGTCTACAAGCCGTCCCTCTTACCTCCTTAAGGGACGGCTCTTTCAAAAGGGCCCCATGGCTAGATCTTAACTGCCGGGTAGGTTCATATGGAAGGAGGCGGTCCTTCAGGTATCGAGGGCCCAAGCTGTTCTGTCATAAAGCAGAGACAGTGCTGCTCTGTCCAGTTGCTAGCTGCTTCAGATTACACTTGAAACATTCCTGGAAATCTTGTGCTGGGGAAGATGTGTGCCTTGTAGGTAGTGAACCAATATATTTGCATTTAGTTTAAGTGTGCCTTGCAGACAATATGTAGTAATAATGTATTCCATCCAGTTTAATGATTATCTATCTCATGCTTAATTCCCTGGAAAGTAAGATACAGTGGTGTTCCGCTTGACGACAACCCCGCTTGACAATGAAATTGCTTGACGATGAGGTTTTTTTTGCAGTGATCGCAAAACGATGGGTCCTATGGGTTTTTTCACTTTGCGATGATTAGGCCCCTGTTTCGCAAACCGATTGTTCACAAGACGACGATTAAAAACAGCTGATCGGCAGTTCACAAAACAGCTCCCTGCTGTTTTCCGGAGCTATTTTCACAAGACAGGGATCACAAAATGGCCGTCCTATGGAAGATCTTCACTGCACGAGCAAGTATTTCCCCCATTGGAACGCATTAACCGGTTTTCAATGCATTCCAATGGGGTTTTTTTTTCGCTTGACGATTTTGCTTAACAGCGATTTTCCTGGAATGGAATATTGTCATCAAGCGGGGCACCACTGTACACTGTTGATGTTCTTATTTGCATGCTGCGTTATACAACTTGGGATGCACCTGATAAAGTCTACAGTGATTTCTTACCTTGGAGCAATTGCAATTAACGGTTGACAAGGATTTTGCTTAGAATCTTTGTATATTTTATGTGGATTGTAGCAATAATTTTAAATGTATTTGTGAAGATTCTCAGTCATCCCCGTGAGGTTATCTGGAAGTTGAGCCACGGCAACTGGACTTCTTTATTATGTTGAAATGTTTCGCTGCTCATATAAGTAGCTTCTTCAGTCTGAGGAGAATTGGTAGGGGACCCCCGATATATCCTCCATGTTGGTTTCACTGCCCCTTGGTCTGAATAGGCTTGTTAGATGGGAAAAGGGGGTGGGCAGGTGAGTGAAAATCCCACGTCTGCAGTCCTTCTTGACCCATTGTCATGGGTTCTCAACAGTAGTTTTTCTGATGTGTGTGGTCCTGATCTTTCTGAAGTGGATGAAAGGGCAGCATGTTAAATAGGAGACAGATTGTGTTTAAGGCCTCCACCCTGTTGGGTCAGTGATTTTTTTATATGCACATATATGACCTCCTTGACCCCTCTCTCAAAACCCTATCTTTTTAAATGGCTAAATAGTGTCCTGAATATTGTGTCAGGCAAAATCAATAATCATAGATGCTTAAGTCAGAGCCAGAAAAGGGCTGCTTCTGCCAACAGAAGCATTTTGATTTAGTGGAAATTTTACACTGGCTGAACCCGGAAAATTGGTGATCTCTGTCAGTGTCTTCCTTTCTCTTTTAATCCCCCTGTTTCTTCTGCAAATCTGCTCCAATTGTTGTGGGACTCACTGAAACTGGGGGAAGTGATGCTGGAGGGGTCAAGTGAGGGGGGTTAGTAAAAATAATCACCTGTCTTTCCACTGGTGGCAGTGTTTTGAGTAAGTATGCTGAGAAATGCTCCCAGTGGCAGAGTGAAGCTTGCAGATTCTATCCCCACCTTACAGTCTAACTATATACAGTGGTGCCTCGCTTAACGGGTGCCCCGTTTAACGAGGAATTCACTTAACGAAGAAGATTTTGCGATCGCTTTTGCGATCGCATAACGTTGTTTCCTATGGGGAAAAATCGCTTTGTGATTTTTCCCCATAGGCTCCATTTCCCCCAGCTGACAGGAGGGGCTTCTTCCGAATCTCCCGCCAGTCAGCTGGGGGGAAAAGTCGGTGGGCGTTCGGCAGGAGGGGAAAGGAGCCTTCCTTTCTCCTCCTGGCCGATCGCCGGCCAGAGAAGCCCCTGCGCGCTCGGCAGGAGGGGAAAGGAGGCTTCTTTTTCCCTCCTGGCTGATTGCGATCGCCGGCCAGAAGGGCGTTCGGCAGGAGGGGAAAGGACCTTTCCTTTCCCCTCCTGGCCGATCGCTGGCACAGACGCCCCTGCGCGCTCGGCAGGAGGGGAAAGGAGGCTTCTTTTCCCCTCCTGGCTGATCGCGATCGCCGGCCAGAAGGGCGTTCGGCAGGAGGGGAAAGGACCCTTCCTTTCCCCTCCTGGCCGATCGCCGGCCAGAGAAGCCCCTGCGCGCTTGGCAGGAGGGGAAAGGAGGCTTCTTTTTCCTTCCTGGCTTCTTGCGATCGCCGGCCAGAAGGGCGTTCGGCAGGAGGGGAAAGGACCCTTCCTTTCCCCTCCTGGCCGATCGCCGGCCAGAGAAGCCCCTGCGCGCTCGGCAGGAGGGGAAAGGAGGTTTCCTTTCCCCTCCTGGCCGATCGCTGGCACAGACGCCCCTGCACGCTCGGCCAGCCGGCTGAAGAAGCAGGGGTGAGCTGGGGAGGAGGGCGTGGGAGCCTTCCCCCGCCCTCCTGCCCTAGCGCCGGCCCCATTTTCGGCCAGCGGCCAGCTGATTGGTGGCCGCAGCCATTTTCAGTAGTGTACAGTAAACAAATTGACACTACTGGAATAGGGGTGTCGGAGATGATGGAGAGAATCCTAAAATTGTCCAGTGATAACTCATTAAACGGAGTTAATATTAACTATAATTATGTAAATATATTTGGTAAAGAAAAGTGATGTCCTGTTTTGACAAAATGATAGTGGCCATATCCTTTGTTTTGCTGGTAACTACTACTTCTCAATTCCTGTTCCAGGAATTGACACCGGTCGTTTATGACACTAATAGTAACCATTACTGTTTTTTTAACTTTTATGTGTGTAATTGGCAGTGGTTTTACAGCATATTGAGGGTGCAACTACACTGGAATGTCAAATCAGGGGGACTTGGCTTTGCATTGAAGCCTGTATTGCGTTTAAAAACGATGTTTCTTTGAAATTTTATTATTGCTTTCTTAAGTTTATATGATGTTATTTTGATTTGTTTGTTGCCAGGCATGATAAAAATGCAATAAAATAAATAAATGAAAATAATCTGTGCTCAAATAGGTGCTGTGGAACGTTTGGGAATTCAGTGTTTGATTGGCGTTCCACCCCACAGCCACCTTTCTTTCCTTCCTTCCTCTAGTCCCACCTCTGACTTTCCTTTTATGGTTTGTTGTAAAACAGTTTAGTTTTCAAATACGCATATTCCATGGCATCAGCTTTCATTTTGTCTTGCTTGCTTCTGTTTTTGTTTCCTTTAAAAAAATATTTGCAGAGGTGATTCAGCGAAGACCCCACACACACACACATTTTCACCTCTCGCTAAGCATCCTGATTTTTTTTTTTAAAATTCCTTTGAGTTTTACACTCCTCTGTTCTTCCTCCTGCCAATCCACTCCTGTGTTTAATGAGCCCTGCTGCACTCCCTTTCATACACACTTCCTCAGACAGAAACTGTGCACACTATCCACTTGTACAAGGAAGCAAGAGGTCTGTCATGTGCCTCCCTGCAACCCTTCCCCATGCAATAAAGGTGGCAAAGGCACCAAGTGCTGTGGCAGCTTCTTTTATCTTTCTCCCCCCCACACAGGATTTTTATATATATTCACACAGAGGAAAGCCTTTTTGAGTCTTTCTGGTAATAAAAAGTATAAGCCCCCAGGTGGGAGAGAAAAAAGCCACTTTACCAGCAAAGACTGCCAGAGGGATTAGAATCAGTATTTACTTCATGGAAGATAGCAAAGAATTACTGTGAATTCATCCCATTTATAAGTGAAATAAATCCCGAGGTACTTGATGCTATAGTCAGGCTCTGATTTAGGTCCTTAATGGGAAGGATTGTTTTATCTCTGAATAAATCTGATTAGAGTCACTTTCTCTTGCATGCCTCAGCTGCTTACATTACTTGACACATGCTTCCAGCTGTTTATCCAGACTGTCTTGGCAGCATGGGAACTAGGTCAGCATGGTTTTTAAAAAAATCTCATTTGCATTATAACCTAAGAATCTTCGTGAATGAATTGCATGAAGCCTCTAGAAATGAAAAAAATGCAGCTTGAATTACAGTACTTTGTTATATATTTACAAGTTGACAATGCTTTTTGGTAATAGTTGTTTTCACTTCCTGAACTGCTGGATGGATTGATCTGTATACAGCTCTTTCATTGTCAATTCTTTGCTGGTCATCTATTGATCTTTTTGTTGGAATGGCAGCCTCAGCAAGTTGCTACATGTGTCTTTCCCTAACTTGATAATCTGTATTTAGTTTGGACTGTAACACCTACCAACCATGACCAATGGCTGTGCTGATGGAGACTGATGGGAGTCAGAGGCAAAATATTTGGAATAATAATTATACTTAACTACTCATTTTAGTATTACTTGCAGGCTTTCAGTGTTTCTTTACAATGCAGCTTCCATTTCATCATTATCTCTATAGGGATAAGCAAAAAGGTGACTCATGAACTGTGTAACTTCTATGGAGTCAAATGAAGAACTCTTGTAGCCTCCCTCACACGCCACATACCCCCCAGATTTTGTACTCAGAAAAGTCTTGTGTGTTTTTCAGGTTTAGAAGGCAATTTTGCCATGGTTTGGTACTCCTACACACTCATGCCTCCCCCACATTAAAAAAAAAAAGATAAGCCTTAAGAATGTGAGAGAGTTCTTTTGGTAACGCAAGAAAAATATATGGGGTGGGGCAGCCCTCCCAAGGTTCAGAGAGGTGTGTTTGGTCTCCAGACTTTTGAAGTTGCCCACCCCTGCTCTAACATGAAGCACCAACGCTATTGCTGTGTGTTGCTCTTTTAGGAGTGCAGACAGGTCCAGTTATTTTGCTCAGAAAAAAGAACCATTTAATGCAGTGGAGCTTATGTGATTGTTTATTCTCATCTTTTATTAAAGTGCTTTGCAGCAACTTCTTTCAGAAGATAAGAATGGCAAGACTCAGTGCTAGCTGACTGTAACTGTTTTGTATGATGTTACTTGCCACTTTGGTCTATTTTGGAGGGACACATTGCGTACAAATGGATGATGACACAACTGCAAGTCTTTCTTTGAGATTCCCCTCTTTAGTTGCTTTGTGCTTCCATTTTGAGGCGAAGCTTGGGCTAAATTAATGTATAGCATAGGAAAATTCTAGATTTCTGAAACACAGACTTTATCACTCTAATCAATTACATACACCCTTTCTTTGTTAGTAGTTAAATGGTGCTTTTTTCTGCTCTATTTCACATGTGCCATATGTAGGCTTTTTAATTTTTAGGAGTAAACTAGTTAAATACGTTTTAGAGGAATATTACACAATATTACAGCAAGTAGATGACTTCCCACCTCCCTATGTAAACAAAGCCTGGATTGGATTAGTTTGTGTGCTGTTTTTGTGCACAGTGGGACTGTTTTGTTGTCTTTTTGTTTCAACTGAAAAAAAATCTTGGGCACAAATGGAAGAATTGGAGTCTAAATATGGTAAGCATGGTCCTGTAGCAAATGTAGAGTACATAATACATGTGCTCATGAGAGCAGGCATAATACAGCCCAGTATGACCTGGGCTTGCTTCTTCTGTAGTGAGAAATGTCTGTCAAAATAATGAAAATATATTTTCCTTTGGCAGGACACCATGTGATCCTTTTGGATCATAGCGGGAGTAACATCTAACCAGTCTTTTGCTTATTTTATTCTCCATTCTGCACTGAGCCTGGTATGCAGTGATCATATTTAAAAAGGGAGAGGAGCTCACAGGCATTAGGACAAGATCTGAAATCCCAAGGTAAACTCTGCCAACATAACCAGCATCTACACTACAAATTATGTGTTTTCTGATGTTTCTCTCAAGTACAATGTTTTTTTACAAAAGGAATGAAAGATATCCACAGAATCTGTTTGCAACTGCTTTATTTTTTTATAAAAATTTATTCTAATGACTGTATAACAGCAGCCTTTTTAAAAAAAAAAATGCTTCCATCCCCTTCTCCAATGCTATTTGTTTCCCTAAAAACTGTCAGTAAAACACTGTCCCTTTGAATTGGGCCTTCATTATTGAGATATGGCTGAAGCTGCTATATGGCACACAGTTGAAACTGCTGGCACTTCCAAGGCATCAAAAGAGATCCAGGTCTGTGAGATTGGATTAGGAGTATATCAGTGTGACTTTGGGTTAGAGATCTGAAGAGAAGATAGACCACTGGCCATTTGTCCTTAACGTGCAAATATAACCTGTTTCCTACCATCCAAATCTCCTTTTTAAGATATTGTCCCATTGCAGAGGATTCTGTCTCCTATTTAGGAAGTGCTGCTGAAGCTGAAGCATTCCATTCTCTCATCCAGCTTCTATCATTCTGTCAATCGACTGTACCGTTATGGGTCCTGCTCAGCTTGTTGAATGTGAAATCTAAACTATGTGTAGAAATGGGCTTGCGGTAAAGAGGATTTGAAGCCTAAAGAAAAAAAGAAAAAGAGGGAAGCAGTATAAACCAAAGGTTTAACTCTATATTAAACTCTATACATATGAGTTATTAAATCCCATTAAAACAATTGAGTCCCATAAACTAATGCAACAAATATCTCTAATTCTAGACTATGCTGCCAGTCTCTCATAACAGTTTCTTACATGCTGTAGATATGGAATGTATACAAACAGGTTTGGTGCTCTATAAGCCAATCACATAACCCTCCTCACCCCTTTTCATTAATTACTCTGAGTCTGTGTCATACAGCCTGGCTGAAAAACTAATTATCTAGTCTCTGAACAGTAGTTCCCAACCTTGAGTAATCTCCCAGAAATCCTGGCCAGCACAGCTAGTGGTGAAGGCTTCTGGGAGTTGCAGTCCAAGAACACCTGGATTACCCACAGTTGGGAACCACTGACGTAAAGCATCTCTCTGCTTTCTTTGATTTTAGCCAGTTTATGAATATGGGACAACTAATGGAATAAACTGCAGTTTACCAGTTCTTTCTTTCTTTTTTTCACTGATTAGTGAATTGATTAGTCAATTGATTAGTAATCAGGAATGGATGACACTGGATCACAAAAGCTTGGACATTTCAAAGTTATAATTAATGCTTTTCAGATTATTCTTGGTAACTTTACGAAAGAGTATTTTTAATAGATATATAAAAAGTGGGGGGTAAAATTAAACAAGTCATAAAAGAATTTAAACCAATATGAAGTTATTAATTCATGTTCTGACTATGCAGATCAGATTTTAAACAAGATTAATTTGGCTTCAGTTCCAACAAACATAAAATCAATGTCTTACTTTTCTTGAATTTGGGATGTAAGAATTAATAGCAGAGGAAAGCTAACAGAACAAGAGGAAGGAAAAGTGTCCACCCCCATTCATAAATAATGTAAGAAAATTTAAATTGTAAATATTTAAAGACAAACATTCTGTTAGAAATAGTTTCCCCATAAAAGCTTTGAATCTGAATATTGCCTTTGAACTACTTTTATTCTTCCCCTAATCAAGTCACTTCAAATACCAGCAGCCTGCTGGGATGTTAGGGCATTTTGTTTAGTAAATATATATCAAGTAAACATGATAATTCATGATTCTCTGGAGAACCCACATGACTGCTATAGAGTTATACAAGGGGTGGGCTTTGGTAATTAAACTAGATTGGGATCTAAATTCTTGTACAGCAGTAGGAAACCTAATTTTCATGGGGCAGAAGAAACACTGCCCAATCTTAATAGCAGTTATATGTGAATTATTAAGGAAAACAACAGTAAAATGACAAAACTGGCCAAGATGGGTACCCGAGTTTTGGAGTAAAGGGTCAAAGAAAGAACCCTTAATATGCAATGAAACATATCACATATCTGCTGTCATTCCTCTCCTCCCCAAACAATACTCAGAACATTTCAGGTACTGACCATGTTATCAATCGGAATATTTAGCTGTATTTCTGTTTGGATTGTGGGGAAAGACATGCCATTTTTATATTCTAAAGTAGTAATCAATATCCAGGTTGAAAAGCTGTTGATCACAGGCAGTTATACAATACTAGAAAAAGGACTACAGTTCTCAACTCAAAAGTCCATTAAAATCTACATTTTGAACACCAATATATCCTTTAAGGGAAGTTAAAAGGGAGGATTTAATCCTAAGCACCACAAAACCAGTCTTCTGACTTTGCTTTACTTTGTGTCTGGATGGAATGAATACAAAACAAACACACCCTCCCATCTCCAAATATGCACACTTCTCAAGCTCTTGAATCATAACTCTATTCTTACCATTTCATATCTTGCACGGGAACGCTCACTTTGGAATCGGGCGAATTCCCGCTTGTCATGTATGGTGATTAACAGCTTCCAGATTGCCAAGACAATAATGCCTAGGAGCACAATGCTGCCTATCACAGCTAGTAGGATCATCCAGGCATCAGGAGTGGTGCTGCATTCTGGTAAGAAGAAGAAGACGCACACGGTTGATCGTTACTGGTAATATTAATACTGGCAGAACTTTGAAAAATTAGATGGCAAAACCTTATAATGGAACTCAATCTCTGATGCCTACATGGCTCTGCAGTCACAGTAATTTTGAGAAGAGCCAAATTGTGTTCTTTTCTGATCCATTTTTGCCAAATTTCACACATTAATGGGTATCACATAGACAATTCCCCCTCTCTTTGTCTCAAAAAAACAACTATGATCTAGGTATGTGCACTGCCTCACTACTGGATGAGAAATTGGTCTAAGTCATCATTCCCTTTAGAGGCGTAATTCACTGTTCAGCTAGCAATTTATGTGCAGTAACAGCCTCCAGCTGGCAGAGGATGTGCCCATTCTGCTTTTAAGAAGCCATCCACCAATGTGTTGTCTCTGCAGATGCCATTACAGTTTGGGTGCTAGAAAGTGAGGAATCCAATTCAGAGTAATTTTAGAGCTCGCACTGTGTTCTGCTTAGAATTCTAAAAACATGAAAGGTGTGATTCTTTGGCTTTAATTGGAAAAGGAAACTTTCAAAGTGTCTGACCTTGTCTGGCATATATTTGCATCTATTCTCATATTGTGTATTTTGTACACAACTAGTAATTTGTGAGATACACCTGGAAACCAAGAATATGGAATTATTTCAGGAGGCAAAATGGGGATTTTTGACTTTGGCTTGAAATTCAGCTAAATAAGTTCGCTCAGAACACACATCAGGAGACACATTTTAAACTTTTAAACAACAAAAATGGACACATGGAGCCCTTTCTGAAATGTTAAACTGGGATCAGGAACTTTGGCGGTTGCTATTCTATATTTTGAATTATCTAAATTCCTTTTCACTCTCCTCATAGTTATGTTTAAGCTGAACTAGCATATGGGATGGGTGTGGATTCTGGTGCATTCTATAAATTCTAATTATCTCAGATTTATCTTCCAATAACAATGTGTGCAATGTGAAATAAGCTCACTTTAACATGGTGTCTCAAAAGACTCTGCTAATTATCTCCAGATGGCCCTGTGTTGCTCAGGAAACATTCATCTTTCTCTTCAGTAGCCTGCAAGCACTCCCCATAGGAGTCTGTTCCCTTGACCTAATTTACATACATGCATTTACTTCTTACAGAAAATTATCTAAATGTCTTAAAAATGCTAATATACCCTTCAGCAGTCTTATTAACTATTGTGGAGATATGTGCATCTGAGGAGAAAGCATCATTTTGGATGATGCCCCCAAAGAAGTATCATTAAAAAAAAAAAAAGCTTAACAGGTGATCCTTATCTATTATAATGTTACTATATCTTTTTTATTCTCCTTGTCATGTCAATATTGCGTTTTATCAACAACAACAATAAAACACATGTTACAACCTGGTTCTTTGAGAACAGTGATGTTGGTCTTCCCACTGCTAAGTTCAGAGTAGGTGAACTTCATCACACAGTCCTTCACTGGATAAGCACACAAGATTGAGTGTGGATCATCAGTTTCTGGAATAAAATTGAGAAAATTAATTAGGTCTCTTGACAATATGAAAACTTAAGAAAGCTATTATAGGATTTCACAGAATTTGTTTAAAAGGATTCAAGATGACAAGGGATTCCATGGAATTTGTTTTATTTTTGTTTTGTTGGATATTTGTTTAATATTTCACAATGAATTTAAACCACCAATTGTTTTGTTCCGAGCAATGGAAAAACATATTGAAATTCTAGTTCTTCTGGGCCTCTGGATTCCTTTCAATATGAGAGGTTTCCTGTTGGTACACATGGAGCATATTATGGAATCACTCAAACATCTGAAATTGTAGAAACCATTATATATCCATCTCTGTTGTTTTAGCCTCATGCTTACTGATTAAGGAATTGAAGGATGAACACAAGTCCCAAGAAAGGAAATGCTGGTGTTGCTGTCTACCCTACTAAAAGAAGAATTAACATAAGACCCAGAAAGAAGGCCAAACAAAACTGAAACTTGGAACATTTCTTTGGTAGAAGGAAATGAAACTTCCTCTTTCAATCCACATGAAGGAAATAATTGTCTAGAAATAAGGTTAATTTTCTAGATCATTTGGGCAGTGTGGTGCGGGGAAAAGAATAGACCCCCAGCTTTTACAAGGTAGATACCCTGTAATCAGAAATGCATGCTCTGATATACATTGAAGGAAGTCAGCAGACTAAACTGTACTGACTTAAAGTCTATAGAGTGGTGAGAGAAGGTGATGTGAACAAGTTAACCTCCTCAGGTACACCTCATTTTGTTTCATACAGACTTATCAAAATGCTTAGCCCTTGAAAGAACAAAATATCTGGTTTCTAATTATAGCTCTACATAGATTTACAGATAATTAGTAATATGTAGCTATAAATACACACATATCATCCATCCCATTCTAAATGACCTCTGTGGCTATCGACATTCAGATCATGCTTTTTCCTGGCCAGGGTAAATAAGTAAGCCCCTTTGCACCCAAATGATCAAATTCTGAGTAAGCATGCAGAGTAGTGCGCTGCAAATCTTCAGTCGTTCCACTATGGAAATACTGTAAATACAGGTATTCAGAATTAAAATCCTAAAATCACACATTATAATTGGGTATCCGGTCTGTCCTTCTGAACATGTTGTTTGTCATTGCATATGTCTGGTTTAGATGCCGTTCTGCCTTAACCAGGGGATGAATCATGTCCGAGGTTCAAGACTCCTTCAGCACTCCATCAATGAACTAGATTTTATGCTTTGCCTAAAATACGGTGGCAGAATTTTAGGATCAGATGAATTTATTTGTATGTGTATTACCAGCTCAGCCAGAACCAAGTTAAAATGGCCCTCACAGGGCTTTCAACATTACTGAGATATTTAAGGAATGTTTAGACCAGCTCCCCCCCAACCTGAGCCTAGTTAGTTTCTACAGCCGAGCAGGAATTCAAACCCAGGTCTCCCAAGTCCCAGTCTCTCACTGTATCCACTACATCACACTAAGTATTTATGTAGTGGTCTGAATTTAGTTTTTTTGTGATTGTTAGGATGTGATCAGATGGGTATTTGTTCTGCTGTTTAGTCCACTTCAGGGATGGGCTGGTTCAGTTCTTTCTCTGGCATTCACATGACGTAATTGCTGGAGCAAACCAACCCATCCCCAGCGCATTCCTACCTGCACCTTTCAGGGTCACTATCAGGGACTTCTACTTTTTTGTGCAAGTAGGATAATTCTGTTTTGGTTCTTTTCTAGCCCATGTGATTGCTGGAAACTAACCAAAACAAGTTTTCAGTTATCAATTTGCCTTCCTCTTTCACTTATATCAATTAATAAGTGGCTAAGGAAGACAGCTCAGCTCACTTCATAACATCAGGAAGTTAAAACACATTTGTTTTGTGAAGGGGCGCTTTAATTGAAAACTTCATCCCAGAATCAGGAGGAGAAAGAAGGGAGCAAGGAAGGGGAATTTTTGTTTGCTTGCTTGTTTCATTTCTTTCCTTGCTTTCAACAGGCACGCAAATGGGGTTACTTGAGGTGAGTATGCCATTTGGATGCAAGGATTGCACTAAATGGCATCTTGGACCTCTACCCGAGCTTAAGTGACCCTACATAGCCTGCTCCAAATCAAGAAGCCACAAGAGATTCAAGTAGCAGTTCAAAAACTGAATCACTGTTAAAATATGCTACCACATCTGTCTCGTTCTGCAATGTCTGTAAGGAAAAATGCTGAGATTTTTCTTCCAAGGAAAGAAAAAAATATATAGCAGATAATGGAGTCATGTTTAAATAGGAAAAAGATTTTTTTAAAAAAGCTTACAGAGCAAATCCACCACAGATTAGATGCAGAGGTCAGAGGAGCATGTTGCAACATTTGCATTGGCAAATATTCATCCTCTGTGATTTTTGGCCAGGGAAAGGGAAGTGACCCAAAGCAATAGAAGCCACAAGTACAGCTCTTCAGAGGCTGTGCAGGGGTTGGCAGCAAGAAATGGAATGCAACAATGGCCAGAATCTTACAGACTTCTGTACATGGAAGCAATGCCATGGGGGTCCCAGCAACCAATTAATTAGGTGCTGGTTGCATGACTAACTGTTGCGACTCTCATATGCATGAAATAAAAGCCACAATAGGATTCTGGTCTTAATGTTTAACACAACCAAGTTTAAATCAAAGACATATCATGGCTACTAGGCTGAAGTATTTAGAAGCACAGAACGGACTAAATGGTCATCGAACTGCACATCAATGTCTCTCACAAAGATCCACTGAGCAGAAAATGTATTTTACTAAATTGGGTCTATCTATTCAAGGACTGTTGTTATGGCATTAGAGAATTTTGTAGAGTTTCTGTTTCTCAAAGCATTTTCCTCTGTTTCCACCCACAGCAGTTCCTTAAATGCACCAACAGCTGAAAACACTTCACACAAATAAGCCAAGGGACATGAAATATCCCTCTTGCGCTCATCCCACCTGAATGGGAGTATTTGCTAACCCTTGCCCTGGCCATTCTAGAACCAAGTAAATAACCTTTTCTTTATGAACCACAAAACAGTCTGTTAGGGTTGCTGCACATGGTGAGCAAGTGTTATTCTGGTTGTGCCACTGCCTTCTCACTCCTATTCTCTTTGCTCCCCACTTCCGTTTCTTCTTCTCAGTGTGCAACTCTTTCTTCCTCTTTCTTTCTTACCTGTCAGCAACCCCCCCAGCACTTTCCCTTGAAAGCCACCTAATAGAAGCTATGCACATGGCTGTTGCCATCTCTTTGCTTTCCTTTTAACTAACCACCACCTCTTGTTCAAAGCTGCCAATGCATCTCTATAGAGCTGATGCCCGGGGATAAATAATCTTAGAAGATGCTTTCACATCCTATATTAATGTAAAGAACAGTCTTCTCTTCCTGTTCCATCTCTACTAAGGCAGGTGTAAGCAGAGGTTTAATGGATAATCCCTGATTTGCAGAACATCAGTATGGGTCTATGACTCTAGTTGTTTAAGAACAGCAACAAGAAAAAAATTGTTTTCCTTCTAATGATTACTAAGATGCCCAGATCCCTGATTAGCAATAACTGAGATGTAAGGATGCAGCAGGAAGTTGGTTCCAGCCTTTGAGTCATTGTTTTGTGTCACCCTAATTAAGATATGTTAATTAACAGCTAGATAATCCCATTGTCACTTTGTCTGCATCCGTATTCTCATCTGATCAGGGGGATATGTATAAATACAGAACACATGTATTTGCACGTTCTGTGTCTGAAGAAGTGGATTTGAAAATTCACAATGAAATCAATCTTAGTCTTTAAAGTGTTACAATATTTTGCCATTCCCCCTTTCTCTTCTTTTTCCCCATCACTTCTGCCAACATCTTTCAGCAGATTCTGGTTGTGCCCACTCTGACCTTTCTGCTGCATAGTGTCATGCCCCCCTTTCAACTTTCTTTTTTAAAACAAAAAATAACACAGTTATCCTAAAATTATTGCTCATGAGATAACCCTGCCACTTCCTTTGCTGTGTTGCTGTCTGCTCATTTTCTAAGGTCCTGCTTCAAACTGAGTGATCAGAACTGGACACTGTTCTCCAGATCTCACCTCATCAGTACTTCGTGTTACAGCGCCCAGCACTTCTGCTAGCTCTGTCACAAAGACCTCATCAATACATCCAACACTTTCTTTATTTTAAAGAAGCATTTCAAATTCATTTTCCAGGTAAGTCTGTTGCTTTAACAGTTGGTTAATTCTTTTTAATTATTGCTTGTTTTGAGTACACTAATTTTCTGTTGAGGTACAGAATCACACACACACACACAGTATTAAGATTATGGTTAAATCTTGCGTTGCATGTTTGTCCATTATTAATTTTATTGGTATGCACTCTAGTGTAGAACACAACGTAAATAAATGTTGATGTTTTGTTGTTGCTACCTTTTAGAAGTGGAGCTATGATTTACAGCATTTGCTTGTGTTAGGATTGGATCTCGCCCACCTTAACAGTACTTACGGAGTACATCCACTCTAGTAATGATCTCGTCTCTGCAGTGTTTTTGGCAGGTTTGGTTATCAGCCAGCCTTCCTGAGTTAAACAGTATACAGTCAATGCAGTCCCTTTGAAAGCAGAAACAGAGAGAACAATTAGCTTATCTTACAACAATACTTCCTTGCCAGTCATAAGAGTCAGGCTTGCACTGAAAACAAAATACTTTTTGTGTAGCAAAAAGGGGGGAAAGTAATACTGGAGCTACTATTACACATCTGTTTCCCATTGTAAGGGGTTGCCTCAAGCATCCCCACCAGGCTGCCTGACCCCATGCCACTAGCCCAGGAGAGAGTTGAGTCTCCTGGGCCTCTAGCTGGCAGGGATGTGCTCCTGCAGGTGGAGGAAACGCCACCACTTGATGGTGGAAAGCTGGGGGAGGGCATGGTGTTCATAATAAGAGGACTGGAGCTGCAGGGACCAACCATGTTGTTGGATGAGGGGGAGATGTGGGAAGAGGTAGTCAAGCACTGGGATACCATCTTCTGCACCTCCATGGAGGTACAAATAGGGATAGATAAAAGCAGGGCCACCTCCTCCATCCCAGCACTTCTGGCCAGGCAAGGGCTTGGGGACCTGAGACTCTGGCATCGGATTCCCCAGCTGATCCAGTGGCACCTTAGCCTTGGCATTCTCTCCACCTGACAGGAGCTGTGGCCCCTACTCCGACCCAGCTTTGGTGCTGGAGGTGCAAGCGGCAACAGCTGTGACCAAGGAGGCTCTGGGAAGAGCAACATTGCAGAGTCTGGGCCCCATCACTTACCTTTACCAGCCCTCTCTAAAAAGACTGCAACTTGGGTTGGGACTCAGGCTTCCTGACCACTTCTCTGGACCTGTACTTTCAGGGACCCCTGGGACTGTGCCCAGGGAGTTAGTGCCAGAAACTCAAGTTTCCTATGAAAGCAGGGGAAGGGGCAGTTGGGGCTGATTCTGTGCCTTTAATAAAAGCTCCCGTATGTGACTAAACCAGGCTGGAAACCATGGGATTTCTTGCTAGAGGGCTCCCACCATACTTAGGCCGTGATACTGCTCCCTCCAATCCCTACCACTTCCAGCTCAGGAACAGATTATTATTGCTCATTTATCGACATGACAAGTTTGGATAACTTTCCACTTCACTGAACATCTACAGTACAATGGAGACAACTCGACTGCCAGAATTATATCCAAACACCAATCCCTTTTAATTTGATTACCAGTTTTCTAATTAGTTCTGGTCTTTAAAACAGCAGAACAAACTATAAATATTTGCTCTTGGATTAAGTGCCTCATCTAGTTTGGATTCAGATTCATAAGCAAAAACAGCAACAGATGGTAGCCTTTGTATTCTGTGCATAGCTCCTGTTCTGCCAGGCCACAATGGCAGACAGAGCACTGAAATTGCTGATACATAAACCCAAAGCCTTAACATTGGCTTAAATGTATTCATCCTCAGAAAAGCCTATTTTGATGTTTTTTATGCCAGAAGTAGCAGCTGCTAGATCTCTGCTAAGTTTTACAGGGGATGTTAATGGAGTTTGAGCCCCTCCCTTAGGAAGAGTCATCAAAAGAATGAAAGGGCAAATAAAATAACTTTGGAGAGAGTCCTTGTGGGTCCTGTTTGTCAGAGAAGGCAACTGTCCTTTGATATTTGGAAGATGAAACGAACAGGACATAGCCGCCCAGAATGGTAAAATATACCAGATGGGCAGGATATAAATCGAATAAAAAAATAAGAATAAAACACTGACACCATAGTCACTTAAGGCTCAGTAAGGCTGGCATTGTTAATGACAACAGAGCACATTGGCTTTTCCATTAAGCTACATATAGGTTTCTTTGGTGCCCAAAATTTTACTGATTGCTTACTCTAGCCCAAGTGCAATAGCATAAGCTGCAGTGGTGAATTACTGCCAATTTATCAGTGGGCACCTTCCTTGTCACATACTGATTTATGCAACTGACATATAATGAGGAATATAAGAAGTCACTTTTAGTAATAGCAGTTCACAATGTAATTTATGCTACTGCACTTACACCAGTGTCAATAACCAATAGGATTTTGGCCAGTGTTTCTCACTAAGAAAACACAATCAATGATGCCCAAACACCTTCAAAGCTAGGATGATGAATAAAACACACCAGTCACATCTTATCATTCCATAAATCACCAGCTTTTGCAATCTGCCTGGAACTGCAAAAAATATGCAAATCACAAGGCACAGGCAGTGAGATATTTGTCTATTTATTAATTTAAAATATTATTTATCCCACCTTTCTCCTTAAAAAGAAGTCAAGGCGACTTACCAAGTCGGCTTATGTCAGCTTTAGGTAGTAATTGGAAATACAGCTAAAAGTTATGTAGGTATTAAACAATGTCATTAAACAAAATAAAGAATGCCAAGTAAATGAATGTAAGACTGTCACACACTGTCTTGTAGGGAAACAAACTATTGAACCCATGAGCCTGTGTTCACTTTGTTAACTTACGGCAAGTGGAAAATCTAACAGCCAGCTGCAGCCATGGATCTGTCTCAACTGTACCATCTAAGATTTTTAACCAATGATGCCTAACCTAAAATGAGGCTTAAAGCAGATACTTAACAGCACTAGTGCCTTGCCAGCACACAAATGCCCAAGCTAAACATAAATCTTAAGACTAAGTAGCTGCTTTAATGTCATCCGAACTGCAGTCAATAGGGCCTTCTGACATTCGGTGCTTATGGAGGTGAAGAAAAGATGAAGATGAGGAGGTTTGGGCCAAAATGAAGTTGTTGTTTTAATAATGGTTTGGGACTTAGATGTAGACATGAAACCAAGCACTTCCTAAACCTCACAGAAACTGTTACATTTCACTGCCAGAAACACACTTAAGCTATTGTAACTTTTTCCTTTGTTTCTCTAACTGCATATCTATCAGTTTCCATTGCACAGATTTCGTCCCCCCCAACTGCTCATAACACCCCCATTGACATATAAAACCCTGAATAACGTTCTTGAAATGACAGTAAGGAATCAAGTTTCAGGTTGTGACACATCATCCTTTCATGACTATACCAGGCTTGCTGGATGTTAACGCAGCTGAAGAGCCACAAAGGAGGCACTGCCACCATGTTGCTGCCTGAAAGAACTCCTAACCCAGTTAAGCACAATACCTTTTGGTGCTGCAGACACCTGGACAGGTGGGACATTTCTCACAAGTCTCCCCAAAGGCACCAGGTTCTGTACACTGGCATCTCCCACAGATGCAGTTGCCTCTGCTGCTGCACATCTGACCATCGTTGGAAAGACAGCCATCGGTCCCCGTTGAGCAGTTGCAGTTGTCTCCAACGTAACCTCCGTGGCACTTGCACTCCCCACAGTGGCATTCTCCATGACCTAAAGGCAGTTCGAACAAACAAGTAAACATCTGTAGTGACAGTGAAGTAAGTGGTCACAGGGTTTTAGAAGTGAGCTCAATATCCGACAGAGAGAAACACATTTAAATAGCCAGCATATGGAGTCAAATCCATGAAGCACATGTAAGCCCTTGACCTGATTTTTCAGAGGGAATGTAACTCAGGTTGAATCCTTGTTCTGCCTTTTAAGTGATCAGGATCACCTCTGACTTGTCTGATTATGCTTCCATTTACTTATCTTCCTCCAGTTTGTTATTGATATTAGCCACTGGTCAAAGCTAAAAACAGCTTCTTGGAAATGGAATGGAGAGACAGAGATGGGTGTCATCAGTGCGCTGGTGGTGCCAACTCCCAAAACTGTGGATAATCTCACCCAGCAGTTTGTTAAATAACATAGGGAGAGAACTGGACTTTGGAGGACTCCACACATCAGTGGGCAGGGTGTCAAATAAGATGTTGCGGTCAATTGTACTTTGGTGTCAAAGAGGTCTGGCGGAACTAAGAGGTCCACACTCCTCCTGTCCAGTTCCTAGTGCCCATTTGGCAGCCAGGGCCACTCTGGGCAGATAAAACAACAGAGTAACAAAATAATTTGTTGTTGTTTAGTTGTTAAGTCTGTCCGACTCTTCATGACCCCACGGACCAGAGCACGTCAGGCCCTCCTGTCTTTCACTGCCTCCCGAAGTTGGGTCAAATTCATGTTGGTTGCTTCAATGATACTGTCCAACCAACTTGTCCTCTGTCGTCCCCTTCTCCTCTTGCCTTCACACTTTCCCAGCATCCGGGTCTTTTCCAGCAAGCCTTCTCTTCTCATGAGATGGCCAAAGTATTGGAGCCTCAGCTTCAGGATCTGCCCTTCCAGTGAGCACTCGGGTTTGATTTCCTTCAAAATGGACAGGTTTCTTATCTTTGCAGTCTAGGGGACTCTCAAGAGTCTCATCCAGCAACACACTCAAAAGCATCAATTCTTTGGTGGTCAGCCTTCTTTATGGTCCAGCTCTCACTTCCATATATCGCTACTGGAAAAACTATAGCTTGGACTATGCGGACCTTTGTTGGCATGGTGATGTCTCTGCTTTTTAAGATGCTGTCAAGGTTTGTCATCACTTTCCTCCCAAAAAGTAACTGTCTTTTAATTTCGTGGCTGCTGTCACCATCTTGATCAGGGAGCCCAAGAAAGTAAAATCTGTCACTGGAGGTGATGGGACCAGTGGCCATTGTTACATACAGCACTGATGTTACCTGTCTGTCATGGGTTTGGAGGGAAAGTTCCATCCTATGGGGAGTGGAAGGCGGGACATCAGGGGGAGGAGCTGTACTGTATATATATTTAGAGCTTGTGTGGAGTTGGGGGAGTGGGAGTCTGTGTGTCAGACTGAGTACAACTGTGTGTCAGTTGGTACATACCTGATAGGTTCAGGTTTCTTTATAGGTAGCCAGAACTGATAGGTTCAGGGTCTGTGCTTTACTTTAAAGGGTTCTGTGTGAACCAAACTGTTATATGTGTGTGATTGGGGTTATGCCACGTTACAGTATCTTATTTACTTGATCTTTTTATTTACCCTGTTTGTTATTTAAATAAACCTTGTTCTTTTGTTTGTTAAAAATCCATTCCTGGTCTGTGTGACTCCTTATAGGGAAGGGTTGGTGGCAGCATAGTTAAAGTGTGGCATACTCCAGTAGGTCTGGGGTTGCTACATTGATTGGTGTCCAGCGTGTGGGATACGACTGGTCCAGTTGTCCAGTGGTCCAGCAAAGCCTTGGCAAGTGTGCCCAGAGCAAGGGGGGTCTAGTCAGGGAAAATCTGAGAGCGCGTAGGTAATCTTCTAGGCTTACCTCACGGGGAGGTACGCTAGTGGAAGAACGTGCCACCTCAGATTGGGGACTAGATTAGGGAGCTCTGAGGCAACCTGTTTTGGCGGGAAAGGGCTGAGGCAAAGCTGTGTGAAGTAACAGTGATCTAGCCTGTCTGCTGAGAGGCCTAGCAGAGGGGGGTGGATTCTGCCTGGCAACAGTTGCAAGTTAGTGCTGAAGGAACAGCAGCAATCTATAGAAGGCTGTTTCTGAGGCAAAAGGAAAAAAAGTCGTCGCTTTATTCTGAGGCTTGACTTTTGAAGGCAGCCTGTTCTGGGGGGAGATTATGCCCTTGACTCGAAGCCAAATGGCGGAAATGGGTGAAGTGAAAGATCCACAGGTAGACCAAGGTTCTGAGGAAGAATTTGGCTCAGTGCAGGATGAGAGCACGGGAGAACAGAACCCAGAACTCAGAAAATTGCTCCTAGCCCAACAGCATGAACTGAGGGTGAGGGAAATGGAGGAAAGATTAGCGAGAGAAAGAATGGCGTTTGAAAGGGAACAGGAAGAGAAACAGGAAAGGGAAAGAGAGAGGCAAAGACAATTTGAATTAGAGAGAGAGAGAGAGAGAATGGAAAAAGAAGAAAGATTAGAGAGAGAGAAAATTGCTCTGGAAAAAGAAAGGATGGCGTTTGAGTTAAGAAAATTGGAAATGATGAACCAGAACAATAATAACAATAGAGATTCTGAGGTGGGCCAATTGTCTAAAACTGACCTGAAGAAATTCCCTGTGTACCACAAGGGAGATTGCCCTGAGGTGTTCTTTTCCCTCGTGGAAAGAGCGTTTGTGGACTTCTCAGTAAGGGAAACTGAGAAGATGACCATTATGCGATCTTTAATCAGTGGCAGCCTGGCAGAAGTCTATGCAGAGATGCCAGTGGAACTGATGAAAGATTTCACTGAGTTTAAAAAACTGGTGTTTGCCAGACATGGGATAAATGCGGAACAGCTGAGGCAAAGATTCAGGTCACTCACAAAGAAACCAGAGCAGACTTTTACCCAAGTGGGGGCCCAACTGGTGAGGCTGCTAGAGAAATGGCTGTCTCAGGAGGGGACAGAGACCTTCCAGCAGCTCAAAGACCTGATAGCGCTGGAACAGTTTTATTCAGTCCTGCATGGGGAACTGAAGTTCCAGGTGAGGGAGAGGAAACCGAAATCTGTGACAGAGGCGGCAGAGATCGCAGATTTTATTTACCAAATAAGAAAGCCCTTAGGTGCTGAGGGGAAATCTGTAGGTAAACCCAAAGAAACCTACAGCAAGTACTCTCAGGGACCAGGGAAAAACCAGCAAGGGGGAGGGGCCCATGTTGAAGGGAAGCCCTCAGATATGAAACCACAAAGACCTCAGATTTTGGAGGGAAAACCAAAACCCGATGAGAAAGACTCAAAATACAGCAGAAAATGTTATTTCTGTCAAGGAAAGGGCCATCTAATCTCAGAGTGTGAGAAATTCAAGCAACTAAAGGGAAATTTGCCTCATGATGTGAGTGGAACCAAGCCAAAAGCTGTGTTCTGTGTCCAGAAAGAGCAAAGCTCCTTGCCACTGAGGGAGCCTGTTGCCATGGCTACTCAATCTGGAACAGTTACATCTGCTGATCAGGCTGGGGAAAATGGTCCTCTTGTGGAGGTCAAGCGCTGCTTACTAGTGAGGACAGATTCGCAGTTGTTTGAGACCGCAGGGGTGGACGTAGGAATACTTGACCATCAGTATAGGGGGCTAAGGGATACTTGTTCCCAGGTGACCCTGTGCCATCCAGACATTATTCTTAGGGAGTATATGATCCCAAATGAGAGCCTGAAGGTGGCAGGGATTGAGGGGCAGGTGATCTCACTGCCAGTAGCTGAGGTACCTGTGAGCTTTCAAGGCTGGAGGGGAGTTTGGCGGCTAGCGATTTCATCGACTCTGCCAGCAGCCGTGCTCGTGGGAAATGACCTGGCTGAACATGTGAAACGGGTGCTAGTGATTACACGCTCACAAGCTACCACGGGGACAGTTCAGGGAGGTACTGAAGGGCCCGAGGCGGAAGCAGATGAGGGTAGTTCCGAAGCTGTGGTGGAAACCTTAACCACAGACAGCAAATTTGGCCAAGAGCAAAAGGCAGACGCCACTGTCCGAAAGTGTTTTGAACAGGTGACAGACACCCAGATAACACCTGAAACCACAGTGAGATTTCGTGAGAAAAAGGGAATTTTATATAGAGAGACCCTGATGAATATCTCAAAAGGGGGAGATGGGATCAGAAGTCAGCTAGTGGTACCTGAAAAGTATCGCCCCATGATCTTACAAAGGGGGCACTCTGACATGTTTGCTGCGCACTTAGGGGTGAACAAAACACAGCAGAGAATCACACAAAATTTTTACTGGCCTGAAATAGGGAAGCAGATCAAGGAGTTCTGTAAACAATGTGATGTGTGTCAGAGGCAGGGGAATAACCGTGACAGGACCAAAGCAAAGTTGTGCCCTTTGCCTGTGATTGACACCCCGTTCAAATGTATAGGAGTGGATATTGTGGGACCTTTGCCCAAGGCCACAAAGAGGGGGAACCGGTTCATTCTCACCATTGTGGACCATGCCACGAGGTACCCTGAAGCCATACCCTTGACTAACATTGAAACTAACACAGTGGCAGATGCCTTGGTGGGGTATATGTCCAGGATGGGATTTGCCTCAGAAATAATCACAGATTTGGGCGCATCGTTTACATCAAAGCTCATGAAACGGTTATGGCAAATCTGTGGAATTAAACACAAGGAAACCACTGCCTATCACCCCGAAAGTAATGGGTTAACGGAGAAGTTCAATGGGACTCTGATGCGCATGATTAGGGCTTACTTGGCAGAGAATCCAAACAATTGGGACCAGAAGCTGCAATCCCTTTTGTTTGCTTATCGATCAGTGCCCCAAGCCAGTACCGGGTTCAGTCCGTTTGAACTTTTGTTTGGGAGAAAAGTGAAAGGTCCACTTGATTTAATCAAACAAAATTGGGAGCAGAACACCCAGGATGACCCACAAGACGTTGTGACATATATAGACTCTTTAATGAATGACCTAAAGAGAAACCTAGAGCTAGCAGCCGAAAACCTGCAAGCTCAGAAGGCCAGACAGAAAACTTGGTATGACCAGAAAGCCAGGGAGAGGCACTTTAACCCAGGGGAGGAAGTGCTTTGGCCTAGGCCCTGCAAAGAGAACAAACTGCAGCTGGGTAGCCCAGAAATAAGATACTTGGGTCACATAGTAGGGGGAGGAGTGATCAAACCCCTAGAGGCCAAGATAGAAGCCGTTCGTGATTGGCCCAGGCCCAACACCAAGAAAAAAGTCAAATCATTTCTTGGGTTGGTGGGCTACTACAGAAAGTTCATTCCGAGGTTTAGCGAGATGGCGACTCCGCTGACCGATCTGACGCGGAAGAAGACTGATGACCGCATCCCGTGGACCAGCGACTGTGAGGAAGCGTTCCGGAGGTTGAAGGAGGCGCTCATCAATTATCCAGTGCTGCGTGCTCCAGACTTCGACCGGGAGTTCATCATCTACACCGATGCGTCTAACAGCGGGGTAGGAGCAGTTCTTTGCCAGGAGGATGAAAATGGTGACCAGCATCCAGTGTCCTACCTGAGTAGGAAACTCCAGAAAGGTGAGAGGCATTTGGCAACCGTGGAAAAGGAGTGCCTGGCCATAGTCTACGCGATTCAGAAGGCCAAGCCTTACATCTGGGGAAGACATTTTGTTTTGTGCACTGACCACTCACCACTGCAGTGGTTAAAGACAATGAAAACCCATAATAGTAAACTTATGAGGTGGGCTTTAAACCTGCAAGATTATGACTTTGAAGTGAAGGTGGTCAGAGGGTCAATGAACTGTGTTGCTGACGCCTTGTCAAGAAGACCCGAAGAGTGAAGACGGCGAAGAAACATGGACTATGGATATTTTGATGACCAAAAGTTAATTGTACCTGTTTATTAAACATGCTTGGTTTGTATGAATAAAGGTAACTTAATGTATTGTAAATATGAATGTTAAAATGCCTAATTGATATGTTTAACCTAGAGTGTAAGTATGGGATTGTGTTATTGTATATCTGTTTTTGTGTGTTGTGATCCTGGTTGTTTTTTTGGAGAAAAGCACTTTAGCTTTTCCCCTGCAAAACAACTTATAAAGAGGGGAGGTGTTACATACAGCACTGATGTTACCTGTCTGTCATGGGTTTGGAGGGAAAGTTCCATCCTATGGGGAGTGGAAGGCGGGACATCAGGGGGAGGAGCTGTACTGTATATATATTTAGAGCTTGTGTGGAGTTGGGGGAGTGGGAGTCTGTGTGTCAGACTGAGTACAACTGTGTGTCAGTTGGTACATACCTGATAGGTTCAGGTTTCTTTATAGGTAGCCAGAACTGATAGGTTCAGGGTCTGTGCTTTACTTTAAAGGGTTCTGTGTGAACCAAACTGTTATATGTGTGTGATTGGGGTTATGCCACGTTACAGTATCTTATTTACTTGATCTTTTTATTTACCCTGTTTGTTATTTAAATAAACCTTGTTCTTTTGTTTGTTAAAAATCCATTCCTGGTCTGTGTGACTCCTTATAGGGAAGGGTTGGTGGCAGCATAGTTAAAGTGTGGCATACTCCAGTAGGTCTGGGGTTGCTACAGCCATGATTTTAGTTTTTTTGATATTGGGCTTCAGACCATTTTTTGCGCTCTCCTCTTTCATCCTCATTAAGAGGTTCTTAATTCCTCCTCAATTTCTGCCATCAACAATATAATACATATACAAAATAATAATCATACAATTGGGGCATAAATCAAATACAGTGGTGCCCCGCTAGACGCTTACCCCGGTAGATGACAAAATCGCTTGATGATGACTTTTTTGCAATCGCTATTGTGATCGCAAAACGATGGTTCCTATGGGGGAAATCTGCTTTACGTTGATTAGGTCCTTGCTTCGCGAACTGTTTGTTCACAAAACGATGGTTTTTCTGGCTCCGCAAAATGGCTTCCCTTTGCAAAATGGTTTCCCTCGCTTCGCAAAATGGCTGTTTTCCGGACAGAAGCTTCGGAAGACAGCAATTTTAAACAGCTGATTGGCGGTTCTCTATGGGTGATCTTCGCTGGACAATGAGGTATTTCCCCATTGGAACTCATTAACTGCTTTTCAATGCATTCCAATTGGTTTTTTTTCTTCGCATGATGACGATTTCGCTGTACAGCGATTTTAATGGAACGGATTATCATCATCATGCAGGGCGCCACTGTATCATTATTATTATATCAATCATGCAGAGACACATAGAATGATTGTGGAATGCAGCACCTGAAAGTTACCTATCTCCACATATGGTACAATCTTATAGAGGTAGGATATAGATCCTTTAAAACAGTGGTTCTTAACCTTGGGTTACTCAGGTGTTTTTGAACTGCAACTCCCAGAAACCCCAGCTAGCACAGCTGGTGGTGAAGGCTTCTGGGAGTTGCAGTCCAAAAACACTTGAGTAACCCAAGGTTAAGAACCACTGCTTTAAAACACACTGGTTTAAACCAAGTAGCTTCTGAAGAAGTCAACTGAAGTCCACAAAAAATCACACTGAAATAAATACATTCTTTTGAAACTGCTACAATACTTCTGTTCTTCTTTTTCTTTTTCCCAGGTTGGTATATCTGATGGCCATTTCACTCTCACCACAGTTCTGACAGACTCATAATTTTCCAAGGCCCTGTGGTGAGCTTTACAGCTGACCAGGTTTTTGAACCAAGGTCACTTCAGTTCATGAGATCAGTACTGGCTGGTACAAAACACTGACTAAATGTCTCCTGGGTAAGGGTAACTAAAACTACAGCTGCCAGATTGAGATGACAAAAGTAAGAATCGTCTGTTACATTCTGGAAGAAATGCTGGTATCTTTAAATAGGTAGTATCTCACTTATGAAGCACATCTGAAACTTAAGATGTATTGTTTGTAAACTAACAAAGCATTGCAAAGGAATTAAGCAAAGAATTAAACCAGAAAGCAAGCTCCTAGTTGTTATGGTTTCAGCAGAGTAAAACTTCAGACACCCTGTTTTTGATTCTTGATTATTTCCTGATGCCTCCAAAAGACTTATCTTCCTAGTTTGAGCAGAGCTGTTTTCCCTGATCTTTTGTTTTTATCTGTTTTGCAGTGACAGATAATAATATTAAATATTTTCCCCATCTGTTCTCCTCTTTGTTTTGAAATACTAGATTTTACTTTGAGCCAACATCACCAGACATTAAAAAGGCCTAGGAAGGGAAAATCCTAAGATACAAAGACTTACTAACTCAAAATTTACAAACTAAAATCAAAAGTAGAACTTCAGCTACAAGGCTTTAAAAGTGGTTAGATATGCAAATAAAATCCTGGTTTAACAGTGATAAAAAGCAACATAGTTTTGTAAATCAAGAAGTCGATTTTGATAAAATAATTTTTTCGTCTAATGGAAAATTAATTTTAAAAATCTTTAATTACTTATTCGTTAGACAGACAGAAGATGAGATAATAAAAGATTGTGAGATGAGCTCAGAAATATTGGTTCAGAAACTCCTTTGGTAGAGTGGGAAAAATTATGGAAGATTAATGTTAGGATCACAAAGCCAAAAACACTTAAAGAACACTTACATGAAATGTTTTATAGGTGGTACTTAACTCCTGATAAATTGTCTAAAATGTATAAAGTATCCAATATTTGTTGGAAATGTAATGAAGAAAGGGGATATTTTTTCCATCTGTGGTGGATGTGTAAGAAAGTAAGAAGATATTGGGGTAGTGTACGAGCATTTATATCACAAACAATGTTAATTAATCTTTAGCTGAAACCAGAAACATTTCTACTGTCTATGATCCAACAAAATATGGACGAACATAAGAAATGTGTAATGATTCATATCATTATGGTGGCTAGAATGATATATGCACAACTATGGAAGATGAACAAGATCCCTGATGAAGACCAATTAATAATGGATGTGTTGAGTTGTGCAAAAATGGATCTCAACACTACTGAAACCAAATGGACATTATGAGGACTATGAAGAAAGATGGTCAGAATTTTATAAATCCCTAGGTCAACATTATAAGTTAAATTAAAGATCTGCCTTGCATATCAGAAATTGAAAGATGAAAATCTAAAGATATATAATTGTGTGAAAAGATAGAGAATTTTGTTTGAGACTGTGATATGACCATACCTTTCTTTTACCTTTATTGCTGAAACGTAATAAAAACAAATTAAAAAAAAGAAGCCACTGCAGGCCTTGAAGTCCTGCTGTTGGCAGCATTTGCAACAACCTTTCCCCAGAGGAATTATTTCTTAACTGTTTATGCTACAGTCCATGAGACCACAGGTTAACAGCTAGCTTGCTTGGAATTCATTGCTTCTTCAAAATCAGAAAAACTGCTCTAAATAAATAACTAGGCAAGTCAGTTTGTGATGCTGAGAATGTTTAAGTAGTATAGGTTCATCAACTCTTGTTAAATTATTAAGATTGGGGGGGGGGGAGAGACCCATCTGTGATCATCTTTGTTATTGAGTCAGTGAGGTTCCATCCCAATGAAGCTAAGAAAAGATATCTCAATTATTGTAACTTTCTCCCACTCCTCCCTCTCTCCAAAGCACAGGGCTTATCTCATTTATCCTCATAACTTCTATGATGTAGAAAAGTGATATACACAGGGTTTTTTTTAACTGAAGCCAAGTCTCACCCTTGCTTTTATCACATATGCTTGCTATTAAGTATAAATGTGACAACCTTGAATCCTCATTCATGTGTGGTCCTGGGTCCATCCATGGGGATGGCAGCATGAAAGTGGCAAGAGAGATAACTGGAAATAATTAAAGGGTGCGTATTCATTATTGATATAATGGATGCCATCTAACTGGTATTCTGAGCACATTTATTTATTTATTTATTAGTTTTTTACCCCGCCCCTCTAGACCATGTCTACTCAGGGCGGCTTACAAAATAAAACGGATCAGTATAAATATATATATATAATCATAAAAATTACAATTGCAGTTTCAATTAATTAAGGAAGGATTACCAGGATGGAATAACATAAGAAAGGAAAAATAAGAGAGACTTAGTTGACTGGAGGGAAGGCCTGCTTGAATAACCAAGTTTTTAAGTGGCTTTTAAAAACACCCAGCGAGGGTGGCAGCCGAATTTCTGTTGGAAGGGTGTTCTATTTACACATGACAGCTCTCTGACTGAGTGAGCACAGTTTTGGAGTGGCAATTGCAAGAATGAAAGAGGCAGAAGGAGGGAGCAGCAGACTGAAGCCTGGCATATCTAGTACTGTGAGCAGAGTGTGCTGCTCTGTCTTACTTAAAAGGGTCTTCAGAGAAGCCCCTACCAGCAGTGGTAGGTTGACTTTAAGGAAAGTAAGTTTTTCTACAGATCCAGATTTCAGGTGTGAGGGAGTGGTGTGGACTGACAGTATCTCCTGCCTGACAGAACCCTCTCTCTCACTGGGCACACTAGTTGGAGGGCAGGACAGCAGCCTCCCTGACACCTTGGCCAGACCTCCCCAAACAGACTTCTTCTCAGCCCAGTAAGACAAGAGAACAATCTCCTACACGTATGCCTCCACCTCTGCCTCTGCCATGTCCTTCCTCTGATGTGGTGTCTCTGAAGGACAGGCCTCTGCTTGTCAAGACAAGGTCTGAGAAACCTTGCCCTATTGTTGCAGGGGTGATAGACCTGAACTCTAGACTACAACTGTTTCTTCCTGTTCTGAGGGACCCCTCAGTGTTAGCTGGACCTTCTTCACTAGCTGTTGCATGTGATGGAAAGTTGGCTGGCAATGTCCCCCTCTTGCTGCTGCTTACTATCTGTTGCCCATTGTTTAATTTGGGGGTGCAAGAAGGTTGCTAAAACGTACACCCTCTTCTTCCACAAACAGGCAAACCTGTAGTGAAGCAGGCCCTTTAGCCTGCTGACCATTCCTTCAGGCTAGAAAAAAAATGCTGTTCTCCTTCTATGAAATCCACCTAGATTGTCCTCTCATTATGCCTTCCATCATGCCAACCAAGCCCTGGAACATCAGGATCATCTGGCTAAGGATGACTGTCTCCCCACTAAGATGTTGCAATCGCAAAGCTTCAGAGACAGACTACTTGACTCATAATGTCCCACTCCTCTCTGCCCAGAGGAGCAGCCACAATGGAAGTCTCCAGTGCCCAAATCACAGAGTGCCCACTGCTGTTCCGACGTTCTTTCAAGCAGGCAGAAAGTGGATTTCCACTGAGTTGCCACATGCTGAATTAGGTGGGGCAGTGGCCATCCCGGTTTTTCTTGCTTTTCCTGCAACAGCTCACTGCCCCGTCTCACTGTAGTGAGATGCCCACTGAAAGGTTCTGCTGGAGGTTCAAAGCATTGCACAAAGATTGGACAGACATTTTGGATGGCATTTAGCTGATTTCAGATTTTTAAAATGTATGTCTATCCAATCTTTTGAAGAGTTGCACATGACATTATTTCAGTATTATTTGGCTTAAACAAGATGCCAGGCATAAAGCAGCAAGGAAGCTATTTGAAATGTTAAACACACAGTCATCGATATTTTTAAAAAACAACACCTGTTGCAGAGATTTTCTCTGCCTTTTATAAAGATGTTTCATTTGCTTTTGTTTTGTATCCGATTTCTTTCTTGATGCTATTTGCCAAAAAATCTTTTACATTCCAACTTCATTGTAAGCAGCTTCTTTTACTCCTGCACTTAAATTAAACACTATATAGTTCCAGCTCATCAGCTAAAAGCAGTAAGCTAATGGCTCATTTAAAAATTAATAGTCTACTAGTGTGCAGATTGTTAACTGGAATGCATCCATGCAATATTCTTGGCAGCAATCTTTTCTAGAATAACAGTGGCAGACAAAAGGACAGCCCCAGATAAGAAGAGTTCATGCAGATGAGGCTTCTGTATAGCCATCATTTTATTCTCTTCATTATTTACTAGTGACTCTCCTCCAAAAGGGCACCGAAGTTGTAGCAGTTGCCTCTGTTAGTGTTTTCTCTTAACCATGGTGATCCGTGATGGAGAACGGGGGAAATCAATCATCCAGGATGATGGACTTCCATCACTCACCTTTTTAGGATCTCTTCTACTTCCTGTGATCTCTTCCTCTAACTTCCCCTTTTAAAAACTGATATGTGATCTCAGAAGCACTGCCATACTAATATTTCCCTTTGGAGGCAAGAAGGGACAATTAAGCCCTCTTTCCATGGCACTATACTAGGACTGGTTTTCCAATTATACTTTCCCCAGCTACTTCTGGATCTCTGTTTTGCTTATGCAATGCAATACCCCTCTCTCCTTTGGAATGGTAATCAGGGTATTGCTACAATTCTAGAATAGAATAGAATAGAATAGAATAGAATAGAATAGAATAGAATAGAATAGAATAGAACAGAACAGAACAGAACAGAACAGAACAGAACAGAACAGAATAGAATAGAATAGAGGATGGAGCAAGTCTTGAACTCAGAAGAGAAACACTTATTGTCTCTGACACCTGTCATCTTCAGCTTTCTTTATCTTCTTTTAAAGTTTGGCGAAATACAAAGCACAAAACCATACACCATACGAGGCAGGCACTGGGACATTTCTAAAAAGATATTTTAAGTAAATTTCAGACTAGGAAGGGAAGTGAGGAAGAACAGAAGGGCTGAGGAAGGGAAGTGAGGAAGAATAGAAATGATTGAGGAAGAACAGATAGGTCTACGAATTCAGCCACCAGCTGTGTTAGTTACTGGTGACGCTGTGTAGATGGCAAGAAAAGACAGAATAAAAACTGAACACGGTCCCTTTCTATCAAAACCTCTGCCAAAGTGTTGTAGTAGATGTTTGCCATAGTTGAAGTAAAATATAAACAGGATTTGGGCTAGAAAACAGTACATACCAATGCTTGGTATAAGTTTTGAAGCAGATGTCACATTTTAGGATTTGTATTTAACACACCTTGCACATAGACTTGTGAAAGAACTTCCAGACAATTAGTTATTCTTTAAGGAAGGGGAGCTTTCAGTTTCCCCATCGTCCTACCTCCCTCAACTGATCTTCCTGACCGGGGCTTCTTTTACAAAAGAATGCACAATGCAGCATGGCTGCTGAGTGCAGGCACTGTGGAACTGGGACTAATGACTGTAACAAGCAACCGGTACCATATGATAAATGGTTTCAAGCGAAATGATCTGGAAGGACATGGTTATTTTCCTCACTCTGTAGCAGG
Organism: Pogona vitticeps; assembly: GCF_051106095.1. NCBI lineage: Eukaryota > Metazoa > Chordata > Lepidosauria > Squamata > Agamidae > Pogona > Pogona vitticeps. Next base: position 231,110,221 of record NC_135783.1, on the reverse strand, counting down.
CCTTTCTCACTAACTGTTTCCACTAGCCTAGTGAAAACTAATAAATATCTATAGGGAACAACTGTACATGAACAGTTCACTTTAAGATGACAGCTGCTGTGTGAAACAGTTCACTGCTACTGCTGTAAATTACCACTGCAATGTGTAACACCAGCCTGACATTAACAAAGATAGGTAGGTGTATTATGCCTTCATGTCTAAGGTCTCCTGAGAAGAAGAGCACAGCAGCATGACAAATGCCCCATGTTCTGCAATTTAAAGCAATTTTTACAATGAAATTTGTGTAAGATATGATCAAAGACAAATAGGAAAATTCCCCCTGGAGGTACACAGAAATGACACAAGTGCATCATTGGCTGATAACTGAAGGAACCAGCATACGTATTTACAATGGATCAATTATTCTTAATACTTCCCAGGGTCCTTTTGGTGCATATTTAATAATGCCAACCTATGCTTGCATCAAATTTCAAAGCAGTCATAATGCTCTGTCCCAAGTATAGCTTTACAAAGATGGTTGTCACCAAGCATGATTTAAAAGCCTCAGCAACTTATTTGCAATAGGCAATTCAAACACAGGACAGCCACTTTACAGGACTGTTGTAAATATTTCAGTAACCTTAAAATCAATACTGCAAGGCAGAACACAACTACTGTCTTTATATTACCAACACAATGCTCACTGAGAGAAGATGGTTCTCTCAAAAAGAAGCTCTGAAAAAGGAAATGGCTCTGGCGTTGATCATGCATTACCAAGTTTCTGCATAACACAAGCCTGATACCTGCAAATAGACATGGTACACACAGTACTTTTGGTTGTTTTGTCATTAAGTCATGTCCGACTCTTCGTGACCCCATGGATCAGAGCACGCCAGGCCCTCCTGTCTTCCACTGTCTCCCGGAGTTGGGTCAGATTCATGTTGGTCACTTCGATGACAGCAGTACTTTTTAAGTTACAACAAAAGAAGAGTTCACTTAAGCAGCAGGGAGAATGTCTTGATAGTCAGAGCTTCACTATTCCAGAAGTCAGTGGGCTCCATTTTACCTTATTGATTGCTGGCATCAGCAGTGGCACAGTGGATAATGATCCTTGATGTCCTTTCCAGCTGTACAACTTTATATAGTTTTACAACAGCTGCTTGAACACAACTGCAACAGAGCTCCTAAGTAGGCAGCAGAATAATAAACTAGACAATGCAGAATGACTGGAACTCTTGGATCTGTGCAAAGCAGCTTTCTTGAAGTGGAGTAAATGAGTAATGTGTGAGAATACATCACGATGCATTAAAAGGTGATGACAATAAGGAATCAAGTGCCACTGTTCCACCAACTCTTGTCCCTGCACTTAGATCGGGGTGCAGAATGTGTGATCCTCCAGCTGTTACTGAGCTGTTAAATCTATCCTCTACCACTGGTTGTGTTGGATAGATTTGGGCTACAGTCCAAAGGGCCACATATCCCTTATCATGGATTTAGATCATGAGAAGAGACAGGGAATACACATGGCTTTTCTTTTATGTTTCCCTATAGGTTACCCACCACTAAAGGAGCACCATAGGATCTAATGCACATGTTTACAATCGGAGGCAGCTAATGACTGAAACAACAGACATCTCCCTGCTCAGTGCAGAAACTGCCCATTGCCTAGGTAAACTACACATACTGAACAAGTTTAGGGGAAAATATGATTTGAACCTTAACAGTCTTCTAATCTCTTAAGAGATAAAATCAAACAGATCATCAACATTCCCTTTTCTCGCAGACAAGCATTCTGTGTCTGAACAGTAGGAACACCATGCAGGTAGAAACTTGCAGAAGCCACGGAAACAACCCTGCTTTTACTAAGGATGTGCCCCATCTCAGCAAGGAAGACAGACATACAAAGCTGAGTCAGACATGTAAAATTCCCAGCACTCATGAGAAACAACCTACTGCTGCTAACAAAACAAAGTAAAAGAACAAAACAAAGCAAAGCAAAACAGCCAAAACCAAAACCACACACCCACCAAGGATGTGCTCTCACATTGTGCTGTCACTCAAGGCCTTGGCAAGATCTTGTCTTGGCCTCTTTTGCTCCCTTTTCTGCTGGTGTCCTTATTACATGAACAAAGAACAGCGAAGAGACCAGCTCTCTTCAACTCCTCCTTCCCTCTCTTCTTTCTCAATGCTTCTGCCTCCAGCTTTTCAGAGTTGCTTCAAGAACATAGCGCAAATTAAGAGATCTGGCAGAGCTTTAGACACCAACCTCCATGCTGCAGATTGCTGTAATTTGTTCACAGGGACACATGCTGGTCTTCATCTTTTGTGTCCGGGTTTTGCAATCAGATTAAAATTGCTGAGTGTCTTTTCACATATCTCAAACAGCTACCTCTAAAACATCCAGATTCCTCCCCCACCCCATTCCAAACACATATCTTAAATTGTAATTAAGGATGGAATCAAAGAGTGATTCCACTTGCACAGGTAAAAAGTTTTCACATCTTAACAAAAACTAAGCAAATTTGCACTGTCCCATAAGGAAATGTTATGTTACAATGCACATCTCATTAGCAGCGCCAGTGACAGGACTCCATAGTTGCTTTCATTGTATAATACCTTATAAGCTACCCCACAAAGTATCATTGAGTTTAGCAGGAAACTGCTTGCTGGTCACTGAACTTCTAAAAAAATGGTACTATACCACACCACCATTATGTATCTCTAGTTATCCTTGGTGGCATCAAAGAAATAGAGAAGGAAAATCTCTAACATTTCATCAAAAAGGATTAAAGTAACAAGTGTAAACTTGGAAACAAAGCAAAAGAACACTCTTTTTTCTGTTTTGTTAGAAGATTATAATATAAAGTTGGATATTTTCTTTGTTATAGATTGGTTTTATTGTTATTTTTACATGATACAGTTAACTGCTCTGTGGCGACATGTTTGGTGAGACTGAGGCTTTTAAACAGATTAAAAACAAGGTTGTAGAAAGAAAAGTTTGAATTCAGGAAAATCTTGATGGTTGTGTTTTTAAAAAGTGATCCACTTTCTGTTAATGTATCCCAAAACAGGCCAAATAAGCAAACATCCATTGAAACACAGCATATTTTGGGCAAGAGAATACTCACTCTGTCATATGTTTTTTCTTGATTAGCATAAGTTCCTGGGAGAAACATACAGTACCAGCAAAATTTGTAGCACTTTAAAAAAAGGTAAAATATAACATGAGATGCTGTTGATAGAGAAAAGGGTCTCCCCAAGTGCTATAGTATCTCCTAGATGCTTATTCTGGATGCTATGTTCCATTTGCACCCTTCCTTACTTTCTTCTCCTCCCAGGGGCTGGATATTATTATTCGAACTTTGGATGCAGCGGCTCTAAATAGTGATGCTGCGATGCTTCCAAGCCCGTCTTCAAAGTTTTGAGGCCAATAATAATAATAATAATAATAATAATAATAATAATAATAATAATAATAATAATAATAATAATAATAATAATAATAATAATAATAATAACAACAACAACAACAACAACAACAACAACAACAACAACAACAACAACATTATTATTATTATTATTATTATTATTATTATTATTATTATTATTATTATTATTATTATTATTATTATTATTATTAAACTGTAGAGCTGGGGACCCTATGGATCATCAAGTCCAGCCCCTCTCAAGGAGGCATAGTGGGAAATTGAACTCCCAACCTCTAAGTAAGTGGTTCCCAAACTGTGTGCTGTGGGGCCCTGGGCCACCACCAAACCCAACCAGAGGCACCATGGGATCCATGGAAGGAATACTCAGTTCAGGCTTCCCTCCTCCCTTCTTCCCACCCAAAGAATCATGTTGCGAGGAGCCACAGCCAGTGGCCAGTAAGTCGAGGGAGCCACAAGTTGAAAAAGATTGGGAATCAATACAATGCCTTCTCCTTCTCGTATCCTCCCTCCACCTGTATTCATTTTACCTTGAATGATCAGCTGTAACAATCTATCCTTTTCATTTCTCATTACGTGAATGAAGCATTCTGTGGTTGTTGTGTGCCACCAAGTTTCACCCAACTTACAGAACAGGATTTTCAAGATATGTGAAATATCTGAGGAGTGAGTTCACAAGTGTCACCCCTCAGAGAGTTTTCATGACCAAGGACAGATATGAACCCACATCTCTTGAATCCTAGCCTGCTACTCCATTCACAACACCATACTGGCTCTCAGAGAATTCTATCATACTCCCAGCTTTCTGCATTCATGATTCATGATCTCTTTATGTACAAGATCACCCTCTGATTTTTTTTTTAACTGTATATGGCAATGAATCAATATTTCAAATGCTTCTATCTTTTTTATAATGACCAGTGCTAAAAAACCATGATTCCTCACCATACAGCATAGCCAAGAATATATAACATGCAACATACACTTGCAAATCTAGTTTTAAGTTTCTGCATATTACGCTTTTCATCTGGGCCATCTTATCATTTGACTTTTATGACATAACTATTACTCCCACTGTTCATTTATCCACATCCAAAGGACTTTATACTGATAATTTTGCATATTTAACTGAATTTCTTGGGCTGGTTCATATTTACTGAATTCTACTTGATTTTGGTTTTACTTGGTTTTACACCATTTACACAGAGTAATGTTTTTAAAAATACAGATTAAGTCATCATAATCTCATTTCCTCTGTTTGCTTCTCCTGTCTTCACAAACTGTTTTGTTTTTCCATGCCTTTAATAAGTACTAAGAAATGACTGGAAATAATTTTGGAGTTTATAAAGGAAGAGCTTCTAAACTTGAGGTTTTTAGCCTGTATTAGATTCATGTTTATACACCAAGTTTTTTTGTGATGTGTTTTATATTCTATTTCAGTTTTCACCTCATTAACTCATTTTAACAAGGCATACTCATATCTCAATCCATGTGTACATTAACCTGCTTGTCTAGAATATATTTGATTTAAATCATGGTTTAATTCACTATTTAGAAATACCCAATTTACTTATGAGGGTTTTCCCTCAAAAAAAAAAGAGTGTATTTCTGCTTGCTATATTTCATATGTATTTTCCACTTTCAGACGCCAGAAGTGTCAATTAATAATTGCAGGTGCAGTCTGGGCAAGGAGATTGTGAAAAATACACACTTTCAGAAATATGTACTAACATTACAGCAAACAGGAGTGCACTCTTGTGGGCACGGGCTGTGTGTGTGTCACATAATTAAATCCAAAGCCACTCTTTTCCCTGCCAAAATGTGCACTTTCAAAGACAGGAGTAGGGATTTCACTTTGTCTGCTAAAATTGCAGGCAAACAATTACTACCGTAGTTTTGACACTCTAAAAAAAATCAGCACCACTCACAAGAAAACTGTCAAAAAAGCAATGCTCATCATCCAAGAGTTTCCAGCATTATATCATGTCCAGAGAGAAAACAAGACCTATGAATAACTTCCCTGATAAATGGAAAATAAGGCAAAGATGAGAATTATTATTTCTCACCTCCTGCTCTAAACAAGGACGTAGCTTGGATACACACACCCTGTTTGAGGATTTCAGTCTTTTCCTGATGGTATCTACCAAACGAATGGAAAAGACATAAAAATTAACCAAAAGAGCCTGTGAAAGCCATAAAACCGAGGCACAAATCCTGGAACTGGTTTACCCTATTAATACAACTTTTAGAAGCTAGGAAGCAGCTCCTTAATCTCACTTCACAGTCGTTTCTGGCCCCACAGGAAAGAAAGAGCTATATAGATACAGATATAGATACAGGACTCAAGATGTGATCTCAGGTGAAAAAGTGAATGCACAAAGGAAAAGTTCATGCCTCTGAGTAAAGTACAGAGATGAGAGAGGAATATAAGATTTACAACAGTGCTTCTCAGTCTTTCACACTTAATGTCCCATCAGTCCTTCCATCGAAGAAACCACATCCCACCGGAGTAGAAACAAAAAGCGCACTTTTGTTGACAAGGACTTGGTATGCTTACAGGCATCAATTATTACAGGTAATAATATATATCATTTAAACTGAAGGAGAAGAAGCACAAGGGATTAGGAGAAACTCTGAGTGCCCAAAGTTCCTACTAGCATGTCATAAGGTCACAGATGGACAATCCACAGCATGTAGGTCAATAGAAGATAGCAGGTCACACCCATAAAAGAATGTGGCCCTGAGGGAGATGGAATACTTAGCTGCTATGAAAGCCTTGTGAAAGAAAGAGGAGAAGGGGACGACAGAGGGTGAGATGGTTGGACAGTGTCATCTAGGCTACTGGCATGGGTTTGGCCCAACTCCGGGAGGCAGTGGAGGACAGGAGGGCCTGACGTGCTCTGGTCCATGGGGTCACGAAGAGTCGGACATGACTGAACGACTAAACAACAACAAATGAAAGCATTGTGTCCCATCTAGCCTACTTCTATGTTCCAGCAGAGGGCCATGTGTCATTGATTAAATATCACTTGTTGAGAGGCTGGCTGGGCGACTATGGACCTCCAGATGCTAGATCACAACTCTCACTATCTCTCATCAGTGACTATGCTGGCAGAGACTGCTGGGACATGCAGTCCAGAAACATCTGAAAAGCTAGGTATTTTCCTGGTTTAGAGGGATGTGCAGCCTCTGAATAATGCACATGGGAGGTGTTCAACAACCTTTGTGTCAGCATTAGTGTTCGAAGAAATCCACATCCATGCGTAAAGTTAAAGCATAATTACAAAGCTGCATCTGCCAATATTTTGGCTTTCCTTTAACTCAGGTGTTCTCCAGATGTTTCAGGCTTCTTGGAGCCATAAATGTACATGAGAGAGCAGCACAGGTCAGGAATTTATAGCGGCTGTAAACTACGTGAGGACAAAAGTTGTGAATGTCTAAGGAAAGGAGTAAATGGGAAATATGGAGAAAGAAGTTACGGAATCTGCTAAATATTTTCACTGTGTTTTGGCAAATTTGTAGCAGTGAAGCAGTCCAGCAACATGATCTGTTGAGCTGACTGTATTTCAGTAAGCCAAAGAGAATGTGTAAGTGGGAAATGACCTCAAGTGGAGATTTTTAAAGACTGGATTGTGACCACTATTTTCTTGTGGATCTTCCCTGGAAAAAAGTACTCACCCTGTCCTTGAAAGGAGTAGTACAGGGTTCAGAGGCATTTTATATGCTAGAAAATCTTGCCTGTCTCTCCATCATAGATGTATATAAACAACAATTTGTAATTACCTGAAATAACAGATTATCATACCAACTTCAAAAGTAGTCTGGGGAAGGGTGTTCAAAGTTTTTAGAAGCTGGTACATACAAGAGGAATTTGTTTCTTAAGAGATCTTGCATGAATATTTCTCAGGTCTTCACAGCTGCTCCAGATTCATTTAGATGCTGAACAGTAGCCTCCCCATTGTAAAATCTGGGACATTAATGAACAAGAGATCTCAGGATGTTGCTCTAGTCAGCGGGGGAAAAAACACACCAAAGGTTTAATCCTTCCTGTTATATTCCTGCTAGCTTCAGTTCAGTGCCAAGAGTGAGAAATCCCATTCCCGCATCGCTGATGTTTGAAACCTTTTATTTACTAAACAGGATCAGATGAGTGTTTAAGTGCTGTCATTTCAAAACTTTATAATGCAGAGAAAAGTTTTCCTGGTACAGATTTTATTTCACAATTACAAACTTCAGGTAAAGATTTATGAAACTGTAGACTGAAAAAAAAACTCATCAGAGTTACTTATTAAGGATTCTCTCATTTCTCAGAGTTGTTTGTGCAGGGAGTGGACCAAAGGGTGAAACCTAAAAATTAGGTGTCAAGTCTTCAAAATTTACATACATCACCAATTCTGCCCATGTACACAGCTCCAATGAATGTAGAAAACATGTGGCTGCCCCCCCCAAGGTGCGCTTGTGTTGCTTTCCCACAGCTCCTCTTTTTCATGCTTTTTCACTACTTCCTCTCCTCTCCTCCCCCCACCCAACACTCGCACTTCACTAGCTACTACCTTTTTCTGGAAGCTGCCCTTCAATAGTCTCCCCGGCAGGCAATGGAGCAGCAAAACAAGCAGAACTCGTTACTGGCCAAAGGCTTCCCACTTTATCAGATGCAAACATGGGTCCTGCAGAGATGCCATTGAGCGAGACAACTGGAAAAATAGTCGAGTGGGGAGCATTTCATAAAGATGCCTTAACTTCCCTGCCCATCTCCACTGATGGCTCTGCTGGTGGCGAAATGTTCTAAGCATCCACACCTAGCATTCAACAGGCAGTATGATTCCTAAAAGTCTCTGTGTTTATAGCATCCAGTAGAGGTCAGGGCATTTGCATGCAGTGGGAAAGAGATAAAGACTGGGCTGACCAAAGGCCAAGGGTGCCAGTATGCCCCTCCCCTAATTAAAGCAAGTGAATATTAAGAGAGGGTTACAGGGTAAGATCACTAGGTCTACTGCACTGCTCCTGATGGTGTATTAATTAGGGAGAACTGTGGCATCATCAACAAAATGAAAAAGGACAGGCTAAAAGGAAAATCCTGCATGCAGAGATTATTTACAAGAAATGCATCAAAATAGTGGTTTTCAAAATGGTTCCTCCTCAAAACTAAACAAACAAATAAAAGGCATACCAATCTGTCCTCAAGCTGCCACTGGCTATGGTGACTGAGCAATGGCTATGCCGTTCAGAGTGGTCACATAGACCAGATGGGCAGGATACAAATCAAATCAATCAATCAAATCAATCAATCAATCTATCAATACGCATGAGCCAGCAGCTGGAGGAGGCTGCCACTGCGAAATGATGGATCTGTGCCACTGCTTCTTTCCCTTCCGCGTGGTGTTTACAGGGAAGAGGGCTGGCCAGACATTGTATACTGTACCAACTTACTCTCTGCTCATGGGATATTTTTAAGGAATAGTGTCCTCAACAAAAAATACCAGGCAATGAGTGATTCTGTTAGTTAGCAACTGATGCTTTAAGCTATATGCACAGCTTGGGGCAGGTGGGTGGGCGGTGTGGGGGGAGGGTCTAGCTTTGCAGTACTGTATGTGCACCACCAGAAGCAGTACAATATCTAAATATGAAACTCCCTTCCCCAACTAAAACAAAACAGAAGAAGAAAAAGAAAGAAAGAAAAACACCCACCAAAACCTAGATTCTGGACAAACAAGAAAGAATACAGATCTATGTGCATAACCTAATGAGAATTATTCATTTCACACTGAACTCCTTAAATGAAAAACATGGTTGGATGCTGATTCTAATGAGCACTGCACTGAAAGTAATACAATGTTTATATCCAAGCAGTTCTGAATTCCAATTGGAATATCTACCCTTTTTTTTTTTTTTTTTTGCTTTCAGTGGAACACCAGTATAAGTATGCATCCTAAAGCACCACAGGGTAGACAATCCATGCTAGGCCTAGGCTTTTGGATGTACAATGTCATATCAACTGCTGACATCTCCCTTGTTACCACATTTGTGTACTCTGTCCCTAGACCAAACTCCAGGCACACAAATTGTTGGACTTGTCTAAGATGTATAAAACACTCACACACAATAGCAAGTACATAGACTCTTGATATGTGCAAGGTATTTTGAATGGGGCAATAAAAGGTTGAGTCATTTTCATTCTTTTGGGGAAATCCCTGTGCAGGTCAGTTCTGGTTTAATGTGTTAGTTGCTTTTACAAGGTGTGGTAAGGAGAAAAGGTCCCAGCCCACCTTTGTTTTCTGTGTTGCATGGAGGACATATCTCCCCTGCTCCTCAAGAAGAAGCTGCCAGTCCATTCCATACTATTCTCTCATTATAAGGATGTGCAACAGACAGCACTCAGCAAGGAATGTAACCCCTGACCTTTTACAAAAAAAAATAATCAAGGATAAAGAATGGAACAGCGGCAAGAAGAGCGGAAGGAGAGCAAATCTATGGGTTGAAGGTCAAAAACAATTAACCACAAAAACCCTTAGAAATCATAAGGCAGACAAAATACATGCAAGTACTTCAGAAAACGATCAAATATTTGCGACACTGGGATTCCAAGCACAATAATATCCCTTAAAGTCAAATCGATACAAGAGACACCACAACGTAAGTAAAAACAAGCAATAGGACGCCACTTCCTGCTGTTCATGTCCATGCTTATTAAATCTAAAGGACCTACATCCTGACCTCATACTTCTCCCTTTTACTTTATGTGGCAGCAGTGAATAGAAGCATGCCAGTTCCAATCAATTTCAAGACTCACTTGGAGTTGAATTCAAGTGAAGACAGGAGAATAATCCTGAGTTCTGGCTTTCTTTGACAATACATCCACAGAGTCCACATATCTCGAACTTTAAGCAGAAGAGTTATGAGTCAGGAAAAACAATCACAATATATCAAGATATGGCTGTCATATACGAAATATATGTTTATAAAAGGCAAGACATTTAAACGATCAGGTCAGTTTGCACGGTTCCTGTTCTTTTAACTGGTAGAACTTCTAAATTGCTTCTTTAGAAATCTGCTTTTTTAGAAACTGCTCCATTAAAAATCTGGTAGATTTCTAAATTCGCTTTGGAAATTGCTTCTTTAGAAATTGCATGGGAGAGATGCAAAGTATAAGTAGCTGCGTTTCCCATTCCTTTTATCATTACTAAGCAATTCTTAAAAGACAGAGAGCTAGTTATCATCTTTTCAGTTGCAACTAGGCATGGGACCTTTGGAATTTTTTAAGATTACAATTTTCCATTCTGGGAATTCCAGATGAAAGACCCACACCTACATATATCTAATTGTGGCTCACCTGGAGAAGAGGAGGAGAAGGCTTTGAGGCCTAGCATAGAACTAGCTTCACCCTGGCTTCCTTTTCAGAAAGGAAACACTCAATTTGTTTCAGTAAATCTACTACCATTGTTATGTTCCATACCTGCTTGTAGTCTTGCAGTGCTGAGCAAAATGGAAAAACCACATTGCATGACAATCCTTATTAATGGCCCTCAACCCAGAGAAAATATAGAGTTTAGCAGCGAAAGACAGATTGTTCAAGTTGCACTTTTCTGCTAACACACTATCCCACTTGGTTCCAAATCCAAAAGCAATTACATGTCTCACTGCCACACCCAGGCGTTAATAATGTGCTGCCTATTGTTTGGACCTTGACCTTTAAGTACACAACAAGTACACCACTGAAGTTTTGTCATCCAGGAACTCCCACCCAGAGTATCTCAATCCCACATCAGCAAACGGATATATAAAAGATCTTCTGAAGTTGCTCTCCATAATTACTTCCAACTGCCCTTCTAGTAACTGTAATCTATGTAGAATTTTAACTTTTGTAGCAGTGGGGAGTCATTATTCTCTTCTGTGGCAACATTATTTCATATCTCCAGACACTACCAAATCATACTATGCAGCAACATGTTTGAAAACAGCCATTTAACTGATTTCAAAAAGTTATCCTAAGTTTCCACAACATTTTATCTTTGCTGATCCAACTGTCTTAATATTTTCACATCAAGCATAAGGACATTCTTATTTCGTTTGTACAAACTATAAATACAGTGTTGACATGACTAAACACCCTATGTGGTTTAGGATTTATTCCCCACATGTAGAGGGCTATCATCCACTGTGTCTCATTTTGACTAGCACTGCGATTAAAGCTATACTGAATCACTGCTGGGAAAGCTTCCATATGCTCAAGTCATCATGTTATAAAACATGCTTTCAATTCTTCCCCTCTAGTAAAAGAACATTATCCAAACCATGTAAATTCTCAATTCAAAACACTATCCATTACGAGAAAGGCCTATTGCCTTCCAGAATTCCATGTTCAGAGATTGGGGGGGTGGTCTGCAGAATTTTGCAGACATACCTCATTACAAAATTTTTAGATCTGCACCTAATTTTTAAGCTCCTCTGTTGCCTCCCATTGTCAGTGGAAAGGGTCTGGATTCCCCTCAGAATGTGTGATGTCATTTGGTATCTGTTGTTATTACTGTATTATTGTTTTGTTTCAGGCTTAAACTCTGGGTGTCTTTAAAAAAATCTTCTGAAGACCTAATACTAAAAATGCGAATAGGAAAATGCATAATCAGAAACAGCATTTGTTCAGCTCTGTCACTGAATGCAATGGGGAAACTGATGGGATAAATATTTTTCTGTATCTGTTCCAAATTTAAAGCATTCCCAAGAAACCTAAAAGGACTCATTGAGAATTTATTAATAAAGAGACAAGTTATTAGAAGAAAGGTTTGGTTAGAAAAAATAAAGAATAAGAGCAAATAAAAGAAGTGACAGGCATGGATAAAATATCTTGGTATATTATTATTCAGCTACAGCAATGGACAAAGAACTGGAAAATGTAGAGAATTTACAAAATATGAAGGCATTATATTACAAAAGGAAAGGAAAGCTGAAAACAACATAGGCATTTGCACATCTATCTGTTAAGTATAGTAAGTAAAAATTATAATATATTGTTGGAAGCATAAGATCAGGAGGACCCACGATTTAAGTGGATTATAGGAATTTGATATGGAAGAAGAAATAAATATTAGTGCTTGGAAAAATAGATGGAACATTAGCATATTGAAATATATGTCAATGAAGATAAAAGGAATTTTTAATAATTTAATAATTTAATTTGGGGTTACTACTAAACTCCAGTGAAACAACATCAACTAGATGGCAATTTTTCCAAGATGTGCTGGAGAAGGTGCCAAAAGTAGGTATTTATTTTCATACATTATAGGAATATGAGAATATATTGAAATTTTGGCAACTGGTCTTCAAGTAAATAAATGAATTAAGTCATTCATTTATACATGCGAGATTGCTTATTCCTAGGAATTAGAAAAAAGACTGAAATTTCCAGTTCAGTGACTGGCATAGGAAAATTTGGGATACAGCTAAGCAATATAAAATATACAATATACAATATACAATATAAAAGTTAAGAGGGAGTAATAGGCAAAGACAGGTTTATATGGGGAGAATTTATCAATTTTGTATATTAAAGAAGAAGGAGCAAATCATGTTGAAAGAGTCAATACAATTCTGGAAGGGCATGATGTCTATTTAGACATATGTTTATTAGATGTTATTTCTTTTTCTGTTTTTTTTATAAGCAAAAATAAACTATATTTAAAATGTTTAAAAAATGTATTTGTAGCCACTATATTTTAAGTTCCAAATGCAAAAGAATTTCTGCAGATATGTTAGTGGTTCTATGTGGCTTTTGATGGCATTCCAGTCCCCACTTACACTGTAAGTTCCAAAACTTTACTGCCACAGCAACCATACTTCATATATTCTGTCTGAAAACGTCTCTCTCTTTCACACGTACTTGCACAAAAACTACAGGCAAACGTATACAGGGCCTCCTTCTATCATGGCTAGTGAGGCTGAAGGGAAATAGCCTTGCGGTAAATCTCACTTCCAAAGCCCAGGTTAACCATGGGTCACCTTGGCATTTGCACGGGGAAAGAGAGAGGGAAGTGAATTTCAGAGGAGAAATACTGTCCTTCCACTGAGGTTATATACAAGCTGTGTTCTCTTCCCCATTTCCTTTGCTTGTTTAAACTTTCAGGCCTAACATCTGCGTAGATTTATTGAGCGTGGGACAGCATGACTCAGAATCAAATGACTGCTTTACAGGTGGCCATGGTGGCACAGATCATGGAAATAATGTGTCATTTTGCAAGGCGCTTTTCCTGGACTGTGTGATCTTTTCTGCACCAGTGACTGAGGCTGAATGAAGTCAAAGTCTCAGAGTTACCCTGGACATTTCCTAGCACTTGTTCACTCAGAAGCTATGCACACTTAATTTACCTGTCTTTTTATTCTCCTGTCCCTCACCACACCTCCACTCCACCAGGTCATCACACCTGTCAAGCAGACCTTTACATGTTCGTCGCCAGGGTCTGTACAGAGTCTTGCAAGTATGTTCCGTAGAATGTGCGTACAGTAATTGTGTGACTGGGAACTCTGATAGGTTAGGACTTGCCCTCTCACTCCCTGGTTGACTCTCACTGCCATTTCTGTTGCTGCTATTGCCCTACGTGCTCCTCACTCAGTTAACAACATTTCATCCATAAAGAGGGACAGGCCAGGCAGGAACACAAAATAAGTCGCCTCTGTGATCTCATCTCCCCGCCTACTGCTCAAGCCAAACACTCCCTTCCCGTTCCAGTAAGGCAGACACCCCTTTCTATGAGTAATTCCATTGAAAAGTAGTCAGTTATATCCCTGGCTAGTATAGAGAAAAATGTTAATTCAGTTCCAGCTCATTGCCTGCAAAGTGTAATTTGTTTTTCTGGTTAGAAAAATAGGTTATGTCCAAACTCTGGCTATCAGACTACTGTACATATTTCTGGGTTTCTTCACCCAGATTTCACCTTAGTAACTGCTAGGGAAAAGGTGTCTCAGTGCAACCAGCAAAATACATTATTACCAAGGAAGAGGGGGAAACCATTTCTTTTCAACAGGATGTACCATTTAAGATATTTTTGGTACTGACTGAGAGGAGCAGATTGTGATTATACCACATTAATTGAATGGTTTGAATGTACTTCCAGCTGGCAACAGCACAGAGAAAAGGACACAGGGCAAGGGCTTAGCGCTGGAGGTGAAATTCACGTGTACTTCAGGCAACAGTTAACAGAGAAAAGTACTGCCCCCCTCCGGCCCTCCCTTATGCCCAAACTCTTGAGAGCTTTCAAGAAGATCAGAAGAGGCAGCTTCACGCCTACCTGAGCAAAGGACGCCCTTGTATCTCGGACAGGAGAAATCATCACACTCGCAGAACAAGCCGTAGATCTTCCCAAATTCACTCTCGTAGCAGCTGCAGCGGTTGCACGAGCATTCCCCTCGGCCACTGCAGACACGTTTCCCCTCAGCTTCACGACACATGTTCTGGTACATGTTCCCGCTCTCCCCTTCCTCGCATTCACACTTGGCTCCTACATGGCCTGGGTCACAGTCACATAATCCACACACGTGTGTGCCATTTCCACTGCACTTGCTGCTGCTGTGCTCAATCTGCTTGGTGCACCCACACGTGCAGTTGTAAGTGACAATCACCTCTAAAGTGTCACGAAACCAATCCGGTTTGATAGTGAATGTATGAGAGGTATTCTCAGCAGGGCAACTCCGGGCTTCTACCTTTACCTCAAAGGAAACCTATGGAGCAATAGGGACAAAGGAGAATGAGCAGGCATTATAGTCAACAGAAAAAGCAACTTTACGGCAGATAATACCAAATGCATTACAGTGGTGCCTCACTTAACGGCAATAATCAGTTCCAGGAAAATCGCCGTTAAGCGAAAATATCGTAAAGCGAAAATAAAAAGCCCATTGAAATGCATTGAAAACCTTTCAATTCGTTCCAATGGGCTTAAAACTCATCGTCCAGCGAAGATCCTCCATACAGCGGCCATTTTCGCTGTCTGTATAGCGAGGAATCAGTCCCTAAACACAGCGGGGAGCCATTTTATTTACCCGACGGCCATTTTGAAACCACCGATCAGCTGTTGGAAAATCGTCGTTTTGTGAAGAATTGGTTCCCGAAGCAGGGAACTGATCATTGCAAAGCGAAATTCCCCCATTTAGACCATCGTTTTGCAATCGCAATTGCAATCGCAAAAAAGTCATAATGCGGATTCATCATAATGCGAGGCACCACTGTATCTACATCATTATTAAATATGGGTGATTCATGGTTCCAAGCAGGGGCAGAAAGACGGCCTTACCCCAATATAGTGGATAGGTGCAGTTGTGAGCCACCCATGTTGTGATCCATATGGAATTCTGTTTAACAGTGCAAAGTTAAACATACATACAGTACATAAAAATGAAAAGAATGCATTTATAGAGATATGAAGAATAAAAATTACAATTCTTAGTATTTAAGATTATGTAAGTCACCCAAAAGAGGATGCTTGAAAATTCTGAAAGGCAAATAATGAAGTATGATGTGAAACTTTTCCCTACAGCAATGATCTACCATTTCTAGAAAATTATTTCTATTAAGGTTATTTTTTTTCCAAGGGAAAGTATCTCTGTATCTTGGCATTAGAGAATGCTTCTTTCTTTTTAAGAAAGGGTGGGGGAGAGTCCTACCCTGCTGCTCAATTTGCTGTCCCTCCTCCTTCATACCATTTAAACAGCTTTTTGCCCTTATGCAATGTTGTATTTTTAAACCTGTTTTTGAATATCCTGCTTGCGTATTCTGTCTTGCAAAACATTTTTGGAACAATTTTCTATAAATACTTACAGTAAATGAAAAATAAAACCCTAATCATTACCACATTCCTAAAACAGGACAGGGCTTGGATGCAATGGACGATGTATCTATTTTCCGATTTAAAAATAGTGTACAGGATTCCTCCATCAAAACCTCACCCCCCCAACCCACAAAAAGTAGCAAAAGTTAAGGAAATATTAAGTAGTTATCTAGACCTTATCCATGCTGAACATCATGGGACTTACATCTCAGTAGATATGTCTGGAACTCTATTATAAATCACCATTTTAAATAGTTTTACTAATGAATACCAAAGAAAATACAGTACAAGTGGTACAAGCTACCAAATGCTCAGAGATTCCTGGCATACAAACCCCCAACCCACCTTGCTTTCAGGAAGTACACTTCTCATTGTAAGGTGCAAAAAGTTATTTCTGAAGGCATGCAGAGAATCATGTTAAGAATAAAAGCAGCTGGTTAACATTTTGGGCATGCTTTATGAACTACTGGATAGTTCAGTGGTTTAGGCATTTGGCTGCAAGAGTCAGAGGTTGAGAGGTTGATTCCCCACTATGCCTCTTTGACAGGGGTTGGATTCAACAATCCACAGGGTTCCTTCAAGCTCTGCAGCTCTAAAATGATGATGATAAATCATGCAGACTGATAGAATCATGTCAAAATGTATTTTATGGCAAATGGCTTTTAAAAAGTGAATAAAATGACCAATCATGCAAGGATACACACCAAATGAAGTCTTTCCTTCCATCAGAACCAAAGGCTAATGGGCTTGGAATATAAAAAGGGGTTACCGTTTTTTAAGTGCACACATTTGCAGACTGTTTGGAATATGCAAACGTGTTACTAGCAAAACAAAGGCCAGATTTGTGGGTAGGGGGAACTTACGCCTCTTTGTAAATGGAAGGAGCTGATTTGTGGAAGTTAAGAGAGAAGTACTGTTGTAGGTTTATCTATAAGCCTCTTTTATGTACTCTGAAACAGGCTTGATTTGAAAAAATACAGTGGGGAAGGCCCTTTCAAAGAGTCGCTGTAAATTCTCTACTTTATTGGAATACAGCCTGTTCCGGCATGCCAGATGGCTGCATGCAGATGGCACTCAGCAGTGTGCTTGGCCGCTAGTTAACACCAGCGATGCCAGAGAAGTCTAATTTATGAAACTTGAAGGGGACAGGAATAACTCTCCTACATAGCTGAGGAAAACAGATCAGGAAGCCGGAAGAAGCTTCAAGTTTAAATTTATTAATAGTATTCTCAAGAGCAGAATCATAGCAGATTAGCAGTGGGGGGGGCTATGCGACAGCAGCGTGGGTGCGTGGTGGTGGTGGGATGCACAGCGGTGGCAGCGGAAGGCTTGAGTCTTTGGGTCCCAGTCACGAGTTCCAAGCCTCGAGCTTTGAGATTTGGGACTTGATCCCAAAGACTTGGACTCGGATTTGGGACTTGGAGGGGAAGACTGGCCAGTATCCTTGCTGAAATCAATGGGACTTATTTCTGGGAAGATATGGACAGGACTGATGTATTACCCTGTAAGATTCCTAATGTTTACAGCAGAGGTCTCAAATGACTGAATGGAATATATATTTAAATTGTTAGCATTTTCTAGATGAATCTCACAAAGTGTATGGTGGTCAAACTAAATCCTTGTACTGATTTCCAAGCAGCTGCGGAAGCCAAATCACCAACGATGGTATTCTGTCTCAGACCTCAAAAGCCTTTTCAACACTAGATCTGACAAGAATCCCCTAATGTTTATAGTACTGGACTATCTCGAGTATCTCTTCAGGCTTCAGTTTTTGAAAAGACTCTGACTGGCAAAAGCAAACAAAAAAATAAGCAAGAAACCAAGAATAAGGTTTAAAGTACTGCAGTATGAGAAGAAAGGGGGAGGTCTGGGAATATTTAATCTTAAACTATATTATCAAGCTCCTGAATTCATTTAGATATCAGATTAAATTTAAAAAAACCCAAATGACAAAACTGATAAAATTAGAATCTTCAAATCTGGATGACAGTCTATATAATTATTTTTGGATTAAAAACTAAATTTACAAAAATATAACTCAGGGTAAAAGACACATAAGACAACATTAAAAATATGGTAAATACTAAAATGAAGAATCAGCCCATCAATGTCAACAAAAATGTCATCAATAGATAGATATTATGATCACCATGTAGGGAAGAACAGTGACTTTATAACCTATAGAGATAAATTCACAAGGAGAAATTAAATCACAGCAAGAAATTAAAGAAGAAGGGAAGGAGATACAGTGGCTAATCTATTTTCAAATGGCTTCTAGATTACAGAAAGACCTTTCTATAGGAAGTACAAAAGTTCCAAAAAATTGAAAATATTGTTTTACACCATAAGTGTCATCTGTTGGGACGAACCTATAAATTACTGCTCCAATATACTGAGGAAGAACAAGTAAATATATGTATGGTTAAATAGATGAAAAACTTTAATGAGATTAAGGGATATTGGATAAATGTACATGTGGCATTTTTTAAAAGGAAAAAGTAAATTTCTGATGAACCCAGAGACTAAGTAATTAGGAATTTTAGAAAGAATTTTACAAGATTTGTTCAGATATATGTCAACGGCTGCCAGAGCAATTTTTACAATGATATGAAAGACAGAAGAATGAATCTCAAACTATAAAGATTTGGAAAGAAAAACTAGCTGAGTATGTGATAATGTCAAAGTTAATGAGCTAAATATATTAAAGACTGCTTAAAGAATATCAGCGTAAATGGCAAACCTACTATTCATGCTTTGGAAATAATAGAGATGTTTGATATAATATAGAATGTGGAGTTTTAAAAATCTATTTGTATAATTAAATAATGGTCAGGGTAAATATTCAGTACATATCTAATTTCTTCATTCAACAGCTGTTTAACTATTTAAAATAACCAACAGAATTTAGATATATAATACAAACTCAGTTAAAGTTATCTGCAGATATACAGAAATGAAAATTCAAAATTCATGTTAAATATAATTTGGATATATGTAAAATTCTGTATTTTTTATTATATTTTTTTGAATATCCTGAAATACTTTGACTACTCTTTTGGACAATGGCATAATTACAATCAAGATGTGTGGCTGTGTGCTCATGCACAATTCCACCTCCTCTGCACAGGGCTCTTCCTCCTGCACACACCCACAGAGATTGTTTCCAGCCCCTTTGGTTCTGGCCGTGACAAAACCCCGTGGGGGGAGGGGCTGAGTCACATGCACGGGGGAGCAGAGTCGTGTGCACAAGGGGGGCTGGGTTAAAACTCTGAAGACATTTCGGCCCCAGGTCAAAACCTTCCTGTTCCAGAAGGCTTTTAATTGAAATAATATTAGCTGTGGGTCCGATGGCAATTTTTATATATATTTTAATTGTATTTTAATTTTTCTGTATTTTTATTGTATTTTAAATGTTGTAAGCCACCCAGAGAGCTTTGGGTAGTGTGTGCAGCATATAAATAAAATAAATAAATAAAACTTAGAGGGAACATTGAGTACAATATAATAGTAGATACAGTGGTGCCTCGTATAACGAGTGCACCGTTTAACGACGAATCCGCATGCCGATGCGGATTTTGCGATCGCAAAAGCGATCGCATACCGATGGCCCCTATGGGGAAAAATCGCTTTGCGATTTTTCCCCATAGGCACCATTTCCCCCAGATGGGCGGTGCTTGCCTCCGAGCGCCAGCGGTGGACACTTCCCTGGAGGTTGCTCTGAAGGCAGCGCCGCCCATCTGGGCGGTGCTGCCTTCAAAGCAACCTCCAGGGAAGTGTCCACCGCCGGCGCTCGGTAGGGCTTGCCTCCGAGCCCCGGGGTGGAAGCTGAAGTTGCTCTGAAGGCAGCGCCGCCCATCTGGACGGTGCTGCCTTCAGAGCAACCTCCAGGGAAAGCGTCCACCGCCGGTGCTCGGAGGCAAGCCCCGCAGCTAGGCGGGGCTTGCTTCCGAGCACCCCCAGTGGAGGCTGAGATTGCTCTGAAGGCAGCGCCGCCCAGCTGGGAGGCGCAGCCTTCAGAGCAACCTCCGGGAAAGCGTCCACCGCCGGTGCTCGGAGGCAAGCCCTGCCCAGCTGGGGGGAGAAGGCGGCGAAGGTTCAGGGCGCCCACGGTGGACGCTTCGCCGGAGGTTGCTCTGAAGCCTGGCTTCAGAGCAACCTCCGGCGAAGCGTCCACCGTGGGCGCCCTGAACCTTCTCCCCCCAGCTGGACGGCGCAACCTGCGGGGAGGCGTCCACAGCCGAAGCAAGCGCTGCCCGGCTGGGGGAAAATGGCCGCCCGCAGCGTTTTCACGCCTCGCTTACCGAGGCAGTGAAAATGGCGGCCGGATTGGGATTCTTCGCTTAGCGGTGAGTTTTCCCCCAATAGGAACGCATTAAACGGAGTTTAATGCGTTCCTATGGGTTTTCCCCTCCCACATAGCGAAGAATCCGGATAGCGACGTTAATCCTGGAACGGATTAACGTCGCTATATGGGGCACCACTGTAGTATGTTTATTATTTAAAGTTTAAGGAATGGGGGGAAACGAAGTAGAATGTAGAGGGATGATTATATTTAATGAGATTAAAGAAATTCTAGGGACAGATATACAAAGACGTCCAATGTTAGCATTGTTAAATACATTTGGAATCAGTACATTAAACAGGGGAGAATAGAACTAATTGTAATTATGTTAATAGCAGCTAGATTGATATTTGCAAGGAACTGGAAAAATAATAATCAACTGATATTGGAAGAATGTTATAATGAGGTGGGGAATCTGACAATGATAAATCAATTTGTGAATTGAAAGTTAGAAAAGGATTATTGAAAGAAAATTGTTTTAATTGGATCTGGAGCTCTTATATAGAATATGTATTTACAAATTATATTTTTGGAAAGGGATGGGGCACATGTATTCTATTTGTTCTTTATGTTTTCGTTATGTTTTGTTATATTAATAAAATGAAAATAAAAGATAAAAAAGATTATTTAGAATAATTCTTTTATCATTAGAATAATATATTTCATTATATTAATACAATAAAAAGAAAAAAGAAGTTGATTATTTAGAATAATTCTTTTATTATTAGAATAATAATAAGAAGGGGGAAGAGAAAGTATTTTTGAATATTATGATCTGTATAAAATGCTTTTATCTTTGAAAAATTATGATTATAAATATTTTTGTTGCCCTTGTTGTATTTATTGATGATATGCAATTTCCACCCCCTCAAGCTTTAATTTTCCCCTTACTCATTTTTCCTTCCATACTCCCATTTCTTTTTGAGAAAATAAATGATTAAAAAATAGTATCTCCTTCAGGCAGCTTGATGGCCATACACAAGACTTCTATGATTATGGTCTCTCATTTTTTTTATCCCAGTCAATGGATATACATCAAACTCACAGTGTCTCCTATCTGAAGATCTCCACATTTTCTGACTCCTGGGTATGATAAACCATCTTGACATGTGGCTGTGAAAGCTAGGTTGATATCCTCAGGGTTATCCCAGACTGTTAACTCTACTTTTGACCGAATATTCTAGAAAAGGAAAAGGAAGTCCATTAGGTTTGGTTTTTTTGTAAAGTACATCCATCTAATCAGCAGCATAAAAAAGTCTGGGCTCATAGTTTTCATAAATAAGAAAGTTCAATTATAGGACGCATATACAGACCCAGAATTGTCCCCTATCTCTCTTACTAGGGTTGCTTTTGTGCCAAAGCTGTGATTTCTGCCTAGAGTGGTATTTCCTAAAGATGGAAATATTACCTGGTCACTCTGCTTTCACCTCCCAGCTTCTTGAACATTTCAAAATGTGCAAAGAAATTCAGTTACAAAACGGGTGAGCAACATGCAGCTCTATCAGGACTCCTACATTCCCATCTTTCTTTCTTTTATTTTATTTTATGAGGAGGGGAAGGTCTTGAAAAGTACCCAAGTGTCCTTTAGAAGAAATGCAATTCTGCCACCTTTTGAAAGGCTCCGACATCACAGGGACCATGATACTCCCCTTCAAAAAAATTTTTTTCTTTAAAAGAAAAGTGAGCTATGGGGGAAGGGGCAAGGATCCAATTAAGAAAAAACATTTTGTAAGAAAAAATTGGGAGAGAGGTCTGTGGTTGCAGGATCACAGGTGCCCTCCAAAGGTCCAAGTGTGGCTGTGTGCAACTCTAGACCTCTGTAATTTGCCTAATCCTGACCTAGAAGAAGATTCATGAATTAAACAGCAGTTTGATTATCAATAGAAAACAAAGACGGGACTGCAATATGTGGGAAGATGTTTTTTCTGAAGCATCTGGGAAAAAAACCCTCTTGGAATATATTTGAGCTAATAATATCAGGCTATGTGAAAACATAATGTCTCCAAAGAAAATCAAACAGTACATTGCCCTTTGTTTGCTCATTCATCTATGATTCTCTACAAATCCTAATAAATAAATATGATACCTTTTCTGTCCTTTTTGGGGTAGGGCTAGGCAAGAAATAGGGATCTATAGGTTTTAGAGCACACCCAGAAGAAGGAACAGAAAACCATTTCTCAGTCCCTAGCAAATTCTGAGAAAAATCACTATTAGTTGCAAGTGACTTGACAGCATGTAATTATTTATTTGATTAATCCATTTATTAAGTGTAAACCCCACATTGTGAGGTTTACATTTAATAAATCCTTTGCCTCCTCTCTCCTTACAAAAACCTGCTAAGAAAATACCTGCTGAATATCTACTGTATATCTAAATTCACTCCGCCTACATACTCTCTGTATGAGCTCACTTCAAGCTCAGCTCATCCACCTACATGTCAGCCAGACTGCAAGTGGGCACTAACTTTGTGTTAAGGAGGGATAAACTTGCTAAACATGGCTATAACCTTAACATTTCCACAAAAGTAGGAAGCTAACTGGATGAACCCAAAATGGTAATTATGTCTAGCAAATAAGAAGTCATCTGCATGGGCTCATTTGGAGCAAAAGGCTGCAAGCTAAACAGGGTTGCTAGAGGTTGCAGTACACTATTAGATGTGATCCTCACATCCAGATGGCATACACACCTCAACTGACCCTATTTAGTCTGGCTCCTTCCTCCTTTCAATTTCCCGTATTGATGGCCACTTCATGATACTGGCAAATTTAAGACTTCCACTCTCTGGACAAGCACTAGAAACTAAAAATCATTTTTAAGACTGTATTAGGGCAGTGCTAATATGGTGCATACCTTATTTTAAAAAATTAAAAATGAAAACTTCCTTCTGTATATGGGAGGAGTTATGAGGGGACAACAAGGGTTTTTCCCTCCCCACTTTTCTTAAAGGCTGGGTCGAGAACTTGCCCACAATTGAATCTGCTGCCAGTCAGCAGTGATCCTACCAAAACTAAAAAAGGTAGAAGCCTTTAACAGGGGCCGAGAAAGGTGTGGGCAGGAACACTCTGGGGGCAGGCTGGATCACTCTGGTGATAATGTTGTGTGATCACCAGAAAAAAGAGTGAACCAACCCATTCCTGCAGCGGACCAAACAGTGGGCTAAATGCCAGTCTGTTCACACCCTAAATTAAGTAAATCAATGCTTTATCTTTTGCGCAGAATGATGGATTTTGCTCTCCTTGTCTGAACAGGAACTCAGTGTCGGAAGAGAGGTCCATAATGAGCAGCTGCAAGTTTGACAGGGAATCTGTGAAGCATGAAAACCTAACAAGAATGTTGAACCAAATTAGGGCTTGGTCAGAAATCAACCATAGTGGTAAAGAGAAGGATTTTTGCAGAGTGCAACATGTGCCCGGTTCTCTCACCACCAAGACAGTGTGCTCCACCCACATTTTCTAAGCTACTGTCTTGACATGCTTATGAGTGCTCTAGCGATTACATCCAAAGTTCTTGTAGGTATAGGCATGTCTTTGTGTAGAAATTCAGACTGATCATTACCCACTTGATATTCAGAAGTGATTGCAGTCTCTTCAGGGAGGCATCCTTTCTCACCACTATCACACTAGTGGCTATGCACTCCCCAGGGAGTCAGCCACACACCTCCAGCACCTATACCTTAAACTGTGAAGGCCTCATTTGTGCTGCAATTTTAGAAGTTTGCCTAGGGACAGCCACTCCCCCAAACCGTTTCTAAGTATCTGGGATTGCACCTTTAATTGGGCTACCTAGCCAATAGGCCAGCTGTTTTTTATATTCTGATTAGTTGCTGAGCAAAAAGATCCATTTAGCGAAAACTCTGGCTGCTGGTGGTGCTGCTTCTTCAGCATAGCTTGTGTAAATGTGGGTATTGCATCCTATATTGCTGACTGCTAATAAAAGTTTACCTAAAATAAATAATATGATTTGTACCTGGAACAAACAAAAGGATTTCATTTGGGACGAACAGGTCAATGGGAAAAAAGGAAAGGTACTGTACTTTATGAGGTGTCTAGTCTGAAGAGAAAAAACATGTCTAATTCTACATTCATTTACTATACTTACCCACATGTAACCTGTGACTCAACATTCCATCACAACATTCTAGCACCCAACTTACTCATGCATCCATACAAACCTGTTTTCATAGTTTACATAAGCGCACACATTTATGTATCTAGGCAGACAAGACAGAATTGCTACAGTGATCGCCAGCTAAACTTAGACGTTCTTATCCCTAATCCTAAATATGGGCTTTCTACTTATAGCAAAAGCAATCTACTCCATCCCAGCCCTATTAACAGATTGCTAAAATTGCCCACTCAAAGCTATATGATGGGAATAATAAAAAAGACAGACAAACCCTTCTTGTCATTGTTTTGCACAACAGGGCACCAATAGATTTGTTAAAAGTGAGACAGACTATTTCAAATAATGTTGAGAAATTATTGAGTGATAAAACTTATTCACTGCTTTTGACGTCAGAAAGGTGACTTGCCATTTTAAAACTTTAAAAACATCCTAGGCAGCAAAACTAAGAGCAAACCCTCCCCTCAATAGCACAACCTTAAGATCAGAAAGCAGAACTGATATATTTAGAATCATGGAAAAGCCATACAAAGCAGCCGGCTTAAAATTGAACAAAGAAAGAGTTAGACTAACTTCCCCAGGACAAAGCCATTACAAGCTACCTTGCAGATTGTTCCCACATTTTAATAAGCAGCTTGGATAAAGCAGCAGTACTGAACACCTGTGACTAGCTTTCATGCTGCACTCATAATGTATGGAAATGTTGATATCATGCAAATATTAAATAACATAAAGATAATGTTTTGTTTCTACTATCCTTGGCTTTAAACTGCTGGATGCAAAGGAGCAAGGCAACCACTTTGATCCCATTCAACCATTTAATCAATTATGTACTGTATGTTTTATGTGCCACCAGGTTGCATCAAATTTAGAGCAATCCTAATAGGGTTTTCAAGGAATGCAAGACATTTAAGGAGTGGTTTTAAGTAGGAATTTATCTCAATGGATGCTGTGACTGCAGATTTACTAATGTTCCGTATGTCCTCAAGATAGGACATGAGCTATAGAGAAAAATGGATTTAAGGCCCAAGACCTTTCTGTCCACGCCAAATACTACAGATCTTGATCCTTTCTTGAGAAACATTTAAGAAAGCAAGCAGCAGAGTCTGAACTTAGTTTTCAAGAAATAAATATAACAATATTCATAACAAGGCTGCTATATGATGACACTCTGAAATTATCTTCCTGCGTGGTTGCCTCAGCATGCCTCATTTTCACACAGTGAAGGGGAATATCAGAAGGCACAGCACCATGTTGGAGTAGCTGACACACTAGCCTCTCCCCACACCAGTGTCCTTGCAGTTTTCTAAAATTGTGATGATGGTGGGAGGGAGAGGAGATGTAAAACAGATTCCTGCCACATGTCGAGCCCAATCCACTACTTGCAGCTTCAGACATCCTTTTTGTGGCCATTGCAACATGGTTGCTCCTTGTGCCACAAAAGTGACATTTTCCTGGTGGATAAGAAGCTAGTCTCTGAATAGCCACGTCTACACTTGGAAAATAAAGGCTTCATGACGGGGGAAAAAGTGAAATATAACCTTGAATATATAAACATCTTCATACACTTAAAGAAAACAACATCAAAATATGAAGGAAAAGAGAGAAACTCACATTGTACGCCTTGACTATGAGCTGGATAATATTTCTGGAGTCTGGATATAAAATCTCTACTGTTGTTCCAGGGATAAGAGCTGTAAGATTCTTTAAAGAAGAAGAAGAAGCACACAAGAAAAAAGGTTACGAAATCCAGCCTATGAAGGTAACTATAGTTTAAGGTGCATCACATTTTGTTGTTATGTATAAAGGGAAATCTTTTACTTTTGAGCCTTAACAATGGAGAGAAATGCACTTGAAATACAGTTCACTCTTAAATACTGTAATGAGATGAAGTAATGGCAGACATATCCCAGTACATATCCCTGCTGGCAATACACTTGAAGTAAAGATTAAATCCACAGCTATTTTTGGTCCCTTCACGATGATCACTAACATTTATCTATTTACTTTAAGAAGCTTAACAGCTTTTCATTGAAGTGCTATTCTGAAATTAAGTGAAGAATGAGACAGGGAGGGGAGTAATTCCAAAGGTAGTTCAGTTATACATAGGGACAAGAACCCAGGTTTTAAAGCCACATGACAGAAAATCCTTAAGTGCTTTTTAATTCAAAGCTTCTATTTTGCTTAAAGGGTGGTAGGGCGTATTTAACTCATGGCTTAAATTTTAAAAATTGGATTTTTTAAAAAACAGATTAAAATTTTTAAAAGTTTTTATTTAAATCATGTTTTAAATTGATTTTTCTTTTTTTAAAAAAATCACTGATTTTTATCCACACTGAATGGTGGAATGGGAATGTGCTTTCCTCCACTGTCCAGCAGGTTGCAGAGAAGGAATCAAGCTTTTCTCTCCTTCTAGCACTTACCTTGTATAGAACATAGTGATTTTTTGTCACTGCAAAAATTAAGTGAATATTGTTCTCAGCCAGTTTTTCTCCAAGAAGTGCAAGGGAGGGGTAATCCTGCAAGGAATAGGAGAACAAGCCAAGAAGAGGATAATTAACTACAATTCCAGATAAATGTAATTATTATCAGAAATGTATCTGCAAATAAGAAACAAATCCAGATTCAGTAGGTACTTGAAGGTCCACTTGATTATGCCATCTATGTGCCAAGAAACTGAGTTTATTAGCCAAAAAAATTATCAATGAACACATTTGTGATCACATGTGGAAGTAGGTCCCTTCACAACGTTCTTGAAAGCAGACTTCAGTGGCAGAGAAAATTCTATTTACTACTTATTAGCCTATGGCATCATCTTTGTGCTTAAAATGTTAAAAACATTTTTTCCTCCCTGGTTTATTCTAAATACTGTAGCTTATGGAACAAAAATTAGATTCTAATCTAATTTATTTGCCAGAAATAGATCTATTAGCTAGCTTTGTGATTTTTAAAACCATCACAGATTCATATGACACACATTTTCACAATTCAAAGGTTCCCTTGCATCTCTCATTGCCATTTCATTTGCAATCAACAAAGTCAAACTTCCATTCCTAATTATTCACAGATGTACCAACAGTTTTGTAAGCTTCAGCAAAACAGCTATATGTCAAGTCTTAGCCATTCCTCTTCTGTTAGCAGACTACATAGTCATGATTTTGCTATTAAAATTCTAGTAGATATTATTAAATTTCATATTGTCCATATATTCCACTTTATTCCTACAAAAAAAGTAGCAACATACATAGAAGGTCCACTGACAACACATCTCCAAACAATTGATTCAAATAAAATATAGTTTTTAAAAATGTTAATTTCAATCATGTTTCCATCAGGTACATATAGACTTTACCACTACAAATTTCACATTCAACACCTATAAAATGTTAAGAATATATTTTAGCCTGTTTCTGAAGGTCTAGACCTTAAACAGCAATGAGAACCTTATTGACAAGGACCTAGCTGGAAAGAGTAGTAACTTTCTAATAAAGGCTCGTGGTACACACATCACAGAATAAAACTGAATAATTATGTCAGTGTAAGTTCATTAGTGTACATTTCAGTGGTGAATTGCTACTAGTCATGGAAGTATGCAACTGGTAGACAACCAGTGGTCTCTTAATTAGAAGCAATTTGTCACAGAGATGTATGCTAATAGACAAGCTGATGGCCATTAGATATCAGAATCCTGGCAAACAGTTCAAAAAGATATGTGTACATATGTGTGTCTCCATATCTATGTCATCTATAGCTACTCATGATGACTTTACCAGAATATATGGTTGAAACACAAAGAGATGACCTAGCAGACATGAAGACCTACTAGTCCAAGGGGAAGTAGAACAAAATACTAGTCATGTGGTAGGAATTGCTCAATACTTGCAGTCATGTGAAATGTACTCACTGATTATAGTTCATGTACCATTCTGCTAAACTTACTGTATACATTTGCTGACACCACAGGGTGATTTTGCTGACACTGCTACGTTGTTTGAATAATCTCCCAACTATAGGATAACAAAGACAGATGCTTATGTTTCTATATATTGACTGTGCTGAACTCAGTATAAAAATTGGGACAGGCAAGGGAGAAGTTAAGTGAGTACTATCTAGAACAATTAGGTCCAATTGCTATTGATTCAAGATCTTTAGGTTTTGAAGAATCTCAGTCTGACTTCAGAATGGTTTGCTTGTTCCACCAGTGAAGCTTCACTTTGATATGACTGGAACAGGATCAACAATTACCTAAATTAATCTGCCATGAACCATTAGGTAAAGGTAAAGGTTCCCCTTGACAATTTTTGTCCAGTCGTGTTTGACTCTAGGGGGTGGTGCGCATCCCAGTTTCCAAGCCATAGAGCCAGCGTTTTGTCCGAAGACAATCTTCCGTGGTCCCGTGGCCAGTGCGACTTAGACACGGAACGCTGTTACCTTCCCACCGAGGTGGTCCCTATTTATCTACTTGCATTTGCATGCTTTTGAACCGCTAGGTTGGCGGGAGCTGAGACAAGCAACGGGAACTCACTCCATTGCGTGGATTCGATCTTACGACTGCTTGGTCTTCTGACCCTGCAGCACAGGCTTCTGTGGTTTAGCCCGCAGCGCCACCACGTCTCATGAACCATTACTATTTGGTAATTGTATTCCCTGCTGTACCTAACAGACAACTGAGTAGCACTGCATACTATTCCTATAGGCAAATATGTTGTAGTTTGGGCTTCGGGGTCAATGTATTAGTTGTTTAGTATGTGTTCGGCTTAATTGTGGCAAATCCTTACCATGACCAGTGCTCTCATTCATGTAAACCTAGACATTAACATTATAATTTATTTTAAACCCATTCAAATTCACACTAAGTATAGCGCAGAACTACTGACAATTATAAGATTCCAAAACCATAACCATTAATCCAAACATGTTCTTCCACCTTAATTTGAAATAATTTCTCTCTCATTTATTTATTTCACTTCTAAAATTCATCATTTACACTACAGCAAATAGCTCTCAGGCCATCAGACCAGAAAAAAACCCCAATATACAACTAATCAAATTTAGCACAATTATAATAATAATAAAAAGAATTATAACTGAGATTAAAATGAAAGCGGCATCCACAAAGCAAAGATAACAGATAAAGTGTACAAGATACCAAAAAGCTAGGAGGAAAAAATAATGCATAGTAGTAGTAAAAAACAAAATTTTCATTATGTGCCATCAAGTCTCTTCTGACCTCTGGTGACTATGCATTTATAACCTCTGGCCAGTCATCCCGCTTAGTGAGTTGTCAAAAGCTGACGACTCACAAAGCACGAAGTTGCTCCCATGAAGTAACTAAGTTATTTGTTGATTTGTGGTGGGTTATTTTAAAAAATTACCCCTGCCGCCCCTCCACCCCCACCCCTGCCAACACCCCCACCCCTGCCAACACCCCCTTCCTATTTAAAAAAACAAAAAACAAACACATTCTGCCTACCAGGCGCCAATCACCTGATCAGTGGTTGATAGACAGCCACCACCCCCACAGCCAGCCACCCCATCAACCTACCCCTCACTCCTTCCTCGCCCTACCTTAGCCCCACTCCACCCCACCCCCCACTGACACCCCCTTACTTGAATCACCACTGCCAAGATCTCCATCTGGCCTCCCAGCCATGGCATGTAAAAAAGGAGACTGGATGCCCTTTGCAAAGACAGCAGCTGCAGCTTCCCTACCTTAAGTGAAGCTGCAGCCGCCATCTCTAATCCTGATCATTACCAGCTGTGGCCAGGTCTTCAAAAACTAAAGGCTGGGGTTTCCTTTATTGATTCAACATCTCAAGTTATATCTTCCTGTTTTCCTTCCACCTTCAGCTCTTCCTAGTATTGGTATCTTTTCCTGTGAGTCTTTACATCTCATGATATGTCCAGCACAGATATGAATAGAATGAAAAAAAATCTACTAATCCTCTGTAAACAGAGAGAGACAGGTTTAAGAAGCCTGTGAGAATCAAACATTATTTGCCTGACATCAAGGGACAAACTTCTCTAGGGAAGACATTCTATAACTTGAGGGGGGCTTTCAACATGTGAGGACCCACAGAGCAGCATCTCAGAAACTGATCCTGGGCTCCAATAGGAATAAACAGGAAGAAATGTAGAGCCACTGGTTGGGAGTTCAATTCATCACTGTGCCTTCTTGACAAAGGATGGATTTCATGATCCAGTTCTGCAGTTCTATGATGCTGCTGATACTGATGATGATGATCATTCAGACACTCTGATCCAAAACCATGACACACATTATAGGCTAATACCAAAACTCTGAATTGGCCCGGAAACAAAACAGGGGGAAGACAGTACAATATGACTGTAGTATGACTGTAGCACGTAGCCCCAATCCATATTCTTGCTGCAACAATTTGTACTGACCAAAGTTTCAAGACCACCTTCAAAGGCCAGTAACAATGCCATTTTACAGATGGAGAAGCTCAGATTTATTTAGCCAACATCACTGAGCAAACTTTGATCATCTATATCTAGACTTTTCCACATGAACTGTATTGTTATTCTCCTGGTACAATGATTGCAGAATAACATTTCATTAATGTCCAGGCTAGTGCACCACTGACAGGAATGCGAATGAAGATGTACGTTTGTTTTGTTTACTCTGGAAAACAAAGGACAGTTCTGTGTGAGAACTTCCGCCCATTGTCATAAGACAGACAGTTAGCAAAGCTTTTCAATGTGGAAGGAGAAGAAGAGTGCACACTTATTTAAGGGCACAATAATAAATTAGGGTTTGCAGTTTGCCTGGCTGGCAGAAACAACAATAATAGTTATACAAGGGGAATTTGGTTCTTCATCAAGAAAACTGAAAAACTATCTGCAGACCTCTCTCAAATCAAGCATTGACTCTCCGGGTTTACTTTGTTCTTTGATTACTAACACCTACTCATGACCACAAAGGGCTGGATATCTCAGTGAGCTGGGCACCTGGCCACAGAGTCAGAGATTGGGGGTTCAATTCCCCACTGTGCTTCCTGGGAGTAGAGCCAGCCGGTGTGGCCTTGGGCAGGCTGCACAGGTCCAGGGTGTCCCCAGAAAAAGGGAATGGTGAAAGAATTCTGAGTACACTTTACCTAGGAAATGCTGAGAAGTGTTATCATAAGTCAGAATTGATTTGCTGACATGCAGTTATTTATTATTATAGACAACCACATATATGGAAACACAAGATACATAGAAGCACTGAGACAGTGAAGGGTAAGACACAGGGCTAAATCTAAAATATGTGGTTGTTTCCAAAAACATTAAGACACAAAGTAAACTCTACATCAAGAGTCAGGTGCACAGCAACCCCTTGCAACAGCAGTTGCGTGTTCTGAAGAAACACATGCTTCCATTTTGAAAAGAAATGCAAGATGGAGCACTGGTACCGACATGCTGAGAAGAGACAATTGCATACCTCAGATAAAATGCGGTAAGCACCATCCATAAACAGCAATAATACTGGATATGCCTCGCCTCTTTTCTTTCCAACACTAAAAAGTGTTGGGAGGGTGACATGGGGTGAAAGTATGGTCAAGATTTAAAAGCGTACTTCGGTACAAATGGAATCGGAACTTCTTCCTCTTTTCCTCCTGTTCTGGACCTCGGTGGTGCAAAAAACTTGCTCCAGAGGGTCTCCCAGTTCTCTTGAGTTTCTTAGGGTAGATAGGAGGCTGCAGAAGGAAAGGGGTCTCTGACCCAAAGTGGAAGCAATAGCATCTAGGTGGCACATATTATTGGATCTTGGCCAAAGGTTTCGATTATGCAGACCACGTTTGTACTATTTTGCCTCAGGCACAGCTCTAGAAAAAAAAATTTAAAGGGGGGGCAGGGAAAGGCACACAATGCTGAGTATTCTCACCAATTGATTGGATGCAATATATTCATTGGCCTCGTTTAGGTGACACTGTCCATCATGTGGCTGCACCAATCCACCCAGCTTCCCATCCAGTGCAATGTGTGGGACATCATCTGTAGTGAAGACCAACAAGTGAGAAGCCTCCTTCCGCCATCCAATCTCCTTCTACGCAGCAAACAAACAAACAAAATCTGTCAGTTTTCATGCATGCATTGACATGTCAGCATGAAATCAGGAGATATCTACTGCTATAGACAACCTAAGAGGAAAAAGAATGTACTGTTAGTGCCCTTCAAATTCTCAACGGACAACCTAAAGACTATAAAGAAAACTATGAGCACAAAATTAGAATACAGAGCAAAGAATATACTAAAACCCTCAAAAGTAGAATATCTAGAGCTGACATTTTTACAAAACAAAATCCACAAGAGAAGTACAGTGGTGGCCCGCATAGCAACGATAATCCGTTCCGGAAAAATCATCGCCATGTGGATTCGTCGCTATACGGAACAAAAAAGCCCATAAGAATGCATTAAAACACGTTTAATGCGTTCCTATGGGCAAAAAACTCACTGTTATACGAAAATCCTCCATATGGCCACCATTTTCACTGCTCGGTAAGCAAGGAATGGGCGCGAAAACATTGCGGGTGGCCATTTTTTTTACCTGGTGGCCATTTTGGAACTGCTGATCAGCTGTTCTAAAAACATCGCTATGCGAAAATTGGTAAGTGAAACAGCTTACTGATCGCTGCAAAGCGATGTTTTACCATTTAAAACATTGCAATGCGATCGCTTTTGCAATCGCAAAAAAGCCATCGCTATGCAGATTCGTCGTTAAACGAAGCACTCGTTATGTGGGGCACCACTGTACAGTAGTGCCTCGCTTAACGATTACCTCATTAAAGGACAAAACCGCTTGACAATGAAGTTTTGCAATTGCAAAACGATATTTAGATAGAGAAATTTTGCTTAACGATGCTCGGTTCCCTGCTTTGGGAACCGATTTTTCGCTAAACGACGATTTGGAAACAGCTGATCGGCGGCCCTAAAATGGCCACCTGCTGTGTAAAATGGCTCCCCGCTGTGTTTTCAGGATGGATTCCTCACTTTACAGGCACTGAAAATGGCCGCCCCTATGGAAGATCTTCACTGGATGTTGAGGTATTTAGCCTATTGGAATGCATTGAACCGGTTTCAATGCATTTCAATGGGCTTTTTCGTTTCGGTTGATGAGGATTTCGCTGTACAGCTATTTCAATGGAATGAATTATCAAGCAAGGCACCATTGTAATACTTTTATTGTTGTTTAGTTGTGTCCGACTCTTCGTGACCCCAGTGGACCAGAACACGCCAGGCCCTCCTGTCTTCCACTGCCTCCTGTAGTTTAGTCAAATTCGTGTTGCTATTTTTATACTTTTATTAGGAACTACTAAACTTCCACAATGGTGTGCAAACAATTATGTTTTTGAGAATTTTCCAAAGGCTAGATGGCAAAAACAACTAAAATCTAAAAGTAGGAGAGAAAAACATCAAAGGAGAAAAAAAAGCCATGCAAGATGTTTTAAGCCATGGGAGTTACTGTATGGTTAAATCAGCCCCAAGATGGAGATGACTGGTGGGGTGAAATAGCATGACCAGGGTCATATACCATGAGGTCCAAATGTGAAATACTTTATTCTCTAAGTTCAGCAAAACAATGGTCCATCTCCTCGTTCCATCTCTTTGATAACAACCTTGCTCAGCAATGTTTCCCTGCCATAGCCTGACAAAATATTACTTTTCTCATGGAGAGAAGTAGGTAGGGGACATAATTTGGCTGGTAATGTTTCTTATTTCAAGGAAAAACCAGTATGAATAAATGCTGCAAGAGTAAGACAAAAAACAGAACACATCAATCTTAGGTGTCCTCTGCAACTATAGGCAAGACTGATTTTTCCCCCAAAGCTAATGTGAGTGGGATACCCAACATATGAATCTGTACTCCACTAGTCCTAGGGACTCAACGAGCCTGCATAAAAATCACAGTGCAAGTTACACTATTACAGATCACAGTTCTGGAACCCAGAAAGCGGGAAGTAATTTACATCCGCTCCTGCAATTCAGGAAAGCAGGCCAATTTTTTTTGGACAGCAGAACAAAAGCTTGAAGAGAATTGCAAAAACAACACACACACCATCAGCAGCAGCAGCAACAACTCTACACCATATGAGGCATTATTAGCAGAAGGTGCCACAAAACGACGTGGTCTTTAATTTCTCCTCGTAAAAGGAGGAAATAACTTCCCCTCCTGGGAAGCAATAAACATATTATCTTTTGATTACGCTACCAGTGGTTTGAACAAAAATTGTCGCCTTGCCAGTAATGGAACTTCTGCCAAGGCAGCCGATCAGAGGCAACTGTGTCTCTGCATCTCACACAGGCTTGTCTTTCGGTCAGCACAGAAAGTGTTTTTGAAATATAAAGGAAAGCCAGCAACAGAAATTGCAGCTTGGTTGAACAGATGCAATGGTATCTAAGAGCAATGACAGGTCACTAAAGCAAGAGCTAGCAACACTACATCTCTTTTTGTCAAAGGCAAAAACAAAATGAAACGAAACACCAGAGAAAGGGTTCTTTGCCCATTATACCATAATCCCAGTTCAAAATGTAAATATAGGTCACACACCAGGCATACTTAATAACTACTGACAGATGCCCTTGACAAAGTAGCCCTAGGGACAAGTAACAATGGGAAATGGCCATTTTAGTTTCCATGGAAATATCTTGGAGATGATGTCGACAGAATACAGGGAAGCACAAGGAAGTTTGCACTAAAAGAGCAAATCACCCTACTACCTTGTGATGAAATAAATATACACATTTCAGGTGTGAAAACTGCTTGCCATCTTACCACAAAGTTACTGAGTAATGCCCTTTTTGTATGCTAATCTTAAAAAAAATCCTCATAACCAAGCTGTTCTATTAACTTTTGAAACTTTTGAAAAGAGAAAACATTCTGGTAGACCTCCCATTTCAAATATTCCCAGTGTCAGCTTGCTATAAATAACAGCAAATACATTCAGCCATTGACAAACCCCACCCTCACCCCAAATTACTCACCTCACACACAGCAGCCTGCAAGATTGCATCAAGGCCACCTTCTGGAGCATCTCTGTTACGGGAAACTTTCTGTTTCTGGACTTCTTCATTGAACCTGTCAGCTTTATCCGTGAGGGACAAAAGGTGGCGGAATCCAAAAGATGGAACACAGCTTGGAAATAGCTTGTAACTAGAGAGGACAGAATTTTTAAAAGGATGCATCAGTGATCTGCACAGTAAGATTAGGAACACTGTAGTTGGCTTCAAATTTCACATTCACGTCCACCATCGACACCACTAAATATACCTTACAGTCACTTGGTTACACCACACAGGTTGAACTTATTTAGATTCTGAGTAATGTTTAATATACAGATTTTCAGAATTGCTGGGAATCTAGATTTCAGCACAATGCTAGGAAGCTAAGAGTTCAAAATTAGCAACTCCACTTCAAAGCTTAATAGCTTCTGATGTGAAATAAAAATACTCAGAAATAAATTGCAATGCAGTTTTGAGACCGACTACTAAGTAGGTTCATTTAGAATTAAACCTTTGCATATTAAGTTGACTAGAGAAGATTCAGGAACCACACCACTGCATATAGATGGCTGAAGATCAAATCTGACCAGCACAGCCATATTTAATGCAATTGCTCCCTTCCTGCAAATGCAAAATACCCAGCGAACATAGGTGATGTTAATTTGCAACATTTATTGTTGGGTGCCTCCAGTGGCCCATAATGTTCTTTTTAAAAAGTCTTTTATTATAACATTTTTTGTTATAAAGGGCACTTCCCCCTTTATTACAGTGTTACAATCACCACAGAATTCTGAGAAGCCCACAAGGAAAAGAGGGCTGAACTGTCCAAGATGGACAACAGCAGCTAATAAAAGCTGATAAAAGCAACAGAAGGGGGTTAGGGTTTATTCATTTCATTCATTCACTGAATTTAATTTATATCCTTCCTTTCTTTCTTTGAATTTAGGGACCCAAGGCAGCAAACTTTTCAGTTATGTTACTCTTCCTGATATTATATGCCTGTACAGTATTATTTATTCAAACTGCTTCACTCAGCAAGCACAACTTCCAAATGCCAGTGAAATCTTACCCTTTTAGAAAATAAGCACGATCAGAATTCAAAAAATTATTTGCTCTGTCTCCCTAGCTGTGCAAGTTCAGGAGGAGTAATTTCATTTTAATCTTACTTTCTCTCACAAGTGTGCAAATAAGTCCCAAGAAGCTTAGCAGCTTCAGGTCCAATTAGCTAACACTCTGTGATTTGAAGCTTAGCACAGGTTTTGTGTCAGCATTCAGCTCAGAAAAACTGGCAACAAAAACCAACATAGAACCTGACTATTTTCACTCAGCATTTGTGTTCCCTCCTCATACGACCCTTCTGTAAAATCTATAGCGTGGTACTGATCCACTTCATCAGACAGAGCTTTGACCTGCATTTTGGTCCACTTTGGGAACAAGCTGAGTTGCTCCTTTTTCTGGCAACCAGATGATATACAAAATTGCAAACCAGACTGTCCTTTATCTATGTCCTGTTTTGGGTCCCTGGCAGGCACTACTGTTTCGTGTGCATTTTTAAATGTGGGTAGGATTACCCTGTTTTGGTTTAGTTCCGGCACATATGATTGCCAGGGTAAAACCAAAACAGCTGGCTGACTGTCACTCTGTTTAGGCCATTTTACAATCTAACAAGTTACTAAGAAATGTAAAGCCTCCTCTAACTTGCCCACAGAGGAGATGACAGAAGAAGACACAAAGGTATTGTGGGGTTTCTGTTTTTTTTTTTTAAATTCCTTGAAATCCAGCACTGGTTTGATTGATTATCGACTATGGCAACCTTTGATCTGATTTTTAGGAATATTATTTTTCTGTTTAAGAAAAATCATAAACTAATGGATTTGGAAGGAGCCTATAAGGCCATCGAGTCCATTGTTTTGCTCAATGCAGGAATCCACATCAAAGTAGATATTTTTCTCTTGAATGCCTTGGAGCACTCACCACCTACTGAAGTACTAATTGGCTACATTGTTGTACTGCTCTAACAATTAGGACGCTTTTCCTGATATTCAGCCAAAATCTGGCTTCCTGTAGCTTGAGTCCATTATTACATGTCCTGCACTCTGCGATGATGAGAACAGATCCTGCCCTGCCTCTGTATGACAACTGTTCAAGTATTTGAAAGGTGCTATCATATCGTCCCCTCAGTCTTCTCTCCTCAGGGCTCAACATACCCAGCTCTTTCAGTCTTTCCTTAATAGGGTTTGATTTCCAGTCCCTTGATTATCCTTGTTGCCCTCTTCTGAACTTATTCCAGTTTGTTTGAATCCTTCTAAGAGTGTGGTGTCTAGAACTGTACTCAGGATGAGACTTACCCAATGCTGAACAGAGGAGAACTAGTACTTCATGGGATTTGGACACTATACATCTGTTAATGCAGCCTAAAATAGCATTTGCCTTTTTTGCAGCCACATCATACTGTTGGCTCATATTCAGCTTCTGATCTACAACAATTCCAAGATTCTTCTCGCACACAGTATTACTGAGCCAAGTATCCCCCATCTTGTAACTGTGCATTTGGTTTTTCCATGGGTGTACAACTTTGCGCTTATCCCAATAAAATTTCATTCTGCTGTTGTCAGCCCAGTGCTGGAGCCTATCAAAATCTGTTTGAATTTGGCTTCTGTATTCCATCTGATTTTGTGTCCTCTGCAAATATGATAAATATTCTCTGTGTTCCCTTATCCCAGTCACTAAGATAAATGTTGAAGAGCATTTAAACCGTAGTTGAGGAACACAAGAAAAGTAGCTGCTGAAGTGGGGGGCAGGGAAAAGGCTTTCCTGATGGTGCCACTCCTATCTTAGAACCTCCTCTAAGAGGTCTGCCTGACATTTGCTTTACGGTCTTTTTTATGCTGGGGCAAAGACTGTATTGTTTTCCTTAGCTTTACTTTTTAGGTTCATTCTGCTTTTTGATTACGTGGCTTTCATATTTACTTGTTATTTTTTATTTTTTTCCATAAACTTACTGAGAATATAATTGATAGGCAATTTATAGTAACATTTCTAACAACAAAAAGAAAGGAATGCAATGTGCATACCAAGACAACTTTATGGTTTACAAAAAACCAACATGACATTTGGAGCAGCTCAAATGAAACTGATTTTTCTATAAGGTTAAGAAATCTGTTTAGAAGGGAGGTCCTGCCTCCTCCTCCTCCTTCTCCTTTTATTATTATTATTATTATTATTATTATTATTATTATTATTATTATTATTATTATTATTATTATTATTATTATTATTATTATTATTATTATTATTATTATTATTATTATTTAAAAAACACTAAGCACAGTCAAAATTGACTAGCATTATATACCAGGTACAAGTTTTGACCAAAACCCTAAGTATCTGTTAAATATCAGTGCAGTATGTATGCTTTTCCTAATACAGTACTGCCATTTATCGTAGCTCCAATTGTCTAATTTCTGAAATCTGCAACTGCTTATAGTACTGTGTGAAATTTCTTGATATTGTTCCCAAAACCCCAATGACTATAGGGACCACTGCAGCGTGTTTCTTCCAGAGGAAAGATGTGTTGATTGCCAGGTCTCTGTATTTTGTTAGTTTTTCCAATTCTTTATTTTCAACTTTGGCATCCCCTGGAATTGAAATGTCAATGATCCAGACATTTCTTCATTCTATTACTACTATCTCTGGTGTGTTTATGTTCAAAGTGTCTATCCATTTAGATCCAGAAATCCCACAAGGTCTGGACTTCCTCATTTTTTGACACCTTCTCTACCTGATATTCCCATGGGTTTTTGGAGACCGACAAGTTATATTTTTTGCACAATGACCAGTGCACTAATTTTGCCACTCGATCATGTCTAACTTTGTAATCTCGTTGTGCAATCTCTGGACATTCACAGATGAGGTGTGACACAGTCTCATCTTTTTCTTGGCAGAGGCGACATATGCTGTTAGCAGTGATTCCTTGGATCTTAGCTTCCATCACGCTGGTTTGGAGCACTTGTTTTTCTGCAGCAAAAATCAAGCCTTCAGTTTTTTTCTTAAAGGTCCCCAGTTTTTGCCATGTCCATGTTGAATTATTGTTATTGTTGTTGTTGCTGCTGCTACTACTACAGCATTTGTTTTGCATTATGGATTTTGTCTTCCCCATAAATTTGTTAAAGCCACATGAGGTCCCTTCATCCTTTTTCTGATGCTATCACCTAATATTTGGGTTGCTTTTCTTGTTCCTGTTCTGTTCATGCAACAACCAACATCGTGGGGGAGGTACCTCTGGCCTTCCAGATGATTTGGCTTCCAGTTCCTTCAAACCGATTAGTAATGCTGGGTGGGGTTCATGAGTGCTATAAACCAAACCATTCAAAGCACCAAAATGTTCTTGCTACTGAACCAGGGATTACATACTTAATGGTGCAAAATGAATTCCTGTGACTAACATGCATTTTGCCTCAGCAGTGGTTAATTTAACAGTTCTCTCTATAGTTCTCTGGTTTTCTTCTTCAGTTTTCTGCCACTTATTTACAATTGTGATCTGTATCACCTACCCTAAAGACAAGGAATGGCAAACAGTTAAAGCACACACAGAATGAACACGCATACACCAAGGATACTGAAACAAGAAAGAAAGAAAGAAAGAAAGAAAGAAAGAAAGAAAGAAAGAAAGAAAGAAAGAAAGAAAGAAAGAAAGAAAGAAAGAAAGAAGTATCTAGTATCCTTGTAATCTCATGCATCAGAGAGTCCAAAGCAGGTGAGCACAGTGCTGTGTACAATAGGCTTTGACTGAGTGACACGAGGCAGACCTCAGAGTGAAAAGGCTCGTCCCTAGAGCCTTGTTTTCATTCATTGCCTGTTTCATTTCAGCAGCTTGGCAACTTTCTTCACACCCAAAATTATCTGACACTACACAGAAACTTCTTTGTCCTAAGACAGAGTTCCAAATAAGGGAATACCTTAAAAGTAAATGATGGACGAGCTGCTGCTAAGGCTGCAGTCTTATGCACACCTGCTTGAAAAGTAGGCCCTGTGAAATACCTTAGGATACACTTGAGAGTTCACATGCAGTGAATTAGGAATTAGGAAGAAATTAAATATCATAAAGGTGACAGTGGCAAGGTTAATATTTGCAAAGAATTGGAAAAGTAATAACCAAATTACCATGGATGAATGGTATAGGGAAATGTGGAGTGTGCCAATTAATGGTATACCAACGTGTGAAATTAAAATCCCAAGAAGAATATTGAAAAGTAACGATTTTTTAAAACATGAAATTTATTTTTGGTATATGTGTTTCAGAAATGGAAGGGGTGTACACCAGAGAGGAATCAATAAATTTCTTCAGAGAAATGGGACGGTATAAAATACAAGGATAAAGAATATGAAACCAATCTCAAGGACGGAGGTGAGGGTGGGACAGGGTTGAGAAGTGTGCTTTTGTTCAATTTGTTTAACTTTCAATTGATTTACCGTAGTGTAAAACATGTGGTTTTTGCACATGTTTTTGTTAAATAATATTTTAAAGATTATTTTAACAAAAAGAATTGACATGGCTCATGATTCATGAAGTTAGATGGAAAGCATACATGAACTTCTTTAGCAAACTGCTCCTACATTTACAGATGACACCTGCATGGCTGGTGTTCCTTCATTTATCATTTCTGCTCACATTCCTCTCCACCAAGCAATCCTGCTATCATTTACCCAGGGTGCTGCTTGGCAGGAAATATAAATTGCTGCACTCATTCAATTTTGGATGCAGAACACTGCTAGCATCCTTATAATATTTGTACAAGACAGGGTGGATAAAAAAAATCAATGATTTTTTAAAATGAAAACATTGATTTTTTTAAAAATTGAAATCATTAAAAACCCTGATTTTTAAAATTTAAATCATGATTCAAACTGTAACAAATCAAATCCACCCTCGTACAAAATAAGCAAATGCCCATAAAACGATATATAAATTTAAATCTGAATGCAGCAGAGAACCAAATATGCACACAGGCATGCTCATGAGTTTGCGATTG
Organism: Pogona vitticeps; assembly: GCF_051106095.1. Classification (NCBI taxonomy): domain Eukaryota; kingdom Metazoa; phylum Chordata; class Lepidosauria; order Squamata; family Agamidae; genus Pogona; species Pogona vitticeps. The sequence continues at coordinate 231,068,484 of NC_135783.1, read as the reverse complement.
TATAAGCATATATCCTGAACAAAATCCAACATTAATCATAACTGAGGTAGACAATTCAACAGCAAGGACAAATAATACCTCTATGAGGTGACTAATAGCCATGAACAAAAGCTAGCTGTTGCCTGCTCTGGTCAACAAGGAGGACAACCTCCAAACCAAACTGCAAACCCTCTACAATAGGGCATTATCAGGAATATCTTTGTGATGTCTATGTTTACATGACTCTGCATACTTAGAAAAAGCTTGGAAGCTCTCCCTGTTTGCCATGGGATACGGCCACAACCTACAAGCTTATTGTGCTTGACACAGAAAGAGTTTTATGTTCTAGTATCTGCTAGGAGAAACAACAATGGGAGTCGTCTTGCTTACCCAGTACAGGGATTGTTCTGATATCTGGGTGCTGTGTAGGAAAAGGGGGAAATGTTCTTATCCACAAAAGAGCCAAATCCAAGGCGGAAATTGCTGGTGAGCTTTCCCATCTCTTCAGCCAGTTTGGTTCCCAAGTTGCGAATAGTATCCAGATCATCCTTCATGGAGAGGGAAAGATCCATCAAATAGTAGAGATCCACAGGATAATCCTCTACCTGTCGAACTTGCACTTGGAAAAAGGCTGGGTCACCTGTGGAAGCAGCAATTTACTAACGGTTAATAAGCAAAAGTAAGCAAATTACTCGCCTTCTTTGAGGGTGGATTTAAGAGCCTTCAACACAGAACCACCCTCCTAGCCATTACAGTGGACCCTCTACTTAAGGAATTAATCCGTATTGGAATGGTGGCTGCGAGTCAAAAAGTCTGTAAGTCGAATCTCCATTGACCTACAATGCACTGAAAACCGATTAATCCCATAACCAGTGGTTTTTATTCTATTTTTATTCCATTTTGTTTTTTTTCTGGTCTGTAAGTCGATTCTCTGGCTGCAAGTCGAATCTAAATTTTGCAGCCAGAGAAGTCTGTAACTCAAAAAGTCTGTAAGTCGAGCCGTCTGTAAGTCGAGGGTCCACTGTACCAGAAATTGCATGACAGATGCAGGGCTTGACTATGAATTCTTCTGCACAAGGTCTCCTATTGCAACATGTAGTCGACACAATATGCCAAAATCCAGGCGGCAGATTTTCCTTTTTGCAAGTTATTTCTTCAATTAAGGCTAAAATAGCTGCTAGCTTTGCATTTAGGGGAAGGATGAAGAAAAGAACAAGCAGTTCTCCAAGAACCTCAGTTGGCAATATTTACAATCCTGCTGAGTTACATTGATACGGTTGTTCTTCATCCAGTGCCCAGCCCATGCTGGCAGCCAAGGCCCCTACAGTGTTCAGGCACAGCTGTCACCCAGGACAAATGCATAGCTCAACAGCCCTTCAACCACTGCCAGAGAGCCTGGGGCAGTTTGGAAAATCTGAAACAGCTCATGGCTGGGGTCTCATCCCTCTCGGTGTGAAATAGGGTTGCACAGGCTTTCACATCCTAGCTGGGAGCGGTGTCATTTGTTTGCTACACTTAAAAACCAGTGTTTCTGCCAATACGTGGGAAGCAGCCCACTCTCAGAACAAGGGCATACAATTAGACAGACAAATCACAAAAGGGAGGAAAAGGACAGAGTGGAAACAGGAAAAGTAGTGAATGTGCATGAGAGAATTCTAGGAGGAGAATCCTCGAAGGAGAAGGACGAGTTATCGCTTTTCTTCCAGCAGCATGGCCACAGTTGGAGACATTTCTAGGAGGGGAGGAGCCCAATTGGCCCCCATCAACCTGATGGAGGAGTCCAAGTGGAACTGTGAGGGATGAAGACTACTTTAAGAAAAGACAGTCAAACTAACGATTGTTACAGGGCTGCTCAGCTGCAATATGCCAACTTTCAAATATATCTGGGATTTCCACAAGGTTTGTTACCTGCTTTAATTGGGGGGGGGGGGGGCATATCAGCACATGTTTTAGCTTACATGAGCCAGTATGTTTTGAGCCACAATTGTAGATGTAGGTTCAGTGTTCAAATGGGGATGGAGAGTAAATTCAATCTCTTATTTTTTAAAAAAAAAACTTTTAAAAAGAAATATTTGAGCACTGCTTCAAAATGCAGGATAGATATTTTAAAACAAACTAGCCCAGGAGGCGATACTTAGCTGGCCAATGCCAGAAGGCCATATTTGAACCATAGGATGAAGGAACACATCAAATCATTTTTTCAGATCCAAAGGTCTTAGAGCTAAGCGAAAGTTTCACTTCCTAACTTCCAAGCTAATGAGAAGTGGCTCAGTTCCATGGCTATTCAACTGAAATATCAACTGCACAACGAAGCCGAATTCTAACCAGGAACCATTTAATAATACAGTACTCAATTGCAGCCTGTTGTAGTTTTTATAAGAAAAGCCCTTGAAAAATGCTACAACAAGAAAAATAATTCAGTTCAGCTAACAGCTGAACCACACACGTACTGTATGCACCCAGAAGACTCTGGTTTGAAGTACTGTATTTATACAGTATCTCTAATCCTCTGTCTAACCACAATGTAGGAGAAAAAGATTAGTTCCTCTGCCCCACACAGAATTGTCTGAAATTCTCTCTAAGATATGAGGGTCTGAGTTCTCCTGAAGACCCTCTAATCATCCCTCATGGCTCTGATATAACAGCTATGCTCCCTCTTTTGTTCGGCAAATAATTAGACAGCAGTTTTAAAATTTCTCAGATCTATCTATTAGACGGAGGTAATCTGGCACTCTTCAAAAACTTTGTACTACAATTCCCATCTAGCCCAGCCAAAATAGCCAATGGTCAAGGACTATAAGAGTTGCAGTCCAAAACAGGTGGAAAGCACCCGGGTCTCCATCCCTGACCCCAACTCTACTGCTTCTAGTTTTCGACAGCAACAGCAAAATGTGTATTTTCTGTCTTATGCATATGCATTTCCTATCAATGCTCACACAGGGTCACAGGGTGGTGGTGGTAGCAGAAGAACACAAAATAAATACAATTAATTACAAGGTCATTGATCGTATTTATGAGATGGGGGTATTTGTATTTGTATACCCCCACACAGGTGGAGATAATGAGGGTCTGCCCAGCCACTCCTGGCAGGAGGCGTGACAACAAGTCTCTCTGCCAGGTCGAAGAGTGGCTCGGCAACACAATCTCTGGAGTGATAGGATGGCAGTGTGGACCCCGCGGCATTAGCGCATCAGTGACTGGACCATCCGGCCCTATGGAGCCAGACCCTTGTTATGTCCATCTGTGTGGGGGTATTCGTATATGAATACGAATACCCCCCCATCTCTAGTCACAAAGCATCAGCCATAGACCATAATGCACATGCTTCCATTTCTGGCTTTCTTAAACAATGTCAGAAGGCAGACTAAAAGGGTCCAATTGCCTCTACAACAACAGGAGCCAGCAAACCCTTTCTCCAACAATAATGTCACTAGCATTGACTGGCAATAACTGAGCAACTGAGGAGTCTAGAAGAGGAGGAGAAAGTAGGAAGTTAAGGACTGTTAAGGGGAAGAAGACTGAGAAAAATGCCAGAGGTGAGGTCTGGGTGGCGGGGAGAGAAGGGGCAAAGAGAAGCTAAAAAGAGGAACAGATAAGCAAAATAGCTGGAAGTGTTACAGGAGATGGAGAAACTAAGGAAACAGAAAGGGAAGGAAAACTAGGCTGGCCTACACCCTAGGGCAAAGTTTGTATATGGATAGTGTTGACTTCCTTTGAGTAAAGGTTGTTACAAACCAACTCAGTTAAAATCATGCATCACATTTACTCACTTATACGATGTGTCATGTACCACACTTGCTCAACTTTCACACTGCTTTTTAAATCCCTGTGATCTAATTATTTTATGTACTGATTGAGATTTTTTTTCTACGCAGGAGGAATTTCACCTGCAGCCTAAAGATTCAGTGTGTAGAAGTGATTGATGTGACAGATGGCTCAACTGAAGAAAAGCTTTCTTCACTGTGCAACTGCTAGCAAACAAGGGCGGCTTGTTCCTATTCAGCAATTATTTTCTCTCTGGAAACGCAATCTCCAGGACAATCAGAATGCATCATGTGGACGGTGATTTAGACCATGCATGTTTGCCCTGAATCAAGGGGGAAACTTTGAAGAAACAGCTTTAAAATCATCTTTCAAACTGTAGCATCAGTCTTGCATATAGTACAGACTCCTAAGGACGTCCATTGTTATTTGCATATATCTATTCAAATCAGCCTACCTGATGTCCAAAATAAAACCAGGACCTTCCATGTTAATTTTACATGTCTGTTCTGTCATTCTCTTTAGCATCATAATCTTACTGATTGAGTTTCAGTGAAGAGAAGCCAGTGCGCTTAAAGTGTATGCATATCAAGTTCAGCGGCAGAAGAGGAGTTTGCATGCACAAGGCCTCAGAAAGTGACTTCTGAATTTTTAAAAGTATTCATGTTCTGGGGTTTTGAAAAATCTCTGCTGAAACGTGGACTGCTACTGCAAATCAGAGTAGACAGTATTGAGGCATACAGCCCAAAGATGAAGAACATGTAATTCTAGAGTACAACTCCCTGGGCAGCATAGCCACAGGAGTAGGACAATGCATCCAACAGCATCTGGAGGCCCACACATTATGCCTTTGTCATATAACTCAGAATAAAGGTAGGTTCGTATGCATCCATTTTTCAGAGAGGACTGAGGGAATTATGAAGACTGGATTCTTTAAAAATTGGAGGCTCTCACCGGAGAAATACAACAGCTTCATTATTAAAACATAAATCTGAATCATTACCTTGTAAAATTCATAGGAATAAAGGAACAAAAGGTAGGAAATCACTGTCTCCAGTATGCCTAGATTGGAAAGCAATGCAGTCATTTGAAATGGGATGGGCAAGTTCTTGGGGGCAGGGAATTTGAAATGAATCAGTCTTCTGTACTGGACTTTCCTTTCATTTATAAAGGGCCTCGTCAACAAAACTAAATATCAAAGGCCAAATATTTTTGTACAAGTGTTGAAACTGTACAAACGCCTCTTTTCTGCAAACAATTTCCATGACAAAAATCCCTGGCATTTTCTATCCTGTTTTACATCTTCATGCAAAACTAATAATATGGGGAACTTTAGCTTCTGGGTCACAAGATCAGATTTAACCGTGCAAGTGTAACCACAGCCAATGTTGTTGTTTACACTAAAGGGACATGGGATTATTGTGCACAATAAGGCATAAAGCTGGAAAACCTCCAGCATTTCTGGAGATGAGTGGCAGGTGGAATGCAGAGTTCAGATTTTCACTCCCACATGCCCAAGAAAAAATGAGACCATTGTTTAAGAAAACTTTATAGTAGCCCTTTCTTCATAGTTCAGCATCATGTCTTGGCTTTAACCCAGCATGATGTACTGCTGGTTCTCCGGGAAATAAGGACTGAAGAAACCAAATCAGAGACAAAGGCATCCTCTGGGATATTATGTCCTTGCTAAGATTCATAAGAAACTTGGATTGGTGGTTACTGGCTTAGTCTTATTTCTTCTTTACTCATAGGAATACTACTGGTTTGCTCCCTTATGGTTGAGAAACTGGTGTAATCATTGCAACTTACTGGAAAGGAAGGGATGATAAAGGCATCCCCATTTTTGCAAATCTACTAGCCTTACTGTCACTGTGGCTTTCTCTGCAAACCAGCACTATGATCCTGAGTTATAATTCTGCACTGCAGTATCCAGAAGTAACCTATGGCTTGCAGCAGACCAGGAATTAACTACATGGGGGTGGGTGGGCAACAGTACATAAGCATAGGAACGTCCCTATAATGCCAATCCATGATAAATTGACACTGCAGGTAAATCAATCCATACAGTATCCTTGCAAATTATCTATGCCAAACAACCTATGTCAAATAACAAACAATTCAGCAATAGCTCACCAGGCCGCAGATTCAATAAGATCTTTTGAGGCATTATCTGGATAACATCTGAATTAGCTCCACTAGAGCCCTTACTGCTCAAGGGAAGGCTCTTCACTATGTTGGTGCTAGTTTCTGTAGTCTCATAGTTCCCCGCACAACCACCGGCAATAAGATTTTCAATGAAGTCACACCTTGAAATGACTGATTTTGTGTTGATAAATTCCTGTATGGAAGAATGAAGAAAATTAGTTTGCCTGACAATTATGAAGATTCAACACAGAATTAGCTGAGAAGCCACTCTTCTTCTCTTGTAATCTCCTGCCCATTTCACTATAAACTTATAACTGCAAACGTTTCAACTTCCCACCCCCTGTTTTTTTTTCCCATGAGTACAGTCTGGTTGAGGCTTCAGAGGGGAGAATAGGAGAACTGAAGCTTTAGAAATAATAAAAGCTCAGGTGAGCAGGATGAATAGTAAGCTATTACTCTTTATACAGACTATGAGGCAACCAGGATGTTGCATTAAGCGGCAAAAGCTGAATTTTAAAGCATTTTAGTCATACCAAGAGATACAACAAATGACAAACTTATAACTTCACATCAGTAGTTATTTTATAGTTGTGTTAACCAATATAGTGTCATTTTTCCCAATATGATTTACTCATATTTTCTCTCCAAAAGACAGGAGAGAGAAAACATTAGTTAGAATGAAGCAGATACAGCCTCACTTAAATACCATCTCAAGTAGTAAGGTTGGGAAAAGCTTTCGAGGACTGCTGCTAATAAAAGTTGATGAACCAAAGACCTCCTAACCTATTGCCACAGAGGTGGGCCAAGTGTGACCCCACAGATGTTGTGGGACTGCAACTCCCAGCATTCTTTGCATTGGCTATGGTGGAAGGTACAGTTCAGCAATAACTAGAGCAGTGTTTCTTAACCTTTTTGAAAGAAACACCCCCTTGAGCCATTGAGGAAGTTATCATTTCCCCCCTCCCTGTGGTGGCAGTGGCCACCACCGCCACACCACCACCGCAAGGAGGGGGCAATGATAACTTCCTCAATGGCCCAGGTCTCACTTCTTTCTGCCTTCGCCTCCCCCTGCCGCCGCACTCTCAAAGACTAAGCAGTGGCTTCCGCTTGGCTTTTGGGGCACCCCTGGAGCCGCTGGCGCCTGAGGAGGAAAATGGCCAGCACTTATGTCATGGCGGTGGAGAAAGGGGTGGTAGTGGGAAGGACGGTGGCTCTCCTTCTCAGGGCTTGGCTTTCCTGGAGCAGCGCCATTGATAGGGAAGAAAAAAGTGGGGGAGAGACACACAAGGCCAGGCTGAGGGAAGGGAAGGCGAACCGTGGCTGGCTGCCTGGGGACTTCAGCCCCACCTCAGGATGGGGAGACTGCTGTGACTAAGCAAAGACCAGGCATGGGCCGAGAAGAGAAGGAGGGAGGCCGCTTGGCTGGCCAACTCCCACCCTCACCCCCCTTGGGTGTTTGGATCCCGGGGGTCGGTGTCTCAGGGAGGGAGGTGGGTGTCTCGCCATGAGGGACGCTTCTCCATCCCCCCCCCCCACAGCCCCTGATCACCGCACACTGACGCACCCATGAGAAGGACAAGGCCATGCCCTCGGTGTGGGCATAGGGGGCGACAGGTCACGACTCTCCCCAAAGAAGGAGGCCTTGTCGAAGTCAGCCCTTTGTGGAGCTGGACGTTCAGAAGACGCAGTGGGGCGGGATGGTGGGGCTGGGTTCCCCTTGGTCTCTTCATGGGGAGATCGCTATGCGATCTGCCAGAGGCTGGGGATGGGAGCCCACTCCCCCAAAAAGTACCTTTTCAGATTCCCGCCCACCATCCAATACACAACTGCACTGTGAGGAAAGGGGTGGCTCGCCTGAGTCAACGGCCACCAATCAGAGCTTGTAGGCTGTGTGGCACTCCCGGTCCAGAGGGCCCCTCGATGCACAGGAAGGAGACGCCACCGTCGCCGACCAAGGGTCGCAGCGAGAAGGCGTCCTTGCTGCCCTGGAGGCTCAGCACCACACCACCGGCCTTTCCCCCCATCCCCTCCTCATCTGGGTCCAAGATGGACACACGGGCCACGTGGTGGCGGCAGCGCTCCATTGCCCCCTATTGCCACCTTCTGTTCCTTTGTCCCCCGCATCGCCCCTTTTGGTTCCCTCACCCCTCCCCTGAAAAACAAAATCACGTCCCGGGGGGTGATATCACCCAGGTTAAGTACCACTGAACTAGAGGGTTGTATTGTGCTCACTACTCCACTGGATGTTCACTGCAAATGCAGGCAAATGGATCACCACCCAAGGAAATTTCTATCAAACTCCTTGCTTTCCCCAGTTTTCTGAGATAAGAGGAACACTGAACTGTTACCCAAGACAACAAAGTGTATAACAACAATAATGATGTTTTTATCGTACACTTGATAATTAAGCATTTATTATCCTGGGAATCTGGCAGTAATTTTTGACGATTAAGGGCTGCTCCCCCCCCCTCGACACACACATTCATCCTGAGGCTCCCAAAGGCTCCCCTAGGGCAAAAGACTGGGAGCGCCTCAGAACCTGAAAGGGGAGAGAACATTAATTTAATTTAAATTAATGTTACAAGAGTTGAATGATGACATCATTAGCTTCCTCCAGCTTACGTAAATTTACAGAAGATGGTTTTGCCCATTGCAAGACAAAGGCCTGAAATCGATTGGGTTACCTGAGCCTAAGCAGTAAGTCGTGATTCTAGCTCACATTTCATACATTTCATCACCTCAGGACACCAGCAGTAATCCAGTTTTCTATTTTGTTTTCATTTAAGACAAAAGGTATTGCTAAACATTTTAAATATATCAGATTGCTTGAAAAGATCCCTTTGTTTTATTTAAACAGAAAACTATTTGGGACCTTTTATAGGAATCCAAGTTCCTATCAGAATGAAATAAGAGATCTGTGGATATTTGGGAAGTGGAATGCAAATCCTGTCCATTCCAAATAGTCTAATTCTTGTGTTCTGTTTTTTAAAAAACTAAAGAATGTCAACAATGTTTTTGTGCATAGACACGGATGGAAAGACACACACATGCACTTGGTGCTGAAAGCCATGCCAATTTAAGGAACAGTAAATTATCAAGTTAGAAGTAAAGCATATGATTCAAAATAATGAGAATAGGACCACACTCTGTTGTACCTCGGCTGCTCTATATGGTTACATGCCCGTGCCATTTTTCATTTTGTATTTCCACCACTGGAGGTTTTGACTGCTATTTTGTTGTTTTTATTCATATTTATTGTTTTAGTTGATTGTAAAGTGCCCAGAATAGTGCTTTCACACTAATGGGGTGGTATACAAATTTAATAAATAAATATGGGGTGGTGTACAAATAAATAAATAAATAAATAAATAAATAAATAAATAAATAAATAAATAAATAAATAAATAAATAAATAAATAAATAAATGTTGCATCCTTTTTATTTCATCCCCACTGTCATCTACATCCTACAATCAACATAGAGGGAATTTTTCATTTAAATACAACTGTTTCTCCACATAAATCATGAGATAATGATTCACAAAAAAACAGATGCATTATTTGCAAGCAAACACAATCACAACCCATAAACTGAAAGACTCAATTAGTGGTAGACATTTTTTTAGAGGAGAAGATGGGGGAAATGCCAAGAGGATGTCAAATAATGACCAAACCACTGACATCTTGCAACAGATGAAGGGGACAGGCCTAGTTCTCACCCCTGTGACTGGGGTGATAAACTGCAAGCAGAACCACTACAGTCTGCAAGTATGGGTTCCAGAAAGCACTCCCCTTCTATTTTTGTTCACACACAGTGGGCTTTATTCGCAGAGAAGCCCTCAGAACTGAAGGTGGTTGTGGTGGGCAGCCCCACTCAATGTCAGAAAGAAGCTGATTGGTCAGGGTTGAGCCAATCGCAACTCACCAGGTAGATTCAATGGACCATTACAGTTCACACAAAAACATACATTATTGTTTCTTTTACAATGGAATCAGTTTGGTTCTTATGTTTTGGGCTTAAGGATAGCCCAGCAAAGGGGCTAGAGAGCTGGAAAAGTGATTAGACAGGTAGGCTGGTCACAGTGGTATACAGAGACAGTGGCATCTCACTATAATCTCCAGACACAGTTCACAGGTTGTGTGGGCCTGGCCCCTACAGTAATTCAATGAATACCACCACTGTTTCTTGCCAAATACCTGGTCTTAGTTGTGCCTCAAAATTGCAGGGTTTTGCTGCTTTTGTTGTTGTGCTTTAAAAAGACACAACATGTATATGACCAGCAACAACTGCATTACAAAAGTAGTGAGAGTAACAATCGCACCACTCAGCTATCTTCATCTGTTTTAAAAACTATGGAATAATTTTCACTGAGGCGGACCAACCTGCCTCTTAACTGTACCACTTCCAGTCTTACAAAACCAACAGCTCCTCTACACAAAAGAATCCTGTCAACATAAAAGACTGGATGAGTCAATAATAATACCTTGTAACATAGTCCGTATCAGAGAAGCAGAGTACCTATAAGACTCCCAAAACAATGCTGTTTTTTGAAAAGGCATAATCATGTACAGTATAAGGGCATGTTTATGATTTGTGAAACTGTTTTCCTCCTACACTGCACTCTTTCCCGCCTGTTCTTCAAGTCGGTGGATTAAAAGGTACAAGGAACTGTATAAAGTATCACTGTCATAAGCTTTGGATTCCACTTCGAATACACCTTCCCTAAAGGTTAGCTACTACTGACCTAGCTTCCTGATACTCAATATCATTTCTAGGGTGCCCAGCTTCTTATACTGACATACTCTCACCTATAATTGGCAGATCCTAAAAGCTCAACAGCAAAAGGAACTTATGTGCTTTCTTAGCAGCCAACAAAACATGTACAACACATTACTGCTGATGTCTAGATAACGGCTAAACTCCATAAACAGCCTCTGGCTTTCCAGAAATTCTAAACGAATGTCCACTGCAGTAATTATAAACAACTGAGACAAACTCTGGGGTAAGGTTAAGGTAAAGGTTCCCCTTGACAATTTTTGTCCAGTTGTGCTCGACTCTAGGGGGTGGTGCTCATCCCCGTTTCCAAGCCATACAGACAGCGTTTTGTCCGAAGACAATGTTCCGTGGTCACATGGCCAGTGCGATTTAGACACGGAATGCTGTTACCTTCCCACCGAGGTGGTCCCTATTAATCTACTCGCATTTGCATGCTTTCGAACCGCTAGGTTGGCGGGAGCTGGGACAAAGTGACGGGAGCTCACTCCGTCTCGTGGATTCGATCTTACGACTGCTGGTCTTCTGACCCTGCAGCACAGGCTTCTGCGGTTTAGCCTACAGCGCCACCACGTCCCTTAAACTCTGGGGTAAAGCACAGCAAAATTCATCTACAGGGAGAATTGAACGTTTAATGCCTCATATAAATATAATAAAATGTATAGTGTTGATATTCATTTTCAGTGTGATCAAGGAGGAAAAAAAGGAAAACATCCTTGAGTTACAGACATTGCAGTAATCCATACTCCAGCATTTTCTAATTACCATGCCAATTTCTCTCTGCATATATATTTTTAATCCATTATCCTGTAACAACATTTCACTCTCACTAGTTCCTTTTTAAGTTTAACCACTTTGCCTGCAATATCTTGTCTTTTTCATGCTTCAGCCTCAAGGCATACACATACCAAAGGAATGTTACTTCCATACTCCACATCTCCGTGTGTGGTTTCTTTCTGGAAAGAAACATTCACCTGAGAAAGAAAATGCCTCCACAAATACTTTATCCCAATTTCAGATGAAGCATGCTTCCATCAAGATACAGTCTTAACTGTTTAGCTACATGAAATCACCATACCAAAGTAATGGGCTGAATGCTTTGTGAACTATTATCTTCAAACTGATTTCAAAAAGTCTTCTTCACTTTGTTTGGAAATGGCTTTGACCTTTTTTTTCCCCAAGAAACCTGTACTTGTTTCATTATGAACAAACTTGAATCATCGTTTGGGCTGTTTTGGCAAGTAAGTACAGACGCTTGGGGGTTAGGTCATATCTAGGTCATATTACAGCAAATTAAAAATCAAGATTACTCCAAAACATACTCTTGAATAAGAAGGACCAAACTTTCTTTCCCTCTGCAAAAACAAAACATGTTATTCCTGGAAACAAGATCGAAAGTGACAGTACAGATGGCACATTTTTATTATTGAGATATTCCAAAGCTTGGTTTTTACGTGTATCTGCCGTGATTATGGCACCCTTTGATATGATTTTTAGGAATATCGTTTTTTTTGTAGAAGACTTATAGAATAATGGAGTTGGGAGGGGCCTATAAGGACACTGAGTCCAAATCCCTGCTCCATGCAGGGATACAAATCAAAGTAAATCTGACAAATTGTTGTTTAATTTTCTCTTGAATGCCTCCATTGTTGGAGCACTCACTGCCTCCTGAGAAAATGGGTTCCGTTGTCATACTGATCAAAAAGTTAGAACATTTTTCCTGATATTCAACCAAAATCTGGCTTGCTGTAACTTGAGCCCATTATTACTTGTCCTGCACTCTGGGATGATTGTTAACAGATCCTTCCCCTCCTCTGTATGACAGCCTTTCAAGTACAGCATTTGAAAGTGCTATCATATCTCCCCTCAGTCTCCTTTCCTTAAGGCTAACTATGCCCAGTTCTTTCAGTCCTTCCTCTGAACTTGTTCCAGTTTACCTGCATCCTTTTTAAAGTGTGGTGTCCAGAGCAGTACTCAAGATGAGGCCTAACTAATGCTGAATAGAAAGGAACTAGTACTTCACAGGATTTGGAGACTATACTTATGTTAATTCAGCCTAAAATAGCATTCCCCCTTTTTTTGTAGCCAGTTGGCTCATACTCAGCTTGTTTCTATCTTCCAAAGGATTAGCTATTCCATCCAAAGCTTTAGTGACTTCTGTTCACCTATGTATAGTTAGACCTCCCACAGGAACTACAGGAGATAGATCTGAATTTTGTGCTATGGTTCCATCACCTCAAAGCATACTATTCAGGATACTGAAAGAATAACAGCCCCCCCACCCCAAAAAGGATGAAATTTCATTAGGCAGATAGATTTTCTTTTCTGTCAGAACATAAGAAATTAAGCTAAGCTGAACATGGAATACTGTGAGTTACAATTTAAAATACACATTTAGAAATCCTGGGGGACCAGAGTTGTCGTATGAAATTGGTCCTGAGATACATCTTTTCTTCAGTTAAACTCCCAATATTTATTCTACAGAATCCAACAAGCTACATTCATTTTTCTGGATTATAGTATACATGGTTTTCATAGCTGTAGCAACTAAAATTTATTCCACAGGGTTTGTGAAGTATAAAGGACACTACCTCTGTGCAGTTAGACTGGAAATGAAAATCTTTTCATCTCAATGTAAAAGGTTTGTTGCTTCTGGCATGCTTCAGAGAGGACAGTTAAATTAAGAACTACTGCAGGGTTCAGGAATTATCTCCTACAAACAACCCTTTTCACTTCTTTGCCCTCCAGTCAGTCTTGAAATTTTTCAGAACCAAACAATGAATTTGATAACACACTACTCTCAAGTATTGCTGAGGCAACAGCAATACAAGCAGCAGCCACAACAACCCGCGTGTAAACATTTGTGTTGGCAGAGCTATACAAAAATGTCCTTCTACACCAAGAAAATGTAACTGACCCAGCCCAACACTACTGGATACCCACAGCCTTGCAAATAGTAATTTTTTATTCCTGATGTCATCATTGCTGATATCTTTGGCAAAAATACACTTCTTACAGCTGTACACAAGATGTTTTATCCGCAAAATATGAGGGGGGCACCCTTCCTCTAGGCTCATATACTTTACTTCTCTAAGGAGCTGCTCACACATGAAACAAATGCTTTCTTCTCGTTGATGGCTGCATAAAGGTAAAACACTCATTGTGTTCTATCCCTACAGAGAACAGATTCCAGCACTATTATCTCAAATGATCAGCTCAGTCCTACTCAGGTGCTTTGACTGAAACCTGGCCCAGTGTATCCAGAAGAACATCTCTTAAGTATTCCTATGTGCCACCATAGTCTTCAAGATCAGCCAACAGTGTCTTCCTCAAAATGCCACCAATGTGCCACGCTTAGGTGAGAAGTTGATGAAGACCAATGTTTTTTTGTGATACTCCCACAAATACATCACTCCTCTGGAGATATACTATTGGGAATTTTATTTTCAACCTCAAATGCTGTCTGTGGTTTGTGTGACTGGGAAGGATTTTTCTGGGCTGCGATGATTGTCTATCTATCTAGCACTAGCCAATCATTCCTTCCTGCCTTTGAATTCAAAGACAGTCACACCTCTCTGCTGAGTATTTCTTTCCCTCTCTTTCCTCAACTGAAAACAGTTGTTTGTTTGCTGTTGATCTGTTCAGTTGGTTGCTAAGTATGAGTGCAGAAAATAAAGCAGTATATACAAGTCTATAATTTCAAGCAACTGTAAATAAATAAATGTTTTTAATTCTTTCTGCTACCAGTGTATCAGAGTGAGTTACTGAGACTTTAAGTGCCAGTTAAGAAAGGGGTGGACTCTGGGGAACCTGAAACTATTCTCCTCTATGAGTCTTTGCACCTCTACCATGTAGCAAGAGAATTTTTACCAGAAATTCAAAACTCTTGTAACCCACACCAAAATACTGCATGCATGCAGGCCAGTTTTTCTATCCTGAAATACTAATATTTCCATTTCCATCATACTAGGGTATGCTGGAAATGGAGAACCCAAAAAGGAAAAGCTAATACAGGCTGAGGAGAATGCAACCATCGGTCTTTCTAAAACACTGAAATCTAGTTAAAGCTATAGTCCTGTAGAAGAATTGATGCTTTTGAATTGTGGTGCTGGAGGAGACTCTTGAGAGTCCCCTGGACTGCAAGGAGCACAAACTTATCAATTCGAAGGAAATCAACCCTGAGTGCTCACTGGAAGGATAGATCCTGAAGCTGAGGCTCCAGTACTTTGGCCATCTCATGAGAAGAGAAGACTCCCTGGAAAAGACCCTGATGTTGGGAAAGTGTGAAGGCAAGAGGAGAAGGGGATGACAGAGGATGAGATGGTTGGACAGTGTCATCAAAGCTACCAACATGAATTTGACCCAACTCTGGGAGGCAGTGGAAGACAGGAGGGCCTGGCGTGCTCTGGTCTATGGGGTCATGAAGAGCCGGACACGACTGAACGACTAAACAACAAAGGCCATAACACTCATCTGAAAGACAGCATACACATACTGAGGGTCGGAGTGTAATTAAGCTGGAACAATTTAGATTACCTATGGGGCTGGGTCACTTAGAGAGAACCCCTTGATATATGGTATCCTCCAACAAATAAGAGATACTCAAGTAGCTGAAAGAACTTGTAACATCATAACTGGTAATGACTTGGCAAGACTAAACAACAAATAATCCTGTACACACCAGGGAACAAATCAACTCACTTCTGAGGATGAAACTATAAGGCTGCACTGCCATACATATAAAAATAGTGATCATAGGGGTGAAAGGCCACATAAAGAAAGCCATTGTAATGGGGACAGTGTGATGTGGATTGTACCTGTATAAAAATGCAATACGTTTTTCAAGTAAGACAGACCAGAAAGCAAGTGAAAGCTTACCTCTTGAAAGCACCAAGCGCATTTGGGATGAACCAGCAAGCATTCTTCACAGGAGGTGGCACTGCCACTTGTGCAAATATTAAGACCTTTAAAGAGCAACAGAGAGAAACTGACGGATTAGCATAAGAAGTGCTTGGGTCTTCAACGCTATTTGCATCAGACTAATAAGATACATCAGAACCAATAAGTCATTAATTCCTTTCTTCACTCCTGGGAGACTGATTTGCATTAAAAAAAAGAGTCTGCCTTTATTGCCTTTGAAAAGAGGATTTTGTTTTTATACTTGGTAAGTGGGAGCTCTGTTAACAGTGTGCAGAAGGAATTTATGAAATTGCTTGTTTCTAAAGCAGAGATGCTTTACACTGATAGCTGGGGTTGCTAGTAATCAGGATTTCAATAGACACTCAGATGGTAACACCTGGAATTTGCTACCTTTGGGGGCTATTTTGGAATCAACCTGAATGCCAGGCACCTTGAGACCAGGAGCCTGATCCCAAGCAAATTCCACCATGCGACGCATTCTGGGTGACAGACCACTAAAACCTGCTATCGCGAGGAATTCAGCCCAGGGTGTATATGGGACTGATACATTTATTTTAGCTTTCTGTGTGCTTTGATTAATTTCTCCTCAATAATCTGCTAGATTCCACCCATTTCCACCACCACCACCCAGATTCTTTAAACAGCAGTAAAAGAAGTAGAGAGAGACAGACATACCTCTTCTGAGGGGAGGCTCACAGACTGAGCAGTGATGAGGAGCTCATCCCAAAATTTCTGAGTGGGGTGCCGTGCCCCCGCATCATTCATGAGCTACCTATGTCTCTTCCAATATTAAGATGTTGCTATGAGAAAACAATTTATCTGCTGATTTTCTGCCACTTATGCTGATTAGAAATAGGATATTCATATTCTTCTCCCAGGGTAGACGAATATGAATATCACCATCTTTTGACCCCCCCCGAACTGGCTGTTCCACTTATCACTTGCGGTACGGTGCACCCGACTGTTGTCATTCACGCCAATTGCGGACGTAGCCCAGCTGGGGCTTCCACACTTCCATATGCTGCTGACCACTCAGCAGCCGAGTGAAGGGACTCATCATCCTGCCTCCTTGCTGGAATGGTCAGCAGTGCAGGGAAACGGGGAAGCTACTTCCATGACTGGTGTGGCTCAAATGATGACTGTTGTATATACCAAAAGCGGTAAGTGGACCAACCGGTTCTGAGGGGTGGATCAAAAGAGCCTAGCCACCTGTGGTGGTGATATTCATATTCGTTTTCCCTGGGAATTAATTTTAATCTTAGAACTTCAGAACTGGAAAGGACCCTATGGATCATTCAGCCCATCCCCTGTCAGGGAGGCACAGTGGGGAATCGAACTCCCAACCTTTGGTTCACAACCAAGATACCTAAACCACTGAGGATACTTAATGGGGAAAATTAGGTAACTCACAGTGACAGCAAGGCAGGGCTGGTATCAACTAGAAGGAACACTATCTACCAATACCAGCATTTCTAACTATTAGGCCCTTTGGGGGCTAGGTTTTCCCAACTTCTGGACTGCTAGCATAGCCTCCAAAGATAGGGCTTGACGATGTTTTGGATTTTTCTTACCTTGTTTGTACTGTGATAGAAACACCGGCCACAATTTTATTGGTGTTTGTATAAGATTTGCAAAACTTGATGTTGCTAACTACAGCTAATCTTGGTTGTATTACACACTTGATTGCACACCACCATGTGCCTGAGCATCTAGTTAATTAGCTGCAACACATTATGCAAATCTTGCCAAATGCCAAGAGGATTCCAGCCATTAAAATGTTAGCATATGAGAGTGGTTATGCAGAATCAACTGAATTCGAGCAACCTGCTTGTGTGCATGATCGCAGGTCTACGACAGGTTTGCCTTCAAAGAATCTTGGATGCAAGATCTCTGGAATGCTTTCAGTTATACTAGTTCCATATATGCAGCCTATTCATTTAAATACAAAAACTTTACAGATTCATGATTTTGTCACTCAGTGGCTGAGATCTAATAATCACAACTAGAGATGGGCACAAACTGCTGGTTCAGAGGTTCCTACTGGTTCGTTTACCAGCCACACAGCTGATCTGTGGTTCGGAGCCCCACCCCTTCTGGCAGGCGCCCACTCAGGGGCAGAGCCCTGGCTTCCCTGTCCGACTTCCTCCAGGCAGTGCCTCTGAGTGGGCACCCACCAGAGGGGATGAGATGCTGAACCACAGACCAATTGTGCAGCCGTTGGCTAAACCAGCAGTTCATGCCCATCTCTAGTCACAACTAAAGTAGCCCTACTGAATCAATGGAACTTTATGGGCCTACTCTAGTTGCGACTTACTATTGGATTTCAGTCAGTATAACATTTACCTACTATAAAACAGCCATCGCAGGAAGTGACAAACATTTGAAATTCTCTAGAGAATGAATGGGTCTTTCCAGAAGTGAAAAACAGTAAATTACTTCAATCAAAACTTGACTTTTTAACTACAAAAGACTCTCTTTGTTTATGCTGTGTTATAAAAAGCATGCAATTTATTCCAATAGGCACTATGCATCCACTGCCTTTTTATTTTAAAAAAATGTATTAAAAGAATAATTTCCACAGGATATCCAGGCTAAACGGAACACTTTGTTTATCCTGGTCAATGCCCAAAACAGTTTCAAAATATGCTATACAAGGTCAGCGTGTTTTTGTTTCTTCCAAAGCATAATAATCAGACAAACTGTATACAGGCACAAGGTTCTTCTCTTTTTATCCCATTACTAAGCCAACCTCATAATGAATGAAAAACTCTGAAGGTATATCTTGTACAAAAACTACACCAGCCACTGGTATAGTATCTTGAGATGTTCCTCTGTGTATATCCTAAACAATTTTAGATCTTCTGTGTGTTCTGTGCCTTCAAGTCAGAACTGACTTATAGGCATCCTAAGCAGGCTTTCAAGGTAAGTGAGATACTTAAGGTGTGGTTTTACCAGTTCCACTCACTCCCCCAGTCAGTCTCCATGGATGAGTGGGGATTTGAGCCCTGTTCTCCAGAATCCAAGTTCAGCACTCTATTCACTACACCAGTGGTCTCCAACATTGGGCCTCCAGATGTTCTTGGACTACAACTCCCAGAAGCCTTCACCACCACCTCTGCTGACCAGGATTTCTGGGAGTTGAAGTCCAAGAACATCTGGAGGCCCAAGGTTGAGGACCACTGCACTACACCACACTGGTGGGTAAGAATACAGTCCTTTCCCTTCCATAGGAAGGTCTTCTAAGACCAGGAGAATACCTTCATCTACCACTGGCATCCTGCTTCTAAATTAGATATTCCATACTTGTGCCAAAATAACCATGAGAGGTTATGTTTGCTGTACAGCAAAACACTTGTCACATTGGTGGCACTTCAACCTCCAAAAAGCAATGACAGTGGAAGGAAGTTCCCTCTGAATCCTGTCCTCTGAACTCATAGGGTACCAAGATTACATCTGACTAACCAAGCACTTCTTTAAAAAAAATCTTTCCCTTTCCCTTTAAAACTAAAGGCTCTTCAGATGTTACTGAATTTTAGGCTACTGGCTTATTGATTTTCTCCACATTATTCACATTTACATCTCTGTTAGCTATCTTCCTCAGTTATTCTCCTCTCCAAACAGCAGAGTGCTAAATTAGCTGCTTGATATGCAGCCAGTTTGGCAAATGTAGATAAAATACTGTATAGGATAATTTATGTCCGCCAATTAGACTAAAGTGACTAAAAGCCACTTTCATTTGGGATGTGGACTGTGCTGTCACCACAGTACTTTGATAAGTGAATTGTAGATCAAGCCATAAGACCTCCCTCCCCTCCCCCAGCAGGGCTTGGAAAATTGTCCTAGTATCCCCCACACCAACCAGAGGATCATGGAAAAGGTAGTTTAGAAGTAACATCTCAAAATTCAGTTCTCTAGTGAGCAACACACTGTGCCCCAATTCTTTAAAATTACTCTGAGTGCATAAAGTAAAATGAATAAATGGTCTTTGCTTATAGAGTTACAACCTAAAATGGCAGATATGAAAGGAAAGGAAATAGGAAATGCTTTGATTTGAACTGCACAGCTGTCATGGTATTTGCAGATGAGGCAAAAGCAATCAATATTATTGATTTTGGGGGTGCACAAATATTGGTGCACAATCAATATCTAATTAAATGAACCCTACTGATGACACTTGGATGGATGTTGTACTGGCTAAAGAGAAAATGACCTACAGCTAGATTTGTAAAGCTATGGTGGTATTTTTCCACACTGAGGTGGCAACTCAATGACAATTTACCCAGATAACAGTCCCACTGAGGTCAACAAAAGCATTACTTCTCATTGCAGGCAACCAAAGTTGTAAAGCATGCCAGCTAAACAGACTGATTTTATATAGGTATTGATATCCCACCATAGTAACCTCCCAGTCAAATCAAGTTTACATACACTTGCAATGAGTACTGACATTTTAAATAGTGTAGCTTGAGTGTTGGTTACATACATCACTCCAGCTTAAGCAGTGAGAAGTCAGAAACAAACAGCAAAGCAAAGCAAACAGTGGTGGTGATAACAGACTCACTGTCCTGCCTTAGGGGGAGCAGCATCACATTAAATAGCCTGCAGAAACAATAAATTTTAAAAGGCGGATATCAATGTTACTGAAGTTGACTGTAATTTCCAGCTTTCCTATCTGCAAAGAACTTTGAAGCAGAGCTCCATCAGTAAACTGAATAAAGCTTGATATGACCCTAACCCTCCTATCAGTCTGAGCTTCAGATCACTTGATGCCATACCTCTGTATAGCTGGGAGACCATCTCCTTCAATATAAATAGCTGTTGCATCTTACCAAACCTGTTGTTTTTGAAGAATGTATATTGACACATAACATGAGATCATAATTATACATGGAGTACGGAAATGGAGTTAAGACTCCCATACATACCAACAATATCTGGTGATCCCCAAGGATGTGCTTATATATTTAAGGAGCATTCTCCCAAAAAATGAATGGAACTCACAGGCTTCTGTACACAGAAAGCCATATGTATGTACAGAGTACTATCAAGCACCATGACAACACTATCCAAAATGGGAACAAAAAGAGAAGGAATGCACAGTGCACTGTATTGTAGAGCATCCCACAGCAGCTACAGAAAAAAGCAAAAACACATAAGGAATGGCTACTGAATGCCACAATCAGCTGTAGACCACTCAAAGCAACATAGCCATACATCCAGGACAATGTCTTCTACAAGATAGTTTCCCTCTGACCCAAAACTTCTCTGTGCACGCTGAAGTACGCTAAAGCTGATTGTGGAATGAAGATTCCTAGTTCCTCACTATTTAAATATGTATTTTTGGCTTGTCCTGACATGCAGTACTATACTTGACAGTCCCTCTTTGTATACAGAAAGTGTTCAATCCAGCAAGACTAAATTCAGAGTGACTAAAAGCTGATTGTTGGGAGGGGGGGTGTACAGCACCAGTTCTTTATTTGTATATGTAGCCTCATCACACATTAATGAGAGGGTTTTAATAGTGCAGAATTATTGTTTACTTTGAAAGAACTATCCTGTATCATCTATCATCTCTGACCACAGAGATGATAGGTGATACGGGATAGTTCTGAGCTAAAACTGGAACACAAGAGCATCTACAGTCTAAGGTTTACTGATCATGCTCTGTTTCAAAAATGTACAGTATATGGATAAGGATCAGGGAACTAATAACTACCGGTAAGTTCAGCATCGTCACAGTTCAAAGGATCTGCCTCCCAAAGCTTTGCATTTGATGACAGAAGGAATTCAGGAATTTAAGAGGCCCAAAATGCTGCTCAGCTTGAATGCAACATTAAATTGGCCTCCCTATATTCTTCTGTGGCACCGGGGAGAAGCAGTTCATTTCCTGGGGCTGGCCTGCACCCACAATGGCCACAAATCAAAGACAGAGAGAGACCCATCCTTCGATATTCTGCAGCCATGTGCCTGCAAGGAAAGTTTCCCCCTCTTTCAGGAACTTAGGAAGCTGCCTTATATTGACTCAGACTTTTGGCCATCTGTCTCAGTACCGCCAACTCCAACTGGTAGCAGCTCTCCAAAGTTTTAGATAGGATCGCTCCCTATGCCCCTCTCGAGATGCCGGAGGTTGAATCCGAGACTGTCTGAACACAGAGCGGTTGCTTCATACTGAGCTATGACTCACTCCTTCACAGCATCTTTTCCCTCACGCTCCTCCTAACTGGCACTGCTCCTCCAGCTGCTTGGTCATCATTCTTCCTTCCTCTTCTGCTTCCCTACAGTCTTTAATGCCCCGGTAACAGCTGGTTTACTGCCGCCCCAACTCCCATGCTCAGTACTGAGCTTCTACATATGTATTTGACTGTTCGGGGCCACTCTCCCATACAACTAGTTGTTCCTTTCAGACAGAGGCTAGGTTTGCCATGCCTGCCCGGCTTGACCTTCTGCCATGATGAAGGAGGCAGTGATCCTCAACTCCATTCACAGCAGCAGGCAACAGTGTTGTAAGATCTGGCTTTTTTATGCACAAGTTCCTAAATCCAAACACGATGTTGACATTTCCGCTGCCTCTCACAATGTATTTATTATGACTTCTTGCCAAGTTAAGTTATGTCTAAGCACACAGCTTTTTCAAATAGTTTTTTTTTTCAAATTATGATCTTTTAGTCTTTGCTGCCTTCAATCTACATGGCAAGTCCTTGTGTTTACCTCCCCTTTTCCCTTTTTTATATATATAAAAATTTCAACCTGTGAACAGAATATGCCACTTTTTAACTTTTGCATAATACGCAGCTCTTTAGCGCTATTGAAATGGCATTTGCAATAAAAATTGTAACTGCTCTTTTCCTACATTGGAGGTCTGGCAGACAATAATGCCACATCATTGCCTACACTGTAACTATTCCTTAAATTTGAATATCCCATTCATCTGACATTTCCACTGTTACAAAGTGAGCCAGTCTTCACTTCAGAAACACTTCTATTAATTTTTTGAACCAACAACTCATGTTTAAAGCTGTGCAAGGGGAGAGGAGAGGACTCGATTACAGATCATTTATTTTAATGCTGGCATTTGTGGAGGCCAGTTTAAAAGCAGAGAAGGACAATATTAAAAAGCTACAAAGTCAGAAGGTAAAAGCAGAGAAAAATCATTTCTAATCTAGATCCATGTTTAATTGTTTTTAATATATAGTTTTGTGTACTATTTTAACTGGTCGTTATAGTACAATTTTAGTTGTTGTGTGCTTCCTTAGAGAAGGCTAAGATACAAAGGGTTGTTCAGTCAGAACCTTAATCAAACATTAGAAGAACTGGGCATGTCTAGCCTTGAGAAAAGATTGAGGGGAGATATGATAGTACTTTTCAAATATTTGAAAGGTTCACCTACAGAGGAGGGGCAGGGTCTGTTCTCAATCATTCCAGAGTTCAGGACACAGAGCAGTGCACTCAGATTTAGGCTGGATATCAAGGAAAAAAGCGTTAACTGTTAGAGCAGTATGACAATAGAACCAATTACTTCAGGAGGTGATGAGCATCCCAGTGCCGGAGGCGTTCAGGAGAAAATTGAACAACCAACCACCTGACAGATCTGTTTTCATTTATATCCCTACATTGAGCAGGGAGTTAGACTTGATGGTCTCATAGGCCCCTTCCATCTCAATTATTCTATGATTTTACGATTAGCATATTTCAAAACTGTGGAACACCAAAGACTGAGTGCTAAAAATTACAACCCAGTCAGGTGCAACCTGGCGTGCAACAAGTCTGTGGAACTAACTATTTTTGTAAGAGTGCATTTAAAGTATAAAAGGCTGCAGCAGAATTTAAGTGGAATATTATGTCTTGGCCCACATAATGAATGTGTTATTTCATTTTCTTAGCAGAAAACGCTGCTGTAGATTCCCACAAACTTCTTGCTTCAAGCCACAGAAAGAACACAAACACACAAACCACCTATGCAGTGTTAAAGGTTTTTGCCAGAGGCCACTCTGTAGTAAACACACAGAAATAAACCAACAAGTCAAAAGAAGCAAGAACTAAAAGCACTCAGCCATCTTCCTCCTTTTTAAAATCCTTTAAAATAATTTTTTAACAATCATAACGAGAACACAGGAATGCTGAACAAATGCATTTTCTAAAGTGCTGCTATTTTTAAGATGCATTTCAGAAGAACTCCAAGGAGGAGTATCCCACTCCTCCTGCAACGGTGTCCTGGAGTAGGTGGTTCCTCTTCTCACAAAGCAGACAAACTCCGCCTCACAGCAATTGGGGGGGGGGGAAGTAATCATGTCTCCTACTTGCTAACACTTGAAACACTTATACCATACAATTAGGGATCCCACGGCTGGCTATTCATCCAACCACAGAATATAACCATTCACACTGAAATATGCCTTGAAAACATTTCCCAGAAGTGTGTATGTTTATTTGGAAGCAAATCCCACTGGACTTTGAGGAGCTTTTGGAGGGAACACGTACAGACTGGGCCAGTGTGACTGGATTCAGATTAAGTCATATCTCTGAGCCTTAAGCAAACATTGTTGATACATGCCCACAACCATGAGAAACGGCGGCTCCATCTTTCGTAAAGGAGAGCTAAAATTAACAGGATCTAGGGAGGTGCCTCTTAACAGGCAGATAATCTACCATTCAATGCCAATTACAGAGATTCTTTCAACTCAGCTACCACATGCAAGCTAACCAGGTTTACAGGAGCACTCTGGAAAGTCACTCCATGTGCTGGCTCTGCACAAAGATTAGTCCGTCTGCAACTTCGCGGTGCTCTGAAAGAGAGCTCTCTGAAACTTAACAATATAGGAAATCCTAAAATGGAGCATAAACAATAATCAAATGAATGTAGGTTTAGAATGGGGAGGATTTTTCTACTGAATTTTCTCTCATATAGGAAAAATAAAGCTGTTCTGCTGTATATAACCAAGGTATCATGTATCACTATCTTATTAATGATGGGAAGCCTTGAATATAACAACAGTTCACCAAAACTGCTCACAAAGAGGAAAAAGGCAATCAGAAATTAACCTGATACCACCCTACAATTGTTTTTCTGGCCACTTGCAACAGTTCTTTTCATAGGGGTGGGGGGCGAGATTCACAGTACTGACATTTTTCTCACCTTTGGCTATATATATATACACTCTCTCTCTCTCTCTCTCTCTCTCTCTCTCTCTCTCTGTGTGTGTGTGTGTGTGTGTGTGTGTGTGTGTGTGTGTGTGTGTGTGTGTGTGTGTGTGTGTGTGCGTGTGTGCGTGTGTGTGCGTGTGTAGCCAAAGTCAATATATATATAGCCAATATATATAGCCAAAGGTGAGAAAAATGTCAGTACTGTGAATATATATTTTGCATTTATATCCTGCCTGTCTCCTAGTCAGCTCAAGGTGGTTCCATGACTCAAGGTTTTCATAGTATCATATAATATTTTTATTTAATATCATACTATTCAATAATACAATCCATTATTATTTCATTTCTGACTCACAGAACAGCTGCCCTTAAATAACGCCAGCTAAGGCCATAATGTTAGATCTATGAACCTTGGTAAGCTGGATGTGGTCAAACAGGAGATGGCAAGAATAAACATTGACATCCTGGGCATCAGTGAACTAAAATGGATGGGAATGGGCAAATTCAATTCAGATGATTATCATATCTACTCTTGTGGGCAAGAATCCCATAGAAGGAACGGAGTAGCCCTCATACTGTAGTCAACAAAAGAGTGGGAAAAGCTGTACTGGGACACCTTCTAGAACACCTTCTAGAACTGACACCAAAGAAAGATGTTCTTCTCATTATAGGAGATTGGAATGCTAAAGTAAGGAGTCAAGAGATAAAAGGAACCACAGGTAAGTTTGGCCTTGGAGTTCAAAACGAAGCAGGACAAAGGCTAATACAGTAGAGTTCTGTCACGAGAACAAGCTGGTCATCACAAACACCCTTTTCCAACAACACAAGAGGTGAGTCTACACATGGACATCACCAGATGGGCAATACCAAAATCAGATTGATTATGTTCTCTGCAGCCAAAGATGGAGAAGCTCTATACAGTCAGCAAAAACAAGACCTGGAGCTGACTGCGGCTCTGAGCATCAGCTTCTTATAGCAAAACTCAAGTTTAAACTGAAGAAAGTAGGAAAAACCACTGGGCCTACTCAGGTATAATCTAAACCAAATCCCTTATGAATACACAGTGGAAATGAAGAACAGATTTAAGAAACTAGATTTGGTGAACAAAGTGCCTGAAGAACTATGGATGG
The DNA here is from genome assembly GCF_051106095.1 of Pogona vitticeps. Taxonomy (NCBI): domain Eukaryota; kingdom Metazoa; phylum Chordata; class Lepidosauria; order Squamata; family Agamidae; genus Pogona; species Pogona vitticeps. Next base: position 231,042,634 of record NC_135783.1, on the reverse strand, counting down.
AGCCTCATAACATTGTACAGGAAGCAGCAACGAAAACCATCTCAAATAAAAGCAAATGCAAGAAAGCAAAGTGGCTGTCCAACGAGGCCTTAGAAATAGCAGAGAGGAGAAGGGAGACAAAATGCAAGGGAGATAGGGAAAGTTACAGAAACTTGAATTCAGACTTCCAAAGAATAGCAAGGAGAGACAAGAGGGCCTTCTTAAATGAACACTGCAAAGATATAGAGGAAATAATAGAAAAGGAAAAACCAGAGATATGTTCAAAAAAATTGGAGATGTTGAAGGAACATTTCGTGTAAAGATGGACATGATAAAGGACAAAAATGGTAGGGACCTAACAGAAGCAGAAGACACCAAGATGAAGTGCAAGAATACATGGAGGAACTATACCAGAAAGATCTGGATGTCTTGGATAACCCAGATAGTGTGTTGCTGACCTTGAGCCAGACATCCTGGAGAGTGAAGTCAAGTGGGCCTTAGAAAGCACGCCAACAACAAGGCCACTGGAGGTGATGGCATTCCAGTGGAACTATTTAAAATCTTAAAAGATGATGCTGTTAAGGTGCTACACTCAATATGTCAGCAAGTTTGGAAAACTCAACAGTGGCCAGAGGATTGGAAAAGATCAGTCTACATCCCAATCCCAAAGAAGGACAGTGCCAAAGAATGCTCCAACTACTGTACAATTGCACTCATTTCAGACACTAGCAAGGTTATGCTCAAAATCCTCCAAGGTAGGCTTCAGCAGTATGTGGACCGTGAACTCCCAGAAGTACAAGCTGGATTCCGAAGGGGCAGAGGAACTAGAGACCAAATTGCAAACATGCGCTGGATTATGGAGAAAGCCAGAGAGTTCCAGAAAAACATCTACTTCTGCTTCATTGACTATGCAAAAGCGTTTGACTGTGTGGACCACACAAACTATGGCAAGTTCTTAAAGAAATGGGAGTGCCTGACCACCTTATTTGTCTCCTGAGAAACCTATACGTGGGACAGGAAGCAACAGTTAGAACTGGATATGGAACAACTGATTGGTTCAAAACTGGGAAAGGAGTACAACAAGGCTGTATATTGTCTCCCTGCTTATTTAACTTATACTGTATGCAGAATACATCATGCGACAGGCTGTACTGAATGAAACCCAAACTGGAATTAAGATTGCCAGAAGAAATATCAACAATCTCCGATATGCAGATGATATTTTTATTTATTTTATTTATTTTATTTATTTTATGTATCCGGTTGGTATGACCACTCTAGGCGGCTGATACCACTCTGATGGCAGAAAGTGAGGAGGAATTAAAGAACCTCATAATGAGAGTGAAAGAGGAGAGAGCAAAAATGGTCTGAAGCTCAACATAAAAAAAACACACCTAAGATCGTGGCCACTGGTCCCATCACCTCCTGGCAAATAGAAGGGGAAGATATGGAAGTAGTGACAGATTTTACTTTCCTGGGCTCCATGATCACTGCAGATGGGGACAGCGGCCACAAAATTAAAAGACGCCTGCTCTTTGGGAGGAAAGCAATGAGAAACCTAGACAGAATCTTAAAAAGCAGAGACATCACCTTGCCAACAAAGGTCCACATAGTCAAAGCTATGGCTTTTCCATTAGCAATGTATGGAAATGAGAGCTGGACCATAAAGAAGGCTGACCACTGAAGAATTGATGCTTTTGAATCCTGGTGCTGGATGAGACTTTTGAGAGTTCCCTGGACTGCAAAGAGAACAAACATATCCATTTTGAAGGAAATCAACCCTGAGAGCTCATTGGAAGGACAGATCTTGTAGCTGAGGCTACAATACTTTGGCTATCTCATGAGAAGAGAAGACTCCCTGGAAAAGACCCTGATGTTGGGAAAGTGTGAAGGCAAGAGGAGAAGGGGACAACAGAGATGGTGTGACAGTGTCATCAAAGCTACCAACATGATTTGACTAAACTCTGGGAGGCAATGGAAGACAGGAGGGCATGGTGTGCTCTGGTCTATGGGGTCACGAAGAGCCGGACACGACTGGACGACTAAACAACAAAGGCCATAACACTCATCTGAAAGACAGCATACACATACTGAGGGTCGGAGTGTAATTAAGCTGGAACAATTTAGATTATCTACGGGGCTGGGTCACTTAGATCAGTGGTCCTCAACCTTGGGCCTCCAGATGTTCTTGGACTTCAACCCCCCCAAATCCTGGCCAGCAGAGGTGGTGGTGAAGGCTTCTGGGAATTGTAGATAGACTTAGATAGAACCCCTTGATATATGGTATCCTCCAACAAATAAGAGATACTCAAGTAGCTAAAAGAACTTGTAACATTATAGCTGGTAATGACTTGGCAAGATAGATTCTGTTTTATGGATTCATCGATTATATGCTGGCAAGTCCCATTTGAGTTATAATTGCCTAATAGTGCTTTTAAGGTATGTGAAATGTTCAAGGAGTGTTTTATCACTGGCAGCACTACTCCTTGAGTCCATTTCCATGCAGGGGTTTGAACCCAGGTCTCCAAGTGCTGGCCCAATGTTCTGTCCATTATACCACACGGGTCCTCCCACAGACCTCATTTAATTTAATCACTTAAATCTGCTTCCAATTGATAGATACTCAAACCATGAGTACTGCTTTTTGGGAAACCATTCAAGAATACAGTTATGGGTGGGAATCACAAGAACAGCCAGCTGGCTGATGGCATGAGAACGTTTGTACTTATAGGTTACCGGAGTAGCAAATAATATCACTAGCAAAACATCAGATCAAGTTCAGGAAAGGCAACGTGTGACCTACAGACAACAAGGTCTTATTCAAGTGCTTCTTCTTCATCATTTCTGAAGTCTTAAAACAAGGATCAGATGAAGGAGAGCATGAAGACTTAGCTGATAGGAGAGCAGAGGAAGACCGACACCTTGGGAAAGTTGGACACTGTCAAGAGCAAAACATCTGCAGTTGCTGCAAATAAAGAGTAGCTTTGAGTTCTCTTATGGGCAGAAAGGCAGCTTATCAACGAGACTAAGTAAATAATAATAATAAAAAATAAACATGTTTCAAGAAAATACTGTCTCTTTATGTGCATTTTTAAAAATACAGACAACGATCTGATCCATTTCATTGACCACAAGTATGTGAGGAGATATTTACTAGGTTCCTTGTGCACAGATGTTCCAGTGAAAAAGTTGAGGTGTGACGCAATGAGTAAAACAAACCAGAACATTTTTAACATGACATTATTTTCAGTTGGGTAAGATTTTTGCTGTTGTTAAAGTCACAACAACAACGTGATTAATATAAAAGCGAGATGCCACCTCGTTTATCTCTCAGATATATTATTTCAACAGCTGTGGAAGAAACCAGAAAGCCAGTCTGGTATACGGTATAGGAAGAAAAGTGGAATCAGACTTCAGAAAGCCAGGTTATCATCTCTACTGCACCACTTTGGCTCAAATGTATTAAATCTGAGACAACCTTTCTCTCCCAAACACAACTACCTCACAGAGTCATGAAGACAAGGTGAAAAGCATACTCTCTTGAGCTCATTGTTCACTCCTTTGAGCTCTTTGGATGCATAGCAGAATATTATTTATTATTAGGGGGAGGATTTCTATGACATTTCACACTTTCTCTGCAATCTATATTTGAACCCGCAAGCAAGTTTAAACATGCTTATGAGTAATCTGGCCTTTCTCACCAGATTACTCATAAACATGTCCTAAACCACTTATAAATTGCAGAAAGGCTGCAGAAAAAAATATGACATATCACAGAAATCCTCTCCCTATTTATTATTATTTATTAATATACCCCACTCCTTTCCTCCAGTGAACTCAAGACTCTACTTCTTCCTACGTCATCCTCACAACAACTTTGTGAGGAAGGGCAAGTGAACTGATTGACTGGCACCAACATCACCCAGTCAGTTGCATAGCTAAGTGGGGATTAGAACCCGCATCTCCTGAATCACCACCTGGTACTCTGACCATTATACTACATTGACTCAAAATATAACTAATATAAATAAATACATACAGATAATAGAATGAATGGAACCTGTTGAAGACCAAGTGTTTGCCAGCAGGTGGTCAAGGTCTTCCAAGAAAGAAAGGGAGGATAGCAACTGACCGATTTAGCTGGTGGGAGTTCAACATTAAGCACATACCTTATTGCTAAAGTGCAGGAGGAACGGTATAAAAAGATCCCATGGGCAGAGCGCCTGTGCCCATATGGAATGGAGCAGACAGAAACAACTGAACATGTCCTGTTGCGGTGCACATTTTACAAGGATGTACGTGAAGAACTTGCCTCCCCTCTGATTGGCCGATTTCCCGGATGTACAGAGCAACAATGTATGCACGTGCTGCTATCTGACTCCAATCCCATTCTTACTCATAGGGTTGCCAGATTTCTCACTGCTGCAATGGACATTAGAAAAAGGACCCTAAAAGTGGGTGAGCCTCTGTATTTAGAGCATGGTTTGCTAGAAATTCTGGAATTGCTTTAGGAGAGATGTTTTGATGCTGCTGTTGTTCACCTCAGAACCGAGTATTTGCATTTGATCCCAATATTTTTGCATACCTCTGTATATTTATATATTTCAATGTTTTATTTGTGGCTGGTTTTTGACCGTAATAAAGTTTTATCTATCTATCTGTACATTATTGCTAAACAATTGTCAAGGAAGTTCCAGTCCCATCCTACAAGCAGATTAGTATCCCCTATCCATGAACAGCAGTCATTCAGGGTACTTAGAAGGGGACCCACCCAAAGCATCAAGGTCCATTCACTGTTGCAAGGACCCAGCATGTCATAATCAAGAGTCCTCTTGCCTTTGCCTCTAAGAATGAAATATACGCTGGGCTCTTCCTATTCAACAGCCCTAATCTACCAAACATACTTGTCCATTTAGCTAATACCTTGAAAAATAATAAAATTATTAACTGCTATTTCCACATCCCAAACCAGTGGCTGAGTTACGCATAAGCAGATATTTATCCTGCATTTCTAAACTTACAAGTTACGCGTAACAGATATTTATCCTGCATTTCTACATTCTCTACTGAGATCAATAAAACAGTAAGTCAAACCACAATTACATGGCCCAGGTGTCAAAATGCATATTTTGCCTATTTCTAAGACAGCAGCGTGGGTAATTTAAAATACAGGCTGCACAGTCAGTAGAAAACCATGGACTCTTTGCCACATGAATGTGTTTTTCCCCTTCCACATAATGACTTCTCTGCGGATATTTTCCTCCCGATTGGGGTCACAGAAATTTGGTAACAATCCAGTTAAAACATTATCTGGCAATCCATTTAGATTCTGCCACAACAATAAATCAGACTCTAAATATATCCTTTGAATCAACGGCCACCCTCAGATCATATGCCCTTCCAAAATAAAACAAAATAATAGACCTATCTCTAGCATGACAATCAGAAATATGGTGAAATCTTAGTTTGTAGAGTCTTAACAGGGACACCAGGCCAGGCCAGGCAGGGTGGTACCATGGCACCACTGCCTTGGCCTGGAATCTCCAGCCTAACATACATTGAACGATTCATTGAGGATATTGTAGGAGACAGTCAAAAGGCACGTGACATGGATCTAAAGTATTTTGCTTTTTTGCTTTTTATCCCATACAAGATCATCGAAGCAGGAGCAGTCTACCTGAGCAGCAAGAATTTGAAACCTCAGTACCAACTGTATTAATACCATTTGACATGAAAAGCTCATAGCCATTTCTCACTTGCTCCAACAGCAGGACGATGGGGAGGTGATGCACATAAGTGTTCTGTTTACTGAAAAAAAAACAATTAAACACAGAAAACATCTATATGTGGGAAGCCACTTCAGAGACCAGCATGGCCACACTTCTTGTTATATGCCTTGCATATGCCACCAAGCTGCTTCCACCTTAAGGTGACACTAATAAGGTTTCTACGGTTTTATTTATTGTTGCCCCCCCCACACACACAGACTCCCCATGATTGATTGGGAATTTGAACCCAGGTCTCCTGAGTCCTAGTCTGATGCTCTATCCATTAGACCACACTGTTTTTCCTGGCTGAACTTACTCTTCAACCATTCTCATATTGCAACTTCAGCCTGTGGACCTTTGATAATTTCCAAGCCACATCCTTATCTACATTTTAATAACACACCTACATTTTCCAGGGCCTGGAAAGCAACTGCATCTGCATGTGTCTATGAACCCAACTTGACTCCTTTATAAAAGGCCTCCTTACAAGACAGCCAATTTTAACACTATAAACACCTCCGCAGTATATGCTTTTCCTTGGCTCGGAAAGAGAAACCCACCACAGAGGCCTCTCTGGTGCTGCAGGATAAACACGGTCCATCTTGGGAGGCCTGCTCCTCTGAAGTGTCATTTTTAAGTGGTCTTTCTATCTAGGCACAGATTTTATGGAAACCAAGTTTATGTGATAAGTGTTTGTGCATATGAATTAGTAAAATATGTTACTTTTCTTTTGCAATGGAGAAAGTCTACGCAAACTGCATAATCAATTCACTTTTTTAAAAAAATTGGCACCTCTATTCCAGCAGCTCTTGGCTTCCCTTTCTGGGATGCTTTTACTGGGATGCTCAAAACATTTGACCGACTGAGTCTCTTTGGCCACTCGCTCACTTCCAATCACAAGCATCTCCAAAACAAGAAACAAGTTTTCCTTAAATTCTTAGTGTTTCCAAATACGCCAGCACAGGATGGTTTGCACCCCAGCCTTAATTCAAATCAATGCCTGCACTTTTGATACCTTGCATTGATCTCCACTTTCCAAGGCTCCAGGAGTTTTAATCAGCTGCAATTATTTTAACTATTACGTGTAGGATAAATTATCCACCTATGTACTGATTTGCACGTCTGCTGCTGCAATGTTTATCTCCTCACACTGAACTTTTTATGCTTTAAGAGTTTGTTTTGTTGCTGCCGCTCTTGTTATGTGCCATTAAGTCACTTCGGATTTATGGCGACCTTAATTGTTTTTTTTAAGTATGCAAGATGTTGAAGGAGTGGTACGCCTTTGCCCGCTCCCCCCCCCCCAGTTCCCGCGCTCCAACAAGGATTTGAACTCGCGCCTCCTGAGTTCAAGACTCTCTCTCGCTGTTTATTCTACATTCCTCTCCACTACCAGACTCTGAGACTGGGGCACACCTCAAGGGTCTTTGGCTCAGTCAGCCCTTGCTGGCACTCCCAGGGAACTTCTCCCTAATCCACGGAATAACTCAGATCGCCTGCCCTTGGAGTTTGGCGACTTTCGCGCAGCGGGAGTGGGTGAGGGGAGAAATCGGCCCCGAAACTTCACGCCCGGCTCCCCCGCCCGCCCGCCCCCTGAGGGGTTTACTTCGCCACCCGTCGTCGTCGTCCCCCCCCCCCCCGAAATGAAATCGGATGGTGAAGGAAGCTACTAACCTCGCACACCGTGGAAGAAAGAGGAGAGGACGCAGAGGTAGGCAGCGGCGGGGTAAGGCAGGAGCCCCCTCCCCGGGGACATGACGACGGCAGCGGCGGGTGCGGGGAGCGGGGTGGGAATTAAAACTCTGTGTGTGTGTGCGTGTGTGTGTGTGAGCCCAAGCCCTTTTTATGCCGCCGCTCCGGGGCCGACGGGGGCAGAACGGCCGGTGTTCTTGAGGGTCTGTGGGGGGGGCGCGCTTGGCTTCAGCAAAGGCCCCCGCGGGAGACCCCGCTCAGCTTGGCCGCGGCGGGATCAGGCGCGAAGGCGGCGGGCGTTCTTGCTCCGGCCAGCGGGCTCCGAGGAGGAATCCAGGCACGGAGGCGAAGAAGAGGCGGCCGGGCGGGCGGGCGGGCAAGATTGCTTCCTTACGCCGCCGGCGCCCCGGCCATGGCAGCCGTCCCTGTCCGGAACGAGCCTGGCGGCTGCCCTGCGACTCTCTGGGGATCCGGAAAGTTTCGTGCCTGTTGGAGCGCCTCCTCCTCCTCCTCAGACGCCGAGCTCCCCAAGGCCCTGGCTCGGGAGGAATGCCTTCGCCATCGCTCCCGGCTCGGAGCCGTCTTTCCGGGCTGGGAGTTCGGGGTGTGTGTGTGTGAGAGAGAGAGAGCGAGCGAGCGAGAGAGCGAGTGTGTGTGCGTGTGCGTGCGCCCTCCCTCCCTCCCTCTCCCGCCCCACTCTCCTTCCCTCCCTTTCGCTCTCTTCCAAGACTCAGCAACTTTCTTCCTCCACAAAATCGGAACGGCAAATCTCCGCCCGGGCTGCCCAATAGGCGTCCACGGAAATCCTTTAACTCTTTCTAGGCCAGGCGGGGGGAGGGTGTCCTAGCCAACATTTCAGCAACCTTGGGTGCAGGGATCTGGGAGGTGGCAGGTCGAATGGGACGCTCCGGGAGCGATTTGGGAAGCAGCTACCGGATCATTGAGTCGGAAAGCGTTTCCCGAAGAGAGGAGTGTGTGTTTCACGCAGTTGTCAGATTCTCAAGCGCAAGGAAACGCGTTCTTCTGCTCCCGTTGTGGCACCTTTAGGATGATCACATATATTTCAGCGTGTGACTTTTATTTTTTATTTTTTGGGATGTCCAATCCACTTGTTCAAGACGCGCTGCTGCATGTCGAAAAGCAGATCGCAACCCCCAAAGGTCTGTCTACACTGAAAGATATGTGTTAATCTTAATGGAGCCAGAATACGTCTGGTTTTCGTTTTGTTTTGTTTGCGCTGAACATCACGTGGCTTTTCAAAGAGCACACCATGATCTGGTCTGTTTCAACACGAACGTGGCTATCGCTCTGAAAACCTGATTTGATGTTTACCACAAGCAAACATTCAAACAAAAGTACTGTGGCACCTTTGAGACAAACAAATTTGTTTCGTCGTGGACTTTCACGGAATCAATAGTCCACTCCCTCATGGTGTCTATGTGGTGTCCCCAAATAAAATGAGAGAAGCTGGAGAGACTCGAGAGAGGTCCCAGCAGATGATGTGTTGGTTTTACTGTTAGCCTGGAGTAATCCCTAGGAGACAAGAAAAGGCAGAAAGCTTTGCCTCTACACGTTTGGAAATATAAAATCATGCTAGCGTTTACAGGCATGCTTTAACTGTCGGCAATCCTTATATTGTATCTGCATTTGCCAGTTCCTCTCTTGTCCACTATTTTACAGGACAGACCATCTCACCGACCCATAAGCAGAAACGGATGTGCTTTACTTCAAAAATAGCTCAGCTCTCCTTGGGCATAACACTTCCAGACTGTCCCTGAGCTGGCTGTGAGCGTACCAACACACACTGGATGAACGATCTCATTCTCACATGATGCAGAGTTAGAAAGTTATTGTCGACATGTCATCAGGGAGAACTTGTCATAATCTGAGAAGCACTGATGGAGGGGGGGGGAAGCATTGTGATGAATCAAAAAAATATTGCCCTTCTGAAATAGAAATAAAATTGATACCTAATGTTGAGTATGGGGATGTAACCTGTGATCAGCAGATATTTTTGGCCCATGTTGGAAACATACTCATTACTTTGCTTACAGTGTAGCCTCTGTTGTAAGCAAATTCATGCACTGTCAGCTCTTGTGCTTTCTAGATGATTACATAAGCAACATGCTTATGTGAAAGAGGAAGTGAAAGAGTTATTTTTATATGTGATACAATCCATTAGTTAATTTATTGTTGCAAAGGCATATTATTGTCAGACAAAGACCAGCCATTGATTCGTGAGTGGTCACTATAGTTGTTTTGTATATATTTAAACTTCCATATAAATGTCACTGTATTCTTTCCCATTTCATTTTACTTTAATTTTACCTCTCTCTGTACTCTTTGTATATGTTTTTCTGTGGGTGCACTCCTCAGTTCAACAGTTTATCCATAGGACAAAGTGGACTGTAGCCCATGGAAATTTATGCAATTAAATATTTATTGATCTTAAATGTGCCACATTTGCTGTTAGTATGTCATTTGCTGTTAGTATTTTTATAAAAATATTTGTCTTATATATACTATTAGTCCATCTGTCTGTATTAAACTGGGACCATCACTGAAGTAGATTATTATTTGAACTTATTTTAATGCCAGTATTGTCATCTGCCACTGTGAATTGTGTTATGGGCAGGCCTATTTTCCATAATAAAATTGCATGTCCATTTTGAGTGGACTGTGTGAATTTATGCTTACCATTTTCTGCAGGCTAAATATAAAACTGAGTGTCTTTCACAATTACTGCTTTTTTAATGTTGAGAAATTTAATCATTTTGTATAATACTTTAAATAATTTATTTGGAAAAAAAGATTATTAATAGCATAAATAAAAACAAATAAATGCAAATGTGTATGTTCCACTCATAACAGATAACATGTGTGCATTTTGGCCTATAGGTACAACTCTCTGCAAGTTTACTGGGAAGTAATTTTTTCCAGTGAGATTAATTCCCTGGTGGACTGCAGTTACAGAGTAACTCATTGCATTGATTAACCATACATTTGCTGATAACTGCATAATCCTAAAGCCATTTGCTGATCAACAAAAAACCTAACAAAAGCTATATACATCAGGTACAGAAAGTATGCCTCCATTCCTTTCATAACAATCATTCTAAAATCAGATGTTTTCTTTTTCTTGTTTCTCCAATATCTTATTTAGATATAGCACCTAAATTTGTTTCTATTTCTCATTTGAAACAACATACTATCACATAAGCTGAGGGCCTCCTAAATTTTAAATGTTAACTTCTAATTACTCCTGTCTCATCGTTCCCCATTTTTTCCTCATCTTTGTGCTACAAATGTTTATATTGGGCAACATTTTAGACAGAAATTATTGTGGAAAACTTATGTTAAATCTACATGCCCAATCTCCCCACATTTTAGTCAAATTAGGTATTCCTTGCCTTCTGTAGATGGTAACCATTAATTAATTAATTTTATTTTTTTAATATGCTACTTTTTTTCCAGAACTAAAAGCCCAGGTGGCTTATAATATAGTTAAAAGCACTAGATTTAAAATACATTAGGTCATAAATATTGAAATAGAATTAAACTCAATATACTACTGAAATACAATTAGAATTAAAGTCTCATATTTAAAATACTAACAATAGGATGTGTTTGTACTGCAGGTCAGCCCACAGTTTGTGCCGGAGTTGGCACGGTTCTTTTTTTTAAAATAAATTTTATTCTACTTTATAAACTATAAATACAGAAACCAAAATACAAATCAGTTTTGTTCCCCACTGCCCTAGTACACAGTTCTATTCAATATGTTTCCAGTATGTTTCCCACAACATAGAGCTAATTATGAATAAACCTGGTCTTTTTTCCATGGGCATTCATTCTTTTTTGTTCAGCAAGCAAGAGCTAGTATTTTTTTTTCTAACAATTCTGCTCACATTTTATATGATTTTGTTCATTTGTTTGTTTCTGTCAGGTATAATCACTTATATCAGTCTGAAGGGGCAATGGCAGGTGTTTCCTTAGGTGACACAGATGGTGGGTTATGGCATGACAGTACAATGACAACATCACCCCTCAAGTGAGAGCTTCTTGCCTCTCCTCTGAACAATATTTTTATTGAGCTTTTCCAATATAGCACTATGTCACAAAAGCACTGAGGTTTCACAGGTAGTTGTCTCGATTCAGCACTATCCCATTGGCCAAAAAAATAAATAAATCAGAGCTTGGAAAAGCTACACTTTTCACTACAGCTGCCAACCCCTCTCCAGCCACCATGGTTTATTGCCATGCTTGCTTGAAGTTTCTGGAAGTTATAACCACCAAAAAGTACGTATTTTTCGCTCCATAAGACGCACCTTTCCATAAGATGCACCAATTTTTAAGGAGAAGAAAACAGGAAAATATAATCTGTTTTCTTCGCTCCATAAGACGCACAGACTTTCCACCCCCCTGTTTTGTGGGGAAAAAGTGCGTCTTATGGTGCAAAAAATACGGTAACTTTTTTCTAAACTCTGCAATGTACAACCCAGTCTAGTGCTGAGCTTGTCTTTTCAGCCATGTAAACTAGAAGGTTGCCAGTTTAAATATGAATAATCATATGGACCTGTTGAGAAACCGTCTCTGTAACTCAAAGACAATGTCATGCCAGCTCCAGACCATGTTTATTACAGAGCCCTGTTTGTGAGCTAGTTTTACAAGTTGCTGATCCCTAAGATGAACATCATGATGTAGTTGAAATCTGTACTAAAAACATTGGTATATTTAATCTTTAAATAAAAAATATTTTTGGCTTTAGGCCAGATGGTTGGCCCAAGAGCAGTTTAATCATCCTGCTTGTCAGGAAGAACAAGCCCTAATACTCCCACTCAGTTTGGCTCGCTCAGTTAATGGATCGCTCTCTTCCATCAGGCATACATAAATATTACTCCTGCTCTGTATCAAGGCAGTCAGATGATGTGGCTGCAAAAATAACATGATGAAAGGAAGAGTAGCAATTTAACAATGTGCAAACAGGATTCAAAAAGCCATAGAAATCAATATACAGGGCAAGAAATGGCTGTGGGACATTCCTAATTAGGCTGTGGGACATTCCTAATTAGGCATTCCATTAGGACCTGCAAGCTGATCTTAATGAATAAACATATTCAGTACTATGTGACTTTTGAGCATTCTCATGTATTTTTTGAAGGGGGCAAATGTTTTGAGTGGGCAGATATATACTTCACAAACACATATATAATTTCCTCTCTTCCTTGATAATATAGTGGTGGCAGGTAATCTTGATACAGATTACTGGAGAAGACAGGAAACGAACATGTACAAGGGCAAAGGGGGGTGCAAGACATACGGTATGTAAATATGTGGATTTTGCAAACCAGAAATGACATGCAAAGAGAAGGGATCTGTTTGGAAAAAATTGCTGGTGGTGCCAATTTCATCCTTTCAGGCATATTTCCTGTGAAACAAATGGCACAGGCAAACAAATACCAGTTTGCTGATCTAGAGAGGCATGCACTCATGATAATCACGTGCATGTAATCATGGTAAGCTCAAATGCCTCCTAAGCCAATATAAAATTGGGGAACAATACTGTCAGTGGGTTTGTCTGCATGGGCCACTCTCTCGCTCCATGTATCTGTTTGCAGTTGATCGTTTTGGAAAAGAGCAATAAATAAAAGCTGTTGATGATGACCATTGTTTCCCATTTGCCACCACAATAAGCACACCTTTCTATAGGAATATTTCAGGTTTCAGTTCCCCAGAATGGACACATGCATAAACACACATCACCATTTACCATCTATGAAGTGACACATGTTGATGTATGATTTCATTCAGCCTCCTCTATCCAGAAGCCCTGATTCATGCTTTTTGCTGCCAAGACCTATGCACAGTAAAAGGTTAAGAGTGAGTGGAGGTAGGTCCCTGTTATTGGCTAAAAAGTCACGAAACAATCTCTTACGGATAAAAAATATGATAAGGTGCATACCACACAATTTTAGTTTAATTTCATTAACACCTTTTGCTTGACATAGAAGAAAAGACACATAGATCAGCCGGTTATGCCCTTTGTCGGGAGGCTTAGAGCCTCTATGGCAGCTGGGGAGACTCAGGCTCAAAAGCTCACTCAGCCATGAAGCCTGGCCACATGAACTCTCCAGTTTGGGGTTTTGCAGAGCTCAGTTTGATCATCTGTAGGAAGCCACTCCATGGGTTTATCCAGAGTTTTGGAGCACATTGCCATCTGCATGTTGGTAGATACCGCTCCACTTTTAGTTCACTTCTTCAGCAGGTGAATGTGCTCTGTGGGTGGGTGGCTGTGCAATGGATTGGATTAGGGCCAATGAATTGGAAATCAGTCAAGGCAAGATCAAAGGTGTTGTTACTGCACAGTTCTGCACAGACTGGATGAATGGATGATGAGCCTGATCAACAGGAATTGGACTCTCCTTAAAGGCTTGTAGACACTGAGTAGGCCACTTCTGCCAGTGGCAATTTAAGGACTAAAACATTTTAATAATGTATCTCATAGTTGTAGGTCTTTTGAAATTTGACTACTGTTTTGACAATGTTCTGAAATATTACCTGCTCACAAAAGGTCATTCCAATATGAATCGATAGTTGCTTATGTGGTCAGACCAAACTCATTTATAACTTGCCTGCTGCAGCTGCATCCTGTGATTTTATAGCACTTTTTTTCCCGATTGTTGTGTATATAAAAGCAAAAGTTTGGCAGAGGGCAGGATTGTACAAGGAAGGGCATGCTGGCTATTTTACTACCAAAAGCACATTCAAAACATTTGAAAGTATATCCAGACATTAGCATAATGTGAGATGTAAATGAGAGTTTTTGATCTTTAACACACCCCGATTGACTCACTCTCTCACACCCTTGCATACAAAATCAGGGATTTTATTTGAAAGGGCAGAACTCAGAAGTGCAGGAAGGGAGGTCCCTTTGCCATTTCTGTTCTTGATTCTGTTAATTTTTGTCTTAAAATTCTTTTTTTAAAACTCGGCTTATTCTGATTTCCCCGCCTGAAGTCTTTGTCCTTCCTGTTCAACACTGGATGTCATGGGACAATGACAGAAATCCGAATGGGCCAACATTCCTAAACCCCCATTCCTACCACAAATATTAAATTTGTATCTTTTCCTTCTTGACAGAGTTCCTGGTAGCACCTATAAGGTTTCCAGGTGGTGAGGGCTGCCTAAGACATTTTGCATCTGAGACAAAGAACCAAATAGTGCTGCCTTTCCAGATACAGAGGCCAGCTGCGCTGGCGACTGCAATGGGAATGCATCCTTCACAGCCCCTGAGAGAAGCAAACTAAGGTGGCATTTACTTGTGAAAATACTCCTGCATTTGCATTGGGTTTAGCATGCTTGACAGACCCACCGTGGTGGCGTTGTGGATCAAACTGCAGAAGCCTCTGTGCTGCATAGGGTTGCATGAGTAGGCCAAATGGCATACTTTGACCCCCTAACCAACTCCAAGCAATCCTATTCAGCCTGCACCCCACCCTAAAAGAGCTTGTGTAGACAAACTCTTACAAACCACAATCCATACCTGCACCTGTCATCATCACCATCACCACATTTACCTGAGTAGAGCTATCATCTTACAGTTTGTGCTTGAGTTGAAACCCACTTGCCAATGAGGTTAGCAATCAATACATTAAAAATATGTTCATTTAAAATAATCTTGATGGGCACCAACTATTTTTGGATCCTAACTGGAAGAATTTCTGAAGCAATCTTAGTTGTCACGCCTTAAACGACTTCTTATTTCTGCTAAGGATTTACTTGTGAACTACAGTTTACCAAAGGTTATGCTAGATAAGAGGGATGTGGTGGAGCTGTAGGTTAAACCACAGAAGCTTCTGTGCTGCAGGGTCAGAAGACCAAGCAGTTGTAAGATCGAATCCACGCGACGGAGTGAGCCCCCGTCGCTTGTCGCAGCTCCTGCCAACCTAGCAGTTCGAAAGCATATAAAAATGTGAGTAGATAAATAGGTACCACCAGCTATTTATCTTCGGACAAATGCTGGTTCTATGGCTTGGAAATGGGGATGAGCACCACCCCCCAGAGTCGGACACAACTGGACTAAATGTCAAGGGGAACCTTTACCTTTACCTATGCTAGATAAATCTTGAAGGTGCCACAATAATCTTTATTGTAATCAGATTAAAATGCGGCTAATATTTGAAGCATCTTGGACGGGCTTTTATTAGAATATAGAAAATAAGAATACTTAAACAACAGTAGCATTCGATAAGGCAGTTGTCTGTTTTAATATAAGGCGTATTGTACTTTTGATATTTTTGCAGCTGTATTTAAGTTACAATTAAGAAGCAACACAGCACCATCTTGTGGAAGATGAATTGCAAAGCAGTGTCAACATTTATTGGACAGTACAAACTATGAATCTGTATTATCTACTTTTCAAAATCCATAGCAAACAAAAACTTTTGAAACTACTTCCCACTTAATACCGTATATGTCAATAATTAAATATCAGTCTAAGTAAAGTAGAAGGCTATGAACAGTTACAAAAACCTTTCCAGCGCTACATGTCTTAATGTACTGTAAACATAAAGTAAAACTGCTTCTCATGTAGGTAGACACGAAAAAAGAAGAAAAAATGAGCCACATGGATTTAATCTTTGCTCATACTCTGAGACGGATAGATGGGAAATATATAATTTAAACTCTATCTATTACAAACCTCATGCAAACTACACATCAAAATTCACGATGAAATCATCAGTAATACAGAAACAAAGGGAATACATTATACCAATGGCTTGCTTCTCCAAAGGAATTTTCACAGAGTTAAATGGAAAGACAAAATTCTCTGGATAAATAACCAAGTTTTGGTGCATGGCTGCCACTGAAGCTTTTGCGCATAAGTAACACAACCTTGCTATTCTCCTCCCATAACTTCTACATTACTTCTTATTCTTTGACAAATGTAGTATACAGTATGCCTCTTAGAAGGGTTAATGCAAATTTTATTTAGTGACTCTATGGTGCAACCTAATCAGAAAAATCATACTAGTGGGTTTTTTTTAAATTTTTTTAGCAAATATTGTGTTCTTTACGGCAGGTCCAGAACTAGATTTTGTTGCATTTCAGCTTTATATGGCTGGTGATACACACCTACATCATCAATAAGAAGCTGGGTGAGGCAATCATGTGTATACTTGTCATGTTGTGTAGATTCCAGAGTTATAACCGTGGGAAAAGCATCATCTTTCATGCATAATTCACAAGAAGCGAAGTCAAGAAGTGTCAGTACTCTTGAGTGAGTTACATGGGCTGGAGGTTAGACTAGAGTAGTTGTTGTCAGTAGTTGTTGGGGGGCATGAGAAGCAGTGACATTCAGAGACACCCAATGATTATATAACTGGCCACATGCTCCCTAATTCCTTGTCCAATGAGAAGTTCCAAGGAGTGATATTACCATGTTTTGTTTTGACATTTGACATAAGAACACTGGAGACATATGATATCCCTTCAATGTTTGCAAATATATAGGCAGGATATATATAGCACCATAAACATATTCCTTTTCCTTGAAAGCAGGAGATCTCCCAGAAGATCAGGCACTTTCCCAAGGCTACACTTCCAGTTTTGCTAATGTTCCTTCATTTTAGCAAAAAGAATGTCACATTCTCCAAAGCATGGCGGGTGTTTCATTCAAAAACACAGAGTGATTCCCCTCATACTATATAGCTGTTCCTTAAGGCAGGAATGAGGAACCTTTGATCCTTAAGATGTTTTGGATTCCAACTCCCATACTTATTTACCATTGGCCATGGACTCATGGGAGCTGAGATCCAAAATATTTGGAAGGCCAGCATTTCTCTATCAGTTTTATTGATGAAGTATCAGGAAAACATTCTAACACTGATAGGTGTGGGCTATGTGAGGCATGGCTAGCTAACGGTGTAGTTTTGTAATAAATGAACCACATAATGTTACAAAAGATACATTTATTCTTAAAAATTATTCTGAGATGTCCATGCCACTTTACTTTATGTAACTGTAATGTTAAATGTTTGATACGCTGCTATTGCTGTCACCACATTGATAGATGAGTAATATTAATAACTGACATACTTCTTTATTTGGCTGTGTCAATAAATAGCTAACAGACTTCATTAAAGAAGGGTGTATGAGGAAGACATGTCATTTTTGAATAATAATTCAAATACAAGGCAAATAGAGATTAAAGTACAGGAAAGTTCCCTGAAATAATTTGCTTGGAGAAGCTTCCCTCCTTTCATGTAGGAAAGCTGGGTGCAGATAGTACAGTACAGTGAGTTGGGTGGCACTTAGTAGCAAATGTACCACTTGAGAGTGTAGGCCTCAGTGATTCTGGCAATATAACAGTGGAATTCTTCAGCACTTACAGAGTTGAACTTCTGATAAGCTTTAAAATTTGTTGTCCTTTTTCTTCACAGCCTCAGGTCATACATTTAATATTCCTTCGTGTACATATCCTTTCACCACAGCGACGTGCACAAGCACCTATGGTCCAGCTTTTTAATAATGCCACAACCCAGTCCTTCCTTAGAGGAGCAGACTTTATTAGAGATGTGCAAGGATGGACCAAGCCTCCCCACAGGGCATTTGGTGGGGCAACCAAAAGACAGAGGGAGAAGCAGAGTGATGGGAGAGAGAGCCTGTGTCGTTGTTGCCAATGTTGTTGCCACTGGGGTCCATGCCAGAACTGATGCACACAACAAACATCTTTGGGCCAGAGGACCAACCAGAGGAAGAACTATCTTTGGGTTGCCTACTCAGGCTTTTAGCGCCTACTAACAGAACCACCGCTGCTTTCTCACTGCCACCTCACAGAGGGAGAGGGACAGGGACTGACTGACCAATTCCTTGGGCTCTTTCCCCACAAAGCAGCACAGTCCTGCCACAGCTCCAACTGAGAGGAAAGGCAGGGAAAGCAGGGTTACCTCCTCTCTGTCTCTCCAAACTTCACTCTAATGACTTCCCCTTGCAATGGTGCTGCCTCCTTACTTGCAAGTTAACCAGTGGTCCAAAGACCTGCCTGGATGTTTCTCACAGGAGAGTGAATATCTCCAGTATGAATGGAAGGATTTCACAAGTGTGAGAGAACATAGATTATCCTGAAGATAAGAACCTTTTAAACTTGAACCAGATCGCTCCAAATTCACCCATCTGGATAAGCCTTGATATATGGTGTCGCCTAGAGAGCCTGTGGAGAAATTAATCTCCCAGGGCTACTTCCAAATGTCTTGTCCTTTCTGAGAGAAATGAAATTGCAAGCTGTAATTAAGTACAATTAATTAATCCTTTAAAACAAAATTAAGCCAGGATTGCTACTCTGGCTGATGTATATCCAGGGGTGTGTCTTCTGACATGTTTTTGAATTATTGCAACATGTCCCTAAATTTCACGTGATAGACTGGCTACACTTTGGTATGTACTAGAATGTTTCCCTCTGGGTTGTTTATGTCTCTGGGACCTCTTTTTTCTGTCTTTCTTTTTAAAAATAAGTTTAATTGCATCACTGTTTCAGCAACTTTTCCTTGATGGGTATGAGTTTCTCTGCTGCATTGGTACTTCTTGCAGCAGAGAAACTTGTAGTCGGAGACTTCGTTTTAATTGCAGTTCTACCATGAAGTCCCCAAGAAGAAATTGTGAAAGGGCTCAGGTGAAGGAGAACCACTTGGTGGAAGGATCCAGAAATAAAGGAAGTTCAGGGGATGATGAAAAACTTTCCAATACACCAACACACCACTGGCTAAATTTAAAAAATAAATAAATAAGGGGACATGCAAGCAAATGACATCACTGGCGGAAGCAACACAAGGCAGCTTGAAAGAAAAAGTATTGGTTCACCCAGGACACTGCTCTAATTGTTGTGCAATGAATCCCACAACAACAATAACAAAAATAAGCCTCCTCGCGGGTGGGATTTGATGTGGAGATAGCACGAAGAGGAAACAAAAGAATCGATAATGGCCTTGCATCATCTGAAACCCCCCCCCCAAGAAAATTCTTGAAATTAATGAGGAGACACTCAGAAACACTTTGCTGGTGTGACTGCAGCCACCGTTGAGTTACTGCCAGTTCTCTCCAGGCAATCATAAGGCCAATGAGGATGGAACTGAATTAATGCCTTTGATGTTCATAGTGAAACAAAAAGTGGAGGGGAAAAATGTTGGTGCCTTTAAGAGTTTTGGCTGGGAGGGACCTTTCTGGACTGGATTGGGTGTCATTAAACTCAGTAATAGCCAATAATTTCCTCTATACCTCAGATTCTTTTTTCCAGCCTTTTCCCCATCAGTGTTAGCAAGGGAGTCAGAAGTTGACAGAATGATGTCATCCATGCAACCAGTCAATCAGTCAATTAGTAATGAAGCTAGTTAACCAGATAAACTCAGTTATGTAATAACATTTTTACACAATGTGATGTTTGTTGTATCTATGAAGAACTGTAAGTAAACAGTATATCTCATTATTTCTCATTACCAGAGTCTCTGAGTGAATGTACTGAGAGAGTAAGTGCCAGTTGAGGTAAACTAACAAATAAGAGACCTCTGGGTAGTGTGGGCGGCATATAAATTGAATAAATAAATAAATAAATAAATAAATAAATAAATAAATAAATAAATAAATAAATAAATAAATAAATAAATAAATAAAGTATGGTTACTGAAGGAAACATGAAGCCAGTCTGCTCTGTAGGTTCCTGCCTGGACCAATTTTATCCACTGCATGATTAGAGAAAGTTTATTTTAATAAAGCCACACCCAGATTCCTCAGGCACTTGCCCCAAGAAAAAAAAGGCCAGAGAACCATTTTAGTTACTTTTATAAAAGGACATCTACACAAAAGGCATTAATATTTCTGAAAGAAATATTGAAAGTCACTTTAATAGAATAAAGTTATCTGTTTAAGAACAAAGGATGACAATTAAAAGACAAATTGAAAAGAGTAAGCATTAAACTTTAACACAGTTAAATATCTGAGACATACCCTTAACCATTTAAATAGAAACACAGAGAAAAGGATATTGAAGTACTTACATAAAACCATTAAGAACCTTACATAATCACTAAATTCCATGGTTCAAATGAAGCTGCAAGCAGCAAATTCATATTTAAATTATCTTTAAAGCAAAGAAAAAAGATTGAAAAGACTCTATCAAAAGGAACGAAGGGATATTGTTAACCATAGAGGGGAAAAAGAAAGTTATAATTTCACAAATGGTGAAAGTAATACATGTGTCTTGTACCACTCTGTTATTAAATAAGATGACAAATAATTAGGACTATCTTCTTCTAGAAGGGACCACCTGGTATGTGTCTGTCTGTCTGTCTGTCTGTCTGTCTCTGTTTGTGTGTGTGTGTTTTACAGCTCTAGCACTAATTTAAATTCAACAGATGAAATATTTCCATTTTCTGCATCTTTATGGGACAAAAAGATTCATTGCTAAAGTTTCTATAGGTCATTAATAATGCACTTTGCAGTCCTGGAACCCTCCTTAGGAAAAGAACTGTGTACTGATCTAGCAAGCGTAACTCTTTGGCCAATTTTGTGAAAAATAACAAATCTTTGGAGTCAAGTTAAAAATTAAGATTCCCCAAAGCAAAGGTCTGGAAAGTTAAAAGAGGGAAATAAGTCCAAAACAGTGGGAGATGTGTTCAGTAGAGTATAATTATAATTATATAATTATCAGGTCTTGATATTTCAGCCAGACCGCTGAATCAGGGCCAAATCATATGTTAAAGCAAATGCACGTTTCCTTGTTTTATAATCCTATCCCTCTAAACATACTGATCTTTCAGTGCTACATGCCTGAAACATCAGACATGGCTACAAAGTCATGCTATTTTTCAACTGACCAACTGCAACACAAAAACAGGTTACTTGCTCAATGCTTATTTAGGTGAGTTTATGTTAGAATAGACAGTTCCGAGGTGCACTGCTTTTAGAGACGTACTCAGAATCTCATCTAGAGAGTCCCGTAATAAAACCAAACGTGGGCTTTCCCTAGTTATCACCAGGTTGTCCACTGCAGTTATCCTGAGCAGCCCAAAATGTTCTGACTAATTCATGGTTATAGTTTTCAAGGTATACACTTAGTACACAGATGGAAAGTACAATCCTTTCAAAACGTGAAAAATGCCCCTAGATATGTAAATATTTCCTGCCATATGACAGGTTATGAGGTTGGCTTATTCTAAGACAGATCATTCCTCTCTCTAGCTCAGTGGTACCTACACTGACTGGCAATACCTACCAAGGTTTCAGACAGTTTTCTTTCTTAGCCTTACCTTGAGATGCAGGCTAAATATGAGACTTTCAAAATGTGTGTCGTACTACTGAACTATGGCTGCTTCCAGAGGTTCTGATTTTTATTCATTTTCTTTTCTTCACTATCCCCACCAATTCCAGTCACTGTGTGACTCCACCAGTTACTGGCTGTAGATTTGGGAGGGTAATGTTGTCTCTGGAATATAAGCGCTGCTACTTCCTTCTCCTGTCAGCAGTCTTTGGCTGGAACTGATTTGTGTCCCAGTGGAGCTTATAGATAGCCATAGATTCCTGTGGCAAGGACTGTTCATAAATATCAAGCAATAATCTTGCCTCAGGTTACAATCAAGGTCAAAGCCAACAAAAATACATTATTACAAAATATTACTGACAAAGGGCAGATGTCTTTTTTTTTTTTTTGCCATCTCTGCTTCCTCTTCTTCTGTGGTACCCAATACAGTATAAGATAGTGAAATGCCTTGATAATGTCCATAGCTGCATTTACCTTTTTCCTCTTGACTTTTTTTAAAATATAGCAGGTGTAACTGAAGGTCCATCACATACCCACTTCCCAAAGATAAATTTCAGGACTTATCAGTGTATGAAGGATTTATATGTTGCCGAGCAACAATCATAGAGCGGTTTGAGAAAGTGTAGTGCAAAACTGCCTTGCTGCCTTTGCAGAGTTCAAATTCACAGCCTTCTTAGGTTCTCTTTCCAGCTGGACTCAGAATCTGTCTCTTGATGACATTTCAAGCCATGTCTTCATTAGGTATGAACAAAGACAAACAATAAATCAAAGAAAGAAAGAAAATGCAGATATAAGAGAAATAGTAATACTTTCATGATCTAGCAAGAAGCATTACAAATTCTACTGGCAGAGCGTCTTCTCCCACCCAGTTCTGCTAGAGTCACTCGTTCCAGCCAGGCCAGGTGGCTGTGGGGCCTAATGTCCAGGGAGGTCTGGAAGGAAAAAACAAGGAACCAGGCTTTCTCGGCAGTGGCCCCTCGCCTTTGGAACAACTTGCCAGTGGAAATCCGCCTGGCTCCCTCTCTGGGTGTTTTCAGGAACAAACTTAAAACCTGGCTATTTGGGCAGGCTGTCCCTCCTGCCATATCTTAATTTCTTATACTTTTGCCATCTTGTATTTATAATATATGTTTATTGGTTTTATTGTTTTTAAAATTGTAAAGTGCCCAGAGTAGACCTTTGGTCTAGATGGGCAGGATAGAAATCCAAATAAATAAATAAATAAATAAATAAATAAATAAATAAATAAATACTTGATCGTTTCTAAAAAACACACATTTGTCTCAAAAGAGCATCTGAAAAAAATTGATAGATCTGTGCTAACAAATTCTTACCTACAATGACATAATACCTCTTATTACTATTGTGCCATCTGATTTTTAGTGTCTAACATCACTCAGTTCACTGGTGGATGATCAAAACAATGATACAAGCAGAAGACCATCACAAATCCATTAAAACATGTAATTAAAACCATTTTGAAGGTTTTGCTTTGTACCCATTTTGAATCATTATGTCTGTTTAAAAATATTTATAAACGTATCCCATATTGAAACTACGTATGAATCACTACTGTTTGAAACAAGGCTGTCCAGGGATCTGTGGTTTAAAGAAGCAGAAAGTTTATCTGCCCACTGGGATCCAGTTCCAAGTTACAAATGGTGCTCCCACCTGAGACCTCTAGAGCAAGTTCTAATCCAACAAAGAGTGTTAATCGATTGAATCAATTAATGAAAGTTTGAATTAGCAGTTTTGTAAATAAGCTTCTTACATAGGCCTGCTCCAGTTGGATTTGACTGATATTCTGAAAATAACAAGGCTTCTGTCATTTGGAAGACTCAAAGCAGGACTAACTTTTCCATGCAGTTTTTCATATTACTGTAACTACACTGTAGTAAGAGAACATGCTTCTTTGATAGGAGCAGCATATGTTCTCCTGCTGCCTGAAGCACCTGAAGCAAAATATCATTGTGAACAGCACTTGTAACTTCCTCATACCTCACTCCCGTCTCCCAGAAGAAGACAATGGCAAGGAGGACAATGAAGGTGTTGGCTCCCAGTGAAGGAGAGGGTTGACAGCAGAAGCACTTTTAGGGTGTCTCTACAGTGGCAGCTGTTAAAAGCTGGCTTTATTACATACATCTCATCCTTTGTCCCTGGCTTTAATGGCCGTCAAAGGCAGACCCCATGGAAAGACTGACGGGGGTGGGTGGGAATGGTCTGTGCTGCACCCACAGGCAATATCTCCACTTACTTCACGCATACGCCTAGTTCTCATGACTCTCTGAGCCAGCCATTGAGGAAGCCATTCCAGAGAGCTGTGCTGAGCAATACCAGCTCTCCTGAGTGCTTTAGGCTTTACCAGAGCAAAGGGGGAGGTGTAAAGTTTTCTGCAAGCACACCCAACCCTCTAAGATGGCCACCTCTCTGAGGTTAGTGGCAGGATCATCTCTGCTCTTTGGATATGTTGCCTTTCTAACAAAATTGAGAGCCCAAGTATACATTTATTATTCATTTAACATATTTGGTCTTTTTTTAAATACTAGGCGCAAGAGAGAGTGGCAATGAGTATTCACATTTATCATGCAAATAGCAACCATCCTCCTAGATAGCAGAAAATAGCAGCTTCGGGTGGGTAGCTTCCAACAGGATCACAGTGGCAATGGATTACATGATGAGTGGGTGAGATCAGGAGTAGTGCAGGCCCTCTCCTGATTTCACTTACTCAAGGACTGCTGTTTTTTTAAAAAATACATACACAAAGAAGCCCAAATATATGAAACATGACCACACATTTCATAGAACAGATGTCCTAGCGATGTATGGTGACATGGTTTTATATGGGGAAATGAAGCACAAAAACCCTTCACTCTCTAATGATTAAATTGTTGGGACAAATTTCACCTGGTGTTGTTACAGCCCTGCTGTAAAAAGCTTGGGGTAGTGTTAAGGATCAGGGCTGCAAATGAACAACATCAGGGAGCAGAGTTTGGAAGTATTCTTTGTTGAAATATAACTCCCAGAATCCCCCAGCAAGCATGGTGAATGACCATGTTGGTTGGGGGATTCTGGGAGTTATCATTCAAAAAGGCAACATTTCCAAGTTCTGGAATAGTACCTGCAAGTGGGAATGAACTGTAGGAAGAGGTTGTGTATGGAAGATGACTGATCCAAGGCAATGCCCGCTTATGAAGACTTGTTAATGATTCCGTTGTCCTGAACGCTACTAAGATCGCTCATTTCTGGGTCTCCACTAAATCCATTGCCATTGCAACCCAGCAGAGGAAAGGGAAGACTGCCACTAGCCCATGAGAAGGAATCGGCATGAAGAGATCACAAGCTCAAGATCACAGGGAAGTGCTGAACGAGTTGACAACTGAACAAATGAACTTGACCATTTTAAAAAGCACCTAACCTGAGTGGGGATTCTAATTCAGAAATAAAAATGGCAAATAACATGATCCTGGACTAGCAGTGAATCAGATAAGAATTAGTATTTAGGAATATACTTTGAAAAAACCACTTACATTGTCATCATCATAATCTCGCTCTGGAAGGTAAGCCCTGTTTTCTCTGCCTGGTTCACGGCTGTATCTTTGCTGCTGTTCTTGGTTCATCAGCTGAGGGTTTTTAATTTGGATTCTTGGAAAGATTCTACCATTGTTAGCAGAATTTGTAGCAGAGTTGCCTTCAGAAGCGGTCTCAATGGTTTCATAAGCATTGATCAGCAAATGCTTATTTTCAGGAGACTGTTTGTTTGTTCTGTATCAAAACCGGGTAAAAAATTAATAGACCTAAAACACAGATTGTTTTCTCACTTCTATATCACAACTATTCCTTCCCCCACCCCCATGCATGTAACCTGCCCTCTTTCTGAAATTTGTGATAAATGAGAAATTGATCCCTTCCATCACTACTGAAACAAAATTCAATGTGTGTACATTATTACATAAACTATGAAAGGAACCTAAGAAATTGAACAGTCCTAAGCCTATCAAAAGCAACTTTCATAAAGTCAGTAATCAAGTTCAAATAATGCCTGGTGTACTGTTAGATAAACTCACAGTCAGCTTTAATTCTGCAGTGTATACCTATGTGAGCAATCTATCAGAATCTGAAATCAGGCAGATCTCTGGTCTGTCAAAATGTCATGTTCTCTCAACAAGATTTTCAGAATTCTAAATCAGATTTTATGTAATCCCAATTAAAATAACAAGAGAAGTGCCTACCAGAACACTACAAAAGGGGTTAAAAGGGATCCTTATAAAGTGAATGGGCTTTGTAGTGGTCAAGGGATTAATTAAAGGTTAATTTCATGTGGAACAAAGTGAAGGAAGATATTTGACATGGAGAAGGAAAGTGACTTGCTTTGAGGCACCCTGCAAATTTGTTTAGATGCTGGATGCAAATGGAGATGCCTGAAAGGCTTATAGCTGCCTCCAATCTCTTATAAAAATTTAGCCTGTTGTAGGTGTTACTGTGGTGGCACTGTGGGTCTCCTTCACGGATTGGTGCCTTGTCGTGGCAAAGGGGCTTGAGTAACTCAGAGAACCTATGGGCTATGCCGTGCAGGGACACCCAAGATGGAGAGGTCATAGTGGAGAGTTCCGACTAAACGCAATCCACCTGGAGTAGGAACTGGCAATGCCACTCCAGTATCTTTGCCAAGAATACCCCATGATCAGAAACAAAAGGCTAAAAGATATGACGCTGGAAGATGGGGCCCTCAGGTCAAAAGGCGTCCAACATGCTACTGAGGAAGAGTGGAGGACAAGTAGAAGTAGCTCCAGAGCTAATGAAGTGGTTGAGCCAAAGCCGAAAGGACGCTCAGCTGTGGACGTGCCTGGAAGTGAAAGGAAAGTCTGATGCTGCAAAGAAAATTACTCGATAGGAACCTGGAATGTAAGATCTATGAACCTTGGGAAGCTGGATGTCATCAAACAGGAGATGGGAAGAATAAACATTGATATCCTGGGCGTCAGTGAACTAAAATGGACAAGAATGGGCGAATTCAATTCAGATGATTATCATATCTACTATTGTGGGCAAGAATCCTGCAGAAGGAATGGAGTAGCCCTCATAGTCAACAAAAGAGTGGGAAAAGCTGTACTGGGATATAATTTCAAAAATGATAGAATGATGTCAATACGAATCCAAGGCAGACCTTTCAACATCACAGTAATCCAAGTTTATGCACCAATGACCAATGCTGAGGAGACTGAAATTGACCAATTTTATGAAGATTTACAACACCTTCTAGAACGGACACCAAAGAAAGATGTTCTTCTCATTCTAGGGGATTGGAATGCTAAGGTAGGAAGTCAAGAGATAAAAGGAACAACAGGGAAGTTTGGCCTTAGAGTTCAAAATGAAGCAGGGCAAAGGTTAATAGCGTTTTGTCAAGAGAATAAACTGGTCATCACAAACATTCTCTTCCAGCAACAAAAGAGGTGACTCTACACATGGAAATCACCAGATGGGCAATACCGAAATCAGATTGATTATATTCTCTGCAGCCAAAGATGGAGAAGTTCAATACAGTCAGCAAAAACAAGACTTGGAGCTGATTGTGGCTCTGATCATCAGCTTCTCATAGCAAAATTCAAGCTTAAACTGAAGAAAGTAGGAAAAACCACTGGGCTAGTCAGGTACGCTCTAAACCAAATCCCTTATGAATACACAGTGGAAGTGAAGAACAGATTTAAGGAGCTAGATTTCGTGGACAGAGTGCCTGAAGAACTTTGGATAGAGGGTTGTAACATTGTACAGGAGGCAGCAACAAAAACCATCCCAAAGAAAAGGAAATGCAAGAAAGCAAAGTGGCTGTCCAACAAGGCCTTTGAAATAGCAGAGAGGAGAAGGGAAACAAAATTCAAGGGAGATAGTGAAAGTTCCAGAAAATTAAATGTAGACTTCCAAAGAATAGCAAGGAGAGACAACAGGGCCTTCCTAAATGAATAATGTAATGAAGCAGAGGAAAATAATAGAAAAGGAAAAACCAGAGATCTGTTCAGGAAAATTGGAGATATTAGAGGAACATTTTGTACAAAGATGGACATGATAAAAGACAAAAATGGTAGGGACCTAGCAGAAGCAGAAGACATCAAGAAGAGGTGGCAAGAATACACAGAGAAATTATACCAGAAAGATTTGGATATCCCAGACAACCCAGATAATGTGGTTGCTGACCTTGAGCCAGACATCCTGGAGAGTGAAGTCAAGTGGGCCTTAGAAAGCTTGGCTAACAACAAGGCCAGTGGAGGTGATGGCATTCCAGTTGAACTATTTAAAATCTTAAAAGATGATGCTGTTAAGGTGCTACATTCAATATGCCAGCAAGTTTAGAAAACTCAACAGTGGCCAGAGGACTGGAAAAGATCAGTTTACATCCCAATCCCAAAGAAGGACAGTGCCAAAGAATGCTCCAACTACCATACAATTGCACTCATTTCACACGCTAGCAAGGTTATGCTCAAAATCCTCCAAGGTAGGCTTCAGCAGTATGTGGACCGTGAACTCCCAGAAGTACAAGCTGGATTCCGAAGGGGCAGAGGAACTAGAGACCAAATTACAAACATGTGCTGGATTATAGAGAAAGCCAGAGAGTTCCACAAAAACATCTACTTCTACTTCATTGACTATGCAAAAGCGTTTGACTGTGGACCACAGCAAACTATGGCAAGTCCTTAAAGAAATGGGAGTGCGTGACCACCTTATTTATCTCCTGAGAAACCTATACGTGGGACAGGAAGCAACAACTGGATATGGAACAACTGATTGGTTCAAAATTGGGAAAGAAGTACGACAAGGCTGTATATTGTCCCCCTGCTTATTCAACTTATATGCAGAATACATCATGTGAAAGGCTGGACTGGAGGAATCCCAAACTGGAATTAAGATTGCCGGAAGAAATATAAACAACCTCCGATATGCAGATGATACCACTCTGATGGCAGAAAGTGAGGAGGAACTAAAGAACCTTGTAATGAGGGTGAAAGAGGAGAGTGCAAAAAACGGTCTGAAGCTCAACATCATAATAACTAAGATCATGGCCACTGGTCCCATCACCTCCTGGGAAATAGAAGGGGAAGATATGGCGGCAGTGACAGATTTTACTTTCTTGGGCTCGATGATCACTGCAGATGGAGGCAGCAGCCACGAAATTAAAAAACGTTTGCTTCTTGGGAAGAAAGCAATGACAAACCTTGACAGCATCCTAAAAAGCAGAGACATCACCTTGCCAACAAAAGTCCGCATAGTCAAAGCTATGGTTTTCCCTGTAGTGATGTATGGAAGTGAGAGCTGGACCATAAAGAAAGCTGACCACCAAAGAATTGATGCTTTTGAATTGTGGTGCTGGAGGAGACTCTTGAGAATCCCCTGGACTGCAAGGAGAACAAACCTATCCATTCTAAAGGAAATCAACCCTGAGTGCTCACTGGAAGGACAGATCCTGAAGCTGAGGCTCCAATACTTTGGCCATCTCATGAGAAGAGAAGACTCCTTGGAAAAGACCTTGATGTTAGGAAAGTGTGAAGGCAAGAGGAGAAGGGGACGACAGACGATAAGATGGTTGGACAGTGTCATCGAAACTACCAGAATGAATTTGACCCAACTTCAGGAGGCAGTGGAAGATAGGAGGGCCTGGCATGCCCTGGTCCTTCCGGTCACGAAAAGTCGGAAACGACTAAACAATGATGGCACTGTGGATTAAACCACAGAAGCCTCTGTGCTGCAAGGTCAGAAGAACAGCAGTCGTAAGATCGAATCCATGCGACGGAGTGAGCTCCAGTTGCTTGTCCCAGCTCCTGCCAACCTAGCAGTTCGAAAGCATGTAAAAATGTGAGTAGATAAATAAGTACCAACTCAGTGGGAAGGTAACAGTGTTCCATGTCTACTCATGCTGGCCACATGACCACGGAAAGTGTCTATGGACAAACGCTGGCTCTATGGCTTGGAAACGGCAATGAGGACCGCCCCCTAGAGTCAGACACAACTGGACAATTTGTCAAGGGGAACCTTTACCTTTGCCTTTTTAGGACTACAACTACCAGACGTACAGAAACCTCTAATCCCCGTGCCGGTTTGAGCATGCTAGGAGTTACAGTCCACAAAAGCAACTTCTACAAGTCCTGCCTATGCTTTAAAATTGAAAATTAAAAACTGATATTTTCTAAGTGGAGTTCAGAGTGGAGCTCTCAGAAAATCAGTGAAGCTGTTACATGTGATAAATCTAATTAGAAATCTTAACACCACAATTTGCAGATCTGAGTTTTTCTTTTAAGGGAAGTATCAAAATGAAATGCTTTTGTAACAGCTGACCGATAGTGTATTATCAGGGTTTACAAAAACAGTCATTCCTTATTTTTCAGGAAGGGTGCAGTTGTTACCAGAGGTTCAAAAATAGATTTGGAAAACTGAGAGGCACTAGAAATAACTTTGTAAATATATATGTTGACGACTGAGCCATATTAAAGAATTTTAGGGGGGAAAACACTTTGGATTTCATAGATTTCACTAAAGACTTTGACTGTGAGGGTCATAGAAATTTATGGACCATTCTAAAATGGATGTCCTGCAATGTTCATCCTGAGGCATAACTGATACTCTGGACAGTTGGCAGCCATTGTGAAAGAATATGGAGAAATGGAATGGTTTCACATGGGCAAAGGTGCCAAACAAAGGTATATGTCCATTCAGTCTGTGCAAAGAACATATAAAACAAAGAGATGAATTTGATTCAGAAAAGGGAGAAATGGACATTCTTGGAAGAAGCATCAAAATTCAAGATACTAGCAAAAATTACTATTGATGAAGTGACTGCTAAACCAACTACTGAAGAAGAAAATGCAAAACAAGGATGACAGTTTAATATTGATAAGACAAAAATAATGAGTACAGTAGAATAACATAACGTTACTGTTGATGACCACAAAATCGAAATTGTTAAAAGGTTTTCTATATCTTGGTTTAATCATCAGTCAAAACAGAGACAGCAGCCAGGAAATCCGAAGAATAAAGACCCAGAAAGGCAGTTAGAAAGGAATCAGAAGAGACATTTAAGTGTAAAGATGTGTCACTGGAGGCAAGAGTCCGATCATTCATATTGATGTATTTCTGCTGACCACGCATGGATGTGAAAGCTGGACAATGCAGAAAGCTGACAGGGGGAAGAAAAACCTGTTCCTTTGAAATGCGGTGTTCTAGTAAACATTTACAGACACCCTAGTCCACCAGAAAGACACATGAATTGGTTCTAAATTAAATTGCTAGAAGCTAAAGTGACCGAGGTACTGTGGACATATCATATCATATATGAAGATGGAGGTCACTGGTGAGGACATTAATGCTGGCAAAAGGGAAAAGCAGTAAGAGAAGAAGAAGGCCAAACATGAGATGGATTAATGCAACAAAGGAAGCCACGGCCTTCAGACTGCAAGACCTAAAGACGGTTATTAACAATAGTATCTTTTGGAGGTCATTGATTCCCATAACTTGGAAACAGTAATGTGACAGTATAGTACATAAATAAGAACAGGCTGTTTAAAAAGCGCTGCTGGCTAAAGCAGTCACCTGAAAAGACAGCGCATATGCCTAGATCCAGAAGTGCATAAAACACAGAAGTTGTAAAGATGAAGACAAAATGCAAAAGAAAAACATAACATAAGTTTGGGCTATTTTGATTTATTTAGGGGACAGCATACAGTTATCATCTGGGGACCAGGCTGAATTTCTAAAGTAAACATGCCCATTTAGACTCAAGCAGGCCAGCCACTGTAAAAAAAACTTAATAACAGTACATATTCACACAATCCAAAGAGCGGTTGTACCTGATGACTTTGTAAATGAGCACTCCAGTTAAGACTATGATAATAACCCCCAGTGAAACGGCCACTCCTACAAGGACTGCCAGGTAATCTGAAAAGAGAAAAGATGTTAAATGATCATAGCCTGCAGCACTCCCTTTCTGTATAAACATAAAATACTTTGTAAGACCAAAAACGGGATGTGTCTTTATTTATAAAGAACACTGTGGCGGCTGCGTTTTTAGAACTGCACTAGGATGTGGGGGGAGGAACTTGTGCAAAAATTCTTGAAAACTTTAGTTGAAATCTCAGTTCTATCCATGGAAGAAATTCTGTCAGTAGAATGATAGTTGGATCCCAGGCCTGTGTTTAAATTAATCATAGCTGATTTTTTTAAAAAAATTCAAAACCTCTGCAAATTTTTCATTTGTCTCAGCTGTTTCACTTGTTATTTCCCATACATGCCTGAAAAATTTCAGAGCTTCAATGGGGCTTCCACTAGCCTCCCTTCTAGGGAATAATTAAATCCGATGTTCCTCCTACCCTTTAAGTCTAAGCTTTAGCTTTAACAGTGCTATGAAGTTAGTTCAGGGCCGGCCCTACCATTAGGCAGAATGAAGCAACTGCAGCAGATGTTGGGGCAGCAGTGGCAACTTCTTAGCTAATCTTTCAAAACCTCTCTCCCCTCTCCTGAGGGACAGGCCTGTGCGTGCTAAACCAGTGATCCCCAACCTTGGGCCTCCAGATGTTCTTGGACTACAACTCCCAGAAGCCTTTACCACCACCTCTGCTGGCCAGGATTTCTGGGAGGTGAAGTCCAGGAACATCTGGAGGCCCAAGGTTGGGGACCACTGTGCTAAACAGTCTACCCCAAACTTCCTTAAGTGCTCTGCTTGCCTCAGGGGGATGGACACTATCCTACTGCTAGCGTTAACCTGTGAGTTAACTGCCACTGTGGTACATGGAACAGAAGAGGGCAATGTTCTTCTTTGCCTCAGGCAGGCAGAAAGGATGGACAAAGCCACCTTCCTGTCCTTTCCCTCTCTTTGGGCTAGGGGATTCCAAAGTATTTGGAAACCTGTGTGACAAGACAGACTCACGAAACGTGTCAAAAGTAGTGATTAGTGAACAACAGAAGTCTTCAGAAGGCAACTTTGTAGAGTTGAAATGGCGATAATGGAAAATGTGGTGTCTGAAATGGTGGCATTTCCCAATGTAAGTATATACATGGTCATGAGGTGAAAATTGCTTCTTTCTATTTCCCCCAAGAGTTCTATGCAGTTTCTGGGAATTTATGATCCTAATTCTTTTACTATAAATTTTGCTCTGCTTGCTGGAAACTGTTTCCACTCAGAGTTTCTATGAAATGTCCAAAATTCTTATACGTACTGTTTTTACATTCTACTCCGGAGTAGCCGAAATTACACCTAAAAAAAATAAGGAAACAAAGGGTTACCCAGAAGAACTGACTGAAGAGCAGGCTACACTGAGGCTCTCCCAATGTGGTGATGTACTGTATTATTATTGAGAAAGAGTGCAGTGGGGCAGAGCTGGCCTGTTTCCCTGCCTGCCTATAGTTTGGAT
Organism: Pogona vitticeps; assembly: GCF_051106095.1. Classification (NCBI taxonomy): domain Eukaryota; kingdom Metazoa; phylum Chordata; class Lepidosauria; order Squamata; family Agamidae; genus Pogona; species Pogona vitticeps. The sequence continues at coordinate 231,009,497 of NC_135783.1, read as the reverse complement.
GGCCATTCTGCTTCCATCCATCACAACCTTGACCAGCCACTCCAGGTTGCCCACATCCTCTAATTTCTCCATTCTCTTAACTGATGCATCAAAACTTCCAAAAAAGTACAACTTAGAGGAGGCATCTAAATATAGAACCCCGAGAAGGGGTACCCTTTGGAAAAGAACAGGAAAAAAAGACAAGTTCGTGCCCTCCTACCTCTTTAATTTTGGTAGAGCAGCCAAATTACTTACTTTTTGCAACTTTTATCATGCTGTGTTTCATAGCCAGCCAGACACTGACATTCTGGAATCTTTTCTGCTGTCACGTAACAGCGTTTGTTGCTTTCCACAGAACATGAAGCATTGCAAACTGCATTCACAGAAGAGAGAGGGATAAGATTCAGCATTGTAGAAGTCTAACTGAAGGCCAAAATCCATGTGCTTTGCATCAATCCAATATATATATAAAATGGCAGACCAACAAGTGGTTTTTTTTGTGGGGAGGTTTGCTGTTGACATGTGATACCCTTTTTAGTCCTTTTAAGCAAGAGAGGGCAATGGGAAAAGAAGACATGGTGGGGATGGGAGAACAACCTTAACCAGCTAACATTTCCTTTTCCAACTCAGGGAAGCTTTCCCTTTTCTCTTCACAACTCCTGTGTCCCCATTCTCCTCTCCTCAATTGATAACAACAACTGCATGCTGTCAGGTTCCTATTTAGAGTGACCCTTCTTAGAGTTTTCTAGGTGTAGAGTGCTCAGAAGTTGTTTACCATTCCTTTCTTCTGCAGTATTCAGGGACCCTGCAGCTTGTCCAAGAACAGACAGGCCAGCTGACTCTTCTCCTGGGGGGCCTAGTGGATGACTGAACTCCCAACCCCTGGCTCTCCAACCATCTCCCCCATCTGACTGAATTATAAAGGGATATCTCACCATGATATCTTTATAACCTCTTGAGATGCTTGCAATGGATGTTCAGGATTTTATGATTCCCCTGCTTTCCTGGATTTTTTTTAATAAGATACCAAAGTCTGGAAAGATTTCCCTTCATCCTTGGTAGGATAGGACTGTGGTAGAATTGCCTCAAGAGGTGGTGAGTGCTCCAACACTGGAGGCATTCAAGAGAAATTTAAACAACCACCTGGCAGATATCCTTTCATTTGTATTCCTGCATAGAGCAGGGGACTGGACTTTATGGCCTTATAGGCCTCTTCCAGCTTCCCTCTTCTACGATTCAATGATTTTAAGCTTTAGGAGCAGCTGCTGCTACAATGGCGGGGGATGCTGTGGGGAAAGATGCAGACTCCAAATGGAAAAGAAGAGAGGGCCTAGGACAGTGATGGTGAACCTTTTTGAGCCCGAGTGCCCAAACTGCAACACAAAATCAATTTATTTCAAAGTGCCAATACTACAATTAAAACCTGAATGCTGATGTTTTAGTTTAGAAAAAAAAAAACAACTGTTCCTGCACTGCAAGGGATAAATGTTTGTTTTCCCCACCCCCCCACCCCCATGGGCAGTATTAACAAATACAGTGGACCCTCGACTTACAGACGGCTCGACTTACAGACTTTTCGAGTTACAGACTTCTCTGGCTGCAAAATTTAGATTCGACTTGCAGCCAGAGAATTGACTTAAAAACCAGAAAAAAACCAAAATGGAACAAAAATAGAATAAAAACTGCCAGTTATGGGATTGATCGGTTTTCAATGTATTGTAGGTCAATGGAGACTCGACCTACAGACTTTTCGAGCTGCAGACACCGTTCCAATACGGATTAATTCCGTAAGTAGAGGGTCCACTGTAAATACCTATTGGTGGGGCAAATCTGCCTTCCAGTGGGAGAGAGTTCCAAAGGCTGGGAGAGTCTTTGAAACACAGCTGCATCTTTGATAGTGCAGGTATGGTGTTAAAATACTTGTATGTGTTTCAAAAACTTGGGTTGTTTTCTTAACGGGCTCCTTGTAATATTTTTTTCATGCCAAGGGCAAGAAAAAATGTCCAAAAAGAGGCAAAAAAAAAAAAGGATCAAAGGCTTCATTGTGTGACTGTGCCCATCCTTATTCATTTATTACTTTCATTTTCCCCCTAGCTCAGGGCTTAGGAAAGTTCCTTTTCATGCAAATGCTGGAAGATAACTTTTTGGAGCACCAGCCTAGAATCCTGTCAGAAGGCCAACATGAGAAGATTTAACAATCAGAGGGGTTGTTGACAGGGGATACATTAGTAGGCCACAAATAAAAAAATCATGCAAAATGCAAGTTGTGGATGAATCACATGATCATGGACTGTTGACATCATCTTCAGGACTCAGCCAATCCCGAGGGTGCTGCTGCTGCCTTGGGAACCCAACCCCACTCTCCTGGGTCTTTGTGACCTCATAGAATCCCATCTCTCTGCTGGCAGATAAAAGGGGCTTGCTGGGCAGGGCAGGAGACCAGAAGGGAGGCCAGTGGCCAGAGGGCAGTCTGGTAGAGGGAGTGGCAGTGGCTGGAAGGGACCCAACCCTTCTGCCCAAGGCAAGTTCTCTTGTGAAAGCAGATGAACTTGTTAAGTGGGCTTGCGAGTTAACAGCTCAAGGTTGGCGGAGATCCGTGGCTTGAAGCTGGCTGATGTTGGTGATGGACCAGGGGGAAGTCGGTGGACATTGGCAGACAGAAGCTGGTGGAATCTCCCTGCGGAAGCTGGCTGAGGCGGCAAGATGAGGTTGGCGGATGAAGCCGGGGGATGTTAGCCTCTTGAAACCAGCTGGCGGAAGCTTGGTGGATATCAGTGGATGGAAGCCCGGGCATGTGTGTGAATGGCTGGTGGAGTGAAGGTGTGTATGTCAGGGGTGGCTGGTGTGTGTGTGTGTGTGTGTGTGTGTGTGTGTGTGTGTGTGTGTGTGTGTGTGTGTGTGTGTGTGTGTGTGTGTGTGTGTGTGTGTATGGGCTGGCTGGTCTTCCGTGGGGATGTCGCCGGGGCGTGTGTGTGACCCAAGCATTTGGGAGCTGGTGGAGGCTGGCTTCAGAAGCGGAGTGGAAGAGATGAACTGGTGAATACTCCTGGTGGAAGCCAGTGGATGTTGGCAGGCGGAACTTCATGATGAAGTGGCCAGAACATTGGTTGGTGGATATGCCTGGATTGGTTGATGGCAGTGGACGAGCTTGCCCCTTAGTTATTTTCTCTCTCTTTCTCTTGCAGGCCCTGTTATGTCCTCTTCCCGTGGGGGATGCAAGGGACCAGAAGGCAGACATCCTGCTGGAGCTGAACCAGGCTGTTGTCTCCGCTGAGGATACCCATTTAGCCTCTTTTCCAAAACCAATAAAAGAATTTTCCGGAATGGTTTTGAAGTGTTGTCTTGTTTGTCAGGGGCTGTCACGGGATTATCTTCCCCATCCCCTCATTATATCTGGGGCCCAATGCCTGGGGGGGGTCTTTGTGAAGTCATTGTGTGGGGCCTTGTGATGTCACAGGAATTGGGAACATAGTATTTCTTGATGCATTTGTGAGGGAGTGAGCTAGGCCTTGTGGGTTCCCTGTCTGAACTCCTAAGCAAGTATATTATGTGTTGTGTTGGACAACACAGGAAGCTAGTGAGCCCTGGTGCCATTCAGAGAGGGTTGGAAGTTGGGTACCCAACAACTCATTTATTGTTATGGCCACCCCATAACAATAAACGAGACTCGCTCCTTCCTTTCCATCACTGCTCCTCACATTTGCTTGCCTAGCCTGGAGATTCAGGGGAGCCCAGCCATTTCCTGGCACAGCAGCTCATTCTCTGAGACCTGGCAAGCCTCATCTTCATCATCAACACCATGAGCACTCCATGGACAGCTCCTTGCAGAGTACAAGTGGGGAGAAAATATGCCACTTCAAAGAAGCTTCCAGTCCAACCTCTCACGCCAGTGCCACAACCGAGGAAATGGAGATGGGCAATGATTTGGAGATGAGCTTATATTAAAATTCATGTGGATCTATGCCATATATAGATGGCAAAAATACACTGGTACTGCAAAATCTGCTGCTTGAGGGCAGTGGCTGCCTCTGAGTGCCTAGTGCAGTGATGGTGAACCTTTTTTGAGCCCAAGTGCCCAAACTGCAACACAAAATCAACTTATTTATTTCAAAATGACAATACTGCAATTAAAACCCGAATGCTGAAGTTTTAGTTTAAAAAAAAACAACTCCTGTACTGCAAGGGTTAAATGCTTGGTTCCCCCCCCCCCATGGGTAGTATTAACAAATAAATACTTACTGTTCCTCCAATCCCTCATTGGGCTAGACCGGTAATGGTCGCCATTGCACCTTCTCTGCTGGACCACTGCACCAGCAGAGGGGAGTGCCGAAATCCAGGATTGGAGGACGGGTAAGTATTTCTCTATGGCGACATGGCTCGTATGCCCACAGAGAGCTCTGTGTGCCAGCTGTGGCACGCATGCCATAGGTCCGCCATCACTGGCCTAGGAGGACATGGAATTTTTATTCAACAGAGGAGCAAAATTACATCCAGACCATAACTGGATTGCAGTCTTTCTTAGGTGCAGTCCCAGGTAGTTCTACCCATGTTCTCTCTCACAATCTGGGAAATTTGCTTTTCTGGACTGTGACTCCCATAATCTTAAAACCAGTGGGGCTAGTGGGTATGCTGGCTGGAGGATGCTGAGAGTTGCAGTCCGAAACACTGTAACATTTCCACACTCTGGACCCTCTCCATTCTCTGGGTCCCTTCTTTTATACCAGGTATTGACCTTGTCCTTCTCCGATTTTTATGTATTTATGATTAAGAAGAATCAAATATACATAAAATTTCACTTTGAAGAACAATTGATTCAAAATATAGTAAATTATAGCAAATTATTAATTATATAGTATATAGTAAATTACAGTAAAAATATAGATAATTCTTTTCCCTCACTTGCTCTCAAATAGTGATGACCAAAACCAAAGATGAGAAGAAAAAGTATATCTGGGAATGTCATCTTAAACACTTACGCAAGCAAGTTTTATCCTCGGGATTCTTCTTAGCAAGACCTTCGCTACATTCACAGGTTGGAAAGGCATAATTCCCTGGGTCTTTGCACTCTGTAGTGCTTTTATCACAGCCATAAACATCACACGGTGTTGCTTCTAAGGGGGAAAAATTACAGTGCATGTAGCTAAAGTGAGAGCAACACCATGCCCTGCAACAGATATCTCCAGATGACAATAATGGTGTAAATCTGCAGATTCTTTAAAAGAAGATTTTAAGCTGGCGTAGATGCCTTCAACACTCCAACTGTTTTATCACCAATGCTTTGGTGTGTCTTAAATACCTGGACATCACAAATGAATGGCTACCAAAATAAACTTGAACTAGAAGTTAATTACTTAGGCCAGTATCCTGCTGAGGATTTTTGTGTGCACAACTAATGCCCACAAGCAATCATGCTATGTGGGGAGATATCTGTGGTACAAATGGCAGCTGCTCAACAAATTGTGCAACAGACACCTCACCAAATAGGATAATAACTGCTTGTACAACAGTAGTTCCATGCACAAAGAAAATCTGACAGCACGCTGGCATAAAATATTTAAATGTATGAATTCTGATACTATTACAACTGGAATATAACCTTAACTGTCCACAGACCCAATTGGCACAGAGGAACATGATTTAAATTCTAAATCAAATACCAGAGTATGAATTCTCATCCCACATTTTAGCCCCCCCCCAGCCCTGCTGACCCATAATAACTTTTTTTTTTGCTTTTTAATTATTTTTCTCTATGGCTCAAATCAGTGTCCCAAGAGTTGTGTATTCCATCTGTTGTGTTACAACTAGGCTTTTAGAAAAAGGACTCCAGACAACATGCAAGTGTAAAATTCACTTCAGATCCTTGAGGCTGTAATTCTTCCAGATTTGCAGCTATAAATGGCCCATGGAACTGGAGCCACTGGCCTAAATCCAACATCAGGCTGGTACAGTAATAGTGTCCCAGCTCTTTCCCTCCTCCCTACCCTGGTTTCATTGTCATCCAAAAACTGGGTCTGCAAGAACAGATTCCAGTGCAAGTTTAGCGGAAGCACAAGGTGGGGGAAGGAGATTGCCTTCCTTCTCTCAGTTTGCTACAGAAGCAGTTTGGTCAGTAGATGCCCCTTCTTTGATTTCTGACCAACTGGACAAAAGAAGAACTGTGTGGTGGCATTTGAGCTTGGTGCTCTTTTCTTCCTTTAAAAGTTTTCCACAGCCATAGTATTTTGACCTGCATAGGTAGTAGCCAAAACATGGGAAAGGTAGATGTAAGGTCAGGGTCTAGAGGTGCATCTGCTACCCGGCCACTAGCATCCTAGTGCATGCTTAGCACAGAGGTCCACAATGGTCTTGACCGCTCGATGAATGTGCTTAAATGCTTGTTCATGATAAAAACTTTGATTGAGTCGGATTCCTGATCAAGAGTGCCAGGGAAGCTTTGAGCAACTTCTCTCAGATCCTCTTAAGTTGAAAGGATTGGAATTGGAACAGATAGCAATATTGGCAGTTGAATGAACACTCACATGCTGTTGCTAGTTTTAGCCTCTATGCCAGGGGTCATCAACCCCTGGTCCGTGGCCCAGTGCCGGTCCCCGGGCTTACCGGAACTGGGCCGCGGAGACAAGTCTCCACCCCCCGCCTCCCCCGCAGGGTGTGTCGAACTGGCTGAGGGGTGTGTTTCCATCCTAATGGGTCCCCCAGCGCTCCTTCGCTGCAGGGAAGCTGTTGTGGGCAGCCCGCCCAGGAAGCGCCAACGGCCGGTCACTGTGCTCGGCGCCACCCCACCCAGGGCGAGCGGCCGATCCTGCTGCTTCCTGCCTGGCTGCGGCCGCCTCTTCCTGGGTGGGAAAGGTGGGCTGGGGTGGGCTGCAAGGGGCGCTGCTCCTCCTCTGTGGAAGAGGATCCAGGAGGGTGGCTTCCCCTCCGCTGCTGCCCCTGAGTGGGGCTCGCCTTCTGGAGCCTCCATCAGAGCCTCGCTCCTGCCCTTGCAGCAGCGGCTCCATTGCTCCTGGCTGCCCTGCCCGGGAGCCCTCACCTCCTCCTTCTCCGGCAGGGGAAACATCCCCTGCCACTGGAGCCTGGCTTGCCTCGCCGATTGAAAGTGCTCAGCAGGGAGGGAAGGGGACACGCTGGCCTTAGCTCCAAGACACAGCATGGGCGGCCCCCTCCCTGCTGAGCACTTTCAATCGGCGAGGCAATTGGGGCTCCCGTGGCAGGGGTTATTTCCCCTGCCAGAGAAGAAGGAGGCGAGGGCTCCCGGGCAGGGCCGCCATGAGCGACGGAGCCAGCGCTGCAAGGGCAGGAACGAGGTCTGGTTGGAAAGAACAGGTCTGTCGGCGAGGGAAGTGGGGCCTCACTTCCACCCTTGCAGCGCTGACTCCGTCGCTCATGGCGGCCCTGCCTGGCAACCCTCGCCTCCTCTTTCTCTGGAAGCAGAAGCATCTCCCACTGCCAGAGCCCCGCTTGCCTCGCCAATGGACGGTGTGCAGCCGCCCAGGCTGCATCTTGGAGCTAAGGCCGGCAGGTCCCCCTCCCTCCATGCTGAGCACCTTCCATCGTCTGCCCACCCTCCCTTGCTCTCTGTCCCTCTTCTTCACTTAGCCGGGAAAGAGAAGAGCAGAGGAGCCAGCTGGAGAGGACAGTGGGCTGCCGCCGCCGTTGTCCTTGCTGCTCTTCTCTTTCCCGGCTAAGTGAAGAAGAGGGACAGAGAGCAGGGGAGGGTGGGCAGCCCTGGGCAAGGCTGGCCCCAGCTGAGGGTTGCCTTTGCCTGGAGATGGAGGGATGGCGGTCAATCCTCGCCCAGGGCTGCCCACCTGCCTGGCTGCACTCGCCATTCAGCAAGGACTCATCGCGTTGCATGAGAGGGCATGGAGATGGCTGGGAAGTCATTTCCTCCAGTGCAGCAGGACCGCCCGGACAGCCTCCTTGTCCCACTTTCTCAGCCTTTCCTGCGTCTTGCCGGTGCACCCCCACCCTCCTCCCTGTCTCCTGGTCTCAGTTCCCTCAGTCCCCACCAGCTGCACATTGTCCCACCAAAGCCGCCACCCCGAGGGAGAGAGCTCGCGCCACCTCTTCCCCTCAGGGCGGCCGCTTTGTCCTCGTCTGCCCTGTCAGGGCTCAATCTCTCTCTCTCTCTCTTTGGCTGTGTTTGTGGGTGGGGGGGGAAGAGAAGGAAAGGGTCTCTCCTAAGATTAGTGGGAGTTTGGAGAAAGCACCTCAAACTTGCGCGGGGCGCAAGCCTGGAATGCCCGGGCTTTCCACATTTCCAAAACCGAAGTCCTGGTTGGGGGGGCGGTGGAAAGAGAGGGTCCGGGTCCCTTTCTCATGGCAAGGAAGGAGAGTCCCTGTCTCGGAAACAGATCTGATTTTTTCGCCAGACGGGGAAGCTTGCCATGTGAGGATTGGGGTGGCTAGCTGGGGTAGTTTGGTCTTCACAAAAGTTACTGCCTTGGAAACGCGCCTTGTCCAGGATCGGAGGTACAGCTGTGCGGACTTTCCTTGGGCATTGGCAAAAGCCGGTGAAGCCTAAATGCATACATAGGAAGCCTTCAGGGGGTGGCTGCGTATTTTCGAGGCGAGGAAGGCGGACAGGGTGGGTGCTGGCTGAGCTCTTCCCTCTCGAACCCTTTTCCTGTTCACCATCCCCTCCCGGAAAGCTCCTTTTCTCCAGGGAGAGGAGGGAAGGAAGGATATCACAGCCTCCGCCCCCGCCCCCACCTCCACCAACACTCCCGAAAAGCCAGTCTAAATGTGCGTACATCGGGAACTGCATGTTTGCAGTGCAGTCGTACCAGGGAAGGCTACTATTTCCACCACCCCCGCGGACGGACCCAGCAGTTGGAGACAGAGCCCAGTGGGGAGGCCATTTGAATTTCCCGGGCTCTTACGTTCCGCCGCTGGGCCCATCAACGCTGCTCACTTTCCAGGCAGTGGTGGAAGTGCGGGAGGCCTGCCGGAGGCCTCCCAGCAGCAGCTATGGAAGTCCACAAGGTTGAGGAGGCTTTGGACTGGTAAAATGCTGCTTTTTCCTTTTTAAAAACTCTTCTAGGTGGGGTTTGGACTGGGGGTTATTTTTCTGTGCTTTTTTGTTTTGTTTTTGGATTTGTGATGTTTTTTTCTCAGTCCCAGCATGGGACTTGCTCTGTTTATTTTTATTTATTTTGTGTATTTTTTTTGAAATGCTGGAATGGATTAATCCTGTTCCCATGCATTTCAATGGGAAATGGTGCTTAATGCATAACATACTACAGTGCTGCATAACAAGTACCCACACGCACGGAGGCCCCCATTCACAGACGCTGGTGGCGGCAGCCCACCGCCCCCCCCATCCTACCGGTCCTTGGAAGAATGGTCTTCAAGAAAACCGGTCCCTAGTATTAAAAAGGTTGGGGACCACTGCTCTATGCAAACGCACTAATCCATGGCCTGCACCCAACTGTTACGATGGTCAGGTGTCTAGAAGAAAATCCTCTTCCACTCTTTTTTTAGAACACCTGTAATTAGAACTGAAGGTGCAAGGACATCTCTTGACTTAGCATCATAGAGATGAGTTGCAATGAGCTGAATAATGTCTGGTAACTCTCTGAGCCAAAGACTATACAACAGGCCTTATAAACCCCTTGCAGTCACATTAGTTCACCTGTCTGAGATACCTATTCTCAGATATCCAGGAGTCTTTAATTCCTGAGTATTGCCAGCCACTTCTGGGATGACTTCACTGGCATTGGCAATTTTCAGAAATGAAATTCTCCTCCTCCTTCTGTGGCCCCCAACCACATCCCAGTGACCAAAGGGATTCCATGGGAGCCTCTGGACCTTTGGAGGGAAATTCCTTGACATCAACCGATTTTTCTTTGGAGTCACATGACTGATATGGTAGAATTCTGCCAGTAGCTCTAATTCAATACTTACCTCTAAAGGATTTGCATTGAATGTTTCCATCACAACTTGTGTTTTGCACAAGGTCTGTCACTGTCTGTTCAGTTATACTTGTGTTTGTGTCAAACATATTAATTAATGTAACAGTAATATAACTTTCTGCTCCAGCTTTACTGAGCCTGTTTAATGTTGATGAAGGTTGACTGTAATACATAAACATGCATATTAGCAAAGATGCCATTAAAAACAATATTTTAATAATAGAAATCTTTACTAACTTGTGTGTGTGTGTTTGAAAGACAAAGCTGCTTAAAGCCAAAGCAGCAAGCCAACAAATCCAAGTCTCCCAAGCTGTAAAATGAAATGTGGGAAGAGGTACAATTTGGAGCACAGGATGAGTGCTTAATCTTCTCCCATCCCAGTTTCATCACCTGTTTGTCCATCAAATCCCACTATTTTTGGCATCGGTCTTTATTAAGAAGTCCCCATTCAAATGTGTTCTCTTCTATTCAGGCTTTTTAGCTAGTTCTCCCCAAATGGCATCACATGGTGTCCATGTACAACCACCCCCCTCAACAAATCTTAAAAAAAAGCAGGGCAGGACTTACAAAACAGCCCTGTGAAGTTTCTTCGTTTAAAAAAGTTGGCCGCTGAAAGGGTGAAAATGGTAAACTGTAGGGAGAGGGGGATGAGGAGAAATATCCTGGGAAAGGGTGCGGCATGCAAAGTGGCTGGAACCCAAAATAAGTGCACTCTGTACTGCAACATTTTGTTGCAAGACTTACTTGTTATGTACATGTTAATGAACCTTTCATGCTTACCTTAAGCTCACAATGACTGTTTCCCGGTAACTTTTCTCACTTGCAAATATTCTATGGAACTGTAGGTGTAGGAGAGTAATAAAGTCATTGTCAATTAAAGGAGGAGGAGGAGAAGGCCTGATACAAATCTATACCATGAAAATTTGCCCTGCGCATACTTCCTTCATTCTCTTTTCTTCACATTACTGTACTAAGCTAGTTATATTTGTGAAGATTCTGTCATCCAGGTGAGGTCATCCACTTTGGTTTCACTTCCCCCTGAACAGGCTCCTTAGAAGGACAGAGGGTGAGGGATAATCCCACTTCTGCAGTCCCATGACAATGGGTGGAGAAGGACTGCAGAAGTAGGATTATCCCTCACCTCCAGTTTTTTGTCCATCTAATTAGCCTATTCAGACCAGGGGGAAGTGAAACCAATGTGGAAGATGCAGTGGTGCCTAGCTTAACGACGATAATCCGTTCCAGGAAAATCACCGTTAAGCGAAAACATCGTAAAACGATATTAAAAACCCCATTGAAACCCATTGAAACCCATTCAATGCATTCCAATGGGGTAAAAACTCACCATCCAGTGAAGATCCTCCATATGGTGGCCATTTTCGCTGCCTGTATAGTGAGGAATCCATCCCTAAACACAGCAGGGAGCCATTTTAAGCACCCAGCGGCCATTTTGAAACCACCGATCAGCTGTTAAAAAATCATTTTGCAAAGAATCAGTTCCTGAATCAGGGAACCGATCATTGCAAAGCAAAAAAAAAAAAAACCCTATTTAGACCATCATTTTGCGATCGCAATTGCGATCTTAAAAAGATCGTCATACAGCGATTTTGTCGTAATGCGGGGCAATCATTAAGCGAGGCACCACTGTATATCAGGGGTCTCTTACCAACTCTCCTCAGACTGAAGAAGCTACTTGGATGAGTAGAAAAATGTTTCAACCTAAAAAGAAAGAAGTCCAGTTGCCATGACTCAACTTCCAGATACTAAGCCAGTTGTTCTTTGGTCTCTTCTGTGGACCCCGGCAAGAGGGCAGAAGGATCATGATTTCCCACAATACTAGGCTGAAGTGGAATGAACTGCCCTTAAATAATCAGGCAAACGGGACCAAGACTCCTCTGTCAGGGAGCACCTTTGGACCAGGCTTTTCAAAACTTCACACTCTCCCATACAAAGAACTTGTGTGGATTTTAAGTTCTTCTAGGAGACACATCAGTCACTTGAAACCAGGAGTTTACTGTGGTGGCTGCTTCATTTTGGAACTCCCTTCCACCAGAAGTGTGATCAGCTCCACCCCTCCTGGGTTTTAGAAGGCAACTGAAGACCCAATTTTTTTCCCCAAGCCTTTCAATAGTTTGCCCTTAAATAAGTAATTTTAGGGGCCTGCCATTAATGTTCACTCTTATTTTATTGTGTTGTTGTTGCTGCTGCTGTTGTTATTGTTGATTATGATGATGATGACGACAACAGCCACTTCGTGTTCTTCTGTTAGCTACCCAGAGTAGCAGCTTGACCATTAGCTGGGTGGGATACAAATCTCTTCTTGATTTATTCCTTCTTCATTATACACAACCGATCAACCAATGAAACAAACAAAAGTAGCAGATTTTAAAAGAAACTAATGCTTAAAAGCTCAGTATTCTTTCAAAGCTTAAAAACATTGTTAAAATTCAGCTGTCTTTTCTCAGAATGCTTCTAGATGTGTGTGGGTCCCACAGGCATTCTGAGGAAAATAAGGGAAGAGAATAGGGTGGGTGCTAAAGGATGAATAAACCACCAACTTGCTTAGGGGAGGACAGTATACCCAGTCAGAGTCACGAGATGTGCCCAGGCCAGCTGTGGTTCCACCAGGCATGAGACTGAGTACTGTGGTTCTCCATGTTTCTTAATACAATCCCTTTTCCTATTTCTGTTGTGGCTCGCATATTACAAATTTCTTTCTGGGTATGATGTACAAAAAAGACATATGCTGCATGTTGTGTATAATGAAGAAGGAATAAATCAAGAAGAGATTTCGTTTTAAGAGGACAATCCGCTGCATGCCTTCTTTTTCCATTGGGGCCATGAGGAGAAGGAGGAGTTCACAAGCTTTTGCTTTTGTTTTAAACCAAGTACAGCTTTTCATTGTGTCATTGTGGACAAACTAGGGTTAATTTTGCCCATGTTTAGAAAAAATGAGGCAACTTCAGATAATTGTTTATATGAAGTAGATTTCTTTTCACTATGCATAGATATGACTAGCTACAGTTTATGGTTTGGTTACAATGTGAAATGTAAGTCTGAAACAGATATAGAAGTTCTGACTGAGTGTCTAATTGTGTTTTTGATTTGTTCTTTATTTTAAAATGTCTATGATTGGGATGTGTGTGTCTACAAATCCCCTCCCATGAAGGGAGGGGATTGAAAAAGCCATCATGTCAGGAAGGAGGAAGGGGAGGCATCCTGGCAATGCCAGGAGGCATCTGGGGGATTTGTAGCGCTTTGGAGCCTGGAGGACCACCCTGGTGGACCACATGTGGGCCACCCTTTACCCACCCTTTTGATTAACCTTGGCTGCCTATTATGTATGAAGTAATTCCTAGAAGTTATAATTATTTATATAGAAGGGGTGGCAAATTTTAAAAATATTATTACATTTTCCAGTCAAATTCTATTGTAAAAGGAGGGGCATTTTCACAGACCAGTTCTGTGTAGGATCAGTTTTCTGTCATTGTTATATTCAGTAGTATCACATGTAAATCAATACAGTAGTGGGTTTTGTGCTGGATTTTTCCCCATCAGTTCACTATCTATCCCAATCAATATATTGCTATATGTGATTGCTGTGTTTTTACTGAATATTTATTAGTCCTAAAAACTAGACAAAACTAGAAGTTGATTCTATTGTGTAGAAATAACACACATTATCACAGGAATGTGGAAAATATTATTGTCCCCATCTTAATATTATGTTGCATTTTTTATGCAGCATGTTTGTATGACATAAGACTGTTACCTACACAGCATGCAAAACTCATTCAAACACAAGTAAGGTTTGCATATCTGCAAACAAAATTTAGTTATAGTGTGTATGTGTCAAAAAAAACTACAGAGATTGTTTTCTCTGCAAAACTCAATAGATTTGTCTCAAATGTATCTAAGTAACTGCAGAGATACCTGTCTGCATCTGTTTTTTTAAAGAGACAAATTATGTTACATTTCAATTTACAAGAAATATGTCAGAAAATATGAACTTACAAGGCTGGTAAGAGAATAGTATACTTCACCATACTTTACAGACTCCTTGTTTTCCATGTCCTGGTCATATGTTATATTTGTTATAGTTATTTGTCCTGGGAATACTTTACCTGAAATTACAATACAGCTGATTTTATTTATATTTATATTTATATCTAGAAAGACCACCCTTCTATTGATTGTAGCTGCAGACTAAATAACATGTGCAGCTTTAGGGCTTGTGAGAGAACACAGGTAGAAGAAAGGACATGTGTTGTAGCAACACGCTAAATTAGCACATATGTCAAAGATTTCAAGAATTTACCAATGGACACATAGGGCACATTTATGGTAAATTATCTGATCTGGGGTACTCTGCAATCCAGATGTAAAGATATGCTATTTGTAGTGATTCTGCAACAGGGAGAAGTTTCTTGTGCCTGCAGATCTCAGAGCAGTCACACACATCTTCTGTGCTGGCCAAGACTAGCCAGTCAAGAAGCCAATGAATGAATGAATGAATGAATGAATGAATGAATGAATGAATGAATGAATAATAAAACGGATAGAGAAAGGGAGCATATTTTATGGTGCTGCAGATTGTTTTGGTGCCAGAGTCCACACTGGCCACTCTGGCTCTCCGTTTAAAGTTCATTGTAAAGCCAACAGGCTGTTTAAAGTGTTGCATGGCACTAGAAAAATGGGACAGTTTTCCAAAGTTGTCCATACTATAAAATCACATGCATACTGCAGAAACCTAGTAGTCTGCTGCAGTTTGTCAAGAGTTGTTTCTATTTCATATCAACTTTTATCTCTCCCCCCTTTTTTTTTTTGGTCCGTGCAGAAATGATCTGCGTGGGCACCCCCTTGTCCAAAGGACAAACTGGTACGAAGCACTGCTTCAAGCATGTCTCTAATTAATACCAATGTAGTGGCAAGTTGATGAAGTGCTAAACTTACTAGTTTGTTTTGGGGAAAAAAATACTTCAGGGAGAATACAAAAAAAGATCAGGGGTGGGTTTTCTTTCTGTCCAAAACATAAAGCCCAGTTTAGTACATCACCAGCATACCACCCATAGCCATGCTGTCTGTCCTTTCGGAGAAGAAAACAACCGCCCACATAAGGGAAAGGCCATTCAAATTGTTCTGGGTTGAAAAAAGCAGAAGCCCCCACTGGCAGAGAAGAAAACTTTGTGTCAGGAGCAGCAAGGTCTGGACTGATTTGAACTGACCTTTGTGTCATGCGATCAGTTTTTTAAACAGTGAATTCATTTATTTATTTATTTATTTATTTATTTATTTGATTTTTACCCCGCCCCTCTAGACCATGTCTACTTCATGTGTTTCACACTCACAGCAAATCCTGCAGGATTTTACCTTGTAGTCCTAGCCTTAGTCACTATACTAAGTTAGGGCAGAGCCAGGATAAACTTAAATAATTTCCAACATCTCTGGGCTGGGAGGGGTTTGGATTCAGCACAGCCTCAGATCGTTTAGTGTCAGCTCAGCAAAACCTCAGCCACCTTGGTTAGTTAGGACTGCACCCTTAATTACAAAAATTCTTGCATGAAATATATTTCAAAACAATGGGCCATAATTAGACCATATATGAATACCCCTGCACAGCTGGATGTAATGACTGTCCACTCGTGCGTCCGCTGCTGCCGCCGGATCCACTCTCCCTTCCAGTCTCTCCAGGGCTCACAGTCAGCTATCCACTTGTCAGCCTGGCAGGGAGACTCGTTTTCCTTCCTTCTGCCAGGAGTGGATAGTCGGCCGTGAGCTCCAGAGCGATTGGAAAGGACAGCGGAGCCAGCGGTGGCAGCGGACATATGAATACCCTCATCTCCAACCATAATGTCAAAAGTAACATAGGACCATTTTGAACATCAAAGAGATTGTTTTTCCTTCCATAAGACAACCCTTAGGATTTCATTTATTTTATTTATTTTATTTATATCCCGCCTATCTAGTCGACTCAGGACCACTCTAGGCAGCTAACAATCAGCAAATAATAAAAATAAACATATATAAAACAATATAAATAATGAAAACCTTACAAAGATAGAAAACCAGTGGAGAGGGAAAGTTCATTTAAAAATAGCCAAATGAACTGAAAGAACTAGGTTTCATAGGTTGGAAAAGATCTTCTATTTTGATCTCAGCTGCCCTGAAATTTCTGCCTTTCGGTTTACATGCTAAAAGGCTATTATTATTGTTATTATTTAAATGTCCTTGCACTTTTGTATTTGTTGAGAATTTTCCCTAACATTGTATCTCTTTGGTGTGTTGTAAGCATGACCGTGCCTTGAAGTGAGACAAAGAGAGAAAAAACAGCGAGAACTGGCAAAGTGATACTGATGTTGTGTTTCTAATTTTTTAAGTGTGTTTTTTGTTACACAATAGTGTCAAAGAGTTGCCATAACAAAAAGGTCCCAACATAGAAGCATGATACATTTCTGCTGGTTCAAGTCATGCAACTCACCTAGCTCACAGCTTTTTGGTGAATAGTAGAATCCATACGGACACTGGCAGACGGTGTCATTGAATAGAGGGATGCACGTAGCTCCATATGTACAGGTCTGAGCATTACAAGTTGGACGTCCTAAAATAAGATTTTAAGAGAATTAAGAGAATTGGATATTTCATCCACCCGTTTGATTATATATTGTCGAGAGAACTCACAAAGCTCACCAAATCCACTTTCAGTACAAGTCTATATTTTACAGGGAAATGTGAGTTTGCAAATTCAGTTTAAAAAGAAATTCAAAATGTTGTGGCAGCATGAAAATTGAGTTTAGAATCCTGCCGAAACTTCTATGGGAGCAATATTAATTCAACAAGAAATGTGTACCATTTAGCAGGATGTCCATTGCTAAAGATTGGATTTTCGGAATTAACAAATTCCTAGTCCCATAATTTAGTGAGAAACGCTCAGGCCAAGTTATGGGACTGGGAGCAATCAAACCAGCAGGAGGTAGGAAAGTCTTTTACCTCCGTGCTGTTCCATTGCCACTTCTCTGCACCCTAAGAAAAGTGCCCCACTGCACTGTGGGAGTCATGAGGATTTCCCTGCAACTCATAAAGATATATGGGGGAGAAATGGGTTCTGATGAAGGCCGACTCCATACATCCTATATGGAAGCAGTCAACAAAATTTTCCCCATGCACCTTTACTACTCAGAGACAATTTTTGCTACTTCCATGGTGCAGCAGGGCGCTTTTGTCAGGGTTCTGAGAACAGCAAGGAGATGAGGGAACTGTTCTACCTCCTGTCAGTTTGATATTCAGCCTAGTCTTTCCACAGTAGCATCAGGATTTACATGGATGAGCATTAA
This sequence comes from Pogona vitticeps, assembly GCF_051106095.1. Classification (NCBI taxonomy): domain Eukaryota; kingdom Metazoa; phylum Chordata; class Lepidosauria; order Squamata; family Agamidae; genus Pogona; species Pogona vitticeps. Next base: position 230,992,273 of record NC_135783.1, on the reverse strand, counting down.
CTATTGTCTCTGAGTAACTAATTTGAAAGTCTCACAAAGTCTAATGCATGATGCGCAGACAAAGAGTCCCTGGAGCAGTATATCATGACTGCACTTTTGAGTCTGTTGGGGTCTGTCACAGCTGTCTTTTCTCCCTGATAGGGTTAATTGAAGTGTGTGATTAGATATAACGGCATAAATTCTAAAAATGTTCATCTGAGTAACAAGTTATACATTTGTTTCAGGGTTTAAATGCTGCATTCTCTTCCAAGGACGGAAATAAACCAGAGTATGTGTTTTTGTAGACAATCACATTGTAAGCATTCGACTTTCCCCAGATATAAAAATGACTCCCCCCAAAATTAGCTTCCCTATTTCTACATGATTATTTCATCCCTTTGTCTCAATGCTGCCTCTGCATGAAAAACAAAATTCAAAATTATTGAATAAGTGTAACCTGAAAGTGACAGACAGTTATGTATAACAGCGGTCCCCAACTGTTTTGAAACCGTGGACCAGTTGGGGGGGGGTGGGCTCCATGTGTGGGGTGAGCCAGGGGCACCCCCGTGCTTGTAGGTGGACGTGTCATGCTTGCAGAGGGGTATGTGTGTGCGGGGGGAGGCGGAGATCCGTCTCTGCAGCCCAGTTCCAAGAAGCCCACGGACCGGCACGGGCGGTGGACCAGGGGTTGGGGACCCCTGATGTATAAGATCAAACCTTGTTTTCATCATTTTGTTACATTTTGGCAAATATTTACCTAACCACGCCTGGCTGAGAGTGCCATTATGGCATCAAAACCAGGAACTGAAAAGGAGCACTCTTGCATAGAAGAATATTTTGATAATGGTTCTTTTGTTTTTAAAAAAGCAGGCTAGTTTTATCACTGCTATGGAAGACATTATTTTTCTAGGGCCTCTGCTTTCGGTGAAGACTGGATGTATTCTACAAAAAGTTCTGCCTCTATGTCACAACCTGATTGAATTATTCTGTGTGCTACTTGGCTTGTAGACCCAATGGCTTTTATACTGTGTGTTCCTATATTGCTGAAGCAGGCCATTCATCCTACAGCGACCCCTAAATAGCATTCAGTTACCCTTCAAGCTTATCCGATGGAGAAACATGCACCTTTCAAGGGGTACAGTACTTCTTCCTCACTTCAATATTTTGAAAAATTCATTTTTATACAAAATATCAAACATTGATGCCTGTTAGCCACAAAGGAAGCACCACATCACATTAGAACAACCACCACCTGGCATTTAAGAGATCTCTTATTTATAGTTGGCGTAGCAGAAAGTGTTGTAGTGTTTTGGGTTTGTTAAAATAAAAATCAAGAAATTCTGTATGTTCCTTTGTTGGGTATATAGGTAATAGGGGAAAAATGATATTAGCCTAGCCTTTCCACAACTCTGTTAGGATCTGCATGGATGAGCATTAAGTAATCTATCTGAGCATAACTAGTTGGAAAGTCTCACAAAGTCTAATGCATGATACTCAGACAAGGTCCACAGAGCACTTTTTAGTAGTTTGAATCTGTTGGGTCTGTCACAGCTAACATTTATCTCTGATATGGTTAATTAAAGTGTGAGACCTGATAATTATGTTAGTGATATCAAAGATCATCTGAGTAACAAGCTATACATTTGTTTCAGGATTTAAGTGCTTCCTCTCTTCTGAGGATGGAAATATATCATGGTCTCACTCATGTGGGAGCAAGTATTTCTCTGGACATTCACATCTGAAACATTCATTTTTCCTCATGATTGCAAGCAACTCCATCTTCTCTATTCCTACATGCTTATATTATCCCTTTGTCCCCAGGTTGCACATGTAGTTACTTCACTTTATAAGATCCAAACTTCTTTTTATCATTTTGCTACATTCTGGTAAATATTTATCAAATCCCATCTGACTAACAGTGCCACTAGTGGCTAAACATGGAAATACAAAAGGAAATGTCTTATTGAGTAGATTATGATAACCATTCTTATGGAAACAAGCAGCCTAGTTACAAAATGAGCAGGTAGACAATATTTTTCTTGATGTTCTGCTGTTGGGAAAAAAAACATATATACCCAAAATGTTCTTCATCAAATGAAAAAATGTTCTGTCTCTGTTGGGATGCCCTTGTGGAACCAGTGGCTTTCATACACCTGTTTTATGACACTGTACATTCTGGCCATTTTGCCTGCAATGCCCCTGTAGCTTGCACTTTTTTTCATGAGGAAATATCTAACTCTTCAGGGCTGCAATGATTATTCCTCACTCATAGGAGAGTCGGCTTTTCTGTGGATGCTAATATCCAGAAAATTCCATTTTCCCATTCCAATCAACATCAACTTCTCAATTGCTACAAGCTGATCTGATCTCTTTGACCTGTTCTAGCATCAAAAGGGGGAAATACGAAGGATAGCTCAATGGTTTAGGAGGCTGACTGCAGAGCCCGAGGCTGAGAGGTTGATTCCCTACTGTGCCTCTGCATCAGGGGCTGGAATCTATGATCCACTGGGTCCCTTCCAGCTCTGCAGTTCTCACACTGTTAAACGTAACTTCTTTCGCAGAGGACAAGACACTTGTAGGGGTTCTGCTCTGTGACAAGTCCCAATCCATTCTAGCTAAAGCGTTTTCTTCACCTTATGGAAAGAAACTCTGTTTTGTTGAACTTCTGGACAACGTGGCATTCAAAATCTGGTTTCTTATACTGCTCGTTCTACCTGTACGCGGCACAGTAAAGAAGCATCTGTATGTTGTCATTCTACCTTATTTGATGGAGAACCCTCCATCTTTCAGGACTACAGTACTTCTTCATCCCTAATTGTTTGTACAACTTGTTTTCTACATAAAATATGAAACATTGACATCTATTGGTAGCCCATAACACTAGATCGTTCAGCACCTGATACTTAAGAGATTGCTCACCTGTGGTGGGAGTGGAAGGGGGAGTTGTCGTAGTGCTTCCTGTTACATTAAAATAAAAATGAAGAACTTACTCAGTTCACAGGAGATGGGGGGCATGACAAAACCAAAAAGAAATGAAATTTAGCCTAAGCTTTCTATGTGCATTCATAAGGATAAATTAAAGTGTGAGATGAGGTCATTGTGTCAATTGTATCGAATTTTCTCTTATTACCAAGGTGTAAATTTGATTCAGAATTTAAATGCTGACTTACTCTTCCAAGGATGAGAACAAACCATTGCTTTACTTCCATGGGACTAAGTTCAAAGACAGGTATTCGAATTTTAGAAATTCCAAGTCTCTTGAGGAGCACATAGTTCAGAAAACCTTTGCTTTGGAAACAAGCAGGCCAGTCTTATCACACAAGTGGGAGAGACAGGTTTTCTAGGGGTTCTGCTCCATCAGAAGTCCAGATCCAGTCTACTGAATGTTCATTACGTGTTCCATGATCTTACAAAACTACAGCCTGCTTTGCTGGCATTTTGCACCACGTAGCCTTGATAATCCCGTTTGTTACAGAGCAGATGCTAACGGTTTTCCCTACAGTAGCCCTTCAAAAGAATGTGTATGTTGCCCTTCTAGCATATTCGATGGAGAAACATCCATCTTTCAGGACTACAGTACTTCTTACTCTCTAATTTTTTAAAAAACTTGTTTTCTAGACAAAATATTCAACATTGACATCTGTTGGTGGCCTACAGCATTAGATTGTCCAGCACCTGATACTTAAGAGATTGCTCACCTGTGGTGGTAGTGGTAGGAGTAGTTGTCGAAATCGTAGTGCTTTCTGCTGTATTAAATAAAAATGAAGAAGTTACTTAGTTCAAAAGAGATGGTGGGCATGACCAAACCGAAAAGAAATGTAATTCAGCCTAGGCTTTCGAAGTAGTTTCATAAGGATAAATTAAAGTGTCAGAAGAGGAAATTGTATCAATTGTATCAAAGTTCCAGTGGGAAACAAGTGATACATATGTGTCAGGGTTTAAATGCTGTATGCCTCTTCCAAGGAGGGGAATAAACCATTGCCTCACTCATGGGGGAGTCAGCTTTTCTGTGGACCTTAATATCTGAACCATTCCATTTCCCCATTCCAACCAACATCAACTTCTCAATTCTTACACGCTGATCTCATTTCTTTGCCCCGTTCTTGCATAGCCATGAACAGAAATGTTCAAAATTAATGAATCTTTGGAACTTGAAATACCCTGGCATAGCTCTTTCACTTTATGCATTTCAATCCTCTCTGTCTGATCATCTTCCATTTTTGTAAACATGTATTTAAACACATCTATCTGAGAGTGTCCTTATGGCATCAAAACAGGGAAATACGAAGGATAGCTAAGTGGTTTAAGCGGCTGACTGTAGAGCCTGAGGCTGAGAGGTTGATTCCCTACTGTGCCTCTTCATCAGGGGCTGGAATCTATGATCCACTGGGTCCCTTCCAGCTCTGCAGTTCTCACACTGTTAAACGTAACTTCTTTCGCAGAGGACAAGACACTGATTTTCTAGCAGTTCTGATTTGTGACGAGTCGAGATCCATTCTATCGAAAGTTTTTGCTTAACCTTTCAGAAAGAAACTCTGCTTTGCTGACCATCTGAACCCCGTGGCATGCAAAAATTGGTTTCTTACACTCCTGGTTCTGACTGTTTGCCGCACAACAAAGAATCATTTCTACGTTGCCATTTTAGGTTATTTGATGGAGAACCATCCATCTTTCAGGACTACAGTGCTTCTTACACCCTAACAGTTTTTTTCACCTTGTTTTCTAGACAAAATATCAAGCCTTGACATCTATTGGTGGCCTACAGCATTAGATCATCCAGCACCTGATACTTTAACAGATTGCTCACCTGTGGTGGTAGTGGTAGGGGGAATTGTCGTAGTGCTTCCTTCTGCATTAAATTAAAAATGAAGAAGTTACTTAGTTCAAAAGAGATGGTGGGCATGATCAAACCAAAAAGAAATGAAATTGAGCCTAAGCTTTCTACGTAGGTTCATAAGTACAAAGTGTGAGATGAGGTAATTATATCAATTGTATCAAATTTTCTCTTATTACCAAGGTGTAAATTGGTTTCAGAATGTAAATGCTGCCTTACTCTTCCAAGGATGGGAAGAAATCATTGCTTTACTTCCAGGGGATTAAGTGCAAAGACAGGTATTTGAATTTTAGGCATTTCTCTTTCTTGGGCATGAACATGATGCTAGGGAATGTCAGCTTCCTTATATCTTTGATCTTATATCATTTTTTTTCTTCCAATGTAGCCTAGGCACGAAAAACAAAGATAAAATGAAGGAGAATGTGTAATTTGAACCTAACGGCCACCTGCGGAGTTCCGAGATGGCAGCAAAAGTGGGAACTGCAAAGGAAATCTCTTGAGGAGCAGATGGTTCAGAAAGCCTTTGGTTTGGAAACAAGCAGGCCAGTCTTATCACACAAGTGGGAGACGCAGGTTTTCTAGGGGTTCTGCTCTATCAGAAGTCCAGATCCAGTCTACTGAATGTTCATTACGTGTTCCATGATCTTACAAAACTACAGCCTGCTTTGCTGGCGTTTTGCAGCACGTGGCCTTGATAATCCGGTTTGTTACGCAGCAGATGCTAACGGTTTTCCCTACAGTAGCCCTTCAAAAGAATGTGTATGTTGCCCTTCTAGCGTATTCGATGGAGAAACATCCATCTTTCAGGACTACAGTACTTCTTACTGTCTAATTTTTTAAAAAACTTGTTTTCTAGACAAAATATTCAACATTGACATCTGTTGGTGGCCTACAGCATTAGATTGTCCAGCACCTGATACTTAAGAGATTGCTCACCTGTGGTGGTAGTGGTAGGAGTAGTTGTCGAAATTGTCGTGCTTTCTGCTGTATTAAATAAAAATGAAGAAGTTACTTAGTTCAAAAGAGATGGTGGGCATGAACAAACCAAAAAAAAATGTAATTCAGCCTAGGCTTTCGAAGTAGTTTCATAAGGATAAATTAAAGTGTCAGAAGAGGTAATTGTATCAATTGTATCAAAGTTCCAGTGGGAAACAAGTTATACATATGTGCCAGGGTTTAAATGCTGTATGCCTCTTCCAAGGAGGGGAATAAACCATTGCCTCACTCATGGGGGAGTCAGCTTTTCTGTGGACCTTAATATCTGAACCATTCCATTTCCCCATTCCAACCAACATCAACTTCTCAATTCTTACACGCTGATCTCATTTCTTTGCCCCGTTCTTGCATAGCCATGAACAAAAATGTTCAAAATTAATGAATCTTTGGAACTTGAAATTCCCTGGCATAGCTCCTTCACCTTATGCATTTCAATCCTCTCTATCTGATCATCTTCCATTTTTGTAAACATTTATCTAAACACTGTGATGAGATGGGTTTTTGAGTTAAAATCTTTTAAAGGCATATGGGTTTTGTAATTATGAAGTGAGCCAGAGAGGTTCCATTTTGTTTCTTTGTATATAGTATCTGTGCTATTCTGACAAGTTGTTTTCTAGGCGAGCCGAGAGAATGTTATTCTGAAAGCCTGAGAAAGGACTCTGTGTGATTAGATAGATGGGAATTGTTGTGACTCTTTGAGAAACCACCGTAACCCAAATAACATCTGGTGTGTATGAGAAAGAAGTCATGTGATGTAACAGGACTGTTTGCCTAGTAACGAACTCTGATTGGATGACATCGTGGGAAGGTGCATTAAGCCCTTGCCAGTTACTCTTGAAAAAGGAACTTTTTGCCTATAGACATTGTCTTTCCAAGACCGACCTTTCAGTCATTCGTGACCTACTCTTCAGCCATTTGGGACTGGTGGCCTACCTACATGGACTGGTTTCTATGCTTTGCTGGATTACTTTTAGACTTATGGGATTTTTCCTAAGGACTGTGCATGGACTATTTTCTATGGACTGTTCTATGGAATATTCTTTATGAACTCCTTTTCTTGGAATACTCCATATGGACTATGCTCTTGTAATTTTGTAAGGACTATGGTATATTTACTGGATTTTTCTTTTCTAAGGACTATGGGACATATAAGGGATTTTTACTTTGGTTAAGGGATTTTTATTCTATAGTATCACTGAGGACTATAGCCTTGTTATGACCTACATGGATTATTTGGTTTTTACTAATGATTTCTTGTTCTGGAACTGTTTTGATTCTTTTTAATGTCTTTTTGTATTTTTAATAAGGTTTTTGAACTCTTTTATATTTTTCATGTTTTCTTTACCTCACTACATCTTTGTAACTAAACAGCACAATGCTAGTTTATTTGTTTTGGCTTAATTTGGCTCTGATATTTAGTAACATGCTTTTTCTTTAATAAAATAAAGATTATAAAACTCATGTGGTTTCCTGAACAGTACACTTGCCATAGGGTCATCTGAGAGTGCTGCCTCGGCCTAGCTTACTTAGAGTCCTGTCAGTGGTGCAAGTTAAGTCTAAGGACTACAAAGCCCACTTGACCTTTTCACAATAATATCTGAGAGTACCAGGGTGTTCTTATGTGGCAGACCTGCGAGAAGGAGTGTTGTATCATGGCTAGCTGAATTTGGACTCTTTCAGCCCATTTTAGCATGTGCAAACTCCTGATTGCTCTCTGTCCAAGCTTACACGTGTGTTTTCGAACCCGTGTTTGTGACATGGTGGCAGCGGTGGGATGGACCACGTGCTGGGTTTTGTAGTACCTCAGGATGACCAATTTTTGTTCTATCTGGCAGCTTGAGTGACTCTGATCCACAAGCTAAGTTTTGGTTGCAGTGGGACACTGAGGCTTCAAGGAGCTAGGTGCTTCCCTGGGTGTAAACAGTAGTTTCCTAAGAAACGCTGTTTGCCAGCAGTTAGATCTAAAGGCTGTGGTGAGAGGTGTTAAATCTTCAGGCTGTGGTAATGTGTGTTAGAATCTGGGGTGCTCTTTTAAGAAAGAGATTCCCAGTGGAACAAGCAAACTGTTAGGAAACAATTGGATTTAATCAGTAGGCATGTGCAGGTTGTTACAACGTTGTAGTGAAGAAATTCCAAGATGCATGTCCTTTATTTTTGGAGTGCTTGCACCCAAGTTGAGCAGGTCATTTCACAATCTTAGGATTGCATAAATGACTCTGACTACCTTGTTCTGGAACTTGCATCCAGGTATTTTGTTTTTGTTTTTGGCCTAAGCGTACTCCTATAATCTTAGGATTTGCCGGAGCACCTGGCCGTGTTCCAGCCTAGCTCTGGGTCTCCCAATATGATTTTAGGATCTGTCAGGAGTACCTAGTTGCATCTGGCTTGGCCTAGAGTCATGCCCTATGATCTCAGAATCTGTCGGGATGACCTGATCTTAGAGGTATCTATCTGCACCCAGTTCAGTCATTAATCATCTCTGTAACTTTAGGGTTCACAGAGTGATCACAGTTTTTCTTTTCTCTTCCTTTTGGATTTTTCAGTATTTTGGTTTTGGCAGCTGTCTGTCCTCTCACAGACCTTAGGGTCACAGAGGGACAGCAGTTGGTCAGAAGTGCAGAGGAGATTTTTAAATTTTTTCTCTCCTTTTTGTTTGTTTTTGCTGACCTAGCCTAGGCTAGATTGCCAGCAGAAGATGGAGGAGCAAAACCAGTCGAAAACCGTGGATATACTCTTGGAAGTGGCTTCGGGATTTTTCGAGCAAGCCAAGCAGAAAATTAGGGACAGAGATTGCCTGATACGGGAGCTTTACCATGAAAACATGCTTCTAAAACGTTTTTTAAGCACAGAACCTGGCTTGATGCAAAGGTTTTTCCAAGCTCAGCAGGGTTCCTTTGGGGATTACTGCAATGAGACGCGCCAAACAATTGGGAGCGACCCTAAGATGCAAGATGCTGGTGTGGAAAGAGTTAACGAGGCCCAGTGGAATTCTAATGAGCATTCCAGAGGAGACAGCGATTTATCGCCTGTCCAAACAAAGGATTTACAGGCCCTGGAGCCGCGCGCAGAGAAAGGAATGCAGGAGAAAGTTCCCCGAGAAGCTGTGTCCTTGAGGAAATTAACATCGGACGACGCAAGGGAAAACTGCAGTGCTCCAGAGAATTGCAGTGCATTGAAATTCAGCTCAGCACCAACCTCAGCTCTTTTCCAGAGCACAGGACAGGTGAGAAGTTCTGAAATAATTCGGGATGAGACTATGGGTTTGCTAGAAGAGAGAGAGCAAGGGATTTTCCAAAGTAATAAAGCAATTGCTGGGACTGAGAGCTTAGAAGCAACAGTAGTTCATGGGGGAGTGAAATACCGGGATGATGAAATAGAGACTCAGCTTAATTCTTCGCTAGGACTTGTGTCAGCAGATCTTGATGCATGTCAGATCTCAAACAACCCCCCTTCTCTTAGCCCAGAGGGAACAGCGAAATCAGACACTGTTAGGTTGACAGGGACCCCGTGTACTTCATGGCAGTTCGGAAGTAAAGAAATTTACCAAGGGGGTGGCCTACTCAAGGTACCGGAAAAGTCAGCTGAGGAAGCTGGAGGAGTGAAGGTGTTCTCAGAGTCTTTGCCAAGTGTTTTAGTGGTTGATAGTGGAGCGGTTTTGCAGCATGGACTTTCACATTGTGGCAATAGTACAAGTGACTGTGTAAACTTGGTTAAAGATACAAAGCTGCATTTGAACCTGTCAGATGGTGAGACTGTTTCCAACACAACCAATGTAGGGGGAAGCGCTAACTTTTTGGGATTACAAAGTACTGATGTTTCTCCAGAGACTGAAATCATGTCTGGAAGCTTTGGCCCAGTACCACAGTTAATCTTCTCAGAAAGATCTTTAGAAAGAAAGGCGGAGGTTTGGGACCATTCTTATTTTCAACAGCCTATTTTCCAAGGAAGTGGTGAGAATGTTGATACTGTTTCTGAGGCTATGCAGAGTACTCCCGAGGGAACTTGGATGCAACAGCGGCCTCTTGTGACCAAACCTGATAGCACAGCTAATTCAGCAATACATGTGTCCAGGGGTGTGGCATTTCTGGACCAAGGTGTGGAAGGCATTGATCAATTTAGCCAAGGACAGATATTGGAGTCTGTGTTAGCTAATCCTAAAGTGGAATTGGATTTTAGCCAGTTAAATAAGTTCCCGGAGACTGAAACAATCTCTACGATCAATGTTGAGATGTTGGTAGAAATTGTTGCAAACGCTGAATACATTTCTGTGATTGGAATAAAAGGAGGGCTTTATCAGATTTTAATTAAAGAGGAACATCGCCCTTATACATCATTTACTTGCCCTCAGGGAATTTACCAACTCAGAAAACTAGCATCTGGAATGGAAAATACCTATGTTACTTTTCAGAAATTGGTTGATGAATTGTTTGGTGATTTATATTATGTGGTTGGCTATGTAGGAAACTTTGTAATTTACAGCCCTGATCCAATTCAAGTGTCCTTATGGCATCAAAACAGGGAAATACAAAGGATAGCTAAGTGGTTTAAGCGGCTGACTGTAGAGCCTGAGGCTGAGAGGTTGATTCCCTACTGTGGTTCTGCATCAGGGGCTGGAATCTATGATCCACTGGGTCCCTTCCAGCTCTGCAGTTCTCACACTGTTAAACGTAACTTCTTTCGCAGAGGACAAGACACCGATTTTCTAGTGGTTCTGATTTGTGACGAGTCGAGATCCATTCTATCGAAAGTTTTTGCTTAACCTTTCAGAAAGAAACTCTGCTTTGCTGACCATCTGAACCCCGTGGCATGCAAAAATTGGTTTCTTACACTCCTGGTTCTCACTGTTTGCTGCAGAACAAAGAATCATCTGTACGTTGCTATTCTAGGTTATTTGATGGAGAACCATCCATCTTTCAGGGCTACAGTGCTTCTTACTCTCTAATTGTTTTTTTCACCTTGATTTCTAGACAAAATATCAAGCATTGACATCTATTGGTGGCCTACAGAATGAGATCGTCCAGCACCTGATACTTAAACAGATTGCTCACCTGTGGTGGTAGTGGTAGGGGGAATTGTCGTAGTGCTTCCTTCTGCATTAAAATAAAAATGAAGAAGTTACTTAGTTCAAAAGAGATGGTGGGCATGACCAAACCAAAAAGAAATGAAATTGAGCCTAAGCTTTCTACGTAGGTTCATAAGTACAAAGTGTGAGATGAGGTAATTGTATCAATTGTATTAAATTTTCTCTTATTACCAAGGTGTAAATTGGTTTCAGAATTTAAATGCTGCCTTACTCTTCCAAGGATGCTAAGAAATCATTGCTTTACTTCCAGGGGACTAAGTGCAAAGACAGGTATTTGAATTTTAGGCACTTCTCTTTCTTGCGCATGAAAATGATGCTAGGGAATGTCAGCTTCCCTATATCTTTAATCTTATATCATTTTTTTCTTCCAATGTAGCATAGGCATGAAAAACAAAAGACAAAATGAAGGAGAATGTGTAACTTGAACCTAACGGCCACCTGTGGAGTTCCGAGATGGCACCAAAAGTGGGAACTGCAAAGGAAATCTCTTGAGGAGCAGATGGTTCAGAAAGCCTTTGGTTTGGAAACAAGCAGGCCAGTCTTATCACACAAGTGGGAGACGCAGGTTTTCTAGGGGTTCTGCTCCATCAGAAGTCCAGATCCAGTCTACTGAATGTTCATTACGTGTTCCATGATCTTACAAAACTACAGCCTGCTTTGCTGGCGTTTTGCACCACGTGGCCTTGATAATCCGGTTTGTTACGCAGCAGATGCTAACGGTTTTCCCTACTGTAGCCCTTCAAAGGAAAGTGTATGTTGCCCTTCTAGCGTATTCGATGGAGAAACATCCATCTTTCAGGACTACAGTACTTCTTACTCCCTAAATTTTTTAAAAACTTGTTTTCTAGACAAAATATCCAACACTGACATCTATTGGTGGCCGACAGCATTAGATCGTCCAGCACCTCATACTTAAGAGATTGCTCACCTGTGGTGGTAGTGGTAGGAGTAATTGTCGAAGTTGTAGTGCTTTCCGCTATATTAAATAAAAATGAATAAGTTACGTAGTTCAAAAGAGATGGTGGGCATGACCAAACCGAAAAGAAATGTAATTCAGCCTAGGCTTTCCACGTAGTATCATAAGGCTAAATTAAAGTGTGAGAAGAGGTAATTGTATCAATTGTATCAAAGTTCCAGTGGGAAACAAGTGATACATATGTGTCAGGGTTTAAATGCTGTATGCCTCTTCCAAGGAGGGGAATAAAACATTGCCTCAGTCATGGGGGAGTCAGCTTTTCTGTGGACCTTAATATCTGAACCATTCCATTTCCCCATTCCAACCAACATTAACTTCTCAATTCTTACACGCTGATCTCATTTCTTTGCCCCGTTCTTGCATAGCCATGAACAGAAATGTTCAAAATTAATGAATCTTTGGAACTTGAAATTCCCTGGCATAGCTCTTTCACCTTATGCATTTCAATCCTCTCTATCTGATCATCTTCCATTTTTGTAAACATGTATCTAAACACATCTATCTGAGAGTGTCATTATGGCATCAAAACAGGGAAATACGAAGGATAGCTCAACGGTTTAGGCGGCTGACTGCAGAGCCTGAGGCTGAGAGGTTGATTCCCTACTGTGCCTCTTCATCAGGGGCTGGAATCTATGATCCACTGGGTCCCTTCCAGCTCTGCAGTTCTCACACTGTTAAACGTAACTTCTTTCGCAGAGGACAAGACACTGATTTTCTAGCGGTTCTGATTTGTGACGAGTCGAGATCCATTCTATCGAAAGTTTCTGCTTAATCTTTCAGAAAGAAACTCTGCTTTGCTGACCTTCTGAACCCTGTGGCATTCAAAATTTGGTTTCTTACACTCCTGGTTCTCACTGTTTGCCGCACAACAAAGAATCAACTGTACGTTGCCATTTTAGGTTATTTGATGGAGAACCATCCATCTTTCAGGGCTACAGTGCTTCTTACTCTCTAATTGTTTTTTTCACCTTGTTTTCTAGACAAAATATCAAGCATTGACATCTATTGGTGGCCTACAACATTAGATCGTCCAGCCCCTGATACTTAAAGAGATTGCTCACCTGTGGTGGTAGTGGTAGGAGGAATTGTCGTAGTGCTTCCTGCTGCGTTAAAATAAAAATGAAGAACTTACTCAGTTCACAAGAGATGGTGGGCATGACCAAATTGAAAATAAATGAAATTGAGCCTAAGCTTTCTACGTAGGTTCATAAGTATAAACTAAAGTGTGAGATGAGGTCATTGTGTCCATTGTCTCAAATTTACTCTTATTACCAAGGTTTACATTTGTTTCAGAATTTAAAGGCTCTCTTACTCTTCCAAGGATGGGAAGAAATCATTGCTTTACTTCCAGGGGACTAAGTTCAAAGACAGGTATTCAAATTTTAGGCATTTCTCTTTCTTGGGCATGAAAATGATGCTAGGGAATGTCAGCTTCCCTATATCTTTGATCTTATATCATTTTTTTCTTCCAATGTAGCCTAGGCATGAAAAACAAAAGATAAAATGAAGGAGAATGTGTACCTTGAACCTAACGGCCACCTGCGGAGTTCCGAGATGGCAGCAAAAGTGGGAACTGCAGAGGAAGTCTCTTGAGGAGCAGATGGTTCAGAAAGCCTTTGGTTTGGAAACAAGCAGGCCAGTCTTATCACACAAGTGGGAGACGCAGGTTTTCTAGGGGTTCTGCTCTATCAGAAGTCCAGATCCAGTCTACTGAATGTTCATTACGTCTTTCATCATCTTACAAAACTACAGCCTGCTTTGCTGGCGTTTTGCAGCACGTGGCCTTGATAATCCGGTTTGTTATGCAGCAGATGCTAACGGTTTTCCCTACAGTAGCCCTTCAAAAGAATGTGTATGTTGCCCTTCTAGCGTATTCGATGCAGAACCATCCATCTTTCAGGACTACAGTACTTCTTCGTTCCTAGTTTTTTAAAAAGACTTGTTTTCTAGACAAAATATCAAGCATTGACATCTGTTGGTGGCCTACAGCATTAGATTGTCCAGCACCTGATACTTAAGAGATTGCTCACCTGTGGTGGTAGTGGTAGGAGTAGTTGTCGAAATCGTAGTGCTTTCTGCTGTATTAAATAAAAATGAAGAAGTTATTTAGTTCAAAAGAGATGGTGGGCATGACCAAACCGAAAAGAAATGTAATCGAGCCTAGGCTTTCCACGTAGTTTCATAAGGACGAATTAAAGTGTGAGAAGAGGTAATTGTATCAATTGTATCAAAGTTCCAGTGGGAAACAAGTTATACAGATGTGTCAGGGTTTAAATGCTGTATGCCTCTTCCAAGGAGGGGAATAAACCATTGGCTCACTCATGGGGGAGTCAGCTTTTCTGTGGACCTAAATATCTGAACCATTCCATTTCCCCATTCCAACCAACATCAACTTCTCAATTCTTACACGCTGATCTCATTTCTTTGCCCTGTTCTTGCATAGCCATGAAAAAAAATGTTCAAAATTAATGAATCTTTGGAACTTGAAATTCCCTGGCATAGCTCCTTCACCTTATGCATTTCAATCCTCTCTATCTGATCATCTTCCATTTTTGTAAACATTTATCTAAACACATCTATCTGAGAGTGTCCTTATGGCATCAAAACAGGGAAATCCGAAGGATAGCTCAATGGTTTAGGCGGCTGACTGCAGAGCCTGAGGCTGAGAGGTTGATTCCCTTCTGTGCCTCTGCATCAGGGGCTGGACTCTATGATCCACTGGGTCCCTTCCAGCTCTGCAGTTCTCACACTGTTAAACGTAACTTCTTTCGCAGAGGACAAGACACTGATTTTCTAGCTGTTCTGATTTGTGACGAGTCGAGATCCATTCTATGGAAAGTTTTTGCTTAACCTTTCAGAAAGAAACTCTGCTTTGCTGACCTTCTGAACCCCGTGGCATGCAAAATTTGGTTTCTCACACTCCTGGTTCTGACTGTTTGCCGCACAACAAAGAATCATCTGTATGTTTGCATTCTAGGTTATTTGATGGAGAACCATCCATCTTTCAGGACTACAGTGCTTCTTCATCCCTAACAGTTTTTTTCACCTTGTTCTCTAGACAAAATATCAAGCATTGACATCTATCGGTGGCCTACAACATTAGGTCGTCCAGCACCTGATACTTAAAGAGATTGCTCACCTGTGGTGGTAGTGGTAGGAGGAATTGTCGTAGTGCTTCCTGCTGCATTAAAAAAAATGAAGAACTTACTCAGTTCACAAGAGATGGTGGGCATGACCAAATTGAAAAGAAATGAAATTGAGCCTAAGCTTTCTACGTAGGTTCATAAGTATAAACTAAAGTGTGAGATGAGGTCATTGTGTCCATTGTCTCAAATTTACTCTTATTACCAAGGTTTACATTTGTTTCAGAATTTAAAGGCTCTCTTACTCTTCCAAGGATGGGAAGAAATCATTGCTTTACTTCCAGGGGACTAAGTTCAAAGACAGGTATTCAAATTTTAGGCATTTCTCTTTCTTGGGCATGAAAATGATGCTAGGGAATGTCAGCTTCCCTATATCTTTGATCTTATATCATTTTTTTCTTCCAATGTAGCCTAGGCATGAAAACCAAAAGATAAAATGAAGGAGAATGTGTACCTTGAACCTAACGGCCACCTGCGGAGTTCCGAGATGGCAGCAAAAGTGGGAACTGCAGAGGAAGTCTCTTGAGGAGCAGATGGTTCAGAAAGCCTTTGGTTTGGAAACAAGCAGGCCAGTCTTATCACACAAGTGGGAGACGCAGGTTTTCTAGGGGTTCTGCTCTATCAGAAGTCCAGATCCAGTCTACTGAATGTTCATTACGTCTTTCATCATCTTACAAAACTACAGCCTGCTTTGCTGGCGTTTTGCACCACGTGGCCTTGATAATCCGGTTTGTTACGCAGCAGATGCTAACGGTTTTCCCTACAGTAGCCCTTCAAAAGAATGTGTATGTTGCCCTTCTAGCGTATTCGATGGAGAAACATCCATCTTTCAGGACTACAGTACTTCTTACTGTCTAATTTTTTAAAAAACTTGTTTTCTAGACAAAATATTCAACATTGACATCTGTTGGTGGCCTACAGCATTAGATTGTCCAGCACCTGATACTTAAGAGATTGCTCACCTGTGGTGGTAGTGGTAGGAGTAGTTGTCGAAATCGTAGTGCTTTCTGCTGTATTAAATAAAAATGAAGAAGTTACTTAGTTCAAAAGAGATGGTGGGCATGAACAAACCAAAAAAAAATGTAATTCAGCCTAGGCTTTCGAAGTAGTTTCATAAGGATAAATTAAAGTGTCAGAAGAGGTAATTGTATCAATTGTATCAAAGTTCCAGTGGGAAACAAGTTATACATATGTGCCAGGGTTTAAATGCTGTATGCCTCTTCCAAGGAGGGGAATAAACCATTGCCTCACTCATGGGGGAGTCAGCTTTTCTGTGGACCTTAATATCTGAACCATTCCATTTCCCCATTCCAACCAACATCAACTTCTCAATTCTTACACGCTGATCTCATTTCTTTGCCCCGTTCTTGCATAGCCATGAACAAAAATGTTCAAAATTAATGAATCTTTGGAACTTGAAATTCCCTGGCATAGCTCCTTCACCTTATGCATTTCAATCCTCTCTATCTGATCATCTTCCATTTTTGTAAACATTTATCTAAACACATCTATCTGAGAGTGTCCTTATGGCATCAAAACAGGGAAATACGGAGGATAGCTCAACGGTTTAGGCGGCTGACTGCAGAGCCTGAGGCTGAGAGGTTGATTCCCTTCTGTGCCTCTGCATCAGGGGCTGGACTCTATGATCCACTGGGTCCCTTCCAGCTCTGCAGTTCTCACACTGTTAAACGTAACTTCTTTCGCAGAGGACAAGACACTGATTTTCTAGCGGTTCTGAATTGTGACGAGTCGAGATCCATTCTATCGAAAGTTTGTGCTTAACCTTTGAGAAAGAAACTCTGCTTTGCTGACCTTCTGAACCCCGTGGCATGCAAAATTTGGTTTCTCACACTCCTGGTTCTGACTGTTTGCCGCACAACAAAGAATCATCTGTATGTTTGCATTCTAGGTTATTTGATGGAGAACCATCCATCTTTCAGGACTACAGTGCTTCTTCATCCCTAACAGTTTTTTTTCACCTTGTTCTCTAGACAAAATATCAAGCATTGACATCTATCGGTGGCCTACAACATTAGGTCGTCCAGCACCTGATACTTAAAGAGATTGCTCACCTGTGGTGGTAGTGGTAGGAGGAATTGTCGTAGTGCTTCCTGCTGCATTAAAAAAAATGAAGAACTTACTCAGTTCACAAGAGATGGTGGGCATGACCAAATTGAAAATAAATGAAATTGAGCCTAAGCTTTCTACGTAGGTTCATAAGTATAAACTAAAGTGTGAGATGAGGTCATTGTGTCCATTGTCTCAAATTTACTCTTATTACCAAGGTTTACATTTGTTTCAGAATTTAAAGGCTCTCTTACTCTTCCAAGGATGGTAAGAAATCATTGCTTTACTTCCAGGGGACTAAGTTCAAAGACAGGTATTCAAATTTTAGGCATTTCTCTTTCTTGGGCATGAAAATGATGCTAGGGAATGTCAGCTTCCCTATATCTTTGATCTTATATCATTTTTTTCTTCCAATGTAGCCTAGGCATGAAAACCAAAAGATAAAATGAAGGAGAATGTGTACCTTGAACCTAACGGCCACCTGCGGAGTTCCGAGATGGCAGCAAAAGTGGGAACTGCAGAGGAAGTCTCTTGAGGAGCAGATGGTTCAGAAAGCCTTTGGTTTGGAAACAAGCAGGCCAGTCTTATCACACAAGTGGGAGACGCAGGTTTTCTAGGGGTTCTGCTCTATCAGAAGTCCAGATCCAGTCTACTGAATGTTCATTACGTCTTTCATCATCTTACAAAACTACAGCCTGCTTTGCTGGCGTTTTGCAGCACGTGGCCTTGATAATCCGGTTTGTTATGCAGCAGATGCTAACGGTTTTCCCTACAGTAGCCCTTCAAAAGAATGTGTATGTTGCCCTTCTAGCGTATTCGATGCAGAACCATCCATCTTTCAGGACTACAGTACTTCTTCGTTCCTAGTTTTTTAAAAAGACTTGTTTTCTAGACAAAATATCAAGCATTGACATCTGTTGGTGGCCTACAGCATTAGATTGTCCAGCACCTGATACTTAAGAGATTGCTCACCTGTGGTGGTAGTGGTAGGAGTAGTTGTCGAAATTGTAGTGCTTTCTGCTGTATTAAATAAAATTGAAGAAGTTATTTAGTTCAAAAGAGATGGTGGGCATGACCAAACCGAAAAGAAATGTAATCGAGCCTAGGCTTTCCACGTAGTTTCATAAGGACGAATTAAAGTGTGAGAAGAGGTAATTGTATCAATTGTATCAAAGTTCCAGTGGGAAACAAGTTATACAGATGTGTCAGGGTTTAAATGCTGTATGCCTCTTCCAAGGAGGGGAATAAACCATTGCCTCACTCATGGGGGAGTCAGTTTTTCTGTGGACCTAAATATCTGAACCATTCCATTTCCCCATTCCAACCAACATCAACTTCTCAATTCTTACACACTGATCTCATTTCTTTGCCCCGTTCTTGCATAGCCATGAACAAAAATGTTCAAAATTAATGAATCTTTGGAACTTGAAATTCCCTGGCATAGCTCCTTCACCTTATGCATTTCAATCCTCTCTATGTGATCATCTTCCATTTTTGTAAACATTTATCTAAACACATCTATCTGAGAGTGTCCTTATGGCATCAAAACAGGGAAATACGAAGCATAGCTCAATGGTTTAGGCGGCTGAGTGCAGAGCCTGAGGCTGAGAGGTTGATTCCCTACTGTGCCTCTGCATCAGGGGCTGGAATCTATGATCCACTGGGTCCCTTCCAGCTCTGCCGTTCTCACACTGTTAAACGTAACTTCTTTCGCAGAGGACAAGACACTGATTTTCTAGCAGTTCTGATTTGTGACGAGTCGAGATCCATTCTATCGAAAGTTTTTGCT
Organism: Pogona vitticeps; assembly: GCF_051106095.1. Lineage (NCBI taxonomy): Eukaryota > Metazoa > Chordata > Lepidosauria > Squamata > Agamidae > Pogona > Pogona vitticeps. Next base: position 230,973,406 of record NC_135783.1, on the reverse strand, counting down.
TAACCTTTCAGAAAGAAACTCTGCTTTGCTGACGTTCTGAACCCCGTGGCATTCAAATTTTGGTTTCTTACACTCCTGTTTCTGACTGTTTGCCGCACAACAAAGAATCATCTGTATGTTGCCATTCTAGGTTATTTGATGGAGAACCATCCATCTTTCAGGGCTACAGTGCTTCTTACTCTCTAATTGTTTTTTTCACCTTGTTTTCTAGACAAAATATCAAGCATTGACATCTATTGGTGGCCTACAACATTAGATCGTCCAGCCCCTGATACTTAAAGAGATTGCTCACCTGTGGTGGTAGTGGTAGGAGGAATTGTCGTAGTGCTTCCTGCTGCGTTAAAATAAAAATGAAGAACTTACTCAGTTCACAAGAGATGGTGGGCATGACCAAATTGAAAATAAATGAAATTGAGCCTAAGCTTTCTACGTAGGTTCATAAGTATAAACTAAAGTGTGAGATGAGGTCATTGTGTCCATTGTCTCAAATTTACTCTTATTACCAAGGTTTACATTTGTTTCAGAATTTAAAGGCTCTCTTACTCTTCCAAGGATGGGAAGAAATCATTGCTTTACTTCCAGGGGACTAAGTTCAAAGACAGGTATTCAAATTTTAGGCATTTCTCTTTCTTGGGCATGAAAATGATGCTAGGGAATGTCAGCTTCCCTATATCTTTGATCTTATATCATTTTTTTCTTCCAATGTAGCCTAGGCATGAAAAACAAAAGATAAAATGAAGGAGAATGTGTACCTTGAACCTAACGGCCACCTGCGGAGTTCCGAGATGGCAGCAAAAGTGGGAACTGCAGAGGAAGTCTCTTGAGGAGCAGATGGTTCAGAAAGCCTTTGGTTTGGAAACAAGCAGGCCAGTCTTATCACACAAGTGGGAGACGCAGGTTTTCTAGGGGTTCTGCTCTATCAGAAGTCCAGATCCAGTCTACTGAATGTTCATTACGTCTTTCATCATCTTACAAAACTACAGCCTGCTTTGCTGGCGTTTTGCAGCACGTGGCCTTGATAATCCGGTTTGTTATGCAGCAGATGCTAACGGTTTTCCCTACAGTAGCCCTTCAAAAGAATGTGTATGTTGCCCTTCTAGCGTATTCGATGCAGAACCATCCATCTTTCAGGACTACAGTACTTCTTCGTTCCTAGTTTTTTAAAAAGACTTGTTTTCTAGACAAAATATCAAGCATTGACATCTGTTGGTGGCCTACAGCATTAGATTGTCCAGCACCTGATACTTAAGAGATTGCTCACCTGTGGTGGTAGTGGTAGGAGTAGTTGTCGAAATTGTAGTGCTTTCTGCTGTATTAAATAAAAATGAAGAAGTTATTTAGTTCAAAAGAGATGGTGGGCATGACCAAACCGAAAAGAAATGTAATCGAGCCTAGGCTTTCCACGTAGTTTCATAAGGACGAATTAAAGTGTGAGAAGAGGTAATTGTATCAATTGTATCAAAGTTCCAGTGGGAAACAAGTTATACAGATGTGTCAGGGTTTAAATGCTGTATGCCTCTTCCAAGGAGGGGAATAAACCATTGGCTCACTCATGGGGGAGTCAGCTTTTCTGTGGACCTAAATATCTGAACCATTCCATTTCCCCATTCCAACCAACATCAACTTCTCAATTCTTACACGCTGATCTCATTTCTTTGCCCTGTTCTTGCATAGCCATGAAAAAAAATGTTCAAAATTAATGAATCTTTGGAACTTGAAATTCCCTGGCATAGCTCCTTCACCTTATGCATTTCAATCCTCTCTATGTGATCATCTTCCATTTTTGTAAACATTTATCTAAACACATCTATCTGAGAGTGTCCTTATGGCATCAAAACAGGGAAATCCGAAGGATAGCTCAATGGTTTAGGCGGCTGACTGCAGAGCCTGAGGCTGAGAGGTTGATTCCCTTCTGTGCCTCTGCATCAGGGGCTGGACTCTATGATCCACTGGGTCCCTTCCAGCTCTGCAGTTCTCACACTGTTAAACGTAACTTCTTTCGCAGAGGACAAGACACTGATTTTCTAGCTGTTCTGATTTGTGACGAGTCGAGATCCATTCTATGGAAAGTTTTTGCTTAACCTTTCAGAAAGAAACTCTGCTTTGCTGACCTTCTGAACCCCGTGGCATGCAAAATTTGGTTTCTCACACTCCTGGTTCTGACTGTTTGCCGCACAACAAAGAATCATCTGTATGTTTGCATTCTAGGTTATTTGATGGAGAACCATCCATCTTTCAGGACTACAGTGCTTCTTCATCCCTAACAGTTTTTTTCACCTTGTTCTCTAGACAAAATATCAAGCATTGACATCTATCGGTGGCCTACAACATTAGGTCGTCCAGCACCTGATACTTAAAGAGATTGCTCACCTGTGGTGGTAGTGGTAGGAGGAATTGTCGTAGTGCTTCCTGCTGCATTAAAAAAAATGAAGAACTTACTCAGTTCACAAGAGATGGTGGGCATGACCAAATTGAAAATAAATGAAATTGAGCCTAAGCTTTCTACGTAGGTTCATAAGTATAAACTAAAGTGTGAGATGAGGTCATTGTGTCCATTGTCTCAAATTTACTCTTATTACCAAGGTTTACATTTGTTTCAGAATTTAAAGGCTCTCTTACTCTTCCAAGGATGGGAAGAAATCATTGCTTTACTTCCAGGGGACTAAGTTCAAAGACAGGTATTCAAATTTTAGGCATTTCTCTTTCTTGGGCATGAAAATGATGCTAGGGAATGTCAGCTTCCCTATATCTTTGATCTTATATCATTTTTTTCTTCCAATGTAGCCTAGGCATGAAAACCAAAAGATAAAATGAAGGAGAATGTGTACCTTGAACCTAACGGCCACCTGCGGAGTTCCGAGATGGCAGCAAAAGTGGGAACTGCAGAGGAAGTCTCTTGAGGAGCAGATGGTTCAGAAAGCCTTTGGTTTGGAAACAAGCAGGCCAGTCTTATCACACAAGTGGGAGACGCAGGTTTTCTAGGGGTTCTGCTCTATCAGAAGTCCAGATCCAGTCTACTGAATGTTCATTACGTCTTTCATCATCTTACAAAACTACAGCCTGCTTTGCTGGCGTTTTGCACCACGTGGCCTTGATAATCCGGTTTGTTACGCAGCAGATGCTAACGGTTTTCCCTACAGTAGCCCTTCAAAAGAATGTGTATGTTGCCCTTCTAGCGTATTCAATGCAGAACCATCCATCTTTCAGGACTACAGTACTTATTACTCCCTAATTTTTTAAAAAACATGTTTTCTAGACAAAATATTCATCATTGACATCTGTTGGTGGCCTACAGCATTAGATCGTCCAGCACCTGATACTTAAGAGATTGCTCACCTGTGGTGGTAGTGGTAGGAGTAGTTGTCGAAATTGTAGTGCTTTCTGCTGTATTAAATAAAAATGAAGAAGTTACTTAGTTCAAAAGAGATGGTGGGCATGACTAAACCAAAAAGAAATGTAATTCCGCCTAGGCTCTCCGCGTAGTTTCATAAGGATGAATTAAAGTGTGAGAAGAGGTAATTGTATCAATTGTATCAAAGTTCCAGTGGGAAACAAGTTATCCATATGTGTCTGGGTTTAAATGCTGTATGCCTCTTCCAAGGAGGGGAATAAACCATTGGCTCACTCATGGGGGAGTCAGCTTTTCTGTGGACCTAAATATCTGAACCATTCCATTTCCCCATTCCAACCAACATCAACTTCTCAATTCTTACACGCTGATCTCATTTCTTTGCCCCGTTCTTGCATAGCCATGAAAAAAAATGTTCAAAATTAATGAATCTTTGGAACTTGAAATTCCCTGGCATAGCTCCTTCACCTTATGCATTTCAATCCTCTCTATCTGATCATCTTCCATATTTGTAAACATTTATCTAAACACATCTATCTGAGAGTGTCCTTATGGCATCAAAACAGGGAAATACGGAGGATAGCTCAATGGTTTAGGCGGCTGACTACAGAGCCTGAGGCTGAGAGGTTGATTCCCTTCTGTGCCTCTGCATCAGGGGCTGGACTCTATGATCCACTGGGTCCCTTCCAGCTCTGCAGTTCTCACACTGTTAAACGTAACTTCTTTCGCAGAGGACAAGACACTGATTTTCTAGCTGTTCTGATTTGTGACGAGTCGAGATCCATTCTATGGAAAGTTTTTGCTTAACCTTTCAGAAAGAAACTCTGCTTTGCTGACCTTCTGAACCCCGTGGCATGCAAAATTTGGTTTCTCACACTCCTGGTTCTGACTGTTTGCCGCACAACAAAGAATCATCTGTATGTTGCCATTCTACTTTATTTGATGGAGAACCATCCATCTTTCAGGACTACAGTGCTTCTTCATCCCTAACAGTTTTTTTCACCTTGTTCTCTAGACAAAATATCAAGCATTGACATCTATCGGTGGCCTACAACATTAGGTCGTCCAGCACCTGATACTTAAAGAGATTGCTCACCTGTGGTGGTAGTGGTAGGAGGAATTGTCGTAGTGCTTCCTGCTGCATTAAAAAAAATGAAGAACTTACTCAGTTCACAAGAGATGGTGGGCATGACCAAATTGAAAAGAAATGAAATTGAGCCTAAGCTTTCTACGTAGGTTCATAAGTATAAACTAAAGTGTGAGATGAGGTCATTGTGTCCATTGTCTCAAATTTACTCTTATTACCAAGGTTTACATTTGTTTCAGAATTTAAAGGCTCTCTTACTCTTCCAAGGATGGTAAGAAATCATTGCTTTACTTCCAGGGGACTAAGTTCAAAGACAGGTATTCAAATTTTAGGCATTTCTCTTTCTTGGGCATGAAAATGATGCTAGGGAATGTCAGCTTCCCTATATCTTTGATCTTATATCATTTTCTTCTTCCAATGTAGCCTAGGCATGAAAACCAAAAGATAAAATGAAGGAGAATGTGTACCTTGAACCTAACGGCCACCTGCGGAGTTCCGAGATGGCAGCAAAAGTGGGAACTGCAGAGGAAGTCTCTTGAGGAGCAGATGGTTCAGAAAGCCTTTGGTTTGGAAACAAGCAGGCCAGTCTTATCACACAAGTGGGAGACGCAGGTTTTCTAGGGGTTCTGCTCTATCAGAAGTCCAGATCCAGTCTACTGAATGTTCATTACGTCTTTCATCATCTTACAAAACTACAGCCTGCTTTGCTGGCGTTTTGCACCACGTGGCCTTGATAATCCGGTTTGTTACGCAGCAGATGCTAACGGTTTTCCCTATAGTAGCCCTTCAAAAGAATGTGTATGTTGCCCTTTTAGCGTATTCGATGCAGAACCATCCATCTTTCAGGACTACAGTACTTATTACTCCCTAATATTTTTAAAACTTGTTTTCTAGACAAAATATCAAGCATTGACATCTGTTGGTGGCCTACAGCATTAGATCGTCCAGCACCTGATACTTAAGAGATTGCTCACCTGTGGTGGTAGTGGTAGGAGTAGTTGTCGAAATTGTCGTGCTTTCTGCTGTATTATAAAAAAAATGAAGAAGTTACTTAGTTCAAAAGAGATGGTGGGCATGACCAAACCGACAAGAAATGTAATTCCGCCTAGGCTTTCCGCGTAGTTTCATAAGGATGAATTAAAATGTGAGAAGAGGTAATTGTATCAATTGTATCAAAGTTCCAGTGGGAAACAAGTTATCCATATGTGTCTGGGTTTAAATGCTGTATGCCTCTTCCGAGGAGGGGAATAAACCATTGGCTCACTCATGGGGGAGTCAGCTTTTCTGTGGACCTAAATATCTGAACCATTCCATTTCCCCATTCCAACCAACATCAACTTCTCAATTCTTACACACTGATCTCATTTCTTTGCCCCGTTCTTGCATAACCATGAAAAAATATGTTCAAAATTAATGAATCTTTGGAACTTGAAATTCCCTGGCATAGCTCCTTCACCTTATGCATTTCAATCCTCTCTATCTGATCATCTTCCATTTTTGTAAACATTTATCTAAACACATCTATCTGAGAGTGTCCTTATGGCATCAAAACAGGGAAATACGGAGGATAGCTCAACGGTTTAGGCGGCTGACTGCAGAGCCTGAGGCTGAGAGGTTGATTCCCTTCTGTGCCTCTGCATCAGGGGCTGGACTCTATGATCCACTGGGTCCCTTCCAGCTCTGCAGTTCTCACACTGTTAAACGTAACTTCTTTCGCAGAGGACAAGACACTGATTTTCTAGCGGTTCTGAATTGTGACGAGTCGAGATCCATTCTATCGAAAGTTTGTGCTTAACCTTTGAGAAAGAAACTCTGCTTTGCTGACCTTCTGAACCCCGTGGCATGCAAAATTTGGTTTCTCACACTCCTGGTTCTGACTGTTTGCCGCACAACAAAGAATCATCTGTATGTTTGCATTCTAGGTTATTTGATGGAGAACCATCCATCTTTCAGGACTACAGTGCTTCTTCATCCCTAACAGTTTTTTTCACCTTGTTCTCTAGACAAAATATCAAGCATTGACATCTATCGGTGGCCTACAACATTAGGTCGTCCAGCACCTGATACTTAAAGAGATTGCTCACCTGTGGTGGTAGTGGTAGGAGGAATTGTCGTAGTGCTTCCTGCTGCATTAAAAAAAATGAAGAACTTACTCAGTTCACAAGAGATGGTGGGCATGACCAAATTGAAAATAAATGAAATTGAGCCTAAGCTTTCTACGTAGGTTCATAAGTATAAACTAAAGTGTGAGATGAGGTCATTGTGTCCATTGTCTCAAATTTACTCTTATTACCAAGGTTTACATTTGTTTCAGAATTTAAAGGCTCTCTTACTCTTCCAAGGATGGTAAGAAATCATTGCTTTACTTCCAGGGGACTAAGTTCAAAGACAGGTATTCAAATTTTAGGCATTTCTCTTTCTTGGGCATGAAAATGATGCTAGGGAATGTCAGCTTCCCTATATCTTTGATCTTATATCATTTTTTTCTTCCAATGTAGCCTAGGCATGAAAACCAAAAGATAAAATGAAGGAGAATGTGTACCTTGAACCTAACGGCCACCTGCGGAGTTCCGAGATGGCAGCAAAAGTGGGAACTGCAGAGGAAGTCTCTTGAGGAGCAGATGGTTCAGAAAGCCTTTGGTTTGGAAACAAGCAGGCCAGTCTTATCACACAAGTGGGAGACGCAGGTTTTCTAGGGGTTCTGCTCTATCAGAAGTCCAGATCCAGTCTACTGAATGTTCATTACGTCTTTCATCATCTTACAAAACTACAGCCTGCTTTGCTGGCGTTTTGCAGCACGTGGCCTTGATAATCCGGTTTGTTATGCAGCAGATGCTAACGGTTTTCCCTACAGTAGCCCTTCAAAAGAATGTGTATGTTGCCCTTCTAGCGTATTCGATGCAGAACCATCCATCTTTCAGGACTACAGTACTTCTTCGTTCCTAGTTTTTTAAAAAGACTTGTTTTCTAGACAAAATATCAAGCATTGACATCTGTTGGTGGCCTACAGCATTAGATTGTCCAGCACCTGATACTTAAGAGATTGCTCACCTGTGGTGGTAGTGGTAGGAGTAGTTGTCGAAATTGTAGTGCTTTCTGCTGTATTAAATAAAAATGAAGAAGTTATTTAGTTCAAAAGAGATGGTGGGCATGACCAAACCGAAAAGAAATGTAATCGAGCCTAGGCTTTCCACGTAGTTTCATAAGGACGAATTAAAGTGTGAGAAGAGGTAATTGTATCAATTGTATCAAAGTTCCAGTGGGAAACAAGTTATACAGATGTGTCAGGGTTTAAATGCTGTATGCCTCTTCCAAGGAGGGGAATAAACCATTGCCTCACTCATGGGGGAGTCAGTTTTTCTGTGGACCTAAATATCTGAACCATTCCATTTCCCCATTCCAACCAACATCAACTTCTCAATTCTTACACACTGATCTCATTTCTTTGCCCCGTTCTTGCATAGCCATGAACAAAAATGTTCAAAATTAATGAATCTTTGGAACTTGAAATTCCCTGGCATAGCTCCTTCACCTTATGCATTTCAATCCTCTCTATGTGATCATCTTCCATTTTTGTAAACATTTATCTAAACACATCTATCTGAGAGTGTCCTTATGGCATCAAAACAGGGAAATACGAAGCATAGCTCAATGGTTTAAGCGGCTGAGTGCAGAGCCTGAGGCTGAGAGGTTGATTCCCTACTGTGCCTCTGCATCAGGGGCTGGAATCTATGATCCACTGGGTCCCTTCCAGCTCTGCCGTTCTCACACTGTTAAACGTAACTTCTTTCGCAGAGGACAAGACACTGATTTTCTAGCAGTTCTGATTTGTGACGAGTCGAGATCCATTCTATCGAAAGTTTTTGCTTAACCTTTCAGAAAGAAACTCTGCTTTGCTGACGTTCTGAACCCCGTGGCATTCAAATTTTGGTTTCTTACACTCCTGTTTCTGACTGTTTGCCGCACAACAAAGAATCATCTGTATGTTGCCATTCTAGGTTATTTGATGGAGAACCATCCATCTTTCAGGGCTACAGTGCTTCTTACTCTCTAATTGTTTCTTTCACCTTGTTTTCTAGACAAAATATCAAGCATTGACATCTATTGGTGGCCTACAACATTAGATCGTCCAGCCCCTGATACTTAAAGAGATTGCTCACCTGTGGTGGTAGTGGTAGGAGGAATTGTCGTAGTGCTTCCTGCTGCGTTAAAATAAAAATGAAGAACTTACTCAGTTCACAAGAGATGGTGGGCATGACCAAATTGAAAATAAATGAAATTGAGCCTGAGCTTTCTACGTAGATTCATAAGCATAAACTAAAGTATGAGATGAGGTCATTGTGTCCATTGTCTCAAATTTACTCTTATTACCAAGGAGTAAATTTGTTTCAGAATTTAAAGGCTCTCTTACTCTTCCAAGGTTGGGAAGAAATCATTGCTTTACTTCCAGGGGACTAAGTTCAAAGACAGGTATTCAAATTTTAGGCATTTCTCTTTCTTGGGCATGAAAATGATGCTAGGGAATGTCAGCTTCCCTATATCTTTGATCTTATATCATTTTTTTCTTCCAATGTAGCCTAGGCATGAAAACCAAAAGATAAAATGAAGGAGAATGTGTACCTTGAACCTAACGGCCACCTGCGGAGTTCCAAGATGGCAGCAAAAGTGGGAACTGCAGAGGAAGTCTCTTGAGGAGCAGATGGTTCAGAAAGCCTTTGGTTTGGAAACAAGCAGGCCAGTCTTATCACACAAGTGGGAGACGCAGGTTTTCTAGGGGTTCTGCTCTATCAGAAGTCCAGATCCAGTCTACTGAATGTTCATTACGTCTTTCATCATCTTACAAAACTACAGCCTGCTTTGCTGGCGTTTTGCAGCACGTGGCCTTGATAATCCGGTTTGTTACGCAGCAGATGCTAACGGTTTTCCCTACAGTAGCCCTTCAAAAGAATGTGTATGTTGCCCTTCTAGCGTATTCAATGCAGAACCATCCATCTTTCAGGACTACAGTACTTATTACTCCCTAATTTTTTAAAAAACATGTTTTCTAGACAAAATATTCATCATTGACATCTGTTGGTGGCCTACAGCATTAGATCGTCCAGCACCTGATACTTAAGAGATTGCTCACCTGTGGTGGTAGTGGTAGGAGTAGTTGTCGAAATTGTAGTGCTTTCTGCTGTATTAAATAAAAATGAAGAAGTTACTTAGTTCAAAAGAGATGGTGGGCATGACTAAACCAAAAAGAAATGTAATTCCGCCTAGGCTCTCCGCGTAGTTTCATAAGGATGAATTAAAGTGTGAGAAGAGGTAATTGTATCAATTGTATCAAAGTTCCAGTGGGAAACAAGTTATCCATATGTGTCTGGGTTTAAATGCTGTATGCCTCTTCCAAGGAGGGGAATAAACCATTGGCTCACTCATGGGGGAGTCAGCTTTTCTGTGGACCTAAATATCTGAACCATTCCATTTCCCCATTCCAACCAACATCAACTTCTCAATTCTTACACGCTGATCTCATTTCTTTGCCCCGTTCTTGCATAGCCATGAAAAAAAATGTTCAAAATTAATGAATCTTTGGAACTTGAAATTCCCTGGCATAGCTCCTTCACCTTATGCATTTCAATCCTCTCTATCTGATCATCTTCCATATTTGTAAACATTTATCTAAACACATCTATCTGAGAGTGTCCTTATGGCATCAAAACAGGGAAATCCGAAGGATAGCTCAATGGTTTAGGCGGCTGACTGCAGAGCCTGAGGCTGAGAGGTTGATTCCCTTCTGTGCCTCTGCATCAGGGGCTGGACTCTATGATCCACTGGGTCCCTTCCAGCTCTGCAGTTCTCACACTGTTAAATGTAACTTCTTTCGCAGAGGACAAGACACTGATTTTCTAGCTGTTCTGATTTGTGACGAGTCGAGATCCATTCTATGGAAAGTTTTTGCTTAACCTTTCAGAAAGAAACTCTGCTTTGCTGACCTTCTGAACCCCGTGGTATGCAAAATTTGGTTTCTCACACTCCTGGTTCTGACTGTTTGCCGCACAACAAAGAATCATCTGTATGTTGCCATTCTACTTTATTTGATGGAGAACCATCCATCTTTCAGGACTACAGTGCTTCTTACTCCCTAACAGTTTTTTTCACCTTGTTTTCTAGACAAAATATCAAGCATTGACATCTATCGGTGGCCTACAGAATGAGATCGTCCAGCACCTGATACTTAAAGAGATTGCTCAACTGTGGTGGTAGTGGTAGGAGGAATTGTCGTAGTGCTTCCTGCTGCGTTAAAATAAAAATGAAGAACTTTACTCAGTTCACAAGAGATGGTGGGCATGACCAAATTGAAAATAAATGAAATTGAGCCTAATCTTTCTACGTAGGTTCATAAGTATAAACTAAAGTGTGAGATGAGGTCATTGTGTCCATTGTCTCAAATTTACTCTTATTACCAAGGTTTACATTTGTTTCAGAATTTAAAGGCTCTCTTACTCTACCAAGGATGGGAAGAAATCATTGCTTTACTTCCAGGGGACTAAGTTCAAAGACAGGTATTCAAATTTTAGGCATTTCTCTTTCTTGGGCATGAAAATGATGCTAGGGAATGTCAGCTTCCCTATATCTTTGATCTTATATCATTTTTTTCTTCCAATGTAGCCTAGGCATGAAAACCAAAAGATAAAATGAAGGAGAATGTGTACCTTGAACCTAACGGCCACCTGCGGAGTTCCGAGATGGCAGCAAAAGTGGGAACTGCAGAGGAAGTCTCTTGAGGAGCAGATGGTTCAGAAAGCCTTTGGTTTGGAAACAAGCAGGCCAGTCTTATCACACAAGTGGGAGACGCAGGTTTTCTAGGGGTTCTGCTCTATCAGAAGTCCAGATCCAGTCTACTGAATGTTCATTACGTCTTTCATCATCTTACAAAACTACAGCCTGCTTTGCTGGCGTTTTGCAGCACGTGGCCTTGATAATCCGGTTTGTTATGCAGCAGATGCTAACGGTTTTCCCTACAGTAGCCCTTCAAAAGAATGTGTATGTTGCCCTTCTAGCGTATTCAATGCAGAACCATCCATCTTTCAGGACTACAGTACTTCTTCCTCTCTAATTTTTTTAAAAACATGTTTTCTAGACATAATATCAAGCATTGACAATTGTTGGTGGCCTACAGCATTAGATCGTCCAGCACCTGATACTTAAGAGATTGCTCACCTGTGGTGGTAGTGGTAGGAGTAGTTGTCGAAATTGTAGTGCTTTCTGCTGTATTAAATAAAAATGAAGAAGTTACTTAGTTCAAAAGAGATGGTGGGCATGGCCAAACCGAAAAGAAATGTAATTCCGCCTAGTCTCTCCGCGTAGTTTCATAAGGATGAATTAAAGTGTGAGAAGAGGTAATTGTATCAATTGTATCAAAGCTCCAGTGGGAAACAAGTTATCCATATGTGTCTGGGTTTAAATGCTGTATGCCTCTTCCGAGGAGGTGAATAAGCCATTGGCTCACTCATGGGGGAGTCAGCTTTTCTGTGGACCTAAATATCTGAACCATTCCATTTCCCCATTCCAACCAACATCAACTTCTCAATTCTTACACACTGATCTCATTTCTTTGCCCCGTTCTTGCATAGCCATGAAAAAATATGTTCAAAATTAATGAATCTTTGGAACTTGAAATTCCCTGGCATAGCTCCTTCACCTTATGCATTTCAATCCTCTCTATCTGATCATCTTCCATTTTTGTAAACATTTATCTAAACACATCTATCTGAGAGTGTCCTTATGGCATCAAAACAGGGAAATACGGAGGATAGCTCAACGGTTTAGGCGGCTGACTACAGAGCCTGAGGCTGAGAGGTTGATTCCCTTCTGTGCCTCTGCATCAGGGGCTGGACTCTATGATCCACTGGGTCCCTTCCAGCTCTGCAGTTCTCACACTGTTAAATGTAACTTCTTTCGCAGAGGACAAGACACTGATTTTCTAGCGGTTCTGAATTGTGACGAGTCGAGATCCATTCTATCGAAAGTTTGTGCTTAACCTTTGAGAAAGAAACTCTGCTTTGCTGACCTTCTGAACCCCGTGGCATGCAAAATTTGGTTTCTCACACTCCTGGTTCTGACTGTTTGCCGCACAACAAAGAATCATCTGTATGTTTGCATTCTAGGTTATTTGATGGAGAACCATCCATCTTTCAGGACTACAGTGCTTCTTCATCCCTAACAGTTTTTTTCACCTTGTTCTCTAGACAAAATATCAAGCATTGACATCTATCGGTGGCCTACAACATTAGGTCGTCCAGCACCCGATACTTAAAGAGATTGCTCACCTGTGGTGGTAGTGGTAGGAGGAATTGTCGTAGTGCTTCCTGCTGCATTAAAAAAAATGAAGAACTTACTCAGTTCACAAGAGATGGTGGGCATGACCAAATTGAAAATAAATGAAATTGAGCCTAAGCTTTCTACGTAGGTTCATAAGTATAAACTAAAGTGTGAGATGAGGTCATTGTGTCCATTGTCTCAAATTTACTCTTATTACCAAGGTTTACATTTGTTTCAGAATTTAAAGGCTCTCTTACTCTTCCAAGGATGGTAAGAAATCATTGCTTTACTTCCAGGGGACTAAGTTCAAAGACAGGTATTCAAATTTTAGGCATTTCTCTTTCTTGGGCATGAAAATGATGCTAGGGAATGTCAGCTTCCCTATATCTTTGATCTTATATCATTTTTTTCTTCCAATGTAGCCTAGGCATGAAAACCAAAAGATAAAATGAAGGAGAATGTGTACCTTGAACCTAACGGCCACCTGCGGAGTTCCGAGATGGCAGCAAAAGTGGGAACTGCAGAGGAAGTCTCTTGAGGAGCAGATGGTTCAGAAAGCCTTTGGTTTGGAAACAAGCAGGCCAGTCTTATCACACAAGTGGGAGACGCAGGTTTTCTAGGGGTTCTGCTCTATCAGAAGTCCAGATCCAGTCTACTGAATGTTCATTACGTCTTTCATCATCTTACAAAACTACAGCCTGCTTTGCTGGCGTTTTGCACCACGTGGCCTTGATAATCCGGTTTGTTACGCAGCAGATGCTAACGGTTTTCCCTACAGTAGCCCTTCAAAAGAATGTGTATGTTGCCCTTTTAGCGTATTCGATGCAGAACCATCCATCTTTCAGGACTACAGTACTTATTACTCCCTAATATTTTTAAAACTTGTTTTCTAGACAAAATATCAAGCATTGACATCTGTTGGTGGCCTACAGCATTAGATCGTCCAGCACCTGATACTTAAGAGATTGCTCACCTGTGGTGGTAGTGGTAGGAGTAGTTGTCGAAATTGTCGTGCTTTCTGCTGTATTATAAAAAAAATGAAGAAGTTACTTAGTTCAAAAGAGATGGTGGGCATGACCAAACCGACAAGAAATGTAATTCCGCCTAGGCTTTCCGCGTAGTTTCATAAGGATGAATTAAAGTGTGAGAAGAGGTAATTGTATCAATTGTATCAAAGTTCCAGTGGGAAACAAGTTATCCATATGTGTCTGGGTTTAAATGCTGTATGCCTCTTCCAAGGAGGGGAATAAACCATTGGCTCACTCATGGGGGAGTCAGCTTTTCTGTGGACCTAAATATCTGAACCATTCCATTTCCCCATTCCAACCAACATCAACTTCTCAATTCTTACACACTGATCTCATTTCTTTGCCCCGTTCTTGCATAACCATGAAAAAATATGTTCAAAATTAATGAATCTTTGGAACTTGAAATTCCCTGGCATAGCTCCTTCACCTTATGCATTTCAATCCTCTCTTCCATTTTTGTAAACATTTATCTAAACACATCTATCTGAGAGTGTCCTTATGGCATCAAAACAGGGAAATACGGAGGATAGCTCAACGGTTTAGGCGGCTGACTGCAGAGCCTGAGGCTGAGAGGTTGATTCCCTTCTGTGCCTCTGCATCAGGGGCTGGAATCTATGATCCACTGGGTCCCTTCCAGCTCTGCAGTTCTCAGACTGTTAAACGTACAGTGGGGTCTTAAGAACGGCTCGAGTTAAGAACATTTTGACTTAAGAACCGCTCTCATAGGAAAATATTGACTTGACTTACATACTTAGATTTGAGTTAAGAACTGAAAAAACCCACGTGGGAGGCAGGGAAAGTGCAAAATGTGAACTTTCAGTTAACTGTTGGCCAGTGAAAAGGGTGCCTGTCTGCTTCCTCACTCCTCCCAGCGTTTAGAGAGTGGATTGGGAGATAGTCTTCATACTGCCTGGTACTGTACTGCCTGGACTGTCTTTTCCGTGCCTTCCCTGAACCTTTCTTGACGTAAGAAAAAAAGAAACAAAATATCCCCCTCTAGTGGTCGAAGGCGGAATAACAGCTTCCGTTTAGTTTCTATGGACGGAAAAGAGCATATACGGATCAAATGGTTCTCAATGCATTCCTATGGGAAATGCAGATTTGACCTGAGAACTTTTTGACTTGAGAACTGCCTTCCAATACGGATTAAGGTCTCAAGTCATGACCCCACTGTAACTTCTTTCGCAGAGGACAAGGCACTGATTTTCTAGCGATTCTGATTTGTGACGAGTCGAGATCCATTCTATTGAAAGTTTTTGCTTAACCTTTTAGAAAGAAACTCTGCTTTGCTGACCTTCTGAACCCCGTGGCATGCAAAATTTGGTTTCTTACACTCCTGGTTCTGACTGTTTGCCGCACAACAAAGAATCATCTGTATGTTGCCATTCTAGGTTATTTGATGGAGAACCATCCATCTTTCAGGACTACAGTGCTTCTTACTCCCTAATTGTTTTTTTCACCTTGTTTTCTAGACAAAATATCAAGCATTGACATCTATTGGTGGCCTACAGCACTGGTTCTTAACCTTTGTTCCTCAGATGTTTTTGGACTGCAACTCCCAGAAGCCTTCACCACCAGCTGTGCTGGCTGAGGTTTCTGGGAGTTGCAGTTCAAAAACACCTGAGGAACAACGGTTAAGAACCACTGGCCTACAGCATTAGATCATCCATCACCTGATACTTAAGTGATTGCTCACCTGTGGTGGTTGTGGTAGGAGTTGTTGTTGTAGTGTTTCCTGCTGCTTTATAATAAAATTGAAGAAATTACATAAATCCATAAGAGTAGGTGGGCATGACCAAACCAAAAAGAAATGAAATGTATCCTAGCCTTTCCACGTTGGCATCAGGAGCTGCATGGATGAGCATAGGACAGTCTTTCTCTTCAAAACTAATTAGAATATTTTACAAAGTCTAATGCATGGTGATCAGACCATTTCTTCAGAGCAGTATATCATGACTGCACTTTTCATTAGGATGAGTCTGTTGGGATCTGTCACAAGTGACATTTTCCTCTGATGGGGTAAATTAAAGGTTGAGAGCAAGTGACTGGATAGATATTCAACATGTTACACATTTTTCTTTCCTGGGTATATAAACAAAGCCACCGAACATTAGCTTCTCTATTTGTACAAGCTTAATTCATGTATTTGTCCCTATGTTGCATTTCCATGAAATTCAAAATTTAAAATATCTGCCTTCCCCAGGCTACAATACTTATTCATTTCTTAATTACTTTCTGCAACTTTTTTAAACAGGAATTTTCTAACTTTCTTGTCCATCAGCCCCAAAGGAACCACCATATCGCAAAGAGCATGTGGTTTTTAATAATATCTCTTACCTGTGTTTGTAATTTTATTAGAAAGCATTATCGTGTTTCTGACTGTGTTAAAATAAAAATGAAGAACTTATATATTTTCCATAATACAGTATAAGATTGCATATAGGCAATAGACCAATACAAACAGCGATGATATTCAGCCTCGCCTTTCCTATACCTGCCTCAGGATCTCCATGATTGAGCACTGAGTAATCATTCTCAGGCTAACCATCTCAGAATGTGGTGTTGGGTGAGTCCTGTTCCACACCCGGAGTATTGTTCTGTGGTTTCCCTCAAGGTTCAGTCCTGTCTCCCATGTTATTCAACATCTACATGAAATGGCGGGCATTACTTGTCTATAGGTTTGAGGCTGAAAGCCATCAGTACTTTCTCTTTCTCTCTCTCCTTTCTATCTGATATCAAGGAAGCTGTTCTAGTGCCTGCCGTCAGTAATGTCTTGGATGAACTGAAACTTAATCCAGAGAAGACAGAGGTGCTCCTGGTCAGTCACAAAGGCAGATTAGGAGATAGGGATTCAGCCTGTTCTGAACTCCCTCTGAAAAACCAGGTTCTCTGCTTGAATGCAGACATTTCACCTGGGGCAAGAGTTTCTTTGCACAATTAAAGCTGGTGCACCAGCTGCATTTATTCCTTCAGATTTCTGATCTGGCCAGAGTTATGCATGCCTCAGTTACATCCTTGTTTGGATTATTACAACACAATCTATGTGGGACTGCCTTTCAAGAGTGTTTGGAAACTGCAGCTCATCCAAAATGCTGCAGCCACACTGCTGACTGGTGTTGTTTCGAGGGAGCATGTAACTTCTTTATTACAAGAGCTTCACTGGCTGCCAGTCTGTTTCCAGGCTGAATTCAAAGTGCTGATTATTACCTATAAAGCCCTAGACAACTTAAGACCAGGTTGTTTGAAGGATTGTTCAAGCTGAGCCTTCTGAGCTTTTAACCCATATGAGCCTTCTCAGCTTTTAAGATCGTCTGGGGAGGCACTTCTCTTGGTTCCACCACCTTCCCAAGCTTGTTTGGGGGGGGACATGAGAGAGGGTCTTCTCTGTGGCTGCTCCCAGGCTTTGGAATGCACTGGCCCAAGAAGCCAAGTGGGCCTTCTTCCTGTTGTCCATTCTCAGGCAAACACCTTTGTTTTCAGACAGGCCTTTAAGCAATAAGTGTACATGTGTCTGTGGGGGTTTCCTCAAGAATACTATATTTATTAAATTTAGAGATTTTTAAAATGGTTTTTTTAATTATTTTAAATCTTGGTTTTAATACTGATTAAGGCTTCAATTTTTTTAAAAATAAAATTCTCTGCTTTCGCTCATCCCTTTTAAAAGGGTGTTTAAATAGCACCCTACACGCTGAAAGGATTTGTCCCTGTGGGAAAGAAATTATTGAGACCTTGGTGCACATCATTTTAGAATGTAGCCTATATAGGATCGAACATATTCGATATCTTGTTTCAGTCATGAGCAAATGTACTGATCTACTGCCCAATGGCTATCTGAAGTTTCTGTTCTCAGGAGAGAATCAAATAATAACACAGTTAGTGGCCAAGTTTTTATTTTCGGCTATGAGAACTCGTAAAATGCCATAGCAAGATTTTATGCTATGCTATGTATTTATTTTATGTATTTTATCGTTGTATAATCGGATCTATAACCACGTAATAAAACATTATTTTAATTTACTTTACAATACAATTGATATGGTATTTTAAAACTGTTGATCATTGTAATTCTAATTGTTGTGAGCCACCTTGGGTCCCCTATGAGGAGAAACACAGCATATAAAAATGTAAATAATGAAATAATATTTGTTTTACTATTTATATTTGATAAGTCTCAGTATCTCCCCTCCTTTAAAAAAAAACTGGATGTGTCCATCTTCTCAAAAAAGCTACAAAGCAATTGTTGCCAAATAGAAGTTTAGCTGAAACAGAACCACAGTCTTCTGCTTAGATTTGAATTAATTTTTGGCTTTCTTTAAAAAGGCCTCTATCTGCAATATGCTTTCAGGACTCCCTCACTAATGAAATACAGTAGGACCCCCATACCCACAGGATCAGTATTCATGATTTCACTTTTCTGCAGTCTGAAAATATTAAAAATATAAAAAAAAAACAGAAACACATATTCTATGTTGTAGTTACCAGAATTGGCCAACAGAGGGAGACAAAGACCATTCTACCTATTATCTGCCGTTTTCAGTATTGACATGGGGAGGCTTGGAATAGATCCCCCATGGATATAGGGGTCTAACTGTATATTGTTGTTTTTGTGTCATCAGAGACTGAGACACTAGAAAGAATGCTACCAAAGTCCCCAAAGTTCTACAAAATTGTCAAAACCCTAAGCTCCTCAGGATAAAAGGTGCTGTGACTTCCGGAAGTACTGATGAACAAAAATACAAATGAAGAATATGGTTTTTGTGACTTTGAATAGGGAAACATGTTAGATAGCCACAATAAATAAATTGTTCAAGATTAAAATATTTTTCCCGAGAAGCAGGAAGTTAAAGCCAAAAGTGCACTTCAGATCCTGGTAACCTCCTAGGAAGGCCTAGGATTACAGTTACAGGTGTATTGTCTTGGTCAGAGTAACATTGAGATAAACGTCATTTGAATGTTGGTATCTACACATAAGGAGGTTGTGGCGTTCACCCTTGTGGCACATTGCCACCTAGAGTGGTCGAAATGACTAGATAGGCGGGGTATAAATAAATAAATAAATAAATAAATAAATAAATAAATAAATAAATAAATAAATTGTCCTTCTGTCACAAAGGCTCACGTCATGTTTTCCTCTCACTGCCATCAGTGGATTACCTCAATCCACAGTATAATTGACATTTGTCTGAAGACTTGTCTTGTGAACAAAAACAGAACTTATTTATTGAAGTGAAGCAGATTGAATAATAACAGAAGTTTCTCAGATAAACATTATGCACAATCAAAATCATCAACAGTTCTCTCAGTACATACTTCTTTTCTCTTGCTATATCATTACCAACTTCTCTACCTAATTTCCTTAACCAGCTTTATCTCTCTCAGTACCTGTTCCCTCTCTCTCTGACTAACCAGCCCTATCTCTAGCTGCATCTCATCCCAATCTCTATCTGACTCCTCCTCCTCCTCCCACCAAACCTCATGTAGCTGCTGACTCCACCTCTCCAGTCCTCTCATAGACTCATGCAAATCAGCTCATGAATATGAACACCATGAGTGACATGGGCAAAAGTCACGGAGACTATCTAGGCAAGATGTCTAGACATCATTCTCTTCCTCTGTTTTCCTGTCCAGACCTGATTCAAACTCATGGCAATCTCTCTAGTGAATGTACTGAAGGCATTTTTGAGGAATTTGTAGCAAAAAATAATTGTTCGTTTTTTTTTATTTGTTTTATAAAAATAGTATGCTGAATCTGAAAACAAAGGTTGCCAAATTTTCTAATGGCTAAAATTTTGCTGCTTTCTTTGCAAAATGATGGCTTCGTTGATGTTTCTGCATTTTTCAGTCAAGACAGTATTTTTCATATTGTTACAAAAGTCATAACTGACAGAGTCCTCAAAAATGTCTGTTAAGAAACGTGGAACAGAACTGTTTCCCAGATAGAGTGGTCTATGTGCGCCACACAGTTTCCAGCTTACAGTTGTACAAGCCAGACATAACCTTGTTCACAGCAATGGGGCTTCTGTTCAAGCAAGGGGTGTCAATGCCCCATGGTGGAAATAGTGGGGAAACACAACAACATGCTTTACAGGACATTGTGCATGCAAGAAAAGCAGAGAAGATTTTGGCCATGGCACTTTAGAAATCGTAAATCTTTTGTTCAGATTAATACTGTTAAGGCACACAGCATCGTTCATGTATATGAATGTTGTCTTAGCAAGAGAAGTGTAAAAATGACACAGTGTCATTCCAGATAAACGGAAATTTACTATTTCACATGGATGCATTAGAGTACATCAGGGAATCTGATCACTAAACATTGTTGAGCTCTAGAGATGAATTTCTTGGTTTGCAAATGTACAATCTCCATGACTACATTTACATTCTATGGAATTTATCATTTGCCAATATTGTTGCAATATTGTTCCTTATTCTTTCTTGCATCTTACAAAAATAATAGCCTTTTTCATAAATGCTTTGGAACACAAGAGAGCTAACTTTATGGAATGTTATCATGTCTAATGATAACATTTCATTTCATTTCATGTCTAATGATAGCATTCCATAATGTTAAAAAGAACCTGCCTTGGGTTAAGGAGAATGGTGGGATAAAATGAATGAATGAATGAATGAATGAATGAATGAATGAATGAATGAATGAATGATAGATAGATAGATAGATAGATAGATAGATAGATAGATAGATAGACAGACAGACAGACAGACAGACAGACAGACAGACAGACAGACAGACAGACTGATTGATTGATTGATTGATTGATTGATTGATTGATTGATTGATTGATTGATTGATTGATTGATTGATTGATTGATTGATTGATTGATTGATTGATTCGTGAAGGCTTTCACGGCCAGGATCTAATGGTTGTTGTGGGTTTTTCGGGCTCTTTGGTTGTGTTCTGAAGGTTGTTCAGACAGCAGTGCTGTCCTCTGAAGATGCTGGCCACAGAGACTGGTGAAACGTTAGGAAGAACAACCTTCAGAACATGGCCAAAGAGCCCGAAAAACCAACCAACCAACCAACCAACCAACCAAATAAATAAATAAATAGATAAATAGATAGATAGATAAATAAATAAATGAATACGCTGCTAGAGTTTTTGATCATTGTGCAGATTACAATTTTGCTAATACTGTAATATGAATAGGCTGTTTTTTTCCCCTGAAAAATACAGGGAGTTTAACTATGCCACCACTGTTTAAGATGGTGCCAAAATGCTGGAAAATTTGGAACTCTACATTCCTCTCTAATTCCTCAAAAATGGCATCAGCAAGTTCATTTCAGATTTAGTCCAACCAAATTTCATCATGCTACCAAAACTAGGTTTAGCACCATGAACCACTTCTGTCTGCAACTGTGAAGACTGGTGTGGTGTGGTTATCTGGAAGTTGAGTCATGGCAACTGGACTTCTTTCATAGGTTGAAACATTTTGCTACTCATTCTTCAGTCTGAGGAGAGTTGGTAGGAGACCCCTGATATATCCTCCATGTTGGTTTCACTTCCCCTTGGTATGAATAAGCTCATTAGATGGACAAAGGACTGGGGGTGAGGAATAACCCCACTTCTGCAGTCCTTCTTCACTCGATATCATGGGTTGTTAATGGTCATTAACAGTGGTCTTTCTGGTGTGTGTGGTCCTAATCTTTCTGGGGATGGATGAAAGGGCAGTGTGATAAATAGGAGGCACATTGTACCTAAGGCCTCACCCCAGTTGAGTGAGGGATTTTCTATATGCACATGTATGGCCTCCCTGACCCCTCTCTCAAACCCCTCCCTGACACCTCTCTCAAATCTTCTCAGTCCAAAATGAGTACATCTTGGTCATCAAATGAGTGTCCTTTATCCTTCAAATGATTGTGGTCCTGAGCCATTGCCCCTCCTGTGCTGGGCCATTCTCCTGTTTAGTGGCTGTTTAGTGGCTGTAGAGCTCCAAACACTCCTCTTTCCATTGGACCACATATACTATATTGCTCCTGTTGTGTTTTGGTGTTCAGTCTTTTGGGTGGACGAGTCTCTGCCTTAGTGTGTTTGTTGGTTTGACATGCATGGGTATGTGGTATTTACCAAAAATCCTTCTGAACTTTTCAGACACACCTGCCATGTAAGGAATGACCATAAACATAGATAGCCCCACACTTAATAGTTTTCTATGAGAAGAAAGATTCGAAGTATGTAAACACATGTAGTGCCAAAGTTTTAATTTTCCAGAATTAGTCCAGAACCCCATATTTCTGGCATGGCACTCATTCTTCCAAGGTTTGTTAGGTCTAATACTCGACAATCTTCTGCCTGAGCTGAAGGAGAATATGGTACCGACCTGTCTCTTTACAAACAAACGAACAAAAAAGCTTGTCTGCCAGTTGACTCATAGATCAACACTAGCAGGGCTAAATGCCTGCCTTGCACCTGAACAGCTAGTTTAGGGGATGCACAGGTTGCCCCCCCCCCAGATCCTTCCTCCAGCAACTACTGCCTGAGGTGTTCAGTCTGCCCAGCAGTAGGGTCAACAGGCTCCTGAAATAGGAAATATATAATCGCTTGGCCCCACCCAGATTAAAATTAGCTCTCTTGTAACCAGAGGTTGGAGGAAATGCACGGAAACATTTTCAGTAATTCTCTTTATTTCTCTGTTCCACAAAGCATTATCTCTCTAACAACATGCAAACTGCAACCCAAAAATTGAAGCTCATGAAAATGCATATCAAGTTTATTTAGGTCCAAAAAAAATCACATTCCGAATTGGAATGGGAGGTGGGAAGTTGCCACCTGGACACACAAACTATGTAAGTTCTCTAGACTGCATGGGAGAAAAGAGGCTGGAGGATTCACCGCCTGGATCAGATGTCCCCCTTTAAAAGCAGATTGTAAAACCACTTGCATAACTAAAAGCTGAATTCAATATATTTGTATAGTTTTGAAATAACGTAAGCATCCACCTTATATGGTGAACACTGGACATGTATTTATTTTATTCTCAAATTTTAAAAAACACAACTAGCCGCCTAGAGTGGTCTTAATCGACTAGATAGGCGGGATATAAATAGAATAAATAAAATAAATAAACTATTTAGACATGGTTTCTGGCCCACTGAACCCCCAAAATGATCTACTGTTTGAAACAAGACATATGCTGAATTCACTGTTGATAAAAGGAGAAACCAAACATTTTTGAAAGAGGGCAAAACAACATTAGAACCTCTCCATAAGTGAGAAGACAGTGTAACTTGTAAAGCTGTCTAAAACCCAGTAGAGATTGAGCCAATCTGACCTCCCTCATGAATTCTGTCACAGGGTGTATGAGTAGAAAAGATCCTATCTTATGTTCCCATGGAATTTCTGCTGTGGGATGAAGGAGTGGAGGTTTGCCACAGCCAAATTTACTATCTCTGAGATTGTTTCGTTATCTTTTATGGACACCTAAAGGACAAAATTTGGCCTAATGCTGCATAAGCAAGAACACCACAGCGTCCATTTACCCAAACAGAGAGTATGGTTCATTGCAAAGCACACAATTGCCCTCCATAGAACAGTACAGGAACCAACTAAAGACAAGAAAAGCGGACAAATATAGTTCTACTAGAGCAGGAAAGAAACCCAGAAATACAAAGGCTTTCTCCTAAATAACAGATATTTCATGAGTTTTCAGAGACAAGGATGTCACTTACCTTGCACGACAGGACAGGCTAGCCACAGAACAGTGAGAAAAACACAGCCTTTCATTGTTGCGACTGCTCTCTGCTAATCCAACAAGGAAATGTTTCCTCTCCACTGTTAAGTGTCTTTTAGATCATTACTATCAGTGCAGAGTTCAACTTTTAATTGACGTCAGAATTGCAAATGAATTCTCTTCATTCATTTATGGCCAAACTTTGACACCCGAGTATTGATACATTTCTTGATATTAGTGTCCAAAGTATTTAACTCCAGCATAAGATTTCATAGGCCGGGAAGTTTTCTTTCTTTTTTTAATTGATGAAACAAAGCTGTACTATTTTTAGTAAGTATCAAATACAGTATTACTCATAAATTGCCGCTATTTTGCATAAGACCTTGGACCTGGGTATATTGAGAAGGAAGTACATGTACCAGTTATTGACAGTACAGCTGTAGCGCTACCACAGATGAATAATTATTTTGGCAGCTACTTCCTCCTTACCCAGTTTTCTACTCTGCAGTTGTAACAGGAACATGAACTGGAAACCTTATTGCGAAGATATCGCTGGCAAGGGTGGGTGTTAAGACAAGGAAACAATTGGGCACCCTCTCTCCTGCTTGCTGCTTCGCCACTGGATACTGAATCCTGCATTTCATCTTGGGAGAACTGGCAGACCCATTCAGTAGTATGGTAGTCACACGAGCTGTTAAACCATGGACCCAGCTACACACAAAAGCCTTACTGAAGAACAACAACAAAACAGATTGTTTAAAAAGTCTGATTTCCTTTAAGCAGTATCAATACATAGGAGGCATGAAATAGTTGAGATCTATCAGTTGCAGTGGCTCATAAGTCATAATGGGGTTTAGCTACATTCGGGCACCATTTGTTTCCAGCAAAGAAAGGCATTTGTTTTCAAATGGTATCACGGCTCTTCCTAATGGAGAGTAGGAGAATGCTTCGTATTCTAGGTAGTGCGACAGAACTGGATCCGTGCTGATTTGGCTCAAGTTTAGTAACTATCTTTCAATTTAAGATGTAGAAGACATGGATAGGATAGTATTGCTAAGTTAATTCGACCAAGGCAACTCTCTCCTGTCACTCTGCTAATACATTGATCCATAATCATATTGTGTTCCCTGAAGTGGTTAAAGGCATGATGTAGCCTAAGACAGGTAAGTGTAGATACCGCCCACTGTAACAGAAGGCAGTTCAAAATGCTGTCCGTATACTTCAGTTCCAGAGAATACAACAGGACAAGGACATATTATGCTATATACAGGGGCTTTAAGCTTTAAGAGGGATGTGGTGGCGCTGCGGGCTAAACTGCAGAAGCCTGTGCTGCAGGGTCAGAAGACCTGCAGTCGTAAGATCGAATCTACACGATGGAGTGCAAATGCAAGTAGATCAATAGGGACCACCTCAGTGGGAAGGTAAAAGCGTTCCGTGTCTAAGTCACACTGGCCATGTGACCACGGAAGATTGCCTTCAGACAAAACACTGGCTCTATGGCTTGGAAATGGGGATGAGCACCACCCCCTAGAGTCGAACACGACTAGACAGAAATTGTCAACGGGAACCTTTACCTTTACCTTTAAGCTTTAAGAACCTGGCAGATGACATGTTACAGCCCCAGCCTCACAAAATCATGAATATTTGTTCTGACAGCGGTATTTATCATTTTGGACGTTCAAGATTTGCAATACATTGTAAAGGTCACATGACACTCTGTCCGGTAATTTCTCAAAAGTGTAGGCAAGAAGTTCATAATATGTGCCCCTCGTGTACCCCCACAGTCCTCCCATTTTTTCCCAGTGAATCAGAAAACCCCTTTGTGCTATTCAGAGGGAACAGAGGCTTTTAAAAATGATTTGAGGCAGCGTTCCTGCTCTCCCGCCCTCTTTATTTTTACTTTTTTTGTGTGCCACTGGAGACTGGCAGAGGACTTTTAAAGTTGCAAAAACAGGGGTGGCAACCTGATGCCATGCATGTAAGGTTCTATAACCTGCTGCAGCTGACACATTTGAGAAGATGCTGGGTTATGTCTTGGTTGCTTGCCTACCAATTCCTACCATTTTTGCAATGTTTTGGGGGTGGGAGTAGTTAGAGGTCATACGAAGATGCACAGCTCATGCTCTGATGTATGTTGGAGAATTACGATTACAGTGGTGCCTCGCAAGACGATTTTAATTCGTTCAGTGAAAATCGTCATCTTGTGAAAAAAAGTCTTGCGATGTTCCCTATGGGAACATTGCAAGACAAATGAAATTTAGTTGTCTTGCGAAGCATCGACCTCGGGGGGGGGGGAACCGTCTTGCGAAGCACGGCCATAGAAAAAACTGTCTTGCGAGGCACCATAGCGATTGCGAAAACTAATCACCTTGCGGATTAATCGTCCTGCAAGGCAATCGTCTTGCGAGGCACCACTGTATCTTTTATACAGTCAAAAGAATACGAGGTAAGGAAAACTCCCCCTGCAGCAGCAAGAAAATGTGAGAGAATTAACCCAAGTTTCAGCACAACACTTCCTTTCACAGTAATTAGCAGTATATATTATTTTTAAAAAATCACTCTTGAAGCATTTTACAGTAGGTAGAAAAATAAGTATCCTTTCTCACAGTTATGATCTGCAGTTACAGTCCGAGGAATAAAAAGAAAAAAAAATATGGAGTCTCTACCAAGTGGAAGAGAGAGATCCATCCATGCTTGCTACATGGTCAGATGAAGAAAAAAGAAAAAAGAAAAGAAGGCCCATCAATAGCACAAACAATAGAAATAAGCAAACAAAACAAGAAAGGGAGGTAGGCTTCCCTTGAGTGTCAGAGGCAGGAAATAGTATTTTACTAATATGTTAATGGCAAAGAACAATCACTTTAGGTTGTGATACCCAGTGTTAGCGCATGGGAGGTTTAATTATGTCACCAATGTAGACATTTAGAAACTTTGAGTATGAAATCTTGTGGGTGATATTGATCTGTTGATAACTGTATTCTTCTATTCCACATGCAAGCTTAGACTTTAATGTTGTCTTCTTTGCACTCATAAAAACACAGCTTCAGAATATTATTGATATTATTAATACTTTTTATTGTATCCTTTTATTACACTGACTAGAACGCCAGAGTTCAAAGATGTTGGATGCTAGTATAAAAATAATCCAATCCTCTGAAATTATATTTTGGAACTACAGTAGTATATAATTAGTGGAGGCTGCAAATTAGATACAATTTTAAATAACACTGTTGAAAATTAACATAAACAAAACACTCAGAAGTTATGTTCACAGATATGCAAAGCTGAAATCCAGAACAATGTACAATAGATAACCACAAGTCAGCTAATGATACATTCAGAGTCATCATGAAGACAAATAACAAGCCTCTGTCCTTGTTTCAAAAGAAATGGTAGACATTATGTACTGTTCTGCCGGCTGCTATGAAAGCACTAATGATGAAAGAGACTTACTTTCGGTTGTCCTAAAAGGGGGGGGGGGGGGATTAAATAATTTATGAGACTGCATTGAAAACAAACTGCATTGTTAAGAAACATACATTGGATTCTGTGTGATCATTTTTCTTCCAAATACTGAACAGAAGTGTGCAACAGAGGTATATCTTTCTAATACGTAAGCTTTATAAAATTTCTCAGGTTTTCCTTGACACCCCATAGAACTTTTTATGTAGTAGACTGGGCCATGTTCTTAAGAAGGATATGCAAATATAATTACAGGCCAAATAAATGTTTCAGACCCATGGACTTTGAAATCTTAGATATATCTCACATGATAGTCCCACTTGATTTTATGGCACTGACTTCGCAGAAGTACACAGCTTCATATCTTTGGCCTAAAACAAACCAGTAGTTCCAAGTATTGCCTCAATAAAAACAATTGCTGAACAGTAAATCGACACTTGTAATAAATCTCATTGTTTTACTGGCTCTATCCTAATTGGGATTCACAGCTGGATTTTGCAACTTGGTTACTTTGCAAAAATATTGTATTATCCACTGGTTCACGCTCGAATGATGTCCAACCCAGATTTTGCCAGAAACCATCACATTCAGAACGTGATTTGGGGGTGGGTGGGGGAGACATGCATGATAAATCTATAATCGAATAAGTAATTGATAGTTTTAAACCAATAAGACAGAGAAAGTCATTCACATTGAAAGGAAGGACAGTCCAAATGTCAGCCTAAGATGCTCCAGGATTGGAGCATTCCTACGTTTCCCTGCCAGATTCCCCTAGACCATAAGGGAGGGAGCATGGCATTTGCTTCTCTCTCTCTCTCTCTGCATATATAAACTGTTTTGAGATCAGAACCCAACTGTATATTAACGCCTGCATAAATGTAATGACATAATTCAGAGCGGCAAATTGCTGTCAATTAACAAGTCCCCGATTTAATTCCTACATACGTGCCAAGTTATGCAACTGGTACACTACTAGGAATTCCATCCTAGACTCATTCATGAGCACCCACTGAGTTATGCAATAACATATAGGTATAAATATTCAACTGGATTCTGTCCATTATTTCCCTGCCATTGCTAGCAGTAAGAGGGATACATTTAACTCATCTCCAAGGCTGGTCTAACTCCTTCCCTGTGTGGGGGTGTCCAGAGGCTAAGAGGGCATTAGACCCTGCACATCCAGAATATCCCTTGTTCTGCCCTTATCTTGCCACCCATTCCAACCCCAATGTTAGAAACAGAAGGAACTGTGGGAGCAGGGAGAGAGAGATGAAAGTGTGGCTGAAACTCCTCTAAAGTCAGACCTCTGTCTCTGATCATGGAGGGGGCCCTTCTGATCCACCCTATGGCCTCTTGGATACCATTGCAATATGAGCAATATACCATGGCCAGACTGCTGACAGAACTCCTTTCAGAGTCTGGATGGCATGATTTCTGAAACTGGCAATGAACATCTGGTCTGAGCTCAAGGGATGAGGTATCACTCCTTATAGATGCCTCGTTGCCCATTAAGACCTGTTGGAGAGGCCGTCCTCTCCAACGTTAACACCATTTCAGTGCTGGAGCCTGCCTATTTACCCAAGGGTAGAGGGATCTTGGCTTGAGTAGGCTTCAGAGCTTTTGTGATGTGTATGGCTTAAATTGCATAATCATTTCATGTTCCTTTAAATTCTTTGAAATAATTTTATATATTTCTTAAAATTTTATTTTAAAATTATTTCAAAGAATTTAAAGGAACATGAAACGATTATGCAATCTAAGCCATTTAAACCATACACATCATGAAAGCTCTGCAGCCTACTCCAGCTAAGATTCTTCTACCCCCGAGGCCCTGGTGAACAGTCAGGTTACCACCTAGCACTGAAATGGTGTCAACATTGGCTTCTCCAACAGGTCTTAATGGACAGCCGGGCATATCTAGGGAGTGATGGTTCATCCCTTGAGTTCATATTTTAAAGGCTGGCTGTGGTTTAGGTACCTAGATGTGAGGCCAGAGGTTGGGAGTTTGATTCCACACTGTGTCTCCTGTGAGTAGAGCCAGCCTGTGTGGCCTTGAGCAAGGTGCACAGTCCCAAGGAGGTTCCTCCCCCGCCCCCCAAAAAAACACTTCCGAGAATTCTTGACCTGAAAAAGGTCAACATAAGTCAGAATTCACTTGACAGCTACTGCTGATATAGTTTAAAATGATAACTTATCTATTATTACCTCTGTTCTTGTACTTGTGATTCGTATTGGGTGAGATAAATATTATAAAATGAAAATGAATTGAAGGGATTATAGGACTGCAGCCTCAACAAATTAATAAATGCCTTCAGGTTTTGCTGTTGCTTGTTCCTCTAACAGCAGAATAGCACTTTGCAGACATTCTGCCCAGGGCACATTATTCATATTTTAAAGGTACACATCCACAAAAAATACGTATCGGCATTAGATCATGATGACTTCCCCCAAAGAATCTCGGTGCTAAGGCCCTTCAGAATTCATTGTAATGACTTTCTAGTTCCACAAACAGAAATGGAATCCTAGGTTCCCTATTAAGCTTGTTAAGTCTGCAATGCAAGTATAAATAAAAGTGTGCAGCTGTCCAATTATGTCCGGCAACATTTTTTTGTCAGCCGAGTGAACTGGCACTTTTTGTATAGAAATGGGCCTATGGTGGTTGGCTGTTCTTACCTAAAACAAAAGTCCTCATTCTAGGGCCATCACCGGAAGGGATGGTTTCAATACACACTTGGATGTGGACTTCTGTGTGTGCACGAACACCCCAGGAAGATGGCTGGTGCTATTAGCAGATGATGTTGCAGCTGAATGCATTGGCCATCTGTCAGGCATTATGTTTGCAGATCGTATGCAACAACAGAATGTAAACAGACCAGATCTACATACTGGGTATTTTCTCTGAGGAGGGAGTTACCCCAAGGACATAGTTCTTCTGCTATGAGAAGGTCAGGAATCCTAGCCAATTTACTGCAAATCAGCCAGTGACCCCAATCTATCTTTTGTGTGCACCTGCCACAGAATATTCAGGTATCAAATTCTGATTGGGACTTTTCGCCATCAGAAAATCTACAAACAAGAAGCTAAAAGGAGGGTTAGCTTAGGAACACAAGATGTCAAGCCATCTTGCTTCCCGATTGACTTCTCCCATGGCTGATCTTTTAAAAACTCTCCATCTTTAGCAATATCTCCATACCTACATGATGAACTGGGATGGAGTAAGTCTTGTAGGAGTGGAACACACTTTCCGCAAGTTGTTCTACAGCACGAGAATGAACACACACAATCGTAATATGGAAGGTCACGAAGAAGGAAAAGGCCACGGTTGCCCATAAACGACAATGGCTAATGTTCATAACAAACATGGATATGGTCTACAAAGAAGGAGGAAAAACAAAGGAAAGCCACGAGCAGCCTTGATACTGGCTCTGAACATAACAGAATGACAGTACAGATCATGATGGAAGAGGACACATTATTTTGTATCCTGGACTCTGCATAATCCACAAGGATGCTCTGCCCATAGGCCACCTTTCTGGGCACATGCCCATTATTAATTGAGCAGCTCACTAGTACCTAAGAATAGATACCTAGTGGTAGAGAAATGTCTCTTTCCACAAACTTCATTCCAGACAGTTTTGCATATATGTTGAGCAACACTAACACAACACTAGATATTATTTGTAAACACAATACACCCTAGTGGCATAAGATTTAGAGTGTCACCCCACAGTGTTAGTTTTGCTTTCATGATCTATTATCAAATTCATGTAATACAACACAGTTAGTGGTGAGGAAAATATTCGGGAACACACGAAATTCCGATCGCGCTTCTTGCTTGTCTCTCCAACCAACCTGCATGCTGCCTTCTTCTTTACACCTCTCTTTTGTTTGCTGTTCAACATCAGCTAGAAATGGTGCCTGCCGCTGCTGAGTTTCACTCTGGAAGGGTTCAAAGTCCCCTTTCACTATGTCACTGGGACTGCATCTTGGTTGTCTTAATGACAGTGCACCCAGGAAACCAGTAGCCACACGTGGAGTGCTTGCTCTTGGATTGCCTTCCTTCGGTTTCCTTAAAAGTAGTCTCTTCGTCTGCTGTCGTCACTAATGAAGGAAGGGTTGTATTGACCAGGGTAGATGCAAGAATGTCGGGACCCTGGAAGACCAGTGTAGGGTGGATAGATTCCATTTCTTTCTAGCTCAGGGTTCCTTAGATTGGTTGGCTAGAAAAAGGGAAGGACATAATCATTCACTAATTACTATTTTTTTTATATGAGAATTCAACCTTAAGTGAAGACGAGAACATTATTATGAAATCAAAACAGAAGGTAGGCAAAGCAATAAGGACCAGTGTTTTTAATAATTAACACTACTTTGCATAGCGAAATTCTTTCACTTTAATTAGGCTTCAATCCCTCTAATCCCGCTAAAAGTGGATGTGTACAAAACGCAGGGTGTCTATTTTGTACATAGTACATACAGAGACCTTATTGGGGAAGCATGAGGAAGTAATATCGAAGATGGTATCCTTCGTGGATAAAGCTTGGATGAGGAGCCATCTTGATTTGGCTTAAAAGTTGCCTACAAGGAGACCTCCATCAGCTGGATGCTCTCATGGATGGAAAAGTGATCTTTATGAAATGACCCCTTGTATCTTTTTTGAACTTCCCAGAATAGCACAGTTTGTGGTGCTGGGGCTTCAAGGGGGAAGGGAAAAGTGGAGAACAGCCTCCCCCCCCTCCCAGATTTAGCAGTGAGAGCCCCTGCTAAATCTGAACCACATCTGTCACTGGGAAGGTGTCTGTCTAATATTCGGACAGCAGATCTGGATCCAACTGCTTGTGGATGCAGAAAAGATAAACTGCCCAGAGTGAATTTATGTCATTATGAATTGCATACAAGCAAAGGGAAAAGAGGAAACAGACATACTGTCTTGTACAGCTATTCGTCTATGGAGGAGATGATCCCCTTGGTTTCTTTGCCAGAATGGATTACTGAAATAAGTACAGAATATGATATATCTACCGCACACTGAGGCAAAGACTGTGCATATTTATGGTCTTAGGAGAGACAAGAAGGACCAGACTGGAGGAATCTGACAGAGACTGTGACATGCATTCTTAAGATGCTATTCCACCTGTGTAAACTACCCAGCCCATTCTGGTCCTCTTGATTCTTGAATGAAATAGATAGCTCTGTTTCAAATACATATTTCCAGGCTGTCTTTCAGAATCAACCTGTTCCAAGTTGGCTTATATAAACACAACCATGAAACACAATACAATACAATATAGAAAAGTGGGCAATCAGTATGGACACTGAATGCATGTCTCAGACCAGCTCAGGAGCAGTTACCATATAGTAAACATCTGTCATCTGTAATAGGTTTTTAGTGCTCCCATTCTCTTGCATTTCGATACTTTCTCTGCCCCAGTCCTGAGCTCGAGGGTTTTTTGGATATTCAGCATACGGTGACATCTGGAAGTCTCCGCTTTTGAAGATGAATTTGCTTATGTCATTTTTATTTTTCCTGAAAAGAAAATATATTTATGACCAGATGAAAAAGATTGGAAACAAGTATAAAATGCATATATCTTTTCCATAACCATAGAGCTGCACTTTGGTATAGTGGTTAGAGGGTTGGACTAAGACTGGGGAGATTTCGGTCTGAATTCTCACTTGAGCATGAATCCGAATTATCCTGGATCAGTCATTTTTAACTCAGCCTAATTACTTAAAAGAATTCAGTGTTGAGGAGAACTCTAAGCCCCTTGGAGGAACATTAGGGAAATTGGGGGTTCCTTTAGGCAGGACAAATGTTTTGCCCCAGTTGGTCATATTTCCTGTTCCCACGAAGAGTGGTGCTGTCCAAACTAAACTAATCTAAAAGCTGGATCGCTTCTCCCCAGGATATAACTGAAATCCTTGCATAAAAGCTCTAGATATCCACTTCTGTATACCAAAGCATCTGTTTGGAACTGGTGTGTGTTTGTGTGAACTGGAAATGTAACTGAAAGCTTTTGATTTAGTTGGAGCATGACCACCTCCCCTCCCTCCGAACAGCCTCTGTCTTTGTTAACAAGAAAGAAGCAGGAAGCTATTGTCCCAAGTATTTTGGAAGACAGAACCCACGCTGGCTGAGGCCGCTCCAACCACAGATATGAGATGGGAAGTGCCATAGTCCATAACTTTACCCCTCAGGGCAATCCAAGACAAACCATACTTAGAAAGTGGGACTAAAAAGGGATCAAAAATGTCTTTGTGTGTGTGTGAATGTTGCACTACTAAAAAGGAGAAGGGCAGTGTAATGTGGACGGGGAGGGCAATAACAGTAGCACAAAATCAAGTACATTTGGGGGGGGGGGAGTTTTGTCTGGAAAGCCCTGTAATGCCAAAAACCCTTCCACAGAAGTATGGGCAAGGCTTATCTCTAGGAGCTAATCATGCTTTTCAGCATTCATGGCATCTCTCTGTTATTATAAACACATTCCTTTTTGACATTGCTGTCCTGTAATTCTGAAACATGGAATTACTTACAGTATTTTTTATTTTTTTCCTCAAAAATCATTTTGAAAGGGCGGATGTGTATTTAATTTTAAGATTCAAAATAAAATGAAGTTTGGTCAGCAAAAACAGAATGAAAAAGGAGGTTTTTCCCCTCCTCAAAATGGAAACTTTTTTCCCCAGTCTAAATAAAATAAATTAAAAACAATTAGGTGTTTGACGTAAAATACCTACTGGCAACATGTGACTATAAGAGCTATTCCCAGGATGAGCAGGAGTCCCCCTCCAGCAGCTGCAATCACAATAGTGATTAGCTGATACGCTGAAACAAGGAACACAAAAGCGCTTCAGTTACATATGATTTCTCTTAAATATACAGGCAATAAAATGAAATTGGCAGTCGCCTTTCTCTTGTCTATAAAAATACCCTTAATGGAACCAAGGACCAAAAGAAAGCCATTTCCAATCAAGCCCTGTTCCACAGCAATACCCAGTGCAGTTTCTGAGTTGCTATAATGTCAAGGGATATTTCTAAAGCTTTTATGTCACAGAGCTGGCTGGATAGCTCAGTGGGCAAGCTGCACAGTAGTCCCAGATTGCCCCCCCCCCAAATAAAAGAATGGAATGGTAAACCACTTCTGAGTATTCTCTACCTGGAAAACCCTGGAAAAAGGAATGTCATAAGTCAGAATTGAATTGATGGCACTTTTATCATCATCATCATCATCATCATCATCATCATCATCATCATCATCATCATCATCATCATCATCATCATCATCATCATTATTATTATTATTATTATTATTATTATTATTATTATTATTATTATTATTATTATTATTATTATTATTATTATTATTATTATTATTATTATTATACCAGACACAGTCAATCAAAATTACAAAATCATTGACTGGTATAACAGGCACAAGCGTTAATCAAAAACCTATCTGTTAAATATTGATACAGTATATATGCTGTTCCTAATACTGCTATTTTTTGTAGCTCTGATGACATTATTTCTGAAACCTGCAACTGCTTATAATACTGTATGAAATTTCTTGATATTGTTCCCAACGTCCTGATGACGATAGAGACCACTGAGGTACAGTATGTTTCATCCACAAGCAAGATACTTCCGTTGCCAGATCTCTGTATTTTGTTAGTTTTTCCAATTCTTTAAATCTGGCATCCCATGAAATTGCAATGTCAATTATCCAGGCATTTCTTTGTTCTATTAGTACTATATCTGATGTGTTTAAGGTGTCTATATGTTTGGATCCAGAAATTTTACAAGTCCTTGATTTCATCATTTTCTGACACCTTCTCTACCTGATGTTCCCATAGGTTTTTGATGGCTGGCAAATAATATTTTTTGCATAATGACCAGTTTACTAATTTTGCCACTTTGTTATGTCTAATTTTGTAATCTGTTTGTGCAGTCTTTGGACATTTGCAGATGAGCTGTGACACAGTTTCATCTTTTTTCTTGGCAAAGTTGACATTTGCTATTACTGTAACACTAATTCCTTGGATCTTAGCTTTCATCACAATTGCTTGGACTCCTTGTTCTTGTGCAGCAAAAATCAAACCTTCACTTTATTTCTTAATGGTCCTCAGTTTTTTCCAACCTTTCTGTCTTCTTGTTATTGTTGATTGTTGCTCTTTTATTCGTAGTCTCAGTCGTCGTCATCATCATCATCATCATCATCACCATCATCACCATCATCACCATTATTATTATTATTATTATTATTATTATTATTATTATTATTATTATTATTATTATTATTATTATTATTATTATTATTAAACAGATACAGAAGTATAGATTTTTTTAAAAGATGGCAGAACTCAGGTTCTTGGAAGAAAATTAACAAGGATGAAAATATTAAAAATTAAATAATATATTTGGAAAAATCTAACCAATGGGAAGTTGGTGAAGAAGGGGGGAAATTATCTCACCTTCCTTCTTGTTTTCTCTACTTCTGGTTATCTCTTAGAAAACTTCCTTCTGCATGGATTCTTTCACCATGCCATTTAAAATCAGTGAAGGACTGGTGAAAGTACCATTTTATGTTGACACCTGATAGACTTCTACTAGATACAACCCCAGGATTCTGGAATATCATCTGACAAAAGGATCAAATGACTTTCTCCTGGCTATCATACCAGTTCTCCTTGTTACCATATTAGTTATAGCAAATTAAGATGTTTCTTTCTGTGCTTTCAAAACACAAGGTGCATACTTTAACAATGTGGTTTTCTGCTGCGTGATTTTTAAAGAAACACACTGCTTTTAAACTACATTATCATTTTGATGTGTTATCATTGGCTATTTTTACCCTTTTTTGTTATACATAGCACTGAAAATATGTACTGAAAAGCAGCATGCAAACTTTTTAAATAAAAATAAATTCAGATGAGCAGTTTCAAGCATGAGACAGGATACTTACGATTCCCACAGTTGAAGCCTCCCAATCCAAATGGACAACTGCAAGCAAGATGTAGAGTCATTAGCTACTCTCAGCCTCTGTCAAGTAATAAAAATAATAGCTAGGCCAGTGGTTCCAAACTCTGGGTAACCTATGTAGGTGTTCTTGGACTGCAATTCCCAGAAGCCTTCACTGCCAACTGAATGTTGGCCAGGGTTTCTTAACCAAGGTCGGGAACCATTGGCCTAGGAGAAGACCTCACCCAAGGGGGTAGTGCCAACCCAAGGTTATTATGGCAGCATAAGAGGCTTCTGCACCTTGCAAACCCATGGCAGTTGGTGTATCTTTCAGCCTGAATTGGACTGTGGGAACATGGATGGCCCCACTAGAAGATGGAGGATCCCATGATTGCCCCTCACTCCCTTCATACATTAGGCACAGCGAGTCCCACCCACCCCAACTTACAAATCAGGACACTGGAATCAGTACCAGAATGATCAAAATGCATCCACTGAGGGGAATGAGAAATAAAATGTTTCAATTTCTACTTTACTGTACCTCACACAGGTGTCATTCTCAAGTTTATATCCATCTTCACATGCTAGAGAGAGAGAGAGAAAATGTGTGTGAGCAAGCCTCTGTGCTAGAGAAAATATAATGGCTGAGATCCCAAGATGCACGTTGAGTGCATAATGTCAAAAATGTGAGAGTTACTCCCCAAACAAAACAGAAAACCACTTTCACATTTAAAACAGAAAACTTCTTTCAGTTTCAGAAGGAGCTTGCCATGTGCTGTTGACAAAAGCACAAGCCTACCTTGCATTGTACAGAACAAGATCCACCATCATGTTTCTTCTGTGGGAATATGGGCAGTGATTCTCAGAAAATACAACACAAATGAACCTTAATAATTCTTACAGTTGTCGGAACAGTCTGAGAGCCAGTGAGTGTGGGGGTGTTTAAAGCCCTTAAAGTGATAAATAATTAAAATCTTCTCAAATCCAAAGCAACTTCATCACCTGTGCACCCATAGTTTGGGGCAACATTACATGTTTAGAAAATACGCGTAGTCCCGTCCCAGGCCACCCTTTACAGAATCTGGAGCAAAAGTATCTTCTGAATCATGATGACCAATGTTACTGTTGGTATGAGAAATAACAGTGACCAGGTTTCTTCTTGTTCTGCATGTAATAATCAAATAGTGAAGGGAAATCTATACAGCCATTGCAAGATAAATCAACTGACCAGTGGAGGTCACTATAAATCCACAGATTATGACACAGAGCTGTCTGTATTTCCTCAAATTAATTTTCACTAAAAATAGCCTCTAGTGACTCCAAAGTGCAGTGAAGATTCTTAACTCTTTGCCCTCTGACCACGTATCCATATCAACAGCCAATTTTTTTTTCTAATTGCAGGGGATATGAAATAATACCTGAGGTAAATGCAGGCACTTCTCAGGCACAGGACCCTTACAGAGAACCCTAGTACACTTGGAAGAGACTGTTGGAGTTCTACGGTGGCTCATCCAAAGTGCTTCATCATAGGGTGGTCACCCCTTGGACCACATCTCAAGGCACAGCTCTCTTCCCCTCCACATTCAGGTTTGATGGACAAAACCTAAGCGGTCACATGGAAAGCCCTGAGAAAAACAGGAGGTCGTCCTGGCTGGCAAGAGGTTGTATTGTTTAGGTGTTTTCAGGATATAGAGTCTACTTGGGAAAAGTCAGCAGTAATCCAGCTGTAAACAGTTGACTAGGAACAGGAAGCCCTGGGCTATATCCCTCTGTCTCCTCTTAGTACCTGCTGTTACAGGGCTCCCTATCACAGCTTCTTTGCTCCATTTCTTGCTGTCGTGGACAGTAAAATTTTGATTCACTTTTAAGTTTATCTAAATAATCTCGTGCTAAGAGATATATTTTTCCTGCAGAAGGTTCCGAGTTCAATCTCCAGTTTAAAAGTCTGCCAGAAACCCTTGAGAGCTGTATGTTAACAAGTCTTATGTCTGTCTGTTTACATGCATAAATAAATAAGCAAGCAAGCAATATTTTGCTTCAGTAACTACCTGAGTGGAGCCATTTATGCACACTTGAAGTTTATTTGTTACAGTTTATACAGAGAGAGCATTCAGTACCACACTGAGTTAGCTGAAACTACATTGTGTGGTATAGAATAATCAGAAGTGAAGTAAGGCAAGGCTCCTGTTAGAAGAAGGAATATCAATACAGTAGATGCATCTTTGCTTTACCCTTAAAAAGCAATCTGCATTTGCCAAAATTTCCTCTTTTTAAGAGGCATAGGAGCGTTGTCCTTTGCATCAGGTCACTTTACAGCAGGTAGTACTCCAAGCCCTACAGTGGAGAGGGCAACATGTTTTTTGTAGAAGAGGATATTCCCTTGAGGATAATATATTGAGGGCTGTGGACCCATCTGTGAATGGGGCTAAACCTGAACCTAGGCAAGCCTCACTTTCTGCCACCCTCTGTTTTCTCCATACCACCTGCTCTCTCTCTCTCTCTCTCTCTCTCTCTTTCCTTCTCTCTCTCCCCCCCTACTCTCCCCTCCCAATTGCTGGGATGTGAACGGATCATTTGCAGATGCCTCTAGACTAGGGGTTGGGATAGCCATAAAGATGTTAGTGAGCTAAAGAAGGAGAAACTCAAGGAATCAATGCAGAATGACAAGATGCTAAGGGAGGAAAGTAGTTGCTTACAAAGGTTATAACTAAAGTTGGGCAAAAACGAAACGATGAACCAGAAAAACCGACAAACCAGGCTGTTTTGGGGTTTGGTTCGCAACCCAGTTTGGATCCCATTTTACAAAGGCAAAATGAGTCACCAACCATTTTTTTTCCTCTCAGTGCTTCATTTTGCTTCAGCAAAATGCCTGCCCACCACCTTCACCATCATCTCCATCCTCAGAGGTAGTGGGCCCAGGAAAGCTGGGCCTGCTACTTCTGAGATGGCAGCCACTACCCAGCTGCTAGGCAGACATGGTGGTGGTGGCAGAGGAGGCTCAGGTGAAGGCAGCAGGAGCAGGTAGGTTCCCCCACCTGGCATGAGCCAGAAAAATGAACCATGAACTGGTTTGTTTCTCTGGGGATTTGTGGCTAAACACGAACCATCACAAACCACTGGTTTTCCAGTTTGCAACCATCTCTAGCTGTAACCATTCTTATAATCACAGAGAATGTCAAAGACTTCACAGGCTGAAAGTCAGTTCTTGAAGTATTTTAGGCAGTTTTTTCAATGAATTCATTCGTAACTAAGTAACTATGTGATTTTTAACTATTTAAAAAAATCAAATAAGGCCAATACAGCATGAGGTTCCTCCAGAATGTTTTCCCTAGCTATACCACGGGTACCATAATGCTGCCACAAATCAGTATCATGCACTAAACAAATAAAAACTAAATTGTTTCTAAATACAGATGTTGTCTTTTCAACATGTTCTGTTTCTGCTTGTTGGTAATTGAAGGGAAGGACTAAAGAAACACTGCAGTGGCTACCTAAACAGATGTTTGGGGGAATCAATCATACTGTTAAAAATCAAGAAAAGATTTTCTATCATCTATCCTTTTAATTTAGCATCTATGAATATTTAAAAATAATGTTCTATTTTGAACCGAATTGATTTTAATGTTTCAACAGATTGAAGTAAGTGGTATGGACTTGTGTTAAATATATTATCTATCTTGAGGGACTCCAAACGATTCCCACTTTTCTCTTAGATCATTTGAACAACGGCTTAGTTTCACTCAAAGAGCCTGTGAACTAAAAGCAACACACTTTTTACTTCCCTTGGAGAGGAGACAAAGCAGAGACAGGAACAACTACACTATGTCATCTCTAAAAACTGAACTTTCACCACAGGCATATCAGACCCATCCCTGGCCTGCCCCCCCTTTTAAATTATTTTCACTGGATCTTTCTGGCTTACACAGCATGCTGTGTAGAAAGAAAATATTATTGATGCACAGGGAGCAAGCGGGAGACAATATCCCCAATTTTTACTGTAAAAAAGAAATCGGCACAGAGAGAAAGAAACCTAATAACCTCTTAGTTCATACTTAGAGGCCTGAGCGCCTTAGCATGTCTAGAAACAAAAGAAATCACTTTTGATCTGTGGAAAGTCTTTTCAACTGGAACCAAAAGATGAAAGACCAACAGCCAGCCATCCTGCTGTGTCAGGCACAATACCTCTGCACGAATGATCCAGTTTGTTGTACTTGAAGTATCCAGGCCTGCACCGGCAAACCGCAATGCCATCCAAATCCACACACACAGAAGTTTCTTTGTCACATTCCGGATCTTTGTGTTTACACAGACCGCCAGCTGTTGCATAACATCAAAAATAAATACAAGTAAAATAACTTAAAATAGAAAATGTTGAAATACAGTTGGGGGAAATCCTACCCGTTGACTGGTATCTTGCCCTATTAATGCAGAACTGGTATTAGATGGTAGTGCTTCTAGAACTACCTTGGTTCCCTCCCCCCCCCCCCATTATTATGGCATTTTGAGGTTCAAAATTTTGCTAATTTCTCTCAAACAATGCCCATGGAAGTTAAACTGGGAGTATGGATTGTTTGGGACCCCAATGTACCACATTCTCTTTGTCTATGGCAAAGCTTTCAGTACTGCTCCCGCCTCACCGCAATGAAAGCAAATCTGCAAGCGCATTGAATTTGACATCTCTCTTTACACCAAAGCTTCCTTCTTACATTGTTAAGAGAACAGGTACTGAAAGGGAATGTTTTAAAAATGCTTAAAAATGAGATGGGCATGTCCTTTGATCAACTGGCTGTTTATACTTCCTCTGCAGCTAAAACATTTGACAGCTAGTTTCCAAAGGCGTCTGTACTCTCAATTCGCCCCACATTGAATTAGAATCATGCCTTGGTGCCTGATCTCTCACTGAAGCGCAACGTTATACCATGGTGCACCATCTGGCACCTTTTATCAGTAAAGAGAGAAAATATTTTGCATATAAAGAGAGAAATTTTTTTTACATATAAAGAGAGAAAATTACATATAAAGAGAGATAATATTTTGCTTCCTTGTTCCTTTGTTTTGTTTTTTAAAAAAAGTAAATCAAGAACAGTAAATCATGCCGGAATGGATTAGGGTTCCACCCACGCTGGGACATTTTCCTGCTTCAGCCGCTCATTTTGTGGCTTTGGTCTTTTTCTGAGGTTGCTCTGCATATCCTTAGTGGGCGGAAAACTAAAATGCCCTTTACAATCCAATCCTGTCTAACCAAAAGTCAGTCCTATCGAATTCAGTGAGGCTTACTCCAAGGTAGGTAGCAATGGAATTCCAACCCTAAACTTGTAACTTTTGACTGTGCTTAGTCTTTCAAAACTCTTTTTTCCCCTCCCAAATGATTTAGCATGCATGATAAATTCTAACTGCCAGACAAACTTCATTGAAATTGGACTATTTTAAAAACCAAACCTCATTAAAATTGGGCCATTAACAGTTCAGCTGTTTATTTGATTTTTTAAAACACTGAGGGTATCATTCCCATTCCTGCCTTTCTTCCCCACAAACTGTACACACGATTTTGACAGGTTCAGACTATGTATGTGGTCAGGAATTGGGGCTGCATCTCTGAGGTTTAGCCTTTTCTGAATGACATCCATCCCACCATGTGCCTTGCATTTCATTTACAGCAGGCGCAGATCACCTAGGCACCTCAGAGGCATTTTTGCAATACCTCCTGCTTGAGTATATGCTAAACATCCCCTCAATAGTTACTCACTCACTCTCATATGCCATCTCCTTGTGCTTTCTAGAGGGAATAGTAAAATTCTGCCATGTTTTGAAGGTCACCAAGAACCCCTTAATTTTTAATGCTTTGGCCCTTAGAGGGCAAAACGGGAATGTTACAGTTTTTAAAAACCTTTTTTTAAAGCTAAATATGTTTTTCACCCCCAGTTAATACAACTCCATTGTAGTGACCTTTATCGACTTCAAACACCACATTAAAAAGGTGCACATTTGTTGTTTTGGTCACACCCTTCCTCTTTGGGAATGCAGCCCTCAGACTGCTGGCAATTTTTTTAAAAATGCCCTCAGCCCTTCTGTGATCACCCATTCCCTGCCAGAGGTAAACCGTTTCTCATTCATTAGAGTAAGACTGGAAATCTGTATTTGGACTGTGGAACAGGGATGAGCAACTTGTGGTATTTCAGACATTATGGGATTGCAATTCCCGTGATCCTTCACCATTGGTTATGCTGGCTAAGGGGTAATGGGAAATGCAATCGTAGAACGCCTTAACATGGGACTATGTGCTTTATGTGTGAGTACTATGGACCCCATTTAGATGCCACAGTTCATTAAGAATGTAGCAACTAAGCTGTATAACAGGATTCCCCTTATACCAATTAAAAGCCCTGTGTTGAAATCCCCAAACTGGCTGTCAGTTAGTTACTGAGGCAAGTTCAAGGTGCCAGTTTTGTTTCTAAAGTCCTAAATAACTCAGAACTAAATTCTCTGAGAGATTATCTTCTTTTGGATAGACTACAACAGTCCCAATGTTTGGAACGTCAGTGTGTGGGCTGCTTAATGTACCATGGTCAATTGAAATACTTTTGGGTGCCATGTGGAGAAGGGCCTTCTCATGTTTGGCTTCTATCATGTGGAACTGATCCAAGTGTTCTTGGACTGCAGTTCCCAGGAACCCCCAGCCAGCACAGCTGGTGGTGAAGGGTTCTGGGAACTGCAGTCCAGTAACACCCTAGGTTACCCAAGGTTAGGAACTAACCTTTATTACTTCGTTTTATTGTACTTTGTGAGGTTTTATACTGCATTATTGTAAACTTCTTTGAAATTTACAAAATGAAAAGTCATACAGAAATGTCTAAATCAACATCTGGAAGATTAGCCACTGCCCACTTGTGACCCAGAGACTTTCAAAGTGTTGTCTACTTCAGTGGAAGAAAGTCTTTCAAAGAGAGCTTTGAAGGGGGAGGGGAGCTTAACATAAAAGAACATTCTTTTCAACACTCTTTTTAAAAAGGCACAATCTTTAACCATGCCATTTACCTCTGTGCAGCAGTGTAAAGTTAGAGATGAACTGGCAAGTCTCTGTGGGAGCCTTGCAGGCTTGAATGTGGTTTCGCACAGCGCTGACAACGTCATAAAGGGTAACATTGGAAATTAAGGAAAATGTGCTCAAGACAGACACTTGGATGGTGCCCAACTGCCTGAAAAGAGAGCAAAAACATAAAGTCTGCATTATGATTCTGAAGTTGTAGAACCAGAGCACTTACTTGTGAACGGCACTAATACCATATAAATGGCACAAACAGGCAGAGTTCCTGTTCCTTCATCTCAGGTACAACACTTTCGATTTCAGGCCTCTTCTATGGCCTCACATGACAAGCTATTCCTATCCAAATTCCCTACTGCGGTTGTACACTGACAATATTGTGCTAAATGGGAGGCCAAAGGGTAGAATGAAAATTTCAATCTATAATTTGATACAGCGAGAGACAACAGCGGAAGAATGTATGATTACAGTTCCTCTTCTTCTTAGATAGCTGGCTAGATACTCCAGTGAGTCAAGCATCTGGCTGCGCAGCCAGAGGTTGGAAGTTCAGTTTCCCACTAATGCACCCTAGAAAAGTCAGCCTGTGTGGCACTGGGAAAGCTGCACAGTTCCAGGATGCCCTCCAGAAGAAGGGAATGGTAAACCATTTCTCAATATCTCTACCTAGAAAATCCTGGAATGGGTCATCATGTTGAAATCAACTTGATGGTGCATCATTATAATTTATCTTCTTAGCTACTAAAGGAACACACAGAAATCCTGTACTCCTTTACATGGGGACTAAGCAGTAGTTCAAAACCTCACTGTGGATGGACAATGTGTTGCGTACACGACTACTTGCCTTTGCATAAGGGAAAAAATGATAGAGAAATATGTGGATTTTTTTCCCTGCATATTTGGTCAACCGCAAGATAAATTTCAGGTGATATGAAAGCATATGAAATGTTCAAGGTAAAAAATGGATAGTGTGATCCTGGAATGATATATAGATAACTGACTGACAGCGTTAAAAATTATGCAAGCGGAACAAGGCCCTGCCAGTCTAAATGGCCATGCCCTGATGCCTGCTGTCAGTAAAATGGGGGACAGATTTTGTCAGATGGGCAACCAACCTTTACACCGATATATTGGTTAACAATACATTGTGACAGCTACACATGATAATGAAACCACTGGCATGGCATATGCCTGTGGCCTTATTTTATAAGCCCTGAGCAAAGGACCACTTGCGATTTCTGCCAAAAAAAACCTGTGTTTTCCTTGGCAGCCACTTCTGTGTGAGGTGGTGGTGAAGCCAGAAACAGAGTGAGTAAAAGGAGATGGGGCGGGGGGGACAAAAGGAAAAGGAAAAATAGAAGTGCCATGGCTCCTTTAAAACGAATAAATCTTTTTCCCCCTCAATATGAGCTCTCATGGATTACAGCCCCATGTCTTCACACAGGTGGATCAATGAAGACATCCCTTGAAGGAGGGGACTATAAATCATTAAAGCCCACAGTGAAATGTATTTGTTAGCTTTAAAGGGATTATAGTACTTTTACTTTTGCCCTTTTTGATGAAACACAGTTAACACAGCTCTGTCTCCCTGTCTCTCATTCTATGAAAATGGCTACAGAGAAAAGTGGGTGGGAGTACTCGTATCTGTCTCTGGCCCAGAGTGTGGGCTAGTTCATTTTTCTGATTACAACTGCCTGAATTTTCCAGTCCACATGGCCAGTGGTTGTACCAGCTGGGGGAATTCTAGGAATTAGTGCCCAACCGGGGCTTTGACTCAGGTTGCTGAAGTC
Organism: Pogona vitticeps; assembly: GCF_051106095.1. Lineage (NCBI taxonomy): Eukaryota > Metazoa > Chordata > Lepidosauria > Squamata > Agamidae > Pogona > Pogona vitticeps. The sequence continues at coordinate 230,928,701 of NC_135783.1, read as the reverse complement.
TAGAGGGCACAACACATTGTTGCTGGAAGGGCATACAGCTGCCCACCCTGAGCACGCACAGTGGTGCCTCGCATAACGAGCGCACCGTTTAACGATGAATCCGCATAGTGATCTATTTTTTTAGATCGCTAATGCGATCGCATTGCGATGTTTTAATGGGCAAAACATCGCATTGCGATGATTGGTAAGCATTTCGCTTACCGATCTTTGCATTGTGATGTTCCTAAAACAGCTGATCGGCGGTTCCAAAATGGCCACCGGGTGCCCAAAATGGCTGCCGCAACCATTTTCGCGCGGTTTCCTCGCTTACCGAGGGTGCGAAAATGGCGGCGCTATGGAGGAACTTCGCTGAACTGTGAGTTTGGGCCCCATAGGAACGCATTAAACGAAGTTTTTCCGTTCCGTTTAGCTATGTTTCCACATAGCGACGATTAATCCGGAACAGATTAATGTCGCTATGCGGGGTACCACTGTATATTGCCTCCAACAGCAACTCCATGGGCAAAAGGAAGCACAAAACAGATGAGCTCAGCATGGAACGATACAGCCATCTCCTGGGCAGAGACAGGTGTTCCTCTCTGTTCCTGCATCCTCCCTCTGCATATGCCAGCTTCACATGACCCAAGCTTAACCAATTGTGCAGGGAAGCTCCAGGAGCCAAAGTTGCTAGTTACTGCTCCATCCTCATCTATCAATGGCATGCAGCTGATTAACCCCGGAGGGGGTGCATTTTTTAACACAAGAGGGGTACTGTTCCTTAGAAGTTCTACACAGAGTGGGGAAGAACAAAAAATAATGCAGAATGCATCAAAAGGGTAACAATAAGGTAACTATGTCAACGTTGGAGTGGGAAGAATTAAAATCCAATCCCCTGCCATCAAAAACTGGTGCTTTCTGTTCCTTACCTTGATGTCTTAACAGTTGAGGTGTAATAGCCAGGCAGCATTGAAAGGGAATCATTAAGCTATAAGAAGAAAAAGAATAAATATGGATTGTTGCTTTAAGGTGCTGAGGCCTCATAGTATTATCAAAGTGAAATTAACCTCCTCAGATAAAAAGAAAGGGGGGGAAAAGCAAACCTGATGGAGAAATAATTCTGAATTTAGGAAGTAATCTTTTCAAGGTATGCTGTAGGAAAGTTAAAGGTGGGCATTTTTGTCCAGAAACCTAATTAATCTGAATCAAAAGATGCTGTTTTTCTGTCAGATTATAATGAAAGCAGAGTCAGTTTTTGGAGCATTGGTACTGAGATACTGCTACAGTGTTATATAAAAACACTTACACTCGTTTAGTTTCTTTGTTCGAAAGCTAAGGCTTGCAGGTTTTACTGTACAGAAAGTCAGCCACCTCTCTTCACAGATGGGAAAAATGAATTGAGAAGCCCTTTAGGAGCCACACACCCTCAAGGTCCTGAAGTAGCAACCTTTATGCTTGTGACTTGTGATGCTCTCTTGTATGTGTTCAATTCCCAAAATGGCCCCTCAGTGGTAGAAGCCCCCTTTACCACTGGAAAACTGCCTCACTATTTAGTGCTGTTGATAAATACTCTTCTACTCACCATGTTTTTGATGCCTTCTTCAATTTGATGAAGTTCTGAGTACTTCCCTCCAGTTGTGTTAAACAGAAGTGGAAACTGGCCAACAAATGTTCTTACTGAAGACAAGAGGATAACTTGTTAGTTGAAAAGTCTAGTTTCATCCATCCCTTCCCAGCCCCTGGAGTTCTGCTTTAAAAACACTAGCATTGTATGGTGGGTGGCATGCAATTGTGTGTTGATTTACATGTTTCCTGGCTGAGGGAACATGCATCCTGAGGTCATCAAACATTATAAACTTTGTTTCTAAAAATGTTAATGCCTGATGCAATGCAAAAAAAAAAAAAAAAAGATAATTTCTGAGTAGAGATTTTTTTTCACACACTTGAGAAATGCAGATTCTAAGTATTGATAAACCTCCATTACGAGTAAGTATGGAAATACCTCTGAGAATGGCTGAAAACTCAATAAAGAAATGGTCCATTTTAGGGATATTGAGGGGGGATGGGGAAAAACAGTGCATTTCAGGGATAAATTCTGTCTTAAGGGGTAGGTTCCCCTCACCTATAGACCAAGGTACCTGGGGAAGAAGAGCTGGAATATACCGGAGTGGTCCGGTGGGCCAGATAGGCGGGGTATAAATTAAATAAATAAATAAATAAATAAATAAATAAATAAATAAATACTTGGATCATCCTTCAATGATGTCCTTTTGTGCAGCACTGACCTTGTACAGATGAATAAATGGTGGCCATAACAATGGTGAGACATTGTTGATTCAGGAAAAGAGGTCACACGTGATCCCCAGGGGCCCAAACGTGTTCCTGAATATCCCGGGCACCCCATACAAGTGCCCACCCTTGAGTTATAATAAGAAAGAGATATAGCCAAGAATACTCTTGGGATAAAAGCAAATACCACTTGCTGCACCTGGTGATCCTTCTGGGAGGCTTTTCTCCTCCAACAGTTCCTCTGATTTGCAGCCACTTAACTTGTCCGAGGATAAGCTATGGGGGGGTCAGTGAGATTTGAACGGAGTTGTGTCTTTACACTATAGGGATGTAGGGGCAGAGATGAGGAAAGTCATTCTTTGGATTACAACTCCTGCAGTGCCTTCAGCTACCATTATACTGGCCATAATGGTTGTGATATTCTGAAAATGGAGTCATCATCTAAAAAAATAATGTTTCCCATCTCTGCCTCTCTGCGTGCATGCATGTAAAGCTCCACTCGCTGGAGCTTATTTTTCGCCACAACAAACAACCCATTCTTTTGTCAGTTCAATTGCCCTGCCCAGAAAATCTCTGTGTTCTGTGAGGGATTCATTTCACACGTGTGTGCTTTAAACCTCAAAGGACTCAATAACTTGAGAGGAATTCAGACTAAAATGTCACGAACAAATTAGATCTCAGAGACATCTAGATAAGGCAGAGTACCTACTGTATAAAGCTGAATAAAGCTGGCTGACAATTAGACAACAAAACTAATTTATGAAGTAGAGATTTATATAAATTCCACAGTGTCATAAAGCTGCAACCATCAAACTGAAATTGCAAATCAAGAAAATGATGTTAAAGCTATTTCTGGTAACAAGAACATTCCTTTAGTAATGAAAAGATTTAAGCTCCCTGCAGATTTATATCTTATTAAGAAGCTTATTTGTTACAATTTCCCCCTTCTTTTTCTTGGCTCTCTTACCTAAATTGCACTTTCCTTTTTCCATCTGGTAGCCGAGAGAACACGTACAATGGAAGGAACCTTGTGTATTAGTACATGTGGCCAAGGCTGGGCATGGATTATACAGACACTCATCTACATCTGAAACAGAAAAGGAAAAACCAGCCTGTATCATGAAAACTTTTTATTTTATATTTAACTTTATTTTATTACGGTCAGTGACCTGGAAGATAAAGCTACATTATTTAGATAAAATCACATAACATCAGATAATACATTTGCTCAGAAGAAAGCAGCTATCACCAGGGTGAAAAAGGGGATGAAATGGACTGTTCCAATGTGAGTGTCCAAATGGAAGGTCTTATTAGTTCCCAGGGCTTTTGTGACTAGAGAATTCCCAGGTGAACATTCAGCCTCCAGTGTGCCAAAGGATGGAACTTCAGGTTGATGATATGAGGGGTAACATGCAGGCCCTGGGATGGGTGTGCCTGATTCTTTGAGCCCATCATCTCCAGAACTGCCACAGAACAAAGCAGGAAAGGTCTGTTTGTGGTAATTGCAAAGCACCAGACAAGGAGATGCTTTGCCCTGCCAGCGTTTAGTGCTCTTTGGTGCAATAGGGTGCTCTGAGGACTTCCTGCACGATAGGAAAGTTGCTGCAGTTAGCACTGCAGAGGCCCCACCATTTTAACACAACAGCAAGAAACCCTTGGCATAAAAATGATTTAAAATAGTAGAGTCCTTTGCACTGCAGCGTAATTGTTATCATTTGTGCTTTTGGAAAGCTCTGGGTGGTAGGAATGAATACCTGCTATAGTACTCCTATAAATATTTGCCATTTATTTTGTACCCATGCTGCATTCTTCTTCTTGCCAACCAGGTGAACATTAGTGGCGTTAGAATTTGTCTATCAAGCAATCCACAGTGCAGTTTCCATGTTTATGACAAGTATCTCTGGTACACACATTGGTTGTGAAATAACACTTTGGGAGTTATGTCAGGATAGTTCAAAGGGACTAAAGCTTTCCACATCCCCAGTTAACGCAGTAATATACATCTATATAACAAAAAACAATGCTTTCTTTTCAGATATCAGAATCACAACTCAAGTTGCCTGTGACATATGCCACTCCTGTGGTCAGTGACAACAACCCAGTCTCCAGAACTGTTCCACATATGGTTATTGCTGGGCTCCTAAACCATACTGAGAACCAGCTTCTACTAATTTGGGCTAGCAACATCTTAAAAGCAAAACGAAGAGATGCACTCTTCAGAGAGGAACAGGTGATGTATTCAGCTTATATTACACACGGCTGTTTTGTTTGGCAAGAATAGTGGGAAGGACACAGCCATAAATTCTTGCAATATTTCAAAAGTGGAGGCTATTATGAACAAATCACAATCTATTCTTTTATCTAAAAAGGGAAGTTAGTAGAACCATTGCAAAAAATCCTGACTACAAACAAATCAAGAAAAATATGCTATTATACACACCGAGCCTGCAACAAAGTCTTACAGTGTAGAGAACCTTCTGGTGAAGGTCTAGCCAGCGAAGCATATTTTTTCTATGATACTCAATTCAATTTCTCCTAACCGCTACCTTCATTCTTCTTTCCTGTCCCCCAAAGTCAGACAATTCGGATTCTGCCACTGAGCATTTTAGGCTGTGGAGGAAAGGGAATTACCCTTTTAGTTGTTCTCCCCCAAAATATTATTTCTACTTCCAAAACCATCTTCTGAATATGCTTATACCTGTCTTGTTTCTCTGTGACCTTCTAACTTACTACAAAATATGAATAACTCAGCACTTCGCTATTAATGTACAGTAGTGCCCCGCATAGCAACGTTAATCCGTTCCAGATTAATCATCGCTATGCAGAAACATCGCTAAATGGAACGGAAAAAGCCATAGGAACACATTAAACTTAGTTTAATGCGTTCCTATGGCTCCCAAACTCACAGTTCAGTGAAGTTCCTCCATAGCGCCGTCATTTTTGCGCCCTCAGTAAGCGAGGGCAGGGCGCGAAAACACTTGTGGCGGTCATTTTGGGCACCCGGTGGCCATTTTGGAACTGCCGATCAGCTGTTTAAAAAACATTGTAATGCGAAGATTGGTAAGCGAAACGCTTACCGATCATCGCAATGCGATGTTTTCCCTATTCAGAACATCGCAATGCGATCGCATTAGCGATCTAAAAAAATAGATCGCTATGTAGATTCGTCATTAAACGGTGCGCTCGTTAAGTGAGGCACCACTGTATATGTTTTCTGTCTTTAAGAAACACATCAATTAATTATTTTTAATATGTTTGATATACTTCATGTTCATTTTTTGGATGAATTAATCTGGGCTGTTTCATAGAATGGTTTACAAATCTTACAGCCACTTCTGTATACCTAAAAAATGTATATATACACCAAATGAATTCCCATCCAAATTAGCAATTTTTCAACACAAATGAAATGTGTCTTTCACACCACAGCTGCTTTTAATCATTTACCTTTTCCAGGGGAAGCTGGAAATATTTTTGTGCTTCCAAACCAAACAATAGTAGTTGCTTTGGTGGAAACCGGGGGAACAGGTGAAGCCCCTCTAGAGGTTTTGCTTGAAGAAAGCATAACGGGAGGCTGGGTAGTAGTCTTTATGTGCTCTTGAACTACAGCAGTTGTTGTGCTGGTCTTCTCTGTTCCTTTTATAGGCATTTCAGTGGCATAAGTTATCATGGTAGAGGATGGCTGAATTTTGTGAGGCTTTGTGCTGACTAGAACATCTGTACCAGCTACCAAAGTAGGTATTCTCAATGTTGTGTATGTTACCTCAGTAAGTTTTTTTCCTGTTGTTGTTTCTACCAAATTAAAGGCATCTTTTGGCGTGGTTGTACTTGGCAATGTAGGAGTTGTTGCTTTTGCTGTCTCAGAAACCATGGTACTTTCTGGAAAGTATGTGGGAGAGGTAGTCAACATGGGAACACTTTTTTCATCGTTAGTCCCTTGTAGAGAAACATTTTGTCCTTTTGTGGCTGGGGTGTCTTCTAGGGAGATTGTAACTGGTGAAGAAAGGTTTGTAAGTGGTTCAGTCATTTCTGTTAGAAGAGGCGAAGGCCCTGTTGACCTCAGAACTGTGCTATCCTTCAACATATATGTCTTGGTCTGGTGGCTGTGCTCAGTGTGGGCACTTGCAGCTGTATGAGGGTCTAATCCAGTTGTCCCTCCAGATGTACTCATAGAAACACTTGTTTCAAGACTTCTGCTAGGCTGTAAAGATGAAGATGATGAAGAAACTGAAGGCCGTAAAGATGGCAATGGGAGTAGTGCTGTTGATGACAGCCTATGTGAAAATGTCACAGAAGGGGTTTGAGAGGGTGATGATAACGTTGATGGGAAAGCAGAGGATAATGATGGGAAGGAAGGTTCTGATGATGAAAACAAAGTTGGTGGTTGAGTTGGTGAATATGAGTCTTGTTTCTGTGATGTTGACAAGGAAGATGGGAATGAGCTGCTGGAAAATATAGATTCAGATTTTGAAGAAAACTGAATGGTATGTGGCTCACTCACTGTAGAAGGGTACTCGGGTATTTTCTGGGAATATACATCCAAAGGTTCTGTGGATGGTGCAGAAAAGTCCATGTAATTTGAGGGTGTGTTACTTCTACTCTGGTTCTCAGAAAATATGGTCTGAGTCAGCTCTGAAGGACTGGAAATTTCTACATGAAAAGTGGAACTTTCTGATGAGTCTGGCAATGTACTGCTGTTTAAAACGGACAATAATGTCCTTTCTCCACCTCTTGTGAAGGTGGTTGAGGTGAATGTGATATCAGTATGAGAAACAGAGGTCCTTTTGCCAGTATCATTACTATTCATCGGGTGGGAGTCTGTTTCAGTATCTGAAATACAAACATAAGTGAATGATTAGTAGGAAATTTCTATAGATATAATAAAAATCAAAGACAGAAGCAATATAAAGTTCATCAAGATCTAATTATGCATGTCCATATCCAACAACAGCACAATCAAGACTTCCTTTTCTTTTCTACTGCAGCTGTTTGTGGCACCTAAAACCTGCTCCAGAAAGTTGATCACCCTACTGGAGCACTTTTGTGGTTCATAGAGGTGGTAGTGCAAACACAGCAGGAATTACCAATTCTGATGGATGGAATAGGATTTAGCAAATACAGACCACTGGATCCTGGCCATTATTGGCAAGTCCATTGCAATATAGATCATGTGAATTTATTGCCTTGAAGAAAGATGATGGCCCACTGTACAATGGTATTGACAGGGGGAAGCCTATAAAAAATCACGGTTCTGTATATTTCTTCTCATTGAAGGTGCCTCTAAGCATTAACCTGCTGCTGACAAGCATCCTATAAGAAATAAGTAGCTATTACATGAACTGCTGTATAAAACCAGAGCTGAAAATGTGTCAAAGTGTATAAGCAAAATAAGAATATTAAGCGTATAAGTGGCACACATTCATATTTACTAATTTAGCTTTTCTCTTCCTTGACTTTTTAAAATAGCAGAATGGCCTGCTATTTTAAAAAATATTTTAAAAACCAACAAAGCCATGAAATACAATTCACAGCATTAAAACTAACAACAATGAAAAAAATGTCTTGCAGCATTTATGGACAGATTATTTTAGCATGAGTTTTTAGGGATTGCAGTTTATTTCTTCAGACAGACAGAATATAAAATTCAGACTCAAGATATAAATAAAGTGATTATGGAGACTGGGTCAAAGAGAAATCAATGCAAACATGACCATAGCATTCTCAACACTGACTTCCAAAGGACTGCTAGTATAAACATCCTGACAATAAGCAAAATGTTACATAAGTAATAAGAATTATCTGTATACGAATATATTTATTATCTTTGAAGTACTAAGGTAATGAATTCTGCTTGTAAGAGCATGTTAGTAAGAATTAAGCCTAAGCATTTTGTAAAAACTAATGTGTAACCAATACCAAGAATTACTGTCTTTCATTCTACACACCTGAATTGTTACTCAGAAATATTTGACAATGCTTGAAAAAGTCTCCTAAGAGCAGCAGGCAATCTGTGAAAATAAACTCTACACCAGGCAGGGACTGGAAGCTCACAGGCCTGCTTACTTTCTGAGTTTATCTAATGAGGATCTTTGCCTTCTAAGGTGCAGTTACTGGGAAAGTGGAAGAGATTCATTTTTGTAGGGGTATTCAGAATGTGGAAATTCCACCCCTAGGAGACTTGCCTATCCCTCACCCTTTGTCATAATCAGTGGGACCTGGCAAGGCACTTTATAGGACTGTTACATGGTCATCTTTCTTAAGGGGCAGTACAGAACCCAGGGTGCAATCTTTACACGGTGCAACTTAAAACTGACCTGAAGGTTCACTTTGGAAGGAGAAGTAAGATGGTGTTCTTGGTGAATGTAGACTTTGAAGAATCTCTGTTGAAGACCCATAGATACCTAGGTTTTCTGTTGAGGGGTCAGGCCCTCTGGAGTATACCTCTGGAGAGGAAGGATTTACTTCAGAGCTGTCCAGTTCTTCCCTATTTAATGAGGGACTTTCAGTTGCTTGGGAAAATGTAGTTTTGATTACCCCTTCTCCATTGCTGAAAGAGGCTAGAGTGTAGGTGCTTTCAGTAGAAGACTGTGGATGGTTTGAACTTCTAACCGAATGAGGACTGCTTCCGGCAGCTGAAATAGGAATTCAGAAAGGAAACTTTTAAAATGGTACTTGCTTCAAACAACTCAATATCAGAAGTTCTATAGTTTGCACAATGTCTAATACAGAGAAAGATATATTCACTGCTCCATTTTAAGATGAGTCATTTAAACTGAAACCTGCAGTTTTGCCACGGCAATGTTGCAAAGAGTGAAATTTCATTGGCCTGAAGTTTATCCTAGATATCTATTGGAGAAAAAAAAATTTCTGGTTTTCAAAGAATGAAATTTAAAAAGCACACAACTTTTATTCTTTGCCTATGATACAGTCTGTGTATTTGTGTACACAACGGCAAACATACATGTGCACCTATACTTATTTACACATACAGTTAAATAATAAAGATCTACAGTGTGCATGGAAAGAGACAACACAAACAATGGTGAGTAACAATCTGTTCTTCCTTCAGCCTCCTTCCTAAAGAAAACTCACTTGATGAATCCTTTGGTGAAGGTGAGTACATGGGAATTAACGAGGAGTATTCAGATAAGTGCTCAGTAGAAGGCCCAGTAGATTGTTCTTCACTTAATGAGACATTGTCTTTTTCCATCTCTGTTACAGATGCCAAGGTCAGGATCGGCTCTGATGAGTTGGAATTATCACTTTTGTAAGTGCTACTATCTATGGCTACAGTGGAAGTGCTGTTGTCTGGAAGCGACCTAGAGGTTCTTGCACCACCATGTGTGAATGCGGTTGATCGGTATACGCTGTCTGTAGCAGCACTGGAAAGCCTTCTTTCTGCATCTAATTCTTTATTCATCTGAGGACTGCTTCCATGGCCTAAAATGACATTAAATACGGGAGTGAGAGAAATACATATTCCACAAGTACCATTTGCAATCCTTTTAACCATCAAAGAACAAATCAGCTTCTTGCAATCCATTACCATCCAAATAAGTTACACTACAACCCCTGTCATCGTCAACCAAGCTGGTCAACGAGTATGCTGTCTTGGGGTGATCAGAGTGTAATCAACGCATCAGGGGACTGGGCAGAGGCATCATGGTTTCATGTTCATTATACAGCAACTGATCTGGACAGATCTCCAGCTAATGTCACGCACCATTACAGTGCACCATTTGGAGAAAAATGCTGCCAATTAGAGTTCAACACTTAATGCCTGCCTCCTTTTTCATAAAAGGTTTAGATTATTTTGACTTCAAAGAGATTTAAAGGGTATCTGTATTAGAACAGAAAAATTATGTGAAAATTTAGAATGGTATTTGCTGTTTACACTACAGTAGTTACAGATATTTCCTTTTTCGTTTTTTTGTTAAGAAACATAGACAAAATGTTTACCTTACGTTTATCAAACCTGTTTAAACTGTTCATAAACACTGAATGTGTTTAGTAATTTACATTTTTTTTAAAAATCACACCTATAAGAGAGAGGGCTTAAAAGATCTATTATTTAATATTTTTTTAAAAATGATGTGGAATTAGCCCTTTTCGTGCTGGACGGTCAGCTGTAAGAATTAACTGGACTAAGAAATCCTAAGCAAAAGGCTTGTGTTCAATGCTAAGATTGAACTAGGCATAAAAATAATGACTTCTAGTAACTCCCTGACATAAACAGCCATAACATATACCAGTGGTCCCCAGCCTTGGGCCTGCACAGGTTCTTGGACTTAAACTCCCAGAAATCCTGGCCAGCAGAGGTGCTGGTGAAGGCTTCTGGGAGTTGTAGTCCAAGAACATCTGGAGGACCAAGGTTGGGGACCACTGACATATACAGTGATGCCTCGCTTAATGGGCGCCCATTTAATGACGAAATTGCATAGCGATGAATATTTTGCGATCACAAAAGTGATCGCATTGCGATGTTTTAAATGGGGAAAATCACTTTGCGATCATCGGTACCCTGTTTCGCTTACCGATCATCGCAAAGCGATGATTTTTTAACAGCTGATCGGCGGTTCCAAAATGGCCACCGGGTTGAAAAAATGGCCGCCCGCTGTTTTCTAGGATGGATTCCTCACTTACCGGGCAGCGAAAATGGCCACCGTATGGAGGATTTTCGCTTTAAGGTGAGTCTGAAGCCCACAGGAATGCATTGAAGGGGTTTCAATGCATTCCTATGGGCTTTTTAATGTCACATAGCAACGAAATCGCTTTGCAGCTATTTTTGCTGCACCGATTATCGTCGCTATGCAAGGCATCACTGTATACAGTTACTGTAGTAGAATCTTTGTACACATGCAAGGAAAGATAAGTATGTTCCTACACAGCACACACAACCCTGGTGGATGGACATCAGCCACAAGACAGCCTCCTCTCGGGCTGCCAATGTTCCAGGTGACCGTCTCATGTGAGGCTGCCAACACTCTTGTCTCTTGGAGTGTTCTGAGGACACTTGTTCTTTCAGGCAGGAGCCAGGCTTTATCTTTGTGACTGACAAACATCACTGTAATTTGGACTTTAATAAAAGAACAGAGTAGGGCTCAGGGACAGTCATCTTGTTAAGAGCACCTGATGCTAAATTCTTTACAGCGTCTATTTTCACCCTGCAGGAAAGCTATGTAAACTAAAAGAAACAAAGAGGAAAGGGGGGGGGCATTGACGGACACCTCACCAGAGCCTGGTGTGACAAATCTGGTAAATGTAGATTGCTATTTTTGCCTGAAACTATGGACATGTCTACATTGGCCTTTTGGAGCAGGCTGGTTGAGTCTAAATAGAGTCACTTGAGGTTGGGTAAAGACGCAATAGGCCATTGGGTGTGATCTTGGCATCCAAATGGCATACAGACCTTAAGTGACCCTATTTAGTCTGGCTCCCTGCGTTGTCAATTTCAGGTATCATGAAATGGCTTAATAAGTGAATCACTTCAGGATGTTGGCAAATTGAACTCTTCCCCTGCACCTGAACCTGCTCCTCCTCCTCTTCTTCTTCTCGCCTCTGGCAGACCATTGCTGACCCACAGCCTCATTTCTTTTCTTTGCCTCGTGTAAACTGCCAATTGAGGCACTGTCTGCATCCACAGTTCCAGAGTGATGCTTTACTATGTAATACTACCGTAGAAACCTATACCTTGGCAAGAGCATTGGTAAACCTTAAGATCCCCTTTGAAAAGAGGATGGCTATGGTCAGTTACATACCCCGGCTACAGCCAGCTAGATACAGATGGCATATCAAAGATGAAACCTCCTAAGACCTAAAAAATCATCGCAAGTTCTTTTCGTCAAAGAGACGAACCACTATCCAGTTCCAAAACAGTTTGTGTATTTGGTAAAGAAAACAAATAGTACCTAAAGACAGGTCTACACTTCACATGGCAAACATATTTACTGCATACAGTATATAGCATGGTCCCCAGTTTGACACAAGGAAGAGAACTGTATATGAAGCATACCACCACACAATGCATAGGCTGGCCCTCAATTCTAGCAATTCATAGGATTCACACCTGCAGAATGTATCAATTGCTCAACAAACAATTCAAAAATATGTAAGAGGGAATGGAGAGAAACCAAACAGAGAACAAAGAGCAAATGTATTAATGGTTAAGCAGGTGTTTGACAGAGGCAATAACTATTATTATTAATTATTAATTATTAATTATTAATTATTATTATTTAATAATAATAATAATTGTAATTGTAAGTATATACACATACAACGAAATAATAATAGTAATAATAATAATAATAATAATAATAATAATAATAATAATAATAATAATAATAATAATAATAATAATAATAATAATAATTATTATTATTATTATTATTATTATTATTATTATTATTATTATTATTATTATTATTATTATTATTATTATTATTATTTATTTATTTATTTATTTATTTATTTATTTATTTATTTATTTATTTATTTATTTATTTATTTATTTGTAAAACTCACTTGAAAGATTTAATGTAGAAGACGGGTAAACAGAGGTTTTGGAGGAGTATGTAAGTAAAGAGTCTTTTAGAGATTCAGTGATATCCATCCCTGTAGACAGGAAAATTTCCTTTCCACTTTGTGCTGTACCAAATGAAGTCTGAGTTAAAACTGAAGAACTGACATCTTCCAACTCAAAAGTTGAGAGCTCTGTTAAATCTGTGGATTTCATCCTGTTAGTTAGAGATCTTAATGTTCCATCTCCACTTCTGACAAGGGTGACAACAGAGAACACACTTTCAGTCTGAGCATTCCTTTTCTCTGTACTGAAGTGGCTAAAAGTATGCTGGTTATCTTTGACATCTAGATGACAATAAACAAGCATTAGAACTTTGTAAGCATCACAAAATCAGACTAATGCTAAAGATATATATTACCATTGCAATCCTACGCTAGTTTCTTTTTAATTATGTGCCCTCAAATTCTTTCCAACCTATGATAACCCTCCCAAGGCGATAAAGTGCTCATAAGCATTTAAGCATTCCAATAGGCGATACCAGTTCAGTTTATTGAGAACTGTACTCAGTACACTTGTTTACTATGAATTAAACTTCAACATGTTTACTCAGGTTTACTGCTTAGTAAGTTCGTTTAGGATAAGAGCAGCTGCTGCTTATCCTTTTCAGCATAATCATTTCACCCCCATAAATCACTTCAGTAATGATTATAATTCTCAGGACATTGTAATTGTGGCAACTATGGGCAAAGTGAAGCAACAAAAAAAGCAAGAAGCCTACAAATCTTTAGATCATACCCCTGTGGCCATGCTGGCTGGAGGATTCTGGGAAATGTAGTCTCAAAAATTTCCCAAACTCTGTTTCTGCCCTCATATAAGGCAACCACCACAAGGAAGTATTCAATAGTAACCTCTATATTCCTGCAAAGATTTATAAGGTGGCCCTGAACTAGTAGAAAGGAAGGATGACACATTTTTTACTCTATGTGATTTAAAGGATGTGCTCAGCATAGAGTACAGCCTCCCCACACCACATTTCCCAATCCCACGATTCATCACTATTAGGTGGGCCTATCAATCAAGGGTTTCCATTCCCTGCCCTAATCCTCGTCAATGGCATTCTCCAGGAATGATGTGGAAATTCGTGGCAGGATAGTTCTGATTCATGTCTCGCCCACATTAAAACAATACAGCTGAGGAAGAAGGAACATAATATGGTGGTGTTGATTCCCATGGTAGATGTAGCTCTTGGGAGAGGGGTGATGAGTGAGGCTAAGAAGGGGATGCCAAAACAGATTCAAACAGTTTTTGTTTGGAGAATATCTCTAATGATAATGTGCTGTTAGCATAGACACTGATCTTTGTAAACATTCTCTAGAGGCAAGAGCAATCCTCACTTTCCCACAGAAAACTTGGTTTATGCCTCTCAAGTTAAATAGTGCTCTGCGACAGGTAAGGAATACTTCATCCATTACCTGTTATTTCTGATGGAGTCTGAGAATGTTTAAGTGTTGCTTGTGTGAAATTCATGTCCCCTGTTGTCATGTCCATTTGTTCAGTCTGTACTGGAGTCAGCAGAGAAGAAGAATCTGTGAGATCCAAAGAGTGAAGGGTTTCATGGCTGGAGTCTGTGGCTTTCTGTGTTGCATTATGAGAATGGCTGGTGTCTCTTAGAGTTTGCAATGTCCTAACTTCACCTTTGTCAAACAGATCTGGAACAGGCGCACTCTCTGATTCAAGACTGGAAACACCTTGCTCTGTGTTTGAGCTCCACCTCAGCAGACCTCTGTCTTCAACAGCTGAAATAAAACAAAGATAAATTATGATGTGCTACCCACCTGCACTGAGAGGGTATCACATACTGTACTTTCTTGCCCTCATTACGTTCCTATACAAAGGTAATGAAAAACAAGTTGATTTTGCCATTTAGTCTAATAGCATCTGGAGGGCCATGAGTTTTCCAGCCCTATTCTGATGAAAACAATGGCAAAGATTAACCTTCTTATAATGAGAAAAGCTTGTAATGTTTTTTGTGTTAGTAAAATTTAATAGGCACTTATTTCTATTTATGAATGGTAGAATGGAACTGCAACTCTGTTGGCAGCTGTGTTTATCCATTAATCTCTGTTTTCTTACTATTTGTGCTACAGATAGTGACTGCTGCTATGCAGGATACTTTAAAGTAGTGGTTCCCAATCTTGGACTGCAACTCCCAGAAGCCTTCACCCTTAGCTGTGCTGGCCAGGGTTTCTGGGAGCTGCAGTCCAAGAGCACCTGGGTTGCCCAATGTTGGGAACCACTGCTTGTGTTTGGAAGGCTGTGATTCATATATGCAATGACAACATGGAGGCATATTCTGTATGATGCAAGAAACATCTCCATGTGCATTTAACTAATGGGCCAGCACATCGTTACAAGACTGGTAGTATGCAGCAATTTTTGAATAAACAAGGAGCTTTCATCCTGTACCTGTTGTTTCTGAAGCTGGTTGAGACTCTGTAACCATTCCCTCTGTGTCCCCTGGTGACAAGTCTGTTTGTCCCATCTGTACTGAAGTCAACATAGAAGAAAAGTCAGTGAGGTCTGAAGAGCTGGAAATTTCTTTGCCAGAGATTATGGATACTTGTGTTGCAATATGGGAAGTGCTGATGTCCCTTATCGTTTGTAATGTCCTCTCTCCACCCCTGTCAGAGAGATCCAAAGCAGATGTGTTGTCGATAGGAGATTGTGAAACCCCTCTCTGTGTGTCTGAGCTGCTCCTTGGCTGACTAATGTCTTCTAAAGCTGAAATGAAACAGTAAAATATTAGTTGTGTCACCTGTATGTGCTAAGAACATCCACATTTTATTCTTCCATAATTACATCCATACATATATAATGGAAAATATTAAATAGGCAAGAGAGCTGAAGCCTGATAATAAAATTGAAAATTCAGGTTAACAGTTTCCAGGAAGGAAAGATTAATTAAAATCCATTTTTATTTACAGCCACTGCCATAACATGGTGAAATATGAACCTGTATATTTTTCTTCTTACCAAAGATGTACAAAAGCGTACATTTTTATTTCATCAAGCCAGCCCCTCAACAACTGAAGATTTTGGTTTTGTTCAGTAATTAGCATACATTTTATCAGCTGGTCTGAGCTATAAGATTAACCATTTATTTCTGTTTAAAATATATTGTGGCATCACTAGCTTTTCTGGAAAGCTAGACTGTTTTTATTTATTTTAATTCAACGATGTGGATATTAATAACATTAATAATGCATTAATTAATTAGAATAATTATAAACAGTCTCTCTAACATGTATAATTAATGAAAAGCATGTCTAATGCTCTAAAAATATACATAGCCATATTCTCAGCAATATCTTAGCCCAATATACTCCAGTGTATTTATATTCTTCATAGTCATATTCCAGGAAAAGTTTATAGATATTTTTCACTCTGTTTTTGTTTGTCTCTCTGATTTAAGTAGAATAAAAATCAATGGAAAAATATATTTAACAGTATCTTGATACTGACAATAAACTATTATTCTCAAATTATTCTGCCTCTTAAGATATATTTATTCTCAGGAAAAGTTGTCCAAACACACTAGCTATCATTTCTTCAGGACAATCATGAAAATGCTCTTCCTACTCCAGCAGACTCCTCATTGGATGCACAGTCTCACACGGATTGCAAGATCAGTTGTGTGACAGATTATGTGATCAAGGCTGCAACAGGAGGCCTGCCGCAGTGGGAGGGAAAACTTTATCCAATTGCTCTTCTACTCTCAATAGGATACTGGCCATCATAATTAGAAAATGTACATGCATGGGAGTATTAGTACTATTAATTTTTGTTTTCATTTAACAGCTGGTGCAAACTCTAATTCTAAACCAATGTTGATTAAAAGTGCTTCTAACCTCTTTTGGCATCTGTTATACTGTACACATAATCATGCTTGTAGAAGACTACTTGCTCAAGTACAAGCAAATGAGATTCTGAATTACTAATCTAACATCTAGTTAATAAACTTTTGTTAATAAGCTTTTAAATATATTGCAATATTAGGGGGGGAAAGGAGCACCACCTTCCCCTCCTCTCATTTAGAATGTTTTTTTTTAATTCTCAAAGTTTTACCTTTCCAGCCATTGGGATATCTCAAGGACAGCTTTGTCCTATTACATAATGATTCTACACATGTGAGGGAAGTTGCCTTATTTTGCTTGAACTAACCCTCCAGCCACTGTAACACTCTGTGCCCTCAGAAATGCCAATCCTGAGGAATGGGAGATGATCCAAAAGAGTCAGAAATCTTTCATGGAGGGCTGAATCAATTGGGGAGTACAAATGTGGACACAGGTGAAATGACCTGGAATGCTTCCCCTGCCCATTAAGAGAAGACACACCATTCTTAACTGCATAAGAAGTTCATTGAAGGATAAATTGGTGATGGATAATAAAAGGCTAAGAGTTGCATTGTATGTAACAGAACAATACTGGTACAACATAAGGAGCAGGTCTGTACATTGGTGGATCATCTGCCAACCAATACTCACCTTCATAGACTATGGTTAAGTAGTCTTAGAGTGGCTACTAGAGACAGGTATATATCCCTAAGCACAAGAACACTAGGGAATACCCACTGGCATCTGCTGGGGGGGGACTGTAGGTGGCTCTGTTAGTCCTCTACTCCTTGATACCCATGGAAAAAGGATCCCTTGCTTGAGATAGGGCCAAATGCACATCTCCCTCTCCATCCCTCTGGGCAAAAACGCTCCCTTAGGTGAACCAATGAAACCGCAACAGGAAAGCAGAACTGCAAATACAACATAATGCCCCATAATGCTACTTCTCTCTTCCCCCATCCACCAAATGTACAAAATGCTTCTTGGCAAGACAGGATATATAAAGTAAGAGTCTGTGGCCAAAGTTACAGAGAGGACTGCTGGGGAGAAGTCAATATAAACATATCCTTTCCTGGCTCACTAGAGTGAAGACCAGTCCACCAAGTAAAGCCTCACCTCTAACCTTGCCAGACACTCTCTCATTGACTGATCTTCTGAAAATTTTATGGCTCAATATCCAAAATAGCTTGAGAAGAAAAGACTATGATAGCGGATGGCAGTCTTGCATTTTGGGACTCACCAGGTCACAATCAGAGTCCTGCATAAGAGAGGTCTGGGTGACCCTAGCATAGCAAAGTTATGTCTAAATCATAAGCCTCTCTTGATTGTGGAAGTACTTCCCATTTGCACAAAGTCGCCATAGGATCCAACCTAGCACAGTGTTCCTCAACCTTGGGCCTCCAGATGTTCTTGGACTTCAACTCCCAGAAATCGTGGTCAGCAGAGGTGGTGGTGAAAGCTTCTGGGAGTTGTAGTCCAAGAACATCTGGAGGCCCAACGTTGGGGAATCACTGACCTAGCATCTTCTCAATAAATATGTTGTGCCCTTCCTTGGATCATGTGGGAATGACTCCTCTAGTGGAAAGCATAACTGAATATATTATTCTCTTAAAAGTTTCTGCCATTTACTCACTTCAGTTCTTTTTAATCCTATCAAGAAGAGATTAAAATAGGAAATTTCACTAAGATATGATTAAAATCTTTATTGCTAATATTCTTCAAAAGCAGAAATATTATCACAGTTAACACTGATATAAAAAGGGAAACAATTCTCAAAGTGTGTTATGTAAGTATTATATCAATCCTGCATATTTTAGTCAACTTTATCTTCAATACCATAGCAGTTTATTGTTCCAGCTTTTGTCCATTTGTATATTTCTCTTCGTTTTTATATTTATTCCTAATAGTCTGGTTTTAATCCTTACACCACACATGAAGCCATGGTCCCAAACTGAAAACAAAGAAAGATGCTGTTGTTCTTTACCTGTTGATTCCAAGGGAGTAATATCAGTGTTCTCTGGTGACAAATCAATTTGTCCAACCTCTACTGGAGTCAAGACAGAAGAAGAATCAGTGAGACCCAAAGAATTGAAGACTTCATTGCTAGAAGTTGTGGCTCTCTCTGCTTTATTAAGAGAACTACTGACATCTCTTAGAGTTCTCAATGTCCTCTCTCCAACTCTGTCAGATACTCCTGGAACGGATATACTCTCTGCTTCTGAACTGGAAACAACGTCCTTGTTTGAGTTCCACTTCAGGAGACCACTATCTTCCACAGCTGAAAAGTGACAGAGAGAAATTAAATGTACCATGCACATAAACAGAAGGACATCTCATATTTTTTTAACCACCATTACATTCACGTACAGTGCTAAGTTAATTTCCCCTTCAATATAGTGCAATAGTTGGGAATATGTAGTACTTCAGATAAGTTATAATGCAACAACAACTGAAGAGCCATGAGTTTACAGCTATAGTTCCAGCTATTATCTCCTATCTTTTTCTTCTTTTCTACATTCAGTTCTAATATTCTGGTCTTAACATTTACCCCACACAGTCCAGATCCAATGAAGAGTTTGCCCTTTACCTGTTATTTCTGAGGGAGTAATATTTCTGACATCAGTGTCCCCTGGGGACAAATCCATTTGTCTGGTCTGTACTGGAGTTGATACATAAGAAGAATCAGTGAGGCCCAAGTTGCTAGAAGGTTTATTACTGGAGATTGTGGACATTTGCGTGGCATTGTAAAAACCACTGGTGTCTTCCAGAGCTGGTAATATCTTTTCACTTATGTTGGATAAACCTACAGTAGACACATTCTTCCTGTGAGAACTGGGAACACTTGTCTTTGTATTCAAGCTCCTCCTCAGTAGACCACTGTCTTCTATAGCTTAAATACAACAGTAAAAAAATAAGATGTGTTACTTGCATTAAAAATATTATTTATTATTTATTGTGTGAGAAGTGTAGAGCCTTGGGGTGGGGAGATACCTAGACCTTACTATGCATCTTCTCACTGCTCATACTACAGTAATTGCTGCTTCAGAAGGCTTTCTAGTTAGAGACAACTCATGGCCCTTTACTCCAATATTTCAGGGTGAGATATCCCTAGCCTTACTTTACTTGCATCTTGAGTTCGGTCTCACTGTGTCTGATGGGCTGCATTTTGCACGTGCCACCATGGAGGCATATTCTTTTGCTAGACATGAAATGCCTCCATGCATCCATCTCAAGATCATGGAGCACTCAGTCATGTTGCCATGGTCATCAAAGAAGCAGCTGCTCATGTTTCTGCCTTCCATGTATTTTGGAGTGCTTTTGTTTTCTCCTCAACATCTGTATGACATTAAAGTGACTTTACAGCTGGAAAAGGTGGCCACCAATTGTCATACACACACACACAACACAGAATGGGTTTAGTCTGCATCTCAGTTTTCCTGATCAGTAATAACAAGAGCCCCAAAAATACTGGTGTGGATTCATCCAGGACCTGCCAGGAGCCAGTTTTGCTGGCTGCTCACCATTCCCAGTTTAGTGCAACTCCTTGAGGTGTAGGATTAGATCAAAGATAAAATGGAGAAAAAGGTATAACCATGGGGTACAGCAATGTGGGATGGATTGAGGAGCCCTGCAGACTGGAATAGGCCTGCAACCTCTTCTAGTGCCGGACGAGGTGTTATTGAGAAAGCTGTGTATGTGGAAGGCTCCAAAACAATGTAGGATATGAGCAGGCAGGCTTCAAAATCAGCAAAAACTGAGTGAAAGTCACATGCCGTAAAAAAGTCTTTTGCCAGAACAAAGTCACCACAGATTATAATCCATCACTTACTAAACAAAATGTGTATGCTCCTCTCTGTGCTAGTGGAAATGATTCGAGTGGCGCAAAGTCTCCATTCGATGCATTATTTCCTTAACAATCTCTGCCTTTCTTAAATCTGACCTTTTAAATCTAATCAAAGAGACTGAATGTATGCTATTTTCTTTAAAGAAAAAGGAACATAACAGATAATTTTCTGAACTATGACAAAAATGAAGACACTGTTCTTCTTTAAAGAGAAACTTTTCACTGTTGTTATTAAAGTCTCACACGTTTAGTCAGCTTTATCCCTCAAAGACTTAGAAATGTCTGTCTGCTTGCTTTCCCTCTTCTTTTTATACATTGTGTCCTAACCTTATGGATTATACACAGACAAGCATAACTGCACCCTGAAATCTGGAGGGAGAACAAAAACAACCCAAGGAGCTCTTCACACTTTACCTGTTCTTTTTGAAGGTGTCTGAGAATGTAAAACCGCTGCCTCAGTGATAACACTGTCTCTGGCTGACACATCCATTTGTGTGGTCTGTACTGGAGTCAACATGGAAGAAAACTGAGTAAGGCCTACAGTACTGGAGGATTTTGGATTAACGTCCGTAGACATTTCTGTTGCATTGTCTCTCAGAGTTGGCAATGTCCTTTCTCCATCTCTGTCAGATACACCAAGAACAGAGCCACTATCAGTATGAGAAGACAACACGCTTCTGTCTCTATGCAGGCTGCTCCCTGGCTGATCGCTCTCTTCCACAGCTGAAACACAAGGGAAAAAATCTGAATTATTGAAGAGTGTTCTGTAAATAATGATACTCATACACAGAAATGAGCACGAACCAAAAGATGAACGAGGAAGTTGGTTAAAAAATTGCTGGTTCATTAGTTGAGTTCAAGTTCATCAACACCAACAAACCCAAAAACAAACCCATGAACTTTTAAAGGGATTTAACAAAATTCTTGGTTCGTTTGGCCCCCTGCCCCACAGCCTGGCCCCACCACCTTCCCACGGCTCTCATTGCCTCCCCACTTTGTGCTGCCACCTCTTCCTCATTCTCCACTGCAGCTGCCATCTTCAGAGACACCAGCCTGGCTTTCCTTCCAGGAGCTGGGACTGCTGTCTCTGCGCATGCGCTCGGGTCCCAGTTGATCAGGGAGATCAGTTGGAACCAATGTTCCAAGCTGGGTACTCATTTTACTGACCTCAGAAGGATAGAAGATTGAGTCAACCTTGAGCCAGCTACCTGGGATTGAACCATGGCTCATGAGCACAGTGTTAGCTGCAGTACAGCAGTTTAACCACTGTGCCACAAGGCTCTCTAGTTCAGAAATTTCACGAACCATGAACCACCACAAAGTATATTTTTCTGGGTTTTGCCCATACAGATTGAATGCAAAATATTAATTTCATAATTTAAAAAAAAAGTAAATGGTCAGATCAAAATTTTATGATTAGGAAGTACTACTTTCCCCAACCATTTTTTTTTTTACTTTAATCAAAAGGTACTGAAATTGACCAATTGGACATCATTTGGCATCAGGACAATGCTTACCATTGAAATTCTCTAAAACTGAAATAAAATATCACCAAAAAGTGGCTTAGTTTTCCACATTAAAACAAAGAAGCCAAAAATGACATCTAATTCTTCTTAAATAAATGCTACAGTTGTTATAATTCCAGCTATGATCCATCAGCTTTTTTTCTTTTCTTTTAAAAATGCACTCCTGATATTTTGGTTTAAACCTTCATATTGCACAGATGAAACTGGGATTTGAAAAAAAATCATGAGATCGTCATTCTTTACCTATACTTTCTGAGGGAGCCTGAGACTGTGAGGCCATTGCTCCAGCAAGATCAGTGTTCCCTGGCGACAAATCCATTTGTCCGGTCTGTTCTATATAAGGAGAATCAGAGTTTGAAATAATGTGTCTAGAGAATGTAGATATTTGTGTTGGGTTGTAAGAACTGCTGATGTCTCTTAGAGTTTGCAATGTTCGCAATGTCCTCTCTCCACTTCTGTCAGGAAGTCCTACAATATATGTACTTTCCACAGGAGAAGTGGAAAAATTTCTATCTGTATCTGAGCTGCTCCCTTGTAGGTGTCGATCTTCAGCAGCTGAAAACACAAGAGTGAGAAATTAGATGTATTACCCATATATACTGAAAGGATGTCTTCAATTTTATCCCAGTATTTGCCTTCTCATTCATCTAATTAAAAGGTAATTCTCTCATTCCAACTCTGATAAAAGCAAAGAACAATTGGTGGATATTGGGAGGATTTTTCCCCTTTACATTTGAAATAGGTTCCTTTAAAAAAACCAACCACTAGCTTTGAAGTATTAGATAATACTAATAAATAACATAAACTATAAAGAAAACAAGAGCAAAACAAGCCACATACTGCTTACACATCCATATTATTGATATTAGGAAACTCTTATAACAATAGCAGCTTGTTCTGTTTCAAAACACTGAGACACTGAACACCCTGAAACATACTTTCAAATAATCCCTAAAGGACTGTAGCATTTAACTGGGCAGACCGTTTAATGGTTAGAAAGGGCAAACCGTACACAGATAGAGGTGAAAAACCAAGATTCAGCTCCTTCGTCCCAAGACAAAGGCAAAGCCAGACTCATTTGGATGTATATTTCAAAGAATGGTTTTATAGTATTTTCAGTTTTTCTCTCTGTATTTCTATGGACTAGAAGATAGAATACTTTCTTTTTTTAAAAAAGGAGAAAACTGACTTATTCAGTAAACACTTTTGCATTCCTTCTAATTCTTTATCTGGTCCATATGCATATACTATAGTTATTTTATTTCTTTGATATCTGCCCTAACTTACACAATTTTTGTGTATATTTGTGTTTTTTATTTAAGTACTGTATTTGGAAGCTGCCTAGAGTGGTCGCAAGACCAGATAGGTGGGGTATAAATGAAAAAAATAAATAAATAAAATAACTTTTAAAACTAGCTAGAGGATTCTCAGTAATGCTTATATAAATTTGTTTGTTGGTACTATATCCAGATGTCAGCAAGGTTACCCATGTCCCATCAACAATAGACTCAAGGATGAGAGTACTGTAGTAGTGAAACCTAATACACTATACATTTTCTGCAGTATTTTAAAGGCTTTAACAGACGAAGGCACAATCTTCCTTCTAATACCATTACTTTTTCCAAGACATTCTATGTTAGAGAAGAAAATGGAAACATTTTTTGCAGAGACAGTTGCCAACCTCCATCCGCAGGAATTTAGGTACTGTAATCCTATTTAAATTGTTAGATACCAATAGGGCTAAACAGCACACAACAGGACATGAAAAGCAACAGATGTTCCAAAATGTCTATCACACAAATAGATGTCCCTTTTATATGTAGACACCCTAGAAATACATGTCATGTGCCTCACTGATGCCTCCTATTGAAAGCTGAAATAGGAAAGTGCCTACTTGATCAATAAAGAGATCTTACTCATTCAGTCATGCCTTAGAGTGAGGACTATCATCAGGAGCAACCCAAAGAACACACGTGCACTTTCTTATCATCCAACGCAGCAGGAATTAAGGCAGCTATAGCATTGTCTGCATATCCCTTTAATTCTATTGGTGCATCTCCATTCCCCATCCAACTGACCTTCTGCCTTCCCACAGAAATGGTAAGAAACCAATACTTTATCAAGGACTGGCTGCCTAGGATATGGGCTGCTGCTGTTTTATTTTTTGCTTTTTTTTCCTCCTCCCTTTCCAGTTTTATATTGTTTGTTTTGAATACTATAAGATGACTTGGGTCCTCTTGGAGGGAAAGGTAGGGAAATAAATAAATAAATAAATAAATAAATAAATAAATAAATAAATAAATAAATGTGCACACATGCCTGCATACATGCATAGGGGTGATTCAGAAAGGCTTAGAATACCCCTACCATCAAGAAAATTGAGGTAGTTCTCTCAGGTGGCAGATGCTGAATGGTATGGAGAGACCCAGGGAGCAACCTCTTAAAGCAGTGGTCCCCAACCTTGGGCCTCCAGATGTTCTTGGACTTCAACTCCCAGAAATCCTGGCCAGCAGAGGTGGTGGTGAAAGCTTCTGGGAGCTGTAGTCCAAGAACATTTGGAGGCCCAAGATTGAGGACCACTGTCCTAAAACACAAAGGTGTGTGCTCTGGATAATGTACCTTGTACTCACTAAGCCAGCCTGCTTCCCTCAGGTGTCGTGGAAGATACTATCCTGTCAGCATTGTAAGAAGATGCCTTGGCCTTAGCAGCAAATGTCTTGGACTGGCCCCAGTAGAAGTTATTCGACAGGCAAATCAAAGACTATTCAACATTAATCCCTCAGCCCAGAACAAAAGGAAGCAATAAAAAGGGCTAAACTTTCAAGAGGAAATGCTCCACAGCACAGATACAAGAGAACTGAATAGTAGCAATGTTTTGCATGTCCGCTCTGGACAAATCAGTGGTACAGCTGGAGTAAAATAGAAAGATGGGAGTGGAAGGAATATTGAATGCTGGGGAAGATTTATTTGGAGCCCCAATACCCTGCCAAGGATATTGGGGCAACGGACCCTACCTGTGGATTTACTTGAAAGTGACAGTGGTGATTTGCCACTGTTAAACAAATCATCTGAGGCAACAGAGGCTTAGGCAGCAGCTGGGAGACTGCATTCTGGCTAAGGAGCAAGAGCTGGGGCTAGCAATAGCAACACCCTAGCTATTCCTCCTGAGTCTCCTATCCTTCCTTCCTCTTCTGCTGAAGGAAACAGTGGTGTGGGCTACACAGCTTGTCCTCTATCATCTGAACTTGGCCAGCTGCCTTCATGCATGGTTCCATTGCCGGTGTTTAATTACAATCTCCTTTTTGTAACTTGTAACCTTAACTGCATTTTAATGTGAATTGTTAGCTGTTTGGAGCTTCTGTGCATAAAGCTGGGTATGAAAGGAATTAATAACAACAGTAGTAATAGCATTAACATTATTTTTGTATCACTATAATTCTACTTATAATAGTCAGCCCAGTTGCTTTCTATACATGGAGTGAAGACACCACTTCCTTTTTCTCAACCAGCATAATGTCTTGTGCCTCGTCAAAACTGCCTTTTCAATTTCCTGCCATAATACTAATATACTACTTGTGAGCATCACAGGTAATTAAAATGGAGGAGGGAACTGACCAGCCATAAAGGGGGAGGGGGCATCTAAGAACACTTTACTGAGGAATCCCTCAAATTTGGCTACAGTCCTAGCATAGACACTACCAAAAAGTAAATGAATCAAAGGTGCCAGTTCAAGAGACAAAATAAATTTTGAAAGCAAGTGGAATTGTGGAATATATGCATACTTTCCAGGTTGTGGCCTGGCAACCCTACTCTAGTTAAATCAGGAACAGAAGGAGTGAATAAACAGAGAACACAGATGAACCAGGGAGGCAGACAAAATAGAGAAAAGGGAACTGACAGATATATTAACAGTCCTTGTGAATCTTATCAAATAAAGTTGCCTTCTGCTTTCCCACTACCAAGTTCCTCTGGCATATTTCAGAAACAGAGAGCAGCTTATGAGGAAAGGAGCAGCATTTAGTTTCACTTGTTCTGCTTCATCATATATTTCTTCCTCCACCCCCATTGCGTTAATTACATTTATATTCAACCCAAGGGCAAAATTAAGCCCCATAAATCTTAGACTAATAAAAACAATGCAATGTTTAAAACAAACACATTATTGTGGCTAAAAACTAATAGGATAAATCCAATTGTCAATCCCAACTACAGAAGCCTGAATGACTGAATAAGATGTGTTAAATCAGCATGTATGTAAAATTTATTGGCTGAAATTCTGTTTGGCAAGTCAAATCCTCCACGTGTTCCATTGATTCAAATGGGGCTACTCTCCTGCAACTTTATTTGGTATAGTAAGTTACAATCAGAATACACCTGTTTGAATAACTGGAACTTACGAAGGTGTTGACCCCCCAAATCCCCACTGATTTACAGTAATAGGCTTTCCATAGTACAACAGGATTTCCAACAGGTATACTCAAGTTGTAATTAACAACTGGATTTATCTCAAAACCACTTATTGTTAATAGTATACACATATCCATGGATCACTCTGAATGCCCCTGTAGTTTCTAATATCATGGAAGACTCAGACTGAGGAAGGGAGATCCCCTCAGTTTCAGCACACACATAATCAGTCTATAAACTCCTAGTGAGTTCTTCCCTCTCACAATTCAAAGACTTCCTCTTGCCTGTAGAAGGTACATTTTCCTTTTTCTGCAAAATCATCACCAGAGAAAGGAGGATCTCTTTAGAATCACTACTGTTAACCTGCCCCTAATAAAGATACTGGTCTTTGATTGTTTGCATTATTTATGCAGAACTGGCGCCTGCAGCTCTTTATTCATAAATACTTCTGTTTACCCAAACTACTTCCCACCATAAATGCCTACCACTCTGGCAAAATGCACATTTCTTTTCTGCAAAGCCTGTCCCCATTTGATTGTTTAAAACCTGACAGCTATCTGTGAACATTTTTCTGAGTTTCTAGATCTCAGAATGTCTTTGTTGACTAATTTTTGAAGGCCTCAAGCAATACAAGTAAAGTATTATTCCTGTATAATCAATAGACAGATGGGGACCCAGATAGAAAGAATGACAGAATTGCTGTAGGCGTGGGACTGTTTTTCTTATGACAAGCTGCATCTGACAAAGTTCCTTCTGCACAGCTTTGTCTCCTTTTCTAACTGGCAACCGCACGGGGGTTCTGCTCAGCCCTTTCAGTGGTGATAGCCTTGATCCCCAAAAGTGAAACATCCATTTTTATTACCAGGACATCATTCATGGTGATGATTAACAAAAGGAAAGAGATATCACATGCTAGGATCATATCCTGCTTTGTCAGGCATTTTTCCAGTTACCATCAATGGGCAGAATGGAGTTCTAATCTAATCCTACCTTGGAAATGCTTTTGCCTCACATCGGTTATTCATACAGTTTCTGCTGAGTTAGCTCAACAGGGGGTAAAATCCTGTTGCATAACTTTGTGCTGATATAACCTGGAGTGGGCACTGGAAATGTTTAATTTAAACTCATGGTATATTTCCTATCTCCCCTTTTCAGATTCTGAGGCTGCTCAGGACTCCTCTTTTCCCCGAGGAAGACCTTGGGAACCTCAGAATGTGTGTGTGTGTTGGAGTCATTAATAGTTTAAAAAATGCCGCTGAATTGTTGTTACTGGTATTGGGACCACCGGTAGTGATCTGGCAGCAAAAGAGAGCCTCAGAACTTGAGAGGGGGGGTGGGGAGACACTTCCCACAAATTTAAGTGTTTCCAGCACCCAATCCAGGTTACACCAGTGCAAAATTATACAACAGGATTTTGCCCAAAGTGTCAAGTCTCTACTCCTCGAATCAATGTGGTGCGTCATCACATTTGAGAGTGCTTCTGGAAACCAAGACACAAAATTTCATCCATTTCAACGCTTTGTATTTTTTACAGGACCTTAGAGCATTCAAATATTTCTTGCAAACCACTTGCAAGAGAGAATGCTGTTGTCGTCCTATTTCAGCTGCAAGGGGGCTGGCACAGAGAAACACTGGTTTTCCTACCACTAGCAAGTGACTTGGTGGCTTGAAACCAAGGCACTCCAGGCTCACAATTTAATGTGCAACTACTCTTTGACCAGTTCTAAAATGGCTACACACATTACTATTGCTTCTTTGTGTGCAGTTAATAAGGAAATGATTTTATAGAGCAGGGGAAAACATACTAGTCTTCAGAGAAAAGTAGGAATGGGTAAGCACAGTCCCCACTGAAGAATCAGGAAGTGATGTGACATCTGACGTGCCGCCGATTCCTCTTGAATGTATTGCACGAGACGATGAGTGGACTTGATCAAAAGAGGTGATAATTTGACTGCCAGAAATTGAATTTCTCCTTGTTGAATCAGTCAATGTGACACCCTCTGGAAGAAACAGAGAAGTCCTTTCTGCATCTCTCTTTGTTTCTGTTGAACTGCCCCTGCTTTCACTGTGCAAGTTGGATGTTGTGCTGCCTGCGTTCCAGCTGCTGTCTGTATGGTAGCTGTTCTCCGTGGCTGAAATGTGAAAGAAGACAACAACATCCCATCAGACTATAATAAATTGAGGTGCTCAAAACAGGTCCCATCAATCTGAAGTCTTGATATATAACTGGTTCTATCTAATGTCAAGGATTTGTCACATCTGCATTATACCTGAATGCAAAGTAGCAATTACATATGTGATAGTCTGCAGATTTTAAAAAAAATAAAAATAAAAAGCACACTCAATATACAGTACTAGGATCCTGAGTGGAAGAACAGCTAAGCAGTTTCATCGTGTTCTGTTCTGTGATTTTCTGATCAAAATAGTCTTGCTCCATATTGTTGTTGGTACACAGTTCCCCTTTGGGTATATATTCTGAGCAGAAAGCTGAAAAGAATGGGGTCAAATAGCTCCTCTTCTACCCTCTCTCCATTCAAAACTGCAACCTACTGTGACTGCAACTTTTGGTTCCAAAACACTGTTGAGAGAGACCTTTACATCTGTCTCACCTGTAATCCCTAAAAACAGGCTTATATATATTCCACTACTGCAGCCTGCAATTATTGGACCTTAGTTTTGGGTACAGAATTCAACATCCTGTGAATGTGTTTTCAGAACTTTTAATAAAACATGTTAATAGGCCTTAAGAATGTAAAAAATAGGTTTAGAAGATTTCTAAGAAAACATGGCAGCGGAACAGGATTTCCATTATTTGGTGTTAGGGCTCATTGTTTACACACCATGAAAAGCAACAACAAGGTTAATTATATAACAAATACAGAATGCTGATTTACAAAAATATATACAGTTTGCCAGGGACCTGGTGGCACTGCAGGTTAAACCGCAGAAGCCTCTGTGCTGCAAGGTCAGAAGACCAGCAGTCATAAAATCGGATCCATGCAATGGAGTGAGCTCCCATCACTTGGCCCAGCTCCTGCCAAACTAGCAGTTCAAAAGCATGTAAAAATGTGAGTAGATAAATAGGTACCACCATGGTGGGCAGGTAATGGCATTCCATGTCTAGTCACGCTGGCCACGTAACCATGAAAGATTGTCTTCAGACAAACGCTGGCTCTGTGGCTTGGAAATGGGGATGAGCACCATGCCCTAGAGTTAGACACGACTGGACTAAATATCAAGGGAAACCTTCACCTTTATACAGTTTGCAGAATTCAGCTTTCTTCAGTATGAAGAATTTATTTATTTAAATCTTTCCTTGGAAATAGCAAAACTTGGATTCTGTTGAGAGGTGGGGGTTTTTTGTTTGTTTTTATACCCAGTTTTTTTCAATCGGGTTAACAATAAAAATGTGAAGTGTAACCATTGATAAAAATGATCAAACCGCTTTACATTATGTTTGGATGCCAGTAGTTAACAAAGGGAGACCACACCTTTCTTTGTCTTTTCAATCTTCCCCTTATTCTTACACAGGTAGAAAGCTTTGCTCCATTCAACTGTTACCTCAGCCTTTAACCACCTACCCAGATACTTTTGATAGTGAAACTTACCTAAATGATTACTCTCTGAAAGTGAACCAATGGACATTTTAGGAGAACTTCTGCTCAAAGTCCCAGTTTCAAGTGCAGCCATATCCACAGTACTTGCTGAGGCTGCATTCCCTTTTCTGGTCCTCATCGCTGGAGATGAAGCGTGTGCAAGATGTCTAGATCCAATCCTTTTAGTATGAGATGCAGAGCTTCCTGTTACAGCTGTAGAAGCAGGAACGCTGTTGGCGATTGTCCACAATGTCCTTCCTTCACCAATGCCAAGGCTACTGAAGGCGTCTGTATTGTGTGCAGGACGGCTGCGAACCTTTGTTTCAGCATTTGAACTTTCTACCACCTTCTGGCTGTTCGTCATGGCTGAAAGTGAATAGGAGAAGAATGGGAAAGTAAAACAGCAGTCATGCTTGGTGTGTCTGGAGAGAGAGAGAGAGCAATTGCTGTTGTTATTTGCCTTCGAGACATAACTAACTTATAGCAACCCTAACACTGAGATATATAAAAGGTATTTTATATAAAAGGTTTTAGCACTGCCATACCTCCAGTTTCCATGGCTAAGAGGGGATTTGAACCCAGGATTCCTGAGTCTCACACCATTACTTATATCCACTACACCACACTGGCTATCTAATAATAGTAATTACTGTGCATAAAAACAGATTTATCAAAAAGTTATTTGTTAGTTGTTTCTCTTGTTTGTACTACTGCCTCTATATGCATATGTATTAGTACATAAACATGACATAGCCTGCATATGAGGGTACCTGTGTATGGAGAACTCCAGTGAGATGGAGGTGGTGTAGCCTTTGCCATCATAGCTCATGTGAATTATTTTAGATTTTCATTTATTTTGTATTTCAGAACACCCATGGTTCTATACAAGCAGAACATACTGGACATGTATTTTTTTAATGATCCCAGATTCATAAAATCTACAGTAAGAGGCACCATAATGCCAAAACCTTTCTTTATTTTTACACCTCCTCCCCCCCCCCGCCCACCTCTTCAGCAGCCCTGTAATCCATGAATTATTGTGCTTTGGAATGTCTTCCAGCTTTCTAATTACACTCTGTTGGCCTAATTTATCCCCCTAATTATTTTTAACATCTTTCCAAGGGACCAGTAATGCCTGTAAGCATTTGTGATTATGTCTCAAACAAACCTACATGCCTCATAAATTATCTACATATATAAAAATATCTCATCTTACACCCAAAAGATGCACTTCCAAACCATGTATTCTTTGAGCCCAGATATCTTCTGGAAATATGTACAGAAAAGGCAAGTTATGGTCGCACAACAACAGTAGCCTGTCCCATTCTGACCTGTGGGTTTCCCACATCTATGGAAGACCTCTATCTTCCTTTGCTCTTATTAGTGTCCCAGTGAAAACCTAAATGGGTCCAGATTGTTCCTATCTGACTATGTCACAATAATAAGCCAAAACATGCCCCCATTTAACAAGTTGCTCATTGTGACCAGCCTGGTCTAATTGAAATTCTGAAGCCCAGCAGGATACATAGCACATGAATTTGCAACTCAATACTCGGAATGTAGTGGAAGCCATAGTAGTACAACAGCAAATCAAGCAGAAGACCATCGGGTATGAGCGGGCATGCATTTCCAAAACACTATCACCCAAACCCATTACAAAGGTTTTAAGTAACGGACAGAATTCAGGAAAGTTACTTTTCAGGACCACAACTGCCAGAATCCCCCAGCCAGCATTGCTCTCATACTGAGTTGTCAAGACTGTCTAGTGCTTACACAGTGGCTGAAATCCTGCTGCTTAGCTGAGTAAGTCATAACTAGAATGGGGCCACTGAATCAGTGGTGAGTCAACACCTCTATAAATCCCATTGATTCAATGGGCTCCCTCTATTTGTGACTTGCTACACTGAGCAACATAATTACAGTCAAGCAATGCAGAACCTTAGCTGTATTTTTCTTCTGTCGTGGCACAGAGAGACCTCGGAACATAGTGATGGCCCTCCTGTGTGATCATAAACCTGAGAGGACAGTGATCACTAGGAGTGCTTTGCACTCACTGATATCTCTTAAAGAAGTTGATACCCTTTGACAATTTCAGAATTTTTTTTTTATAACTACGCATTATCTTTACATCCAGACTGAACTCTTGCAATAGAAAAAAAAAATCTACTTCCAAAGTTTTAGCTTGTGCACAATAGTGGTCTCTCTCCAGACAGAGGAGGATTATTATTTACAGATAAAGGGCATGAACTGTTCCACTCCCTATCCTCAATCAGTGTTAATGGCTTTAATCCAGATTTCTAGGTTTAAGAGTTTATTCCTGCACAATGCTTTGTGTGTCTGATGGGCAGAAATAGTCATCATTATAATCACCCTCATGATGATCACTGTCAATATCATCATCATCATCATCATCATCATCATCATCATCATCATCATCTTGTTATTGTTACTGTTGCTGTAATCCTCTTACTTTTTCTTACTTTTTCTTACTATTACTTCGTTTATCGACTAGTTAATACAGCTACAGCTGTTACTCAAGCACCTGTAGTGGGCCTCTATTTGAAGTACAGAACAGCTTGAACTAGGAATATCAGAGCTACTATCCTCTATGCCATCCAGTAATTGTTGCAAGCAGCGTTCATTACCAACCTTTCCTCAAGGCATAATATAGTGCCACAGACAAATAAACCAAAGAAAGCAGTTTAGCTACCCAGAGGTGACAGAGTCACTACTGCTGAAGGAATCGGGGGTGGTGCCCTTCCCTGAATGTGCTGTCTGTAGACAGCTGATGTGTTTCAGAGTAGGGGTCCCCAACCCCTGTTCTGCTGCCCGGTGCCAGTCCATGGCCTTGGCAGGACCGGGCTGCAGAGACAGATCTCCCACACACACACACACACACTCCCCCCCGCATACCCACCCACATGAATGGCCTGCCCACCTGCACCCATGGGTGCCTCGCCCACCCGTGAGCATGCCCCACCCACCTGTGAGCCCAACCCCCCAACCCCTCCGCGGGTTGGAAAAGGTTGGGGACCACTGTTTTAGAGTACAGCATTTGTGGCTACCATAAAAATCTCCTCTGAGGCAACTTCTCTATCTCTCACTCTCCCCCCCACCTCCCTCCCCATCTTGGATTGCAGATCCTAGCAGCCCTTGACAGCATGGCCAATGGTCAAAGGTGACAGTGTATGTGAAGTGTTCTGGGAAGTTAGGGGAAAGTGTTATATACTAAACTGCAAATTTTATTTCTTTTAGTTGAAACCAGTCCTAGGGCAGGATGTGACAATTACAAATTTTCATCTTCCAAGGGAATAAGGTAGGAGCTTCAAATATGTTGCACGGTGTGAAATAAGACAATTTTAAAAAGCTGGTCTTTTGAGATCAATTTGCTTAACATAAACTACAATGGCTTCTTAGATAAATAAACCAATTTACACAGGATATGATTTATTTTCAAAGCAATTTGTCTCACATGAGGCTGATGCCTCCAGATGTAAGCAGAAAAGGACTCTGTTCTTTTTCTGACATCAAGCTTGTCAAGATAAATATTTTTGTTGAAAGTATTATAAATCTTTTTTTCTCTCTTCTCCATTCATAACTGCAACAGGCACTGTGATTATTGAAAAATAAAAGTTATGTGCTACATTCACAATGCTGTTCTAATGATGTATAAATAGCCTCCAATTTTAACCTAATTTTTGGGTTTGCTGCTTTTACTTTTGCTAACTGACTAGGCTGTAAAAACTATCAAAACAAAATCAACAACCACATATAAGCTTCATAAATGTGATCTATTTCTTTAATATATAAATGGGCTTTTGTATTCAACAGGTATTTTCTTGCCTCACCTATTTTTTGCTCATAAACACAATCTGTAAAATTGCAAGATTCTTTGAAGCCAATCCTAAGCATAGTTATTTGGAAATAACCTCCTCTGAGTTCAGTGAAGATGTTTCACACGCAAATGTGCAGAGGATTGCATCCTTGAGCGATTGCAGGTGTCAATCAGCTGGCAGGACTGGCTCACTTCTGCGTTTTAGTTGTCTCATCAGCCTTGCCTCTTTTGCTGTTTCGATTGTGTTTATCTTGTGTGAGATGGACCAGCAGGCAAAGATGACAATGGGACAGGAATGAGGAGACAGAAGACCTGGTGTAAATTAAATAATTTGAACTGGTTTGCTGTCCAATGTCCTTGCACTGCAACTGCCATTTATCCCTCATCATTGGCTGTGGTGGTTAGTTCCTATGAGGACTGCTATCTAACAGTACCTGAAAGATCACCATTCCCCAATGAAGGTAGAGACTGCAGAACGAAGGGAAAGAGTGTGGGGTGGTACAAATAATATCAAGTGTTCAAGAAAATAACTAATTGGAAGAAGACTGCAGCAAGATGTCTGTGGCGAGAAAGTTAGTATGACTAAATGTAACAGACAGGAGAATGGCAGACCGCTGATTGTGCTGACCATTTTGTAGGCACACAGACATGTATTGATCGATCAGAGTCATTTTTCTTTAGAGTCATTATATTGTTACTCATTTATCTAGACCAGACATCTGGCTTTTGCTACAATGGCAGCCTATTTATACTATTCTGGGCTCTGATGTTACCGGCTAAATCAAAACATTCTTACCAAATGAAATTCTTTAGGGACAAATTGATAGCAGGGTTTGGGTTTTTTTGTTTTTATCTGCCTCTGACAGCTGAAAGACTACTAATATTACCATCAGGCCTAAATCTGTGTTTTCAAAGAAATCCAAAGCATCCAGACACTCGATCCTCTACTGGTGTTTCTGCTAAGCTCACTCTGTAAGACTCGTTCAGACTTGACCCTGCTTAACTCATATAGCCTGATAAGCTCACAGCTCAAATCCTGTTGGTGTTCAATTGGATGGCAAAGCTCAAATTAACTTCTATATGGCAACAATCTTAAAAGGAGGATTAATGAATAGAAGCAAAGGACTGCAGCAGCTGTTCTTCAGAAATATCACAAATATCTAAAGAACTTTAAGTCCGAGATTTGTTTGACCTTTTTAAAAATAAAAATGACTGCCTTTTATAATTGTCTATATACCAGAATGCCAGGGTGCCCAGGACTAGAAAAACTTTAGAAGTCTTTATTTTATGAAATAATTACCCACACCCCTCTGTTGATGTCTCTTATATTCTCTTGAATACATATATGTATACATGATCTATCTATCTATCTATCTATCTATCTATCTATCTATCTATCTATCTATCTATCTATCTATCTATCTATCTATCTATCTATCTATCTATCTATCTATCTATCTATCTATCTATCTATCTGTCTGTCTGTCTGTCTGTCTGTCTGTCTGTCTGTCTGTCTGTCTGTCTGTCTGTCTATCTATCTATCTATCTATCTATCTATCTATCTATCTATCTATCTATCTGTCGTAATTGTATTTTATATATATATGATATTTAACAAAGTATACTGAATTGTTAGAACATCATCTGGTTTTCCCCTTTATTTTTCAGAGGTATTATTATAAGTGGATTTGTTTTTTTTTTTAATGGGGAGAATATGATTAATAACTACAAGATCTGCAACGGGGTCACATCAATTGCATCTAGTTTGGCCAGAAGATGCAATGCTGGATTGGTGTGGAACAACATTTGTTTGGTTGGTGGGCTGGCTGGCTGGCTGGCTGGTTGGTTGATTTGTTTGTTTGTTCATTCGTTCATTCATTGGCAATATACCACCTGATAGGGACCCAAGGCAGCTCATAATAGCTAAAACTATACATCAACATGGATGGAGGCTCATATGGATGGAAGCTCATATGGATGGAGGCTCGTAACATTGTTCAGGAGGCAGCAACAAAAGACATCCCAAAGAAAAGGAAATGCAAGAAAGCAAAGTGGCTGTCCAATAAGGCCTTACAAATAGCAGAGAAAAGAAGGGAAACAAAATGCAAGGGAGATAGGGAAAGTTACAGAAAATTGAATGCAGATTTCCGAAGAATAGCAAGGAGAGACAGGAGTGCCTTCTTAAATCAACAGTGCAAAGGAATAGAGGAAAATAATAGAGAGGGAGAAACCAGAGATCTGTTCAAGTAATTGGAGATATTAAAGGAACATTTTGTTCAAAGATGGACATGATAAAGGACAAAAATGGTAGGAACCTTAAAGAAGCAGAAGACATCAAGAAGAGGCGGCATGAATACATATAAGAATTCTACCAGAAAGATCTGGATGTCCTGGACAACCCAGATAGTGTGATTGCTTACCTTGAGCCAGACATCCTGGAGAGTGAAGTCAAGTGGGCCTTAGAAAGCTTGTCTAACAACAAGGCCAGTGGAGGTGATGGCATTCCAGTTGAACTATTTAAAATCTTGAAAGATGATGCTGTTAAGGTGCTACATTCAATATGCCAGCAAGTTTGGAAAACTCAAAAGTGGCCAGAGGACTGGAAAAAATCAGTCTACATCCCAATCCCAAACAAGGGCAGTGCCAAAGAATGCTCCAACTACCGTACAATTGCACTCATTTCACCTGCTAGCAAGGTTATGCTCAAAATCCTACAAGGTAGGCATCAGCAGTATGTGGACCGTGAACTCCCAGAAGTACAAGCTGGATTTTGAAAGGGCAGAGGAACTAGAGACCAAATTGTTAACATGTGCTGGATTATGGAAAAAGTCAGAGAGTTCCAGAAAAACATCTACTTCTGCTTCATTGACTAGGCAAAAGCCTTTGACTGTGTGGACCGCAACAAACTATGGCAAGTTCTTAAAAGAAATGGGAGTGCCTGACCATCTTATCTGTCTCCTGAGAAACCTATACGTGGGACAGGAAGCAACAGTTAGAACTGGATATGGAACAACTGATTGGTTCAAAACTGGGAAAGGAGTACAACAAGGCTGTATATTGTCTCCCTGCTTATTTAACTTATATGCAGAATACATCATGCGAAAGGCTGTACTGAATGAAACCCAAACTGGAATTAAGATTGCCAGAAGAAATATCAACAACTTGATATGCAGATGATATTTTTATTTTTTTATTTTATTTATTTTATGTATCCGGTCGGTATGACCACTCTAGCCGGCTTATTTAGATTAGTATCCTACTCGATCCCAAAGATTAAAACTGCATTTTAACAATCTTAAAATGCTTCTGAAATTTAGCTTAGACTCTAAGATGGGACAAAGATAATGGAACAAAGGTAATTAGGATTTCAGACATCTCCACTGCCATTTAAAAGCATGTGTGAGGCAATTGCTAATCTCCATGAGTTGGCTGCACTCCCTACCAATAACATTCAGCTAACATGTTAGGTGGATCCATGGATAGACATACTGAGTTGTCTTCACATAAGGGAATCTAAAGTCAATCTGGATTCCTGCTCTGAGGAGGCACTTCAGTTGCTTAAATTAGTATCTGCTGAATGTTGCTAAGTACACATATTTAGTGTTCAAGGGCTAGTCTGTGTGGTTTCCTTACATACCCTTTTATAAAGAGATTTATATGATGTTAGACTAAAATTTATACTTTTACAGTAGTTAAGGGTCAGTAACTGGGAATGTACGTCTTTTCCACACATTCACAGTCCAAATTTGATACATGGAAGTCTATCTAAAAGAGCATGTTTGATCTATTAGAGAGAGAGAGAGAGAGAGAAATTGAAGATGAATGCTTTCATGACGTTGAACCCAGGGATATGTAAGATCTGTAATGATTTTGAGAAGAGAGCTCAGAAGCTTATATTTGAAACAAACTCATTGCACTAGGCTGTTCCTGTATCACTATCAATGGTCCACTTCCACAAATAAGTCATTGCATTATTCCTTGTGTTGCTCTTTTTTTTACCAGCAGGCCATAGAGATACTGGTAAATACCTTCTGCTTCTCTCTAGTGTTCAATTCTCATATGGCACCTGGGAAATATTTATAAAAATATAGAAGACAAAACCACAAAATACTTCCCTTGCCATTTCCTAGGGAAATGTCATAAAGCTTGGAAAATTCCTATCAATATGCCTTTAAAATGAGTTACAAGTTCCTTTGAAAGCAACTCAGGTGTTACTTGTTACACAGTTACTACATATATTGCTTATCAGCAAAATGTAACTAATTATAGGCAACAATGTTCCTTGTAACTATTTACTGTACTGCCAAGCCCTATTTCAGATTCTGCTATGGTTTTACAATTATCAAGAATTTACCCAGCAAGCCTAGTTAACATCATTGGGGGATTATCCCTACCATTTTAGCCTTCATGCCACATCCCGCTCTGCTACTGCATTCAGCAGTCTCCCTTCTCATGTTGTGAGAAGTATTTGGAGAAGCTACTGGGGTAAGGGACAGGAGCACATTACCCAGACTCCTCTTCTGTGGACTCTTCTCTGATAGCTGTTGTTTTGGCACTCTGCTACTAAGTTCACTAAAATGAGAGGTTTCTAAAAGTTCCAGAATCAGCAGTTGTTCTCTTCAAATAAATGATGTCTCCTCCTGAGCAAAGGGACATTCAGCAGCCTTAAAGTTCCAGTGGTCCTCTAGGTCAGTGGTCACCAACCTTGGGCCTCCAGGTGTTCTTGGACTACAACTCCCAGAAGCCTTCACCACCACCTCTGCTGGCCAAGATTTCTGGGAGTTGAAGTCCAAGAACATCTGGAGGCCCAAGGTTGGTGACCACTGCTCTAGGTCTTTTTATATATATATATATCTCTGTAAAATGAATCACGTTGAATTAAAAAAAAGCAATGCTCAACTGTAACAAAAGAATCTCACAAGAAAAGAAACAGAGGCTGTAAAAGCAATGTTTGCAATCTGGCAAAATCCACAGATATTGTCACAGAGGAAAATCTAAATCTCCTCATTCCTGAGTCTCTCCAGGAAACCCTTAGGAGCAAGGTTTAGGCTGGAAAAGAATAATAAAGAACAGAGCTGGCCCCTCCTGCCTTGCAGGGTGGGCATCCACTTCAGCCCACTCCTTTATCAGCTACTAGGAAAACGTTTCTGGG
The DNA here is from genome assembly GCF_051106095.1 of Pogona vitticeps. Classification (NCBI taxonomy): domain Eukaryota; kingdom Metazoa; phylum Chordata; class Lepidosauria; order Squamata; family Agamidae; genus Pogona; species Pogona vitticeps. The sequence continues at coordinate 230,889,661 of NC_135783.1, read as the reverse complement.
CTCTGTTTTTCAAACACTGCTGCGGATGTAATGATTAAGGGTGGAGGCTGTTTTGGTGCCAAGGGAATTTATGCGAACAAAAGCTTCGGTCCTAAATCTGGACTATTTCAGTTTCCTTCCTTGTTCTCTCCCTGAAAGGAGCAGTGCTGAGAAAAATCCTCAGAGCAGAAAAGCCATTCAATGGAGCCGAAAAAGAACATGGATAATATGCTCTAGAAAGGGTCCATTGTACGGTCCAATAACCAAGGAAATACAATTAACCCTTTCCTTTTGTGGGACAGGCAACCTGTTTGAAATGGAAATGATATAGACAGGCTATATACATGTACCACACGTTGAGTGTAAGCTGTGCAAATGTGGCCTCGTGACACATCTGGTGCCCTCACGGACACGGTACATTTATTATGCAGTATTTGGAAATCTAAAATGCAGTAAAAAGGACTTGAGCCAAGAGCAATACAGTGGACTTTACAATCTTGGAAATTTAATTAATTAGATACTTTTCTTCTTCTTCTCCAAGCTAGTTCACACTTACAAGCAACTGCTACACGCATGCTTTTGGAGCACCTGAGGCTTACAGCCAGGAAGCACAAACACCTAGAACCTGTTGGTGAACTTTTGTGATGTTATTTGGGACTGTAAATATCACTGCTATTTGCCTGGTTATAGTGTCCTGACACCAGTAGACAGTGATGTATGCATTGCTATACAGATGTATTTGTGAAATTACATACAATTTTCTGTTGAAATTACATTTGTTGAATTACAACTTGTTCTATACCTGTAAAATCGCAAGTCACTATTTCTCAGCCTTTCATATTTAATATTCTACCAAAGAACCCAAGCCCCATCATGATAGTTTTTCCAGAGGAACATTTTTACATTTACAAGGCATTGACCAGGATCCCATTGGTTTAGTTATGTCAGCATGTGTCCAAGGCTGGTGAATTGCCACTAGTTAATCAATCACTCAGTTAAACCGCAGAAGCCTCTGTGCTGCAAAATCAGAAGACCTGCAGTCATAAGATCGAATCCACGTGACGGAGGGAGCCCCCATTGCTTGTCCCAGCTCCCGCCAACCTAGCGGTTCGAAAGTATTCAAAATGCGAGTAGACAAATAGGTACCACTACGCTGGGAAGGTAACAGCGTTCCATGTCTAGTCGTGCTGGCCACATGACCACGGAAGATTGTCTTCGGACAAACGCTAGCTCTATGGGTTGGAAACGGAGATGAGCACTGTCCCCTAGAGTCAGATATGACTGGACAAATTGTCAAGGGGAACCTTTACTTATAATGAGTCACTGCTATCCCTACTTGCATACCAAATCACAAGGGATACAAGTGGTTACTTCTTAACTACTAGCAATTTGCTGCAAACATTTACACTTACTGCAGTTACGCTGGCAAAACTAGCGAACAGGATTCTGGCTACCCTATCATATTTCTCATTTAGAGCAAGGTGGTGGGAAGGAGGAGCAGGAGATTAGGAGAAAAATTAACATCTTAAGTGACTACAATTTATCTAATTTATTTATTTAAAATATTTTTACCCTAGATTTCTCCTGTAAAAGGACCAAAACCTTACAAGCCTGCCAGAAGGCCACAGATGGATAACCCATGGCAGGTAAGAGTAATAGGAGATGCCACATCACACTTTCAAGATGACATGGGTATTGAGGGGGAATAATTATTATGAAAATAAATAAACAAATAAATTTTGGTGTTCCATATAGATGCCTGTGTTGTTTGACAACCACTGCCTCAAGTGCTAATCCACATTCCATACTCTTATTTTCATATTCAGGTATTACCTCATTGGGAACAGTGTCTCATACACGCAAGATTAATGCTAAATACATTAAAGAAGGCAGTAACTGATTCCAGAAACAAAGGGAAAACATTTACACATTTAAAACTTTATTTAAAATATTAATCCTTAGGTTACAGGTCATTATTCATCCTGAATGTGACAGGCTACAAACATATATAAATCAATTATAGAAGAGAAAATCTGAATAATAGGGTTAGCAAACACATGAGAAGAACTTCAAACAGAGCCTGGAAAGTTATACTTTTAAATACAGCACATGCTACTCTTTTAAAAAAATAAGAATCTTGTCACATGTCAAAGGCTAAAAACGTATTGTTTGGCATTAGATTTTATGAGTCCACTAACCTTAACATTCCCCAAACTCTTTATTGTTTTTGAAGAACATACTGAACAAAACTACCCACTGATATTAAGTCATTTATTCTGTAAATTGTTGCAAAACCTGAAAGCATAAGTCACTAAAAGACAAAGTAACAAGAAAAGGTAATGAGAAAACAGTACCTATTGTTATGGAGGGAGCAGCAACATTACCAGTCAGTACTTTATTTTGCATCACTGTGCCATTGTTATTCCCCAAACTGCCATTATTTCTAATATATTGCTTCTACTCCCTTATTTGGAACAATCTACTGCACAGTTGTTATGTACGATCAAGTTGCCTCCAACTTATGGCAGCCCTATGAATACCTATCCTCCAGCCTTGTTAAGGTCTTGCAAACTCAAAGCTGTAGCTTCCTTTATCGAGCCAACCCATCTTACACTTGCTCTTCCTCTTTTCCTACTGCCTTCCCATCATCAGTGCTTTTTCCAGTGGGAAAAAAAATCTTCTGCACTGCTAGGGAGTAGTTGTTGCTCTGTTAACTTTGTTATTTGGATAATATCTGCACAAAAGGAGGCACTATCCAAAAAAATCAGTATGAAACCAATCTAGCGACTGTGGGGAGTTTTGTGTACGTCCTCTAGCTCCTCCATGTTTTCCAACTGACACGTCTTTTTCTACTGAGATTGTTCAGAATAATAATCTTTGTTACACATTTGAACATAGACTGTGGCTTAGGTCTCTGGCTGCAGAGCCAGATGTTGGGAGTTCAGTTCCCCATTGTGCCTCCTTAAGAGGAGCTGGACTCGATGATCCATAGGGTCCTTTCCAGCTCTGAAGTTCAAAGGTTAAAAGGTTAGATAGAAACTTCTATTTCTATGACGTCTCCAAGTTATTCTTTTTTATCTCCCTAATGAGTTTCAGCAAGAAGACTTCCAAGCTGCCTGCCTCTTTAATATCCATAGGGGACCAGACAGAAATATAGGTGAAAGAACCACTAATTGAAGAAGCCAGAGAATGAACAGGAGAGGAGGGGCATGCACCATCAGATTTATTACTGCCTCTTACTCCTAAGAGAACAGATATCTCTCATTACACTCATCTTTAAGATGGGTGAGTATTATCCCACTTTGGCCAGCTCCTTTTAATATGCATGTATTTCAAATGAAATGTAACATTATTTACACTTTTAGCTTTTCTTTGGCTGATTTTTAGCCAAAAGGGGAACACTACCAATTGGACTGCTGGGTTGGCTGCCATCATTCTTCAGCTCTCCTTCAAGTGCAAGAGAGCTGAACATTAACTGTCCTGCCATCTTAACAGATGAGGGAATTTTAATTACTTGTCCTGATTTTATGGATTTGACCTTACATATGTGATTACAGAATTATGAAGACAGTTATAGGTAGGCAAAAGGTTAGCTCAAGCCATTTTGCTGCTGGAGGAAAAAGGCACCCCAAGAAACAGGCATGGTACCCAAAGCTAAGCCACTTGTTGTGGCACCTAAGACAGAAAATCCCAGGAGCACCAACAAACCCAGTCCCCTGGTCCTACCTGACAGCAGGTAGCTAACTTTAAAAAGTATATATAACTAAGGTTTAAGCAAACCAGTAATGCTCCTGACTTTCCAGGGGAGTCAATTCCTTAATTTGGTATGTATGGCTTCTCTTGGTGGTTTAAAAGGCTACCTACCCACCAAACCTGTATCACCATTTCAAAATTCCCTGTGAATCTTTTCTTCCTGGGAAAAAAAAAATCCCTGGTATTTATAGTTTTAAAAACCAAGGAATTGTGAGGGTGTTGGGCATGTGGAAAAAGCGAATGAGGGAGGGAGGGAGGGAGACCCTACTTTGTCACCAATTCCACCCCCTTCTTTCTGATGGCAGCCTAGCTGGAGTCTGTCAGACGGCTTGGAGAGGAAGCCGACTGGCAAGGCTCCACCGGTGCAGGGTTGCTAGGTCACTGGAACAATAAAAAGGCAAGGAAAAAAACATCCTGGCTGCAACTGAGGACAGTGAGCATATAAAGAGGTGGTGGGGCAAGAGGGATACGGTGAAAGCCATTGCACCTTCATGGGTGGGTGGAGAACAGGTTGACCGGAATGAAAGGTAGTTTCAGGCTTCAGTGATCAGAACATCGCCTGGCAGTAACTCTGCTAGATAAATGTATAGCATGCCAGTCAGATCTGGGCACGTCTAAGGAAGTATACATTTGGCTGGCACGTCCTTAGCCATCAGAACGTGTCTGTCGATGGGGGCACAAGGAGGGCAAGGAAACCAAGTTGTTTTTCATAGATGCAGAATTTCACTGCCATCTAAATGCCAGTCATGTCACAGTAAGCCAGGACTGGGAGATTCTACCTAGACGTTTCCAGTAATCAGGAAATGTCTACATTCTTATATAACCTGCGATCCACAGGAAAGCTGTAATTAAACAGGAATCGAACTGAACAATAACATGGAGCAAAATCTTGCAAGGGGTTATAGAATCAGCCACACTGCATGCCAGAGATGTTTGGAAATTTAGATGTTCGCATTTTCTATCTATGATGAGCCAGTCCCCATCATGTTGACTAAGGAAGTGTCTATGCCTTCAAAGATGGGTCTGAGTGCATTAGCATCTCTCTTTTTAACATCATCATCATCATCATCATCATATACAAGGAGGGCCTGTGATCAAAATGCTGCCCTGTTCAGTGTACACAGTGAGTCAGGGGCTTTTCCGGGGCACTCCATTCCTTCCTCCAGTGGTTTTCTGCCCTTCCCTTCACCAGCTATTGTAACAGTCTGCAGCTGCTGAGCATGCTCAAGCCTCAGTGGGCTATTTGGGCTCTGTTTATCCCCCTTCCACGACCCAGATATATTTTTCCCCTAAAGGCTCTCCTCCTGTTTTGTTTTTTTTTTTGAGGGGGGGCTGTTTTGATTAGATTCTGCCTCAAATTTGCAAGGGTTTGCTACCAATTTATATATTCAAAATATTTCTACATAAGCTGTCCAGAAAATATTTGAGGACACTTTTTAAAAAACAAGAAGATAACATTTTTAAAAATCACATAAACAATAAACATAAAAAATAAAAACATTTGCCTAATGCCCAGAAGATAAACAACGTTGGCACCAACACTGAGAGATTCCCCGCCCGCCCCCCGCCCGGTCCCTCTCTCTGGTCTTCACCTGTATTACCTCTGAGGGCAAGGGGACGTGGAGGAGAACCTGTGAAGATGGAGCAAGTAAGGTAGATTTTTCAGTCATACCCACTATATAGAGTTAAGCAGAAGAGCATTGAGCACTGCAGATGAGGGTTTATCCTGGACCGGTCTTCTTCCAAAGACTCCTTACAGGGGAGAATCTTCAACTAACACAGGAGTGGGAAAGGTATGGCCCTTCAGATTGCAGCTCCCTAAAACATTCAACATTCAATGTGCTAGGCTTGGTGAGAGATAGCAAACATCTAGAAGGCTACATGGTCCACAATTCTGGCCCAATAACCAATTCCCCTTATGACCCTGGCTTTTATTCATTAACTTCTGGGAAGAAAGTGTCCATGGAAAGAGGTGCATTTCTCCAGCTTCTTTTTGCTAGGGATAGGCATGCATGTGGCCACAGACTAACTTTGGCTGTCATATATGGCCCTTTCCCTGCACATACAAATTATTTTGCAATGCTTCATCATTTCTAGAATCAGGCCAATGATATTCCAAAGGACAGATTATCCCCCCCCCCCACTTTTTTAAAAAAGCGAATTGCTTCTACAGTAATGAGTTCCTGCTCAGATTCCTCATTATGCCCCAGTGACATGCAACCAGGAATCCAAGCAGGGACTTCCTAATTAGAGGCAATTTGCCACAATTAGCCATTTCCCTCCTACCAGTGTAACTACACAAGAGGATTTACACTTCTCTCTTTGCGATGGATTATGGACTTTAGGATAAAAATCTAAATACCTACTTAGCAGAATGTGGAGGATGCCCCCCACCACAGCTGTGCCAATTTGCTCCACTGTATTTGGAAGCATTTCAAATCACATACAAAGCCATGAAGGCTGTAAGATCACTGAGACTAGAATATAGGTGGACAGCTTCTGAGAGTCCAGGCATCACCTGGGCCATCACTAGCCCTAGGAGGCAAAAACTCTCTCCTTTTTCCCTCTGAACATTTTTGCTCTCAAAATAAAAACCGTCTTCCAAAAGCTATGGCAAGGAAATAATTTGCCATTTCTGTGTAATCCTGGAGCTGGTTTTAAAAGACAAATTTTGAAACTGAAAGTGAATGATCAGGAACAATTTCCCTCTTGGGCTGAAGTGTCCTGGTGGGATGTCGGACAAGCCTAGGGAGTATGCCAGGGTCTTGGTGGCCACCCTTTGTCTATCCCTGGTCTAGAGTTTGAAATTATCTCGGGGAGCAATTCTGGATCTGTCTGGTGCCCTTCTGCACAGTCTGAACCTCCCCTTCTTGGAATGCAGAACTTTTTGTCAGGTTTGTGACCCAGAAGAGGAGCTTTGGCACATTCAAAAGCCAGCACCTGGAAGTTATTCTGGATAGGAAAGTTGCACAATACGGCTAGTGATGAAAATTTCAGACTGCCTGCTTCCCTATAGCCTCTGCATCACAGAAGAAAGACCTAAGGCTGGAGCCATTACAGTGACAAGATAATAGATCTCAACTTTTATTATGCCTGCTATAGTGTAGAGGTTAGTGGTTAGCATCCTGGAGGAAGACCCAGGAGATCTGAGTTCAAAAAACACACTTAGCCATGAAAATAACTGTGACTTGGACCAGTTATACTCTTTCAGCTTAATCTGCCTCATAAGGTTATTATGAGGCTAAACCAGGAAGAAAGAGGGTTGTGTACATTACTGTGAGTTCACTGGAGAAAGAATAGGATATAACCATTCAAAAAATTAATAAATAAGCTTTCATGCACTAGGGCCCCCTGCCCCTGATCAGGTGAGCTAAAATCCACAGAAGTTTATGCCAAACCAAACTTTTTTATATTTAAGGTGATAGTGGATTCTTTGTTGCCTCTGCTGCAGTAGGTTAATGAAGAGTCTCATGGCACTTTAAATCTCACTAAACATTTATTATGGACAATGTGGTGCATTACCCATCCCACATCCTTGGAAACTGCAAAGAGTAAGAGCAGCTGTTCCTCTTCTTCAGCAAAAATGTGCACCTCTTGACATTTTTGAATTACTGTACTTCCTATCTCCCCAGTTTGGGATCTAGGTGTTGTTAGCTTCCTGCAAAACTTAACGGCAGGCAGGTTCCAAGTGACTCTAGCAAAGCTGGAATTTCAGCCAGGAAATTAAAAGGAGAACTAAAAATAGTCTTTAGCCCTTCAGACCCCAATCTTGAACTTTAAACCCTAGTAATGCCAGCCTCCCTCTTCTTAATATGTGCTTGAAAAGGCTCCTAGTTCTAAAGATGATTCGAGTGTCATTCTACTCATATACCTCAATAATATTGTCACTCTATGATTCTGCTTGAGAGCTCAAGACATTGCATTGGCTCAGGCAATGGACAACAAGGCAGCTTCCACCTTCATTTCCATCCACTCAGGTCCACTGAAGTGGTTGTTGGCTGTGATTTCACACTGGCGAAGAAAGAGTGTATTCTACCGCATTTGAGGACCACAGATGAGTGTGGCTGGGGGTGAGATACAGAAGAAGTCTGGGAACCTTAGCGATACACAACTGAAAATCGGTGAAAGAAAGGAAAAAAAACTGTGGGTTTCAGTAATATGGAATTTGAAAAAGAAATGTGACGGGTATGAGAAAAGTAAGTCATTTCTCTCTTCCCAGTTTCTCTGCTGATAATTTTCTCCTGCCGGGCGGCCAGCTCCAAAGCAGAACCAACAGTTTGACTAAGCTTGCACTTATTGAGTTTAGATTAAGCCAGATAAAATATCAAGCCTGAGCCAGGCCTACCAATGTGTCTGTAAGGCTGGCTTAGTTCAACACACTCTGAACTAAGGGCCTGTCCAGACGATGGAATTTGGACCAGTCTCGTTTGTGCTCAAAAGTTTCTGACTGTATCTTCAGTGCCATCCATCTTGCCTTGCAGCTGAGCGATCCTTCCATTCATACTGGAGACATTTATTCTCCTTTGGGAAGAATCCAGGCAGATCTTTGGATCTCTGGTTTACTCGTGAGTAAGGAGCTAGCGGCAGAGGAGAGTAGTAAGTACCTGCACGAGGGTAAAATATTGCAGTGAGGGCTGGGAAGACAGGAGGAAAGTAACCCCCTTTCTCCTCAGAGAAACTTATTGTGCTGCCTTGTGAGAATGCGGCCCAAGGAATTGGTTGATCAGTCCCCCTCTCTCTCACTTCCTCTGTGAGGTGGCAATGAGAAGGTGGTGGTGGTTCCACTGGAGGGCTCTAAAAGCCTAAACAGGCGAGGCGACCCAAAGATCGGCTCTTTATTCTTCAGAAGGGGGGGAGGGTTGTTTCAAGGACAGCCAGCCTCCAATCCAGCTGGTTTTCCCAGTGACTGCTTTTATTTACTTTCTACACATCTCTTCCCCGCCACCCCCCAAGTAATCACTAAGACAAAAACAATGGGAGGGGAGGGAGAGTGCTGTCACGTTTTAATAAATTTGAGGGTGTGGGCTTATATAGCCCCCTTCCCTGCCTTCCCCCCCCCGTGGCCTTCCCCCCCCCCCGTGGCCATCACTCAGTGGGACATGGTGACTTCATTTTTTCTTAAATAAAGCAAGTGACTTAGCAAAACAGCAATGCATCTACCTAACATGATGTACATAATACACCAATTATCTCATTTATCTAAAATTGTGCTGCATCAATAGGAAACTTTTTTTAAAATAAAGCAGTAGAAAAATGAAAATAAAGCAGGAGGTTTCCCATTGTCCATTAAAATGCCATAACCCACCTAATACATTACAGGGTTGTCACCTCAGATAACACCACCCACAGCTTCATTTGGGTGTGAATTAGTTATTCACACGGGCTACTCATCAGGATAATTAGAAATGCATTGAATCATTCTCCATCAAAAGAAACCCCAAAAGCCCTAGAGCTGTGCTAGAAAGGAGCAAGACAGCTCTAAAAAGAGGTGGGATGGAGCACTCTAAGTCAAAACATGTGTAGATACCATAATTTGATTTAAACCAAACTGCACCAAAGATGATTCAAATAGCAAGTTATATATACCCACGAGAGACCCTAAGACAATATATAGAGGCAGGTGGATCTGTGGAAAAAAACAGTGTGAATATATTTAAGCCTTCGCAAATACATGTATGTATTTTTAAGAACACAAGCACATGCATTTAGTTGAGCAGCAAAAGTGGAAACACAACAAGATAATCTGCTGGATGAAAGCCCTAAATAAAATGCTCTGTATAGAAATAGCTAGATTTTGCAGTTGAACAAGCATTATTTTTTTTCTTTACTTTTCAGCAGGGCTTCTGTTACCTACAGAAGTCACCAATCTGCCTGCCTTCAAACCCATTCAGCGTCAATGAATTCAAGAAATCTCAGGTGGGCTTTAAGGGCACATTTTCTACTTGAAGTGGTTTGTGAAATGCACTGTCCAGATTTCAGGCAAGCCCATATGGCACTTTTCACTGCAGAACAGTGGCGTTACAAGAGGCCCAGCTGGAGGCGCTCCATCCTCTTGTTTTCCCCATCTTACCCCTCCTTCCTTGAGACAGTGGCTCTTTTCCCAACTGCTTGGCTAAAGCGGAACTCAAGCCCTCCCAGACATATCCTTTTGGTGCATTGTCTCAGAAGGGTGGAGTTGCCTCAACTTGAACTGCACACGGATCTCAGTAGGCTTTTCATTTTCACTTGTCCCTCTGGATATAAGAAATCATCCTGCCATCTGGAGTAAAGTGGCTGTGCTGGCGGGGGCGGGGGGGGCTCTGAACTTCAGACAGGCTGTTCCTTTGCAAATCAAAGCCCAACAAGTGAGGTTTTGCTTTTGAGCTCAAAGCCAAAAGGCAAAGAGGGTAATTGACAGGAGGGGACTAAACATTCCTCTGTGATCTAACACTGGGTGTTTTCAATTCCACAGAAGCCACAAGCCATTCTGGTCATTCTGGCACAGGATCACTTTACTCCCAATGAGATTATCAAAGGAAAAGGAGCTTTGCACTCTGTCCAGATCCCCCACTCCAGCAAGCTGCTTATTGCCCTCTTCTAAGTCTCTCTTGATTCTGCCAGGGACCCCTGTGCCAACCCTGTATGCCATGCACCCATGGTCTTTTCCTTCCACACATTTCCTTTCTTCAGCAAAGTAGGACCGCTCTCCTCCATTTGCTTCATTCCGCTGGTCACCTGCTTAGAAGATGATGGGTCTGAAATGCACCATCCTTTCTCTTCTCACATTCACTTGGTTTTGTGTATGTATGTGTAATTTGTCTGGGTTTGTTTGTTTCTTTTTTAACTTGTTGGCATATTTATTTTATTTTGCTCCCTTTCTCCCTTGAAGTGAGGTCCAGGTTGGCTAATATCACGTCAATAAAACAGCCATTAAAAACAAAGCAAAAGTACTATGAGGTATTAAGAATGAAGCATTCAAAACAAAACTTCATATCCATCTGTATCTAAAGAGAAAAACATGGTCGGGGGGGGGCAGAATCATCAACAACAAAATAACCAGCCAAAAAGTCTTCAATGGAAAGGATGCCTCTGGAAATAGGAGTTCAGTAATTAGGGAAGCCACATAAAAGGCCACTTCCTTGATGTCTATGGCGAGTCCTACCATTACGAGTGGCTTCATGGCAGGACTACCATTAGAGTGAGGCAGTCAACTCAAGTTGACAAATGGGGGGAGGCAACCGCCAGATATTGGAGGAGAACCACCAGCAGCTGCTGTGGGAGGCCATCACATTCTTAGTGCTGCAGAAATATGAAACTAGTAACCAAGACAATTTTTATGCCCACAGAAAGGAGTACTCTCTTTCCCTTTGTCTTGGGCCAACCCTGTGGGCAACAGCAAAGGCTAATGGTTTTCCAGGGGCAACCTTAGTAGGCTGCTTTGTGTTGGAGGCGGTGCTTCTTCAAGCGTTATCTGATAGGCTGTCCTTGACATCATGGATAGGCAGACTGCCGCCTGTGGCCCAACTTCACCCCCCCAGGCTTCCCATATTAGCATATGGGAAGTGTAGCCCAGTGGGTAGCAAAATCCTTACAAAGGGGCCATGTTTTTTAAACTTCCAGTTTTTCAGAGACAGAGAGAATTGGACAGAAAAGGAGTTTCTATTCTCCTGAAAGCAGTAATTAGGCCCTTGTCATCTTGATTTAGAGAACTGAATGTCTACACAAGTGTGGTGGTATTGTGCACTTGTCCTTTCTCTCTCTCTTTTTTTGCATTTTATTTTAGAACTTTAATGTTTTTTCCCTTGGACAAACTGATCTTTGCTCCTTGGATCATTTACAAAAGAAGATTCTAAGAGACAGGAATGCCTTGCTTTTTGGATTAGAGGCACCGTACGACTTTTTTTTTGCAAGCAATGCCTGCTTTGTCACCTCCTTGGTGCACAGAGCCCATGGGTCATATATTCATGTCGTATCCCATTTGAGCTGTCTTTTTAATGCTGTTATGGTTGCTTTTGCTACCCGACTGAAAAGTTCAAATCTTTGCAAAGTTCACTCTGATGGCAATACTCACTTTAAAATATAGCCTCAAAGAGTGGTACATGGCATTGCTCATTGTCTTTCCTTGGGGTGCAATTGGCCGTTTCATCGCATTCAACTGCCATATCCTGCCTTACAAATGGGGGACTTATTTCAAAACTGGTAGTGACCATCCAAGTCACTTCTGAGCCCCAAGCCAGTTGTGTCTCCGGGAGATAGAACCAAATGACTGATCATGCCCCCAGAAGGTATAATTGGCTACTTGGAGTCGAAACATTAGGGATGTTGGGGTAGACGTCCAGTGTCCTGAGGATGGATGCAAACCCTGGTTTTTTGGAGGCAGCTCAGCCCTGCTCTCCATTACCAGGATCAGTCTTGCCTTGCCCTTCAAATGTGAACAACATTGCACCACACACATTTGTCGGACACGATTCAGCTATGCGAGGAACACTATCTCAAGTCCCAAATCAGAAAGCCACAGTAAAATTATTCAGCAGCAGCTATATATTTATACTCAAAACCATGGACACAATGTAGATTGCAACACAACAAACATAGCTTATTAACTGCAAAACTCACAGATTCTAAAAGCTGCTGTTACTGTAGCACAGCCCATTCATAAAGCATTTCGTTAACAGCTGGATGCATTTTACAGCCCCCACAAACCCAGCTTTAGCAGCAGGTGGTACACATCAACTCACTTTCTGTTTATAGAATATAGTTCAAAATCTTCCTTGAGACAATTTGTAGCCAATATGCTTCTAAGTCTCCAGAAGAAGTCCTGTGGAACTATTATACTCACATTCCTCAATTTGTTATGCTCCCATGGGTTCAAACAGCCCGAATGAGAGAAGGAACCAGGTAATTTCTGTTGCTAACAACCACTGATTACACCTACCAATGTTGATGATCCTCAGGTAACTATCAGTGGTGTGGCAATAAATGCTACATAGCTGGTACTCCTAAACTTATATATGTGATCAGAAAAAGATCTGCTGAATATTCACGTGCTTTTTTCTGTTGGTTTCTGTGGTCATGGAAATTAACTGAAAAAAATAATGTTTTATGTGCAGAAGGTAGCAATTAATTTAAGTTAATTAATCTGAAATAACAAAGTTATTTACGTAGTATTCCTTATAACAGGAAATTCAAGGATGGGTGTGACTCCTTGTCAGCCATTTTTTTTCAGTAGGGACCCAGCTTTCTTAAGGTCTTCTATGCCACATAGAAGTAATAGTAATGGAGGTGGGAACTTTTTGACTGGTTGTGTAAATATCTCTGAATGAGTTTGATTGGCTCACACCTGCAAGGCAGAAGCAGCAGCAGCACGGAGATCAATGATTTCATATCCAATGACACTAAACTTTTTCCACCATGCTGCTAGGCTGTAACATGAAGAGCAATGGCAGAACAGAATAAAACATTCCGGAGAAGGGTATGGGTGGCTAGCACACTAGTAGGGAGGTGTTGCTATGCTACAAAGTTTTGAGAAGTGATGCTCTGCTACAATATTTTGCTGTAGATCCCACCCTACCCAGCCTTACCATAGCAAACAAGGCCAGAGTTTATAATCAGCAGGTGGCGAATCTCTGAGTTTTGTTGTAAAAATGCCATGTTACTAATCCTCAGATGTAAATTCTGGCTACCTTTATTTAAAAAGTCAGATTTCCTGAAAACTAGCTCCAAAGCATACCTAAATACAATCTAAACCCAAGTCAGCAAACATGAAGGGGTATCATGTTCTGCACTTTCATTCGATGACAAAAAAAGAGTGTCATCAAAAAGAAAATCCTTTATGCAAATCCATTCACCTCTGTACGGGTTTACTTTTTCCCATTCCCTACCCCTATGATTACTGAAAACAGGGAATCACATTACTGCTTTAAGAACTAGCTGTTGAAAGATTCTTTATTTGCTATGTTATCTAGTAGTTCAGCACCATATCACATCCCACACTAGATAAATGGACTGATAACTTCAAAGGGAATTGGAGTTTAGCACTGAGTCCTGTAATTTAAGCTGCGCCAAATAATGATGAATGTTTAAATGCTTTGATTTTTTTCCAGGTCTAAATTTTCACATTGTTTGTCAGAACCTGCACTAAGGACAAAAAAATCCTACTTGGTGATGAGCCCTAAAAAGCTTCTAGACACAGATGCAATTATGCCCAGCTTCCACAGTAAAGTCATAAAATAAAGCAAAAGTTATAATGCTGTGATGAACTGGGAACACTGAATTGCCCATACAACCCTCCGTGTCTTAGAGGTTGTCAGCTGCATCCAAGATCAGAATTTCTTAGGTCTCTCTATGTGTCTGCTGTTAAAAATTAGCTCACTTCCTCTCGAAACTCTGACTGCGTGTTGGAGAGAACTATGTAAGTAGTACTTGAATAGGACTAATAAGTTACGAGGGTATGTACCATAACATCTGAATTGGATACGTGCATCTGTTTCACTACATATCTTGACTGATTGATTGACTGACTGACTGACTGACTGACTGACTGACTGACTGACTGATTGACTGACTGACTGACTGACTGACTGACTGATTGGTTGGTTGGTTGGTTGGTTGGTTGGTTGGTTGGTTGGTTGGTTGGTTGGTTGGTTGGTTGGTTGGTTGGTTGGTTGGTTGGTTGGTTGGTTGGTTGGTTGGTTGGTTGGTTGGTTGGTTGGTTGGTTGGTTGGTTGGTTGGTTGGTTTTTACCCCATTTTTCTCCCAAGGTGGCTGACATCATTAAAAGACAATATTTAAAGCTAAAAACAATAAGTATACACTACTTAGAAAGATCAAACAAATACCAAATGGTAAACAAAAGTTATACTAAAAATACATTCAATGCAATAAGGCATAGCAATCAATTTAAAAATCTCACTCAGGCAGGCAGCCACTGAGGGTAAGCTTGTCTGGAGAGAAAGGTCTTCGCCTGCTTGTGGAAGGAAAGCAAAGATGGGGCCAGCCTGGCTTTCCATGGGAGGCAGTTCCAAAGTCTGGGAGCAGCAACACAGAAGGCTCTCTCCTGTGTCCCCACCAAATGCATATGTGAAGGTGGTGGGGCTGAGAGAAAGTTCTCTCATGATAACACCTGAGGAGGCTCATAGTGGGATACGCAATCTTTGAGATAGCCTGGACTTAAGCCATTTAAAGGTAAAGGTAAAGGTTCCCCTTGATAATTTTTGTCCAGTCGTGTTCGACTCTAGGGGGCGGTGCTCATCCCCGTTTCCAAGCCATAGAGCCAGCATTTGTCCGAAGACAATCTTCCGTGGTCACATGGCCAGTGTGACTTAGACACGGAATGCTGTTACCTTCCCACCGAGGTGGTACCTATTGATCTACTTGCATTTGCATGTTTTCGAACCGCTAGGATGGTGGGAGCTGGGACAAGCGACGGGAGCTCACTCCGTCGCGTGGATCGACTGCTTGGTCTTCTGACCCTGCAGCACAGGCTTCTGTGGTTTAGCCCACAGCGCCACCACGTCCCTAATTCACGTTCTAATTTATAACACCATTTAGGGCGTTATAAATTAGAACCAGCACTTCGAATTGTGCCCCAAAACAGATTAGCAGCCAGTGGAGCCGGTGTATAATGGGGAGAGGGAGTTATGTGATACCTGTAACAGCTCCAGCCAGGAAGATAACAACTTACTCTTAAAAGAGCATAGCCATGTGATGTCAATGGAAGGCTCTTGGGTGGTGCTGCTGGCCCAATCTACTGGTAACAGATGGCACTTAGAAACATCCAGTCACAATAGCATTATGGAAGGAGGATGTTTGTCTGCCCTTCCCGGCTGTCCTATATCTTCTTCACCCTTTCAGCACAAATCTGATTGATCTGATTGAGCCCTTGTCGTCTCATTATGTCCTGCTTCCCACTTTGGGAGTTGTGCCATTCCTAGTTGGCTCTCTTTCTGTCTTAAATGTCATTAAGTTTAAGCCCCTCTTATCTCCTTATGCTCATCGCCCTGCAGGACTTCCTGCTTCATTGCTCAAAAACAATAGATTATCCATGTCTTAACGTATTTTAGGCTTCATGGTCTTTCTTCAGGGGAAGATTAAATACCAAACGCAGCTATACATATGGGGTGGATGGGAAGTAACACCCAGCCATCATATTTGTCTTGATGGTTCATACTGACTTTTCCTTCTGGAGATTTTTGAATAATCTGTACAGATTCTGTTGGTTTTAAATATTACCTTTTCTATGTAACAATTACCATCATTTTTCTTTGGGTGGGATCACCATCTCAAAACTTAGGAATTTACTTTTTAAACACAATATATTGTCATCACTCGCTGCAATGCTTGAAAAGTCACCCGGTGTTATTACAGTACTTGTTACAAGTGGTATTAATAAGAGAATTGTATAAAATGTGAACTATTCCTATCAAAACGTCTCTGAAAATGCTATAAAGTGCCATTTAAAAGTAAGTTTTGAAAATCATGCTTAGGATAATAAATTGCACTAGAGCAGGCCTTCAGAATCAATGAGGATTTGGTGAGTCAACTCCTCCATAAGTCTTCTTGATTCAAATGAGCCCACTTTACTTATTACTTTAGCATAGGCAAAGTCGTGTTCGACTCTAGGGGGCATCATTGTCCAGTCGTGTTCGACTCTAGGGGGCATCATCCCCGTTTCCAAGCCATAGAGCCAGCGTTTGTCCGAAGACAATCTTCCGTGATCACATGGCCAGTGCGACTTAGACACGGAATGCTGTTACCTTCCCACCGAGATGGTCCCTATTTATCTACTTGCATTTGCATGCTTTCGAACCGCTAGGTTGGCGGGAGCTGGGACAAGCGACGGGCGCTCACTCCGTCGCGTGGATTCAATCTTACGACTGCTTGGTCTTCTGACCCTGCAGCACAGGCTTCTGCAGTTTAGCCCACAGCGCCACCACATCCCTGGCAATTTAGCATAGGAAAATGCAATTAGGCCCATTTGAATCAATGAAATGTATGGAGAAGTTAACTCACCACATCCTTTCTGATTCAAATGGGGCAACTCAATTGTAATTTACTGTACTAATCAACAGGATTGTGGCTATTGTGTTATGCGTGAAATGTAACTTCCTTACTCTCTTTACCCACCAAAAGCAACTAGTTACAGCAACTACATTACTTGTAACTTGTTCCTTCCAAACTCTGCATTTTTTTCATGGCTTCTTCTTTCACTATCTGGTCTTTGCTAAGTCCAACCTGTTCCATTTATTACCTGCTTTGCTGCCCTTTTTTGCTCTCTTGCTACTGTCATTGAAACCCCTTAGGCAAGATCCAGGGGGGAAAAAGTACAGACTGGTGGGGCCTTGAGAAACATTCACTGAGTTCCAATGAGAGCAGATCCTCATATATTAAAGATTCTTACACCACATGTGGAGAACCCTGTCCTCTAAAGTAGTCATTCTCTATGGGGGCCATATGGCCTCGGGAGGGGGCTGGCACATTTGAAAGGGGCCACAGACTGAAAAATGTAAGAAGGGGATTTTCTAGTCATCTGTTCATGCTGTCTCGTTGTATGCGAGGAGGGGGCGGGGGGGGGGGACTGGAACCTGAGAAGAGACTGGGAAAGGGTCATGACCAAAGAAAGGTCGAGAATGGCTGCTCTAATGGAACTTTGCTCCACATCATTTCTAAGAAAGCTGTTTTCCCTTCTTAACTTTACAGCCCATGAGCACCATAGCATTTCAGAAGCCTGGGTCTGAAGACAAAAATTACAGCCAAACAAGCAACAGCTATTTTAATAGCTTCGAACGCTGGAGTTTTAGAACTTCCTTTACTCAAGGGAGCTGCATTCTTCTAAGATTATATTATTACTTGGGCTGGCTGCCTCGGCAATACAGGCTCCCATTTCCCTTTTGGGTGGGAAGGTTTTTCTCCTTGTACATGAATTCTAATAATGATTTCAGCCCAAGAGGGAGGATATGGATATTCTGAGAAACCTAACAAAGCAGTCCAGCCTCACTTGGGAGGCCTTATATAAAACTGCAAGACCCACCCCATGGTGGGAAACGAAGCAGTGAAAATAAAGGGGCCCAGCTTTCTTCATACCCATTCTGTTACAAACAAAGCTGGGAAGTATTACTACTTGGGACTACAAATCCCAGAATTCATGCTGGAGCAGAGATTCTGGGAGCGCTGACTCAAAGCACAACTTTTCAGAGATCTAGATGCAACTCACTCTTCCAGAGACTGGATTACTTCATCTCTGTATCTACTTTGGAAGATATCCACAGACAATTCAGATGTTATGTCCCAGATTTTTACATTAAAAAGGTATTTTAAGTCATTGCTGGATTGAGGCTACTGCTGTTGTACCTTGCCCAACGCCTTCTGTTTAGATGATAATGTTCAAAAAACATTATTATTTCCCATTTCTACTATACCACATGTCTCTCTCTCTCCTACAGTTTTTTGTTCCTCCAAAAGTGCAAGACCAACAAGCTCCCCAAAACAAAGTCTTAATTTTCATATTCAGACGGAGCAGAATTCACAGGTTAACTCTTTAGAACAGCCATTCCGATCCTTGCCCACCAAGCATATGAGACTCCAAATCTTATCACAGCAGGTGATGGCAAGAGTTGTGGAGCAACACATTTGGAGGGTACCAGAACAAGGAAGACTCTTCGAAAGCACATATAACATTTGCAAAGCTGTCAACAAGATTAGGAACAGAAGAGGTGTGTTAAATCCCAAAAATGCTGCTGAAAAAGTAATGAGAAACTTGGACAAAGTGGTAAATTGCCAAACATGGTTTCATGGCAATCTCCTTTGTGGACATGAGAAGTCTATCCACCGATTTAGTATGGTAAGGCAGCATCTCTCCACAAAATCAAGCACAGAATAGTTGAGGAAGAAATGGAAAGAAAGAAGCTGAGATTTCAATGTGATCATGATCATAGTTCTAATCTGAAAACAGCTCACTGTGATCACTGCTGCAGTAATGACTCATCATCAAAAGTAACAGTAAGTAGGTTTTTAGCCAAGAAGACATAGACTGCAGTTCTCACCAGACCAGCGTCAACTGTCACAAACCTTCAGACCCCAAAAACGGATGAAGTCCTGGCCATGGACTGGAGTGTCCTGGTTCCTGCTGTTCCTCCTTTTCCTCTAGACTTTTTGTCACTAGCCACTGGGCCAGACAGCAGGTGAAAAAACAAGTGACAATGGTGAAAAGGATGGAGAGCAGCAACAGCCGCGGTCATCAATGCATGTCATGGATGGACTTCAGCCTCTTGCTTTTTCTCCTTCTCTATGCAATGGTGGAAGTAGAGTCCAGGTTAGGGGAAGATGAGTGGCCAGTAGTGGCAGGTGGCTGCAGGTTCTCCTTCTTCATGCTACCCTCATTCACTGACAGTATGGAGGTAGGTAGCTCAGTAAGTGGTGCCAATGGAAGGGCAGATTCTCTTGTGTATTGTCTGCTTACACTGTCTCAGAGAAGGAGACAGGAAAGGAACAGAAAGGACAAAGAGGTGGATTCCCAGGGAGGTCATGCCGGCCAAAGATCACAAAAGCATTCATCTGAGCATTGTGTGTGTATGTGCTGAAGCTATAAAACAATAATACACAGAACAATCAATAAATACCAATTTCATGGTCTCCAAATCTATGCAGTTACATGGCTAAAATATCCGTTCTTCATCTTCCTGAGATCTTCTTGATGAGAGCTTGGAATTTTTTTTTTACCCTTTTTGACAACAATTCCCAGAACATCCTAGCTAGCATGGCCGGATGGTGACCATCCTGGTTGAGAGCTTCTGGATGTTGTGCTCTGGATAATAAATTTGCCAAGGTCTGTCCTTGGCATATAAGTTCAACTGAACATCTGGAATGGATCAGCTTCTGTTCAAGGTGTTCTGTAATCAAGGATAGCCTCACGGAAAGACAAGAGCTGTAACTAGGAATGCTGGCACCTGAGGCAAATGGAACCACTTCCTATATGCTCTGTTTTGAGCCACAGGCACAAGCCTCCACTAAGAAAAAGGAAGTGCAGAATGTGGCAAAGCCCCCCCCCCCAAAAAAAAGAATGAGAAACTTCTTGCTTTTCATTGCAATTTATTTTCCTAACATACACTTCTAGATTCCGGTGCCCTTTGCATTTTGGTACCTGGGGCAAAGACCTGGTTGCCCTATCCTACTTACAGCCCCAAAGAACTGGCTGTAAGTACAGGAAGCTGTTTCATCTGTCTAGCCCAATATTGTCTACTTAACTGCTAGCAGCGCAGCAACTTGGAATTCCAGGCAAAGGTCTTTTCCATCCACTCCTACCTGATCCTTTCAACTAGAAGACTGAGCCTGAGAATTTCTGAATAAATGGCATGTGCTTCACCACTAAATTTTGCCTCTTCCATATCATAATGAATTAAAACATCACAGTGGGTCTATCATGAACACTAGCATGACATGAGGTGATTCATGGGGATGTATCCAGGCTTCAAAGGAAGGCACCTCCAAATGCTAGATGCAGGGGAGGGGGATCAGGAGACAGGTATCTAGTTGTCTCGTGTGCTCCCAAGAGGCATCTGGTGGGGCCACTGTGAGATACAGGAAGCTGGACTAGATGGGCCCTTGGCCTGATCCAGCAAGGGGGGTCTTATGTCGTTATGAAGTCGATTGTTCCTTTTTCCAACTAAAAGACAAGGCGAGCCTTTGTCTATTTGCTTTGTCAAGTAATACAAGGCCCATGACAGCTTGTTTATAGGCCTTAAAGAAAACAAATATCATAAATTTCAATATAAAATAGTATGAAGGCACTTCAAGAAAGAGCAACAAAATGACTGTCCAAGCTGTATGCAAAAATGCTCTCATAGACAGGGCTGCCAGATGTCAGGCAAAAGGAGGACATGTCCTCCTTTTTAGCCTAATGTCCTCCGTCAGGCAGGCAAAGATAAAAATCTTTAAAATGTCAGGCTTTTGTATATTTTATATTATAATTTTGGGTGGGAGGGGGAGAGGTGGAAGGACCTCCCCTCCCCCTGTCTTTCCCTGCCCCCACCCGCCGGCCCGCTCCCTGTTACCTGCTGCCAGCACTGGAGCGCAGCCTTCACCCCCTCCCGCTGCTGCCACAGCTGCTCAGCAATCTGCCATGCCCGCCCAGCCCAAGAGGAGCCCAGAAAGGCAGCGTAAATGGAGCACCACCTGCCGAGCCAGGCAGGAGCAAGTTGCGCCCGAATGCATCGATGGGAAGGTGAGCATCTGGACTGTGTGTGTTCAAAGTCCCTTTTGAGGACTCCAACTCCCACACTCCCCAGCCTTGAACTTATGACCCTCGGGGCAGGGGAGGCTGCCTCATTTGGTTTTGCCCAGCACCGCTTTTCCCCTGCCTGCGCTGGAACCTTGTTTGGGCATCCAGATTAGCAAGGTTGCCTCTGAGCCTGTGCAGAGTGCGAGTGGCCAGAGGATCCCACAGCTGGGCCTGGGTGGGTTCAGGTACAATTGGTTGTTTAAATAATGTTTTTTGGTATTTTAACAAAAAGCCTCCATTGAATTTATTTTCATTTTTAAACATGACTGTTTCTTGGTCGGTTCACTAAGAAACATTTATTGGCAGTTATTGTAATAAAATTGTATGGGATTACGGGTTTAATCCAGAACGATTCAAATAAAATATTCAACACGTCCTCCTCTGTCCTCTTTTTTGTCTTTCTATGCCCTCCTTTTGGTACCCATATATCTGGCAACCTTACTCATTGATGCCTTTACCTCTTGCTTTAAAAGAGGGGGATATCTTCTCTATGGGGATAAAAGTGTTTTCAGTTATGCTGGCAATCTGAGGGCCACAGTCCCAAGAGGATGGAAATATAATGATAAATTTTTGTACTATTATTATAATTAATTTTTTAAGTAAAAGTTGTGTACTGTAAAGTTTACTGTATTATTTTGGTTAACTGGAAAGTGAGTTTAATTCTTTTTAAAAAAAGAATTATTGAAAAATTCTTTTGCTTCCTCTTATGGCTATAAAGTTCATTTTAAAAAAATTTAAAATTGGGGTAGGGGCTTTGGGAGATGCCAGAATGCTGGAAGGTCCCAGAGGCCATCAAAACATGCTGCCTGGGGGGGCACAAAGGAATCTTCTTAGCAATCTTGTTTTCAAAACAAAAAAAATCAAAACATTTTATTTATTTTTTTTAATTGGAGTCCACAACAAAGGCCAGAGTGGGGTGCATGTTGCCCAGCCCTGTGTTAAAAAGGAGGAAATAGTTGCAATTCTAACCACCGTAGAAATACCCCAAATACATTCATTTTTCTCTCTTCTGAAGTATGTGTATAACTTACTGTATGAACTACAATTATAATCAATAAACATAAAAAAATGTTTTGAAATACTTTCATTCACTGGATTTGATTCACAAGGCACAGACGAAAATGAAGAGTCTAACACAATTTAGTTTTGCCTCATAAGCCTCTTGAAGGAGCCACATTCCTTTGACTGTTGTCATTGTCTGTCCTCACAATACTCCGGGTGAAATAGGAAATTCTCTATCATCCATCATAACAAATAGGAACTAAGATACAGAGTAAATTTACTGAATTTCCTAAACCAGAAAGAGAGGGCTGAGACAGAGTTCTTTTGAATCTCAGCGCAGCTGCTTCCTACTGAGAGAATCTTTTCTTTCTTCTAAGTAAATTTAATTTTCTTTTTTTACACTGTAGTTCACCACTGAAGAATTGCCACAGTAAGATTATAGACCATATAGCCTAACGTCCTGTCTCCAACCAGGAGCAATCCTGTGACTTGCTGGACATATTAAGCCATACTTTATCCAAGCTTCTGACAAATTGGGTAACAGCTCTTGATTGATCTCTCCCTGATGAACCGTTTAAAAATCCTACATATAAATGATTGATGGGGTGAGTGAGTGGGAACCTCTTGAGAGTATCAGAAGATGATGGGAAATATGTGCTACGTTTGAATGTAATTTATTTCATAGTTGTGAAGTTTATGAAAACGGTCAGGCCCCACTTTTCTGGAATACAAATACAGTATAAAAGCAGCATGCAATCATGTTAGTGCTCCATTCATGCTGAGCAATAGTACTAGTCAAAGAAAACTGTGTTTACCTCCTGAGAGCCAATCACAGAACAGACTATGTCAACCTGCAAAGTACAAGAGGTCTAGACAATTGGATGTTTCTTTAGCACTTAAAAGCAGATGTCTTTTAGCATGCTGTCTGTAGGACACAGTTTGACCCTCAGTGACCTACAGGAGTGACCTACCAAAGGTGGAAAAATGGTCAACGACTGAGTAAATGGATTGACAGCAAGTGTGTGTGTGTGTGTGTGTGTGTGTGTGTGTGTGTGTGTGTGTGAGAGAGAGAGAGAGAGAGAGAGAGAGAGAGAATGAGAGAGAGAGAGAGAGAGAGAGAGAGAGAGAGAGATTTGCATTACATCATGTCTGTTCTTAATGGAGACAATTCCTGGACCCTTCCTCTGAGCCCTGCAAGGGCTTTTCCTTTATGAGAACCTCTGCCCTGAATGATAATCATAAGCATGTTTCTAAAGAAATTGTTAGACTTCTAAGCACAATTCACCATATATGGGCTTGCAATTAAACTCATTGATTAACATTTGCTTAAACATAACTAATTATGTATTTCATTATAGATATTAAATAAGCAAATAAAATATGTGCAATATGTATTTGTAATTATAACTCTTTGGTTTCTAGGGTCTTAGTAAAAAAGATCAAGAAATATTCAAACTGTTAAAAAAAATTATGTGCAGATGAACACAGTAATCTATAAGTAAAAACTTAGCACTTTTGTTTAGTATTCAATTTCAATATTTCAGAACATCAGTTTCCTAATTCACCCCCCTCCTCTCTTTATTACAACCTAACAAACATTTGATCAGTCAAGAGATCAAATTGCTCTTTTTATCAGCTTGAGGCTCCACTCTAGACATACTTCAAGGACCTCTTATGAAGGTAATCACAATCATGATTTGTCGAGTATTCATCAGTCCAGTGCTATTATATATACTTGTTGAAAAACACTCTGCACAGAATTAACAAGCCCTACATTTGTTTGCCTTGACCCAGCAAGTGTGATCTATATGGGGAAGCAGGTTTGTGGATGAAACCTAGAGAAATAAAATAGGAGACTGGGGCTACTAGAACAGAGCCCCAGATACCTGCCAAGAAGATGAGCTTGAAGAAAAGAGAACAAGTACTGTAGATTGGTCTGGCATATTGTTTAATGTAAACACTGAGCTACTTGAACCCCAATCTAAACTTGTTTTATAATTTGTGTGTTGTGCGTAATTTGTCATGCCTCTAAACACAGCAGACCTTTGTTTCAGTATACTTAACTACACCTGGTGCTGCTGAAGCATATGTGCTACGTACAGTAATTCTATTTCCAAATCAAAGGTTGACCCTCCCATGGGGTTCCCAAGTATTTCTGTTTCACAAGCATGGAAAGGAAACTTAACATCACACACCCAAACCATATCCTTCCTACATAAAGGCACATCAAGATTCTCGCCTTTCATCTTCATATAATTGCAGAGATGTCTTTGAGGTTATAGAAAGGTTAAGAAATTACAACTTTTCCCAAACCAGCACAACAGCTTGCCCATTTAAAATGCTGCATCTTATAAGCTGAGACTTTCTAGTTCAGGGAAACTGCAGTTACAGCACAATAATATGCATGTTTACTCAGAAATTAAGTCCACCTATGTTCAATGGCCCTTACTCTCTAGTAACTGTCTTCAGGAATGCAGTCTTGGATGATTTAGTAAATCTGATTTAACTCAAGGAGGTTAATTCTCACTATAAGTGTATAGATTTTTACAGTAAAAGTGCACATGTTTTTTTTTTCAGACAAGATGTGATCTAATGCATTTACTGTGGCTACCATATCTACCTACTGTAAATGTACATATTATTATTTAATTACTTATATTTCACTATGGATTATTTGTCTGTTATGTGTGTTCTAAGAGTTCTATAATAGTTACTTGATTGCCGAATTAAAGAAAAACTAAAAAGCTGATTTAACGCAACTCTTCCCATGCATACTCCCCAGCAGCTTCAACTGTTAATAAATGGCTCTGCATGCCAATAGATGCAGAAGTAAGCCTCTTAAACTACTATAAATGGAGTTTTCTTGGTGGATAAGGAGTACAAGATTGCATCTAGAATCTGGAGACTAAGGATGTGACCCTCTGCATACTTACCTATGGACTTACTTCAGAATAAAGACATATTGGATGTCTGTAAAAGTGTATATCTGACAGTTTGCTTCATGCACTATTCTCTGGCTTGTGCTTTTCTACAGCATACTGAATTACAGAATTAGCAGGAAAGCAAATTTATATAGATCCGCTATTTACAGGTTTGTATATTCATTTGTCAATATTACTCTTTTAAATACACGTTTATTGACAATTTTGCTTATTATTTAAAACAATAATTCTAAAAGTAGGGAAAATAATGAATACAGATGATGAGCCAATCTGTAATTGATTCGATGCAATGCAGATGTATAACATGTGTACAAGTTAGTTCCAGTCTGGTCCCTGAACAAATCAATAGCCACTGAAGCACCATAAATTATAGAGCTAAAAACTAGTTCAGTAAGATAAAGTACATTCAGCCATGTAAGCTGATCTGTGGGTTAAGTTTAAATCTTCCGATCTCCAGCTACTTATTTTAGCTAATCAGTTCTGTGAACTCTGTTTTAAAAATGATCCACTGTCACTGTGAATCTTAGCTCCACACATTGCAACATTTGGACTTTGGGGGAGCATGACATAAAAGAAAGGATGCATTGGACGCAATACACAACAACAAGAAGAACAACAAGAACGACAACAACCTGTTGATCTTTACACACATGAGCCCAGGGTGCAGGGCCGGCTCTTCCAATACCATCAAACCAGCCACGTTTTGACAGGGCAACTGATCCTTTTGTTAGTGCAGAGGCGATGAACCTTGCCCGCCTCCTAACCAAACTCTACACAGCCTTCCTCTCTGCCAACTCTTTTAATTCCATGAGCCTGAAGGGGCCGGGCAAAAAAACAGCAGCTGTTCCTTCCTGAGGACTTGTCTGTCAGGAGACAACTGGCGCTACTGGGGCGGCGGCGGGGGGGGGTAGAAGAGAGAGAGAGAGAGAGATCGCCCCAAGGCTCCTCCAGAAAATCCCCTAGAGTCGGACCTCTTCCAGCACAAGGCGTCCCTCCTAACCGTGGGGAGAAGCAATGGACACGCGTGGCGGTGGAGAAGAAAGGGTCATCGCTTGAAGACTGGGCGGCGCGGAGCACTGGCTGCGCCCTCCGCACACAGAGAGGCTTGGTCGGGAAGAGAGCGGGGGGGGGGCGCCCGAGAGGATCGGAGGCTGGTCACTGCCTCCTGAAGCCCAAGCGGCCGGGGAAGAGAGGTGGGCGAGGGGATGAGGAGAGAGCGACGAGCAAGCACCCTTGATCCTCTCTCTCTCGCTCTCTCTCGGGACAGAAGTGAGCTGGAGGGCTGAAGCGAAGCCCCCCTGGAGGAGGAGCGGCGGTGGCGGCAGCCGCCTCTGCGGTGGTTGCGAAGACACCACCCTGCCTCGCTCGCTCTCTCCCCCCGTCTCCCCCTTCCCATTCCCTCCCCTCTCCCTCCCTCCCTCCCTCATTCACTCACCCGCGCTGCTGCTGCTGGTGCTGCTGGTGCTGGTGTGCCTTCCTGACGCCGGGGGCTCCGGGATCTCTTTCTCTCTGGGAAGTAGCCAAGCCGCCGCGAAAGAGGAGCCTTCCTGCCCGGTGGAGGCAGTGCTCCAGTAGGCACGATCCGCAGACGAGGAGGAGGAGGAGGAGGAAGAGAGGGAGCCGAGGGGCAAAGATCCCACAAAGAGATGCAGCCCCACGAGCAGGAGGAGGCTGAAGTGATGGATCAGAGGAGTGCACGTTGCTGGCATGATGTTTGGGGCTTCACATGCCCGGGGATGATGACTAATAATAGTCATCAAGACTCACAACCATTGCTCGAAGTAGCACCATGCTCGGTAGAAGGGACGGGGAAAAGGGGACCGATCAACGGGAAGGAGCCGCTCCAGCTCGAAAAGTTCCCCGGGGCCGGTGTGGAGCTGCTGCTGCTGCTGCCGCCGCCGCCGCCGCTACTGCTGCCGCCGGATGAAGGAATTTCATGGTCGAGAGCTGAGCTGCAGGGAGACGAAGCGGCGGCAGCAGCCCCGTTAAGTGGCGACCAGCCGCATGCGAATTGCACGGCGCCTCAAAGCAAAAGCACGCGCGCACGCACACACACACACACCAGAGCAGGCTCCTCCTAGAGGCTGACATCACAGGGCCAGGCTGCTCCCCTCCCCTCCCCTCCCTTCTGCCAGGCTGCTCGGGGCGAGCCTCGAGACGGCACGGCGGTCCCCGAGCTGGCTGGAGGGGGAAGGACTGGACAGGGCAGCAGAGAGCACGGGGCCGGAGGGCTGGATACCGAAACCATGAGGGGACTTCTGCTGCACGGGTATGGTGCAAGGCACCCTATGCCCTAATTAGAGAGAGAGAGAGAGAGAGAGAGAGGAAAAGAAAGGGAATTGTTTTGACATCCAGTAGCTGTGGGGTGGGGTGGGGGAACAGACGACGGCCAGCTCAGGACGTAAGGTTTCCCGCCTAAACGAAGAAGCGAGCCCAGATAAACGTCACGTCAGACTGGGGGACTTGTCCGTTGCCCCTTCACGCATCGAGCCCTTGGATTCGGAGGGAAAGGCCGGGCTGTGCTTGACGGAGGGCGTGACGGGCGCCTTCATGGCAACTGGAAGTGCTCCTTAGTCCCCGCCAACAACAGACGGGCAAAACCAGGTCGGAGTCTGCATAAACAAAAGACTCGAAATGAGGGAAAATTGGATATCTCCCAGAAGTTCGAAAGGTTAAAATCTATCTATCGTGGGTGACTTTCCAGCAGTATGCCAATAAAGTTGCTTTTGGCATTTTCCTATTTGTTATTTATTTATTTAAAATATTTAATACCCCTTTCTTTCCCCTGAAAAGGATGCATCTCTGCGGTACAAATTTTAAAACAAAGCAGAAATTTGATTCATTTTTTTTAGAAAAGGAGGGCACATCAATAATGAGGAAAGTGTTGGTTCCACCAGAAGAATCTATCAACCAACCACTCACTTTCAAAGCGTGCCTAGCAGCTGCTCAAGTGCTCTTAGTTATTTATTTATTCAATTTATATGCCGCCCACACTACCCAGAGGTCTCTTCCCTTCACAGGCGCTATGGGATGTCTAGGATCATGTCAACATCTTTAGAAACTACAGTACAGAGGAATTACTCTACATGCCATCATGACACATGGACAAACGTGAACTTATGAAAGGCATAGAAATACATGGCGAAAGCCTGCTTCTCTTCATATTGACCCACTCCTCATCTACTTCTCTTGTTCCAGGAATAATAAAACATTCTGTAACACAAACTTTATTTTCTACGTTTTTATAGGAGACATTTATGACATTGTGATTATACTTAGGGAAAAAGAGAGAGAGAGAACAGTTCTCTTGCTAGTTTATGGGAGGTGAGGCCAGGGGAGAGAAAGAATGAGAGACAGAGAGAAGGGGCATCTATTAGCTCTTGTAAGCTCTTAGCTTGATGTGTGGCATTCTCACTGTCTTGCCCAATTAAGCAGGATACCACTTGATCCTTTGTTTTCTTTTGCTGTGCTACAACAGATTAGCATGGCTAGCCGTCTGTCTGCTTTTTCATTATGCTTTCAACATTATTTTTTTTCCAGAACCTATTGGACTGAGCACTTAGCAGTGAAAGAAGAACTTAGCGATTTAGTCCTACAACAGAAAACCACATTATGATAGCATTGTTAACTGAGGATGGAGTGATTCTGTGCAACAAGGGCCAGTAACTAGGGAAAGAGGACATCTGACTCCATTCCATGTTCAGCAACATCCTGACTCTCATGAACTTGATAACTTCACTTGAGCAGAGCTAGGGAATTTTGGGAACTGAAGTGCAAGTAAGTAAATTCTACAAACTCTGCCTATGGGTATATATATCTTAATCCAGCAAAATTTCTTTAGTCACAGCAGGAAGTCTTTAAAAATGAATGTATTATCTGAAGACAGGGACTATATCAGCAGCATTGTCCCTGCCCACATCCACAGATGCTTGCCCAACTGACGCTGACAAGTCAACAGCTTCACAATCAGAACACGGCCAAAGAGCCCAAAAAACCCCACAACAATCATTTATATTTTCTATCTCATTTTTCTAGGCAACCATCCTTCTCAGACATGTAGTTCTTCTGGACAGCTACCCCACACAATCCAGAATGCTGCCATTTTAACTGCAATGATTTTCAGCCATCTTTGAGCCCAAAAGAAGAGACCAAAAGATGTTCAAATAAAAAACAGTAATTTTGCCAACGGGTTTAGGTCAATGTCTTCACATTGGAATTATTGGAGTAGCTCTTTAACAATTTCATTTACCATGTTATTAGCTCCATGCCCTTTCTTTCATCTTATAATGAAACAAGTTCAGTTAAATGCATGAAACCTCCATGCTGAACAAAGATATTTTGCTGCCTAAGACAAAGAATGGATTGGTTCATTTTCCTATTCCACATACTGTACAAAAAACACACAGGGCCTGCAGGTGAAGGTTTCTTCCACACTGAAAAGGAGGCAGCTTCCTTCACTGTTCCCGAAGGCTAGTTTAGAGTGGAGAGAGCAGCTCCCATGGCACACAGCAGTCTCCCCGATTCCTTGAAATTGTTTGTGTTTTTTGTTTTGTTTTGATTTCCATCCTTACTATTGCCTGCCTATATTTACTGTGTGCAAATTTTTCTTCCTTTTTATTTTGCATGCTTGGGCAAGATGTGAACTGCTGCCCACGCCACCCCCAGTCCAACTGATACATTAATACTACTTATTAAACAGTTTGGTGACCTCTTCAGTTTTGTAATTCCCTTCCTGATTTGAGATGTGCACTTTATTTGAGCTTCTATTATTGGAAATTTGGAGTGATTAGACCCTCTTGCCTTTCCCTTTCAATTTCCCCATTTTAGTAGAGCTTCCTGTTTTGACATAAAATCTGACAAAGTTGGACTTCCTTTGCAATTTCCCACTTAACATATAATCTAAATCTGAGAGCACTATGATTACTGTTACTGTCTAGTAAAGTAAGTTAAGTAATGTAATGTAACATAATGTAAGTGTCCATTGATCCTAAAGCCTCTCTAAAATCAGGTCCCAGGCAGCACCACCTAGGATTAAGTTCAGCATCCAGTTGATTCTAAGACCAGTTGCACAATCCTTTAGGATGACCAGACCTTTTACCTCTTTGTTTTGACCAGAACATTAATTTACCCAGTCAGTGTGAGAGTAACTGAAGTCAAAGTAACTGAAATGTAACTGAACAACTACAACATCTTTGAATCCACATCCCTTCTTTTATACTCTGTCTCAAGACTACCCTGAGCATTTTAGTTAGTTAGGCATCCTTCAGTCTCGAAAGACTATGGTAACGTGCTCTGTATGGAGAACTTGAACAGTGTCTAGTGTGGCTGAGGAGGCCAATTCAAGAGTTACAATCCCTTCCACACTGAAGACAAATCCAATCTCTCCCCTGTCCAGCTCCCTGATTTTGCTGCTTTTATGACTTCCTCTTTGCCTCAGCCCACTGGACAAGGGTCTCTTCAAAATGGGAGAGGCCATGATGCAACGCCTGCCCCCAGGCTGAACGCTCAGATGTCAGCGTTTCCCATCTGTTAAGGTCCATTCCTAAGACCTTCAGATCCCACTTGCAGATGTCCTTGTATCGCAGCTGTGGTCGGTCTCCACTAATTCTCCATACAGGAGATCCTTTGGAATCCGACCATCAGCCATTCTCACAACACGCCCAAGCCAACGTAGACATCGCTGTTTCAGTAATGTATATATGCTAAAAATTCCAGCTAATTCTAGGACTATTTGGAACTTTGTCCTGCCAGGTGAAACCAAAAATCCGTCGGAGGCAACGCATATGGAAGGTGTTCAGTTTCCTCTCCTGCCGTGCACAAAGGGTCCAGGAATCACTGCAGTACAGGAGTGTGCTCAGGACGCAGGCTCTATAGACCTGGATCTTGGTATATGCTGTCAGCTTCTTATTGATCCATACTCTCTTTGTGAGTCTAGAGAAGATGGTAGCTGCTTTGCCAATGCGTTTATCCAGCTCGACATCTAGAGACAGTGTGTCAGAGATCATTGAGCCAAGGTACACAAAGTCATGAACAACCTCCAATTCTTGTGTGGAGATAGTAACAGAAAGCATTTTAGTCAGGGGGACAATACAGTATATTCCCAGTAGTAAATGACTTGTGGGGTCTATGTAGTACTGTCTCTCACAGTGATTCTGTGGAAGCATCAATCCCTCTCAAGAATTCTATCCTGTTTGACACTGTGCCTTTTGATACACGGACCAACCATGCCCACTTCCTTTCTGGAAGGAGCATGTATTCAGAGATAACTGCACTCAGCTTGTTCTCTCTGTTCCACTAAGTTTCTGTTGTACCTATGTTTTCTTTTTAAAAAGGAGAACTCTAGCTGTCCCATCTTGTCTCGAGGACTTGTAGCATATGAACATTTTTTTACTTAGGCTAAAAAGTCATGTTGCCTAGCAACGTAAGGTTCTTGACTGAAGATTTGAACTCAGGCTCCCCAAGTTCTAGTCCAGAACTTCAACCACTGTACCAAACTAGCCTGGCATTACTGGAGAAGCAATGCAGCCATCAAAGCAAAGATGCTAACTTAGGGAACAAGATAAGCTGGTCTTGAATTTAGGTATACCTCTCGAATGTCATGTGATGGAAGGTTGAGAAGTAAACTAGTGTGGATGTTCTTTGAAATGTCCACATGAATTTTCAGAGCACAGGCTCCATGTTTGACATTCTCATTTCTTGAAATCCTGCATGCAGTTTGAGAGGTCAAATGTTTTAAGGATAATAAAAAACACAGTCATCTCAGCTGAATTAACAATAAATTCCCAATTTAGATGAGTGGTAAAAACTCAATACCTTCCTTCTACCACCACCATTTTCCTTCTTGTGTGTACAAAACATTTTGGAAAAGGAAATAATGCAGAGCTCCAAGAGGTACAGCAGTTACTTGTACAAACCATTTAAATTTCTTTTGCTATCTGTTATAAATAAAATAAATGACCTAAAAATGCAGAGGAAATTAAGGATTTTCCTAGCATCTTTTTAAAAAAAAAATTAATGGCCATGGATAGATTTTCTTTCATCACATGAGGAGGAAAAATGAAGACAAATTAACCTGTAAAAAACTGACAGAATATCTGTCTTTGCGGGTTCCAGTGCCTAAAACATTGCGAACAGCCCTGTTTTGTAATACTACAGCCCAATGTACCTCGTTATTCTCAAGCTAAAGGCCTACAGAATATTCACTCAAAGTATCTCTCAAAACATCCAAAAACTTATGCAGGCTTAATCAATGCTTGTGGGACACTTCATTGAAAATAACCAGTAGCTTCCTGCAAAGAAGTGCTAGGAATCGCAGTAGCTAAGGAACTGATTAGTAAGCATTTTGTCCCTTTTAATCTTCATGAAAAATACAACTAGATGTATTAGAGAGCTCCCATTATAGACCAGAACAACCAAAGTTATGGTATTTACCTTAAATTTGGAAGTCTTGGTATGGCAGGCAGCATTTCTCCATGCCCTTTTACTTTCTCCAGGAAGTTGCCTACATAGGAGTGTAAGATCATGTAAAAAGTCTTCTGCCCACTTATTCTTGATAGCTTGTCATTAGCATAGTATATAAACACAGTGGGGAAAGCAACTGCAGGGTTAGTGACCCTGAGCCAGGTAAAGACACTGACAATATTATACTTACATGTTGTCATTGTATGTGCTATCAAGCCACCTCTGATACATTGCATCTTGAACAAATGGTCTCTAAAATGTTCTGCTCAGCTTTTGCAGACTTTTGCCCACTTAAGGTTGTGACTTACCTACTTAACAGTAAAACTTGCTGAGTTTGTTGACGCTTTACTCTCAAGCAACTACAGAATCACAGTCACAGGTGTGCGCGTATGTTTCCATACATGTAAGGATTTGGGCCGTCTGAACTGTATTTTGTCTCTTGACCCTTTATTTTCTGGATTTAGATTTGCGCAGAAGTTGGCAATTTAGAAGTGTGTTAGCAGCACTCCCTACAGAAATTTGGGACAGCTGTAAGGTTTCCCAGTGACAAGGGAGCAGAAAATACAGGTTGTCTGGAGGACGGGCTCAAAGAAATAGGTGGCAGTTATTTCACTCCATCTGAATGCAGTAACTGGTCACCATGAGGGTTGAAACAAAATTAAAATATTGCAGAAATGTGTCCAGTATGAGCTATTTTACACAACATTAACAGGATAATTTATGAACCAAATCTTAGCTCTCTAATCACTCATCTGCTTCATCTCCTTTGAAGACTGACATTTCTATCTCACTCCTCCCTTCTCATTCATCCTGTATCCTATTTCTATTGAGAAGTGAAATATGTACTCAGTTGAATAGAAATAGAGACGTCATATGAGCCTCTTCAATCAAAACCAGACCATTTTCACATATTTTAAATGAAGCATTTGTTGTACAGGAAAATACCTCAATGTTCTGGGAAATCCATGGAATTTTATTTTTTAAAGGAACAGTGTTTGGAAGTCGTAGCTACAAAAGCTTGCTGCCCCCACCCTTGCTCCCCACTTTAATTGGAAGTTTCAGTATTCATTAAAATTGCTTGTGAAAGGGCAAGCCTTTTAATCAGGCAATGCATCTGTGGTCAGTGTTTTTAATTGGCTAGTGGAGGGAATGGCATGTTGCTCTCTCATTGGAACTGATTAACAAACTCTTCTCTGGTGATAACAGAGGAATGGTG
Organism: Pogona vitticeps; assembly: GCF_051106095.1. Lineage (NCBI taxonomy): Eukaryota > Metazoa > Chordata > Lepidosauria > Squamata > Agamidae > Pogona > Pogona vitticeps. The sequence continues at coordinate 230,856,054 of NC_135783.1, read as the reverse complement.
GTAGCGGTCCCGGGAGGCAAAATCTGTATTCTCTTCAGTGAGCTGAGTGGTCTCCATGCCAACTGTTGCAAAGGATGGTGTCACAACAAATCGCTCCTCCGGGGATGGCCTTCCCCTGAAAAACAAAGGAATGCAGAACCTTCAGATGCCCCATTGTTTCCTAATACATCTGCAGCTGTACTGCTCTGAACTGTGTAAACAAAACAGAAGAGTAAAGGAATCCACTCTGCTATGCACAAAGATTCAGCCCTTCGACAAAGAATGCAAACTTTTCCTTATGTCTCTAGGGTTTGGCCAAAATTCATCATAGACTCTTTCCTTATGGAGGAACTCTGCAAATAAAGATTTTGTCTTTATAACATATGCAATCACTTTTCCTTGGTTGTTTATGAACTGTTTCAAATTGTAAAGACATACAGAATTAGAACATAATTTACGTACATAAATTTGTCCCCTAAGGCTAAAAATGAAGTGTTGTCTGCTTGCAAGCAAGAATTCTGAGAAATATTAAAAAACAAAGAGTGAGAAATCTCCAAAAGTGTATGCATCTTACTACTAATAGCATGGTAAAACACATGAAGCACATTCTATATTTTCAATGTGAGCTGAAATGTTCTCAGTGTGTTCACCTGCATTTTGCAGCAACATCATTCTTACATTGTATTCCCTACTGAAGAGTTGGAAATTTTAATTCACCTTAAATTGGTTTAAAAAATGTTAAAAAAAAAATACCTCAAACCTATGCAGTTTAATTTAAATAGACTAAACTAACAGCAGCTAAAAACTTGAGGTCCTTTGGAAGACATTCTCCAGTTAGCTGACACTAAAGATGGGGAAGAATACTATTTTAGAATTCATCAACATTTGCAGATTTCTTGATAGCTAGGATGCAAAGAATTGAGAGTTACAAAATCTGAAAAAGAGACTAACTGATTTGTACACCCAGTCAGAACACCTGGAGTGCTTAGCTCTTAACACTGCTGCCGCCACTGCCACCTCTCCTCCTCCTCCTTCTAGACTCTTCAACAGCTGTATGGCAAATCTAGTGTATCTATTAAATGTGGCCAATGCAAATGGGGCAGAATTTCATTTTAATTTCATTTTTGAAGTATTTTCTAACATTACGTATCACAGATAGGGAGGAAAAAACTTGTGGTTCCACCAATTTAAAGGTAGGAGAAATCAAAACTTTCAGATTCCCCCATCTTTAGTCTGCACAGCAAAAGCCCTACTCACTTTCACATCACCAGTTAGGGCCATGGAGTGGTTTCCACCTTGCATTCACAAAGGGTTAGTGCTGTTCCAGCTAAACTCCCAGAGCCATGTCTAAAAAGTGAAAACTAGCTGTAGGACCAAAATTGGCAATGAAATTGTGTGTGCTTTGACCTGAAACAATTTGACCTCTTTCAAAAAAACATAGAGAGAAAGAGAGAGAAAAAAAAACATTTCCAAGCTCTGCTTTTAATAGCGGAGATGTAGGAGTTGGTAGATATACTTTGTTAAATGGTGTGTAAAATATTGCACCTGCTAAAATGCACGGAAATTACAAGAGTCGTGCTCTCCTATGCACCTGACTGTATTGGCTGCTAGCAGATGATCTTATGCAACGGAGAAAGAATAAAAAATATCAACTGGAATGCTTTCAAAGAAGGAAAGAGCATACACAAAAAGACAAGTCTTTTTCACATGTCAAAAAGCTAACACACTCAGTATTCAAGGAGATGAAAACACTTCCTTTGTCACATCCATAAACTCCTATATTGGTGGAAGGACTTTCCATGTTAATGAAAAAACTGATTTGCTAGGATTCTAATTAGTGTGGTAAACCCCAACATATACAAAGTCTCTCCCCCTTAAGACTATCACCCTAAAAACCTAAGAAGGTGATGGAGTGTGGGAATATATGACCAGAGCACTCTCTTCTTTTGTGGTCAGCATGCTTGTGTTTTAGCACTGGAACGGGGCTGATGTGTGTTGCATACCTATTGCATCTGCCCTGGCCAACGCAGGCAGGAGACTCTGGTCTTGGCAGATGACAATCTCAAAAGCCATTTTCTTCACATACTTTTGTCTCCTGCCTATGGTCATTGCAGGTTAGATAATCATGCAAGATCTATATTGCCTTCTTCTTCAGTTTATATGATATTCACTCTAATGTTCATAAATCACTTGCAGCAGCTCCAGTTTAACCTGGAGTTTGTAGCGCAAATCCAGTACTGCCTAAGCCGTTACAGAAGATTTTCATAAACAGCTGAAAGAAGGATTGGGCTGATGACTAGTATGAAAATTAAAAAGAACAAACAAACTCAGAACCTTAGCTGACTTGTAGTAGCCTCCCGGCCCATTGTGCCACCTCAGCTCTAGAATTTTTCGATGATTCTTGATGAGAAAAAATGTCTGGAGGGAAAGGACTAAGATCACTCACAAAAACTGTAGCCTCAGGGCATAAGTGGGGCCCTCCCACTGTTACTACACAATTATTCCAGATAATTACCGTATGAAGACCAGAGTTAAGGGGAATCAAAGTCCAACAACATCTGCAGACCCAAAGGTTGCTCGACCCTCCCCTGAGAACAATAACTGGGGCGGGGGCCAGTTTCTCAACTCTTTCCCTCCAGATCTTTCCTTTACCAGAAACTACACTGCCCAAGCTGCTTCTACCGTGCAATAGGAAATATATGTTATGCTGGATTGTTCATGAAAAAGACCTCTCCTGGTATGTTTTTTTTAAATTACCTTGAGGCTTAAGGAACTAAAGCTGCTATCCTATACACATTTACTCGGGAGTTCAGTTCCACTGAACCTGATGGGACATGCTACTAAGTAAACATGGATAAGATTAAGCAGACAGATTACGCCTCAACACCCACCCACCTGCAGGCTTTAAGCAAAAGTAGTTTAATCCATTTGAAAAAACTGAAGTTGGCTGCTGCACCTGTAGAAAAAATAGACAAAACAAGTCACACTGTTGATAATTCACTCAATATATTCACTCCAAAAATTAGTATTAAAAGAATACAGACCTGTATTTATTCTTAGTCATCCAAGGTATCCTAAATTTAAACATTTAACAATAATGGGAATATGCTTTTTAAAAATATCATCTATCTATCTGTCTGTCTGTCTGTCTGTCTGTCTGTCTGTCTGTCTGTCTATCATTGGCTTTGAAATGACCACTGAAGAATCTAATGCAATTCTCCAGATTTTTCATGTAACTCGTTTGGGATGTTTTGTGATTTTTAACTCTGTGATATGGTACAGTGCTTCAGAATTTGAGGAAAACTTTTACAAGACAGTAATTTTATTTTAAATGAAAAATCTATACTGCTGGGAAGAAAGCAACTCTCTCCCTGTGTATTTTATGTGCCCACATACAGAGCTGCAAAGTATAGTTTGGTTGTTCCAAATATTTTGGCAACCTGTCCTGCCCACGAGACTTAAAGATTCTATTCTCTTGCCTCAGTTGTCAAACACGGTTTCCAAGGGCAGCGTGACCTGAAAATGAAGGTGGGGTCAACTTTCTATTCAGGTCACAGCACTTGCTCCATCAGGAGAACAAAGAGAAGACTTTAAAAGTGTGTCTTACATGGAGACTCATAATTTTTAGGGTGGTTTTTGGTATCACAAAGTGAAGCCAAGTGCTGGAAGGTGTAAGGGGGGGGGGGAGAAGGATATTCTTAACCCCTTCCCTGCCAAAATCCTCTAGCAAACCGCTTCTAGTCCAAGAAGAAAAGGAAATGTTCGCTGTTATGCGAGTGTCTTTTAAGCCTCCGGAGGTTTGTAATTTGGCACCAAAAGTTATTTGGAAGGGCCCATTGTAAAAGTGCTTTTAGTCGTTTCTGGTTTAGGGGGAAAAGGGCATGAGCAGCCCACAGAGGTCCAAAAAAGGATAAAGTGTGGTTTCCTGGAACATCCCCAGTTGCTCACCCATGAGATACTGGGACACATATCTTTCCCTATGAAGGATAAAAGCAGCTTGGCAGGAGGATTTTCCTCTTACTAAGAAAATGGCCTGAGGACCACTGATAAAAAAAAAAAACTTCCACCTGATCTTCACACGCACTTTAAACTGAGGAAGAATAATGTTCTGAAAGGAATCATGAAGCATGTGTCCCATGTGGTTCTACCTGGAAACACAGTCAATCAATACCTGTGTTTCTCAAAGTTCGAATAACTTGTTTGATGCCATTCAGTAACAGAGTCTGACTCTGTTCAATCAGTTACAGTAGTAATTATCTCTGCAGACTCTTTTAATACTCCTTTAGCTTGTAAAGCATTTTATCAGGTTACATTTTTCAAATGTTTAGCCTTTCTACTTCTTAAATTAAGTTCACAGTCATCAGCTCTGGTTTTTAAGTTCACAGTCATCAGCTCTGGTTTTTAATGAGATTCTAAGTGCAATTCTGCAACATTTTCCTCAGGAGAATATATGATACACTTACAGTAGACAGAGCAGTGAGAGATCAGGAATGGAAAGGATCCACTGTAGGAGATTAAGAATGGAAAGTATACACTTTAAAACAACCTTGCTTCACAGCCACTAGTCTGTTTAATTTATTTTACAGAGGGGTGAGAATTTTTCAGCCCTCCAAATATTGTTAGAGTGCATTCGCATCAGTCATAGCACAGCCAATAGTGAAACAGGACACATAATAAAATCTTTAGCAAAAAGTATTACCATGTCAGAAAGATAACCAGATACCTGACCAGATCATGCTGCTACATGCGCACACTCCCCACTTCTAAGTGGTAAGAAGGTTCAACACTCTAAGCATTCCAAGTGAGAATTTTTCTGCTTCAAATCTCTGTCTGGTTGGCTCCATCCTAAAGCTTTCACTTTGTTTCTATCCTTGTCTTTCTGAATCTCTCTCACCCACTGCTAGCTATTTCCAGCCTTTTTTGGTTAGTAACGGCTGTTGACCAAGCGCTTGCCAGTCATCTTCAAGTCACAGCTGGATATTATTATCAGTTTAGGAAGTGAAGGTAAACAGAAGGAAATGATTAGCTATTTATTCCCTACAAACACACCACTAACTCCTTTCCTCATGGAAACTCCCCAGATCAAAAAGGAGTTGGGATGGAGCCAAATATCTGGTACCAGAAAGCAAGTAACTACTACTGGTCTTCCACAAACACTTGTAGAAAACTTTCATTAGATTTCATGCACCATTGCAATGGGGTGTGGGGTGTCTGTAACTGTTCTCATTATTTTGCCCTTGTCTGAACATGTATTTAATGTCACTGTTCATCTTGTAAAGCTCCAGTGCAGGAAAGGAAAATCTATTGAAATCATAGTAGGCATCCTTCAGTCTCAAGAGACTATGGTAATGTGCTCTGAACAGAGGTCTTGGAACAGTGTCTAGTGTGGCTGAGAAGGCCAATTCGAGAGTGACAATCCCGAGAGTGTCACAAGGGTGACAACTGAGATCAAGGGCTACATTTTAGTGTGGTAAAAACAGCAAACTGTTTTATCTGGTGTAAACCTTTGAGGACTGGATTGGTTTTAAGGTGCCACAGGCTGTTGTTAGTCTATTGTTGTGCTGCAACAGACTAATGCAGCTTCTCCCTACAAAAACCCCCAGTGGGAAACTGCAGAACCTGCTTCCCAATTGTGGGTGGGATCAAAGCCAAATGTAGGTGGGGCAATGCTGCTGAAACTCTTCCTCTCCTCCAGTTACACACGCACACACAGAGGGAGGAAGAGAGTAACAGCAATAGATATATAATTTCATTTTAGTCTGACCAAGTTTTGCCTTACCTGATCTGGATTTGATATACTGTATTCTATTGATTGTTAAGTAGCCTGCCTTGATTATTTGGGATAAGAGAAGCTACACATATTAGATAAGGTGACTACATGCTAAGGTGTTCTCAATTACAATAAGACCGAATGTGATCTGGTGGCACAGATTGAAAATACTTACCAGGTGGTAGGCCTGGACTCACTTGCCCAATGTAGAAATACAGGATAATTGCTATTCCCAAGTTCACAAGGGTGTATATCCACTGAATGACAAACATAATGGCAAGTGATCCTATTGCCTGTTGAACAATATAATGTTTAGGATTATGTGGTGGTACATCAACTGGTACTACCAGTTTTTTTTTAATTAAAAACATTATTTATCTTTTAAAAAAACAAATATATAGTATTCAAAGAAAGAAATGTTCTTTGTTTCCATCTCAGTTTTTTTGCAATTTTCAGAACTAATATCATGCATGGAAGATGTGGGAAAAGCCTCTTTCTCACCGAAATTATTGAATGAATAAGACTTCAGTAGTACAGAACTTCCTATATTAGAGGAAGCATGCTTGTGTACACCAGTTACAGAAGACCACAGAAAGAATGGCACTCATGTCTTGCTTACGGGTTTTCCATAGGGTGGGAGGGCAAAACCTAGAGGCTGTCCATGCCCAGCCCTGGAACTGAGAGGGCTATCCCACAGCTCCCTAAAAACCTTCCTTACCAAAACAGTGGATGTCTTTGTTGGAAAAGTTCTCTGGAGCTCTCAAGAAGCCAAAAAGAGTTTTAGCTTTAATTTTGAGATGTGGAGGGGGAAGGGTGCAAAAATTGCAACATTTGGGATTGTTTAGCTTTGGAGGGGGGAAAGGTAAATAAGGGGAAACATTTATACTTTTTGTCTAAAAGTATATATGAAGTACAGAAAGTGGGAGGAAGACATTTTCCTTCTTGTCATCTTAGACTCTGTGGCCATCCACTAAAAGAGGATGGTGGGAAATTCAGGGCAGATGAAAGGAAGTATGTGTGACCCAGGGAATTCACTGCCACCAGATACAGTGATGGTTGCCAACTTGCGATAGTTTTAAAAGGGATTGGACAAATACATGGATGACAGCACTCTCAGTGAACAAACTTCATGAGATATACAGTATGTGTTCCTTCCATTATCAGGGGCATGTCTCTGCATATGCTCCACCAAGGAGTAAGGACACAAGAGTGCCTTTGCAATCATGTCCTGTTCGTGGGCTTCCAGGGGCACTGTGGGAACATAAGGCTGTACTTTGGTCTGATCAAACATGGCTCTTCTCATGTTGTTAATCATTCTGTGGCCAGTCTAGTACTGACTTGTGCCCTGATTGGCTAGATTATTAGGAAAGTGATTATAGTAGCTCCCTGATTTGAAGCAATCTATGGTATTCTAGTGTGTTCTCACTGCATTACGTTTTGCTATTTCTTGTCTTCCTTAGACTTCCCAGCTACCAATTCCATCCCGCTTCACTATAGCTGAGTTCTTCCCCATTCTGATATTGTTCCATACTGGCTGGAGATGATGGATAGTTGTGCCTGAACGCATTTGGAGGTAACAGGTTGGAGAAAGCTGTTCTATATACAGTATTCATATTCAGAAACCCTGCTTTCTGGTATAAAACTACCCCTTTTCATGATTCTTCACACATGTTTCTGCATTTATTAATCATATTTGCCACCCTTCAACTATTATCCTGAAGAAATATTTGAAGTAGCAGAAACTCACGCCAGCAAGGGAAACCCAATGATGACACAGTCGGGAATAGAAGGATGCTGGCATTTTCTGAATTTCTAATTCTCGGCTTTGTTGTTTCGTATCTAAATCTGCAGTAGAAGAGAGGCAGTAAAGGTATCAGAACAGAATTCAAGCTAGACCAATTACTTAGACATATGGGTACAGGTACTTTTGTGGGAGACCAGCTCTAATTATGGGCACACCCTGCCCAAAATAACAAAAGCAGGCCAGACCACACGTTTGGCCATGACACTACCTCATTCCTTTCTCCTCTTAGACACTCCAAGCCAGATGCACCGTCTTCCTGCATCCCACTCTCAAGCCTTACTGGTTTTTAAAAACCAACCCAGATAGCTCAATTGGCCCTGCTGTTTGCCTACGACTGCAGTTTGAGATTTCCCTTTCACCAGGTCAAAAGGCTTTGGCTCCTGCCACGTTCTGGCACAGGGACATCTAAGGAACCTTAGCAATTGAGGCTAGTCAGCCCAGAACCCCAGTCCTCCTCCATTTCCTAAACTATCTTCTACAAAAGACAGATACGTATAATGCTGCAGTTGAAGATTTGCATAATGTAATCTCATCTTAGAATCTGAAACTTCTCTTTGTTCAGAATACCAACAGGTCAAGATGTGGGCTGTTAACCTAGGGAGTAAGAAAATAAAATAAATTTATTTAATATTGCTAATAAACGCATGCCCTAGCCTCGTGGCACAGTGGTTAAAACGCTGTACTGCAGCTAAAACTGTGCTCACGACCTGGGGTTCAAATCCCAGGTAGCCGGCTCAAGGTCGACTCAGTCTTCCATCCTTCCGAGGTTGGTAAAATGAGTACCCAGCTTGCTGGGGGAGGAAATGTGTAGCCTGTATAATTAAATTGTAAAACCGCCTGGAGAGTGCTTGTAGCGCTATGGGGCGGTATATAAGTCCAATAAATAAATAAATAAATAAATAACCAAATAACTAAATAAATAAATAAATAAATAAATAAATAAATAAATAAATAAGTAAATAAGTAAATAAGTAAATAAGTAAATAAGTAAATTTATACTTCCATAAATGCACACTTTGAGACGAACTTTTAGAAATTATTTGGAAAGTATATCCAGGCCTGGAATAGAATGAATTCTGTTCCTAAATTATGGTCAAAATTCTATGATGAAAGGCTGCACGGGCATTTGTTTGTACTGAATAGGTGTTAAGTCTGGAAGCTGTTTCTTCTGATTTCAAAATAAAAGCAAATAACTACATTTCACATTGTTATATGTATGATGCATACACCTGCAGACCTGTGGATGGGAGGCTGTAAAACTATAAGTTTTCCTGAGCTGGGCTGCATTTCCATATGCAAATTAGATCAGAATTCCCTGCATATCTTTACAGCAGGCTTGATAGATACTTATTTTAAAAAGATTGTTTTTAAAACTCTAGCCGCCCAGAGTGGTCGTTTCGACCAGATAGGCGGGGTACAAATAGAATGAATAAATGAATAAATGAATAAATGAATAAATGAATAAATAAATAAATAAATAAATAAATAAATAAATAAATAAATAAATAAATAAATAAATAAATAAGATTGTTACCAGGGATGACATTCTGACCATTAAAAAAGAAAAAAGAAAACCATGTATAATCTTGTCTGTGGGAGGGTATGAGCTTTAGCTTTCCTTGTGCCTCTAACCTTTTTACCTTGCACTTTCTGGTTGGGTATTTTCTGCATGTCATCAACATGGTGGCTTCCATCAAGAATGTTCTTCTGCTTGGTTTCTGTACCACAAGGTAAAGATGAGCCTTCTTCCTCCTGATGATTTGGCTCTGAGAAATTCTGCATATTTTTGTCATTTGATTCCAGGACATTACCATATAGATCCTGTGCAGAGGCAAAGTTATTATCAAAATCTAACAAAAAGCTGTCTTGTAATGTTTGTTTGGCTTCCTTCTTCTGCTTTCTGTGCTTTGTCATTTGGCCAATGTCCTTGTCTTTTGTTTCAAGACCAGTTCCTGGCCCTTTACCAAGAGGCCGAAAGAGATGGTCCATATCTTTTGTGAATTCTAACAAAGTGCCGTTTGATCTGCCTTGAACTATGCCATCAGATCCATAAGAAGATGGTTTGTCAAGTAATAATGGCCGAGAAGAGCGCAGCACAATCCTGGAATCTTCCCTCTGCATTTTTCTGGAGTTCTGCTGAATGTTGTAGCTCATGGAAGCAGAGAAGTAGGAGTAATCCACCACAATATATGTAAGCATGAAGTTGATTGTGACTATTGGAGCAAGAACATTCACTTGACCAATGAAAATAAAAGCCATAGTGATCAGGCTTGTTAAACAGATGGCAGCCACTGGGGTTTTATTTGGTCCTTTCTATAAGATCAAAGGAAAATAATGAGCTTTTAAAAAAATATATGAGCGCAAATTCATTAATTTTATGTAAGGGTCTTGCCCTCCTCTCCGCTAAATGTTTCACCACTGGCTTTTAAGAAGTACTTTTAAGGAAGTCAGAAGAGAGGGAAGACCTATTCACAGTACCTGTCATAGTTCCAGAGTCCACAAAGATACGGTTCCTTTCCATTGCAAGTCCTTTTGTACTGAACTTATTCAAATGTGGGAGAAATGCTCACTTTTTTATTTATTCTCTTTTGTATTTCATTTGTTAATATTCTACTGCAGATGCTTTTTAATATTAAAAGAATCATGTCCTTAGACAGACATACTATATTTCAAGACAGCAGGCAGTTTTAAGCTTTCAAAGAGCAAGAAAACAGGAAGACAGAGATTGTTTCTGTTTTTTTTTTTTTTTAATTAGGCCATAAAGTGGTATGGACTGTTATTTGGGCAGCAGTTTGGGCCATGGCTGGTCCAGAGTGAGGGGAATATCGGAACTCAGGTGGCAGGGCAAGGAGCCCAGGCATGAATCTTAACAGTTACAGCCTCGGGGGAAACAAAAGAAAAGCTCACTATGTGTGACACTGCTCTTACCTGTGCCACATTTCTTTCGAACTCCCTCCCCTAACTCAGAAGGATTATGCCCTCTGAGCAACAGAGGGCAGTATATTGGCATGAAGTCGATCCAGGAAAAAAATCTGAAACAACTGGTACACTAGAATGAGGCCGCATCCCCTAAGGGTACTCAGCTGAGGCACTCTGGTGCAGATTCACTTCTTCTCTGTGAGGAAGGGCAGGGGGAGAAATCACTCTTGGTCAGTACTGGGAAGCACCCATGGGAAGAGGGGGGTGGGGGTTCTGCTGTGATTATCGGAGGGGACATACCCAGATCATTCCCTCTTCTTACCAGAGGGGACATACCCAGATCATTCCCTCTTCTTACCAGAGGGGACATACCCAGATCATTCCCTCTTCTTCTCCTTCATAAGGAGAAGGGGCTGCAATCAGTTCTCAGCTGGTGATCCCAGGACCTCCTTGAAACACCAGCCAAAAGAGGTATGTTTCAAGATACCAGATGAGCCACTAACATGGAATGAGAATCAGTTCCAAATAACATTCATGGTTTGGAAAATCATTTCCCTTTTCATCTTATGCTGAGCTTAGAAACACACATAATTTCCTATTCAGAATGATTATAGTTGAATATCCCTTTGCTTCTGGAATGTAAATTATCAGGCTTCTGCTAGCATTGCAAAAAGATATACCTGATGAACTAAATGTATGCATGTCAAAGCTATTACATATTGAAAAGAAAAGGCAGACGATTCTGCCTTTCTTGCTTACTAACCCCTTGTCCAAGAAATGCAAGAATCGGTATAACTTTCTCTTGAGCAATGCACTGAAGGATTCTGGGTGCTCCATAGAGGCCTCCCATACAGGATGCTAGTGACGAAATATACAGGCCAAGTAAGAACAGAAAGCCCACCAAGGATACCTAAAAAAATGAAACAAAACAAAAAGCAGAGGAAAAATGTTTTTCTCTGCATAAATGCTGCAATTGTTAAGTATACATAAATGAAAAAGGCATCTGATAGCAAATCAGTGGGGTTTGCACTTGAGAAATAATATCCTACAGTGGCTAGGAATGGGAGTTGGGTTGTCTCATGCAGAAACCTCACTTCAACCACGAATTTATCATGCTGGATGTACTACTGTTTTCTCAGCAGCAGCAGCACCATTAATAGCCCTATAGCGCAGTACAGTAGCTCACGACTTGATTTCAATCCTGACAGGTTCAAGTAGCCAGCTCAATGTTGACTCAGCCTTTTGTCCTTCTGAGGTTGGTAATATGAGTACCCAGCTCACTGGGGGCAAAGTGTTGTTTGTATAATTATAATGTAAACCACTTTAGCACTATGGGGTGGTATATAAATAAAAACAACAACAAACATAACATTTGCAAGACAGGCATGAGGTTGGAGTGGAGAATATACAGAATATTTATTCAGTAATTCAGTGCAATTAAATCCAATGCAATTCACTTTGGACCATTAGTACAAAACCTCTAGACCTCTGGTCCATCAGATGCTTTTGGATTGCAGTGTCTATCTGCCCTAGCCAAGATAGCCAATTACAAGGGGTGATGGTAAAGGCAATGGAAGAACTGGTAGATGGCCAGTATTCCCCATCTTCACAGAAGGATTACCAAAGCAAATTATGTTCATAGGTTTACACTCTTTATATATGTAATTCATATATATTGTGTATCATCAGTATCAATTGACTTGCCCAGAAGCAGGCTGAAATGTAAACTCCTTAAAAAGTGTCAAAATAAATAAATAAAATCAATATGGGCCACAACAATCACACTGTAAAGTTTTCTTATGGCAGCTGCTTGATAATAAAAACAAGCACACAAGCACACAAGGCATTTCAGCAGAACTTGCTCAGAAAAATATCTCAATGAATACTGCACCTCTAATCAACAACACAGCTGGCTAGATTGTTTAGTGAGTTGGCTACCTGGCTGCAGAGCCAGATGTGAGGAGGAGCTTGATTCCCTTATGTGCCTCCTGGGAGGAGAGCCAGCCTATGTGGCCTTGGGCAAATTACACAGACCCAGACTGGCCCCAGAAGAAAGGAAGGGTAAACAGCATCTGAATAATGTATACCAAGGCAACCCTAGGAAGGACTGTCAAAAGCCAGAACCAGTTTAACAGTCTGTAGTTCATTTAATTAATAATATGAAGGTATATATTTTGTTTAGCCCAGCAAGTATGGGTTATAAACAGAATTACCAGGGGTGGGGTGGGGGAAGCTCACTTAGCAGCAAATTCAGAAGAAATCTCTCCCACTTACAGGAAACACAGTGGAACAGCAGATACTTGATTCCACTAACATACAGGAAGGAAACTTTAAGTTGAGGGAAATGCACTTACAGAAAGAGATGAAACAGGAAAAGACACACAAGCTTAAAAGTATCATAACAGCTAGAAGATAATAATATCCCAATTACAATGCCATCCATCTTCTAAAGAAAATCAATATTACATTTTTTTAACAATGAGAAAAACCAAACCGAACTGCCAATTAATTTCATATAAGTATTCGCAAAGGCTTTCACGGCCGGGATCTAATGGTTGTTGTGGGTTTTTCAGGCTCTTTGGCCATGTTCTGAAGGTTGTTCTTCCTAACGTTTCGCCAGTCTCTGCGGCCGGCATCTTCAGAGGACAGCACTCTGTGCTCTGGTGTAGTTTGTTTGGATGTTGAGTATTTATGGCTGTGAGATCAGCTTTTGTTCTTTTTCAGGAGATGGGCGATTAGTGTGTCTTGTTGTGGATGTATTGTTGTGATAAGGAGGAGAGATTATCTGTCACTGTGATTGATGGGTGTCATTAGCTGGTCTTTTGTGTGTAGTGATCCCCGGTCCTTGTGGCTGGGTAGAGTTTGTTGACTTTTTGCACACTGTATTTTTCAGAGCTGGGAGTTTTGTTGAGATTTCAAACTTTCCTCTCTTTGTTGAAGTTCTGCTGGTGCTTGTGGATTTCAATGGCTTCCCTGTGCAGTCTAACGTAATGATTGCTGGTGTTGTCCAGTATTTCAGTATTTTGAAATAGAATTTCATGTCCAGCTTGTTTTAGGGCATGTTCAGCTACTGCTAATTTTTCTGGTTGTTTTAGTCTGCAGTGTCTCTCATGTTCTTTGATTCTGGTGTGGATGCTGCATTTTGTGGTTCCAATATATACCTGACCACAACTGCAAGGTATCTGCAGCGGTGAGGGGGTCCCTTCTGTCCTTTGCTGATCGTAACATTTGTTGTATTTTTGTGGCACTACTCCTGTGCTACTCCAGTCCTCTGAAGATGCCAGCCACACAGACTGGTGAAACGTTAGGAAGAACAACCTTCAGAACATGGCCAAAGAGCTTGAAAAACCCACAACAACCATTAGATCTCGGCCATGAAAGCCTTCCCGAATACATTGTATCCACAAAGATTGTCTTCTTTGTGAGGCAAAGTGCAGCTCCACAGAGCAGACACAGAACAGTAGCTAATTGTTAGACATGACACAAAGTCTTAATCCTTAAAAGTCCATGCAGCATATCACCAACCATCATCATTTTGCACAAAATGAACTATTTGTATTAAAACAAGTTGCACTGTTTGTATAATTTCTCCCCCCCCCCCCCCAATTCTTCTTGCTCGTGTTTACTTCTCTTGACAAGGTTTCAACAAAATACCTTTCCCTCTATGGAATGAGAATAATAATTTTGCAATTCCTCGTCTATGAGAATGAGAAAATTACATTTTTATTTAGTTCAGAGGTCCATCCTCTATGTTATATGTTCCCTACTAGTTTTAATCCTTCCAACCCCCCCCCACACACACACACTTTGGTTTATGAATGTGGGGTAGTGTTCCTGTATCCACAATTTGAAATGGCCTGACATTGTAACATTGTGTTCACATGGGTGCCTGTGAGGAGGTGGTAAGAGAGGGTACTCCCCCCCAAATCCTAAACCTGATTATTTATTTAAATGTACACAGGTAAAAACTACAGCCGTATCAACAACCCATAAGTGTCATTTAGAGCACTGGTTCTTAACCTTTGTTACTCAGATGTTTTTGGACTGCAACTCCCAGAAGCCTTCAGCTCTGCTGGCTGGGGTTTCTGGGAGTTGCAGTTCAAAAACACCTGAGTAACAAAGGCTAAGAACCACTGATTTAGAGCCCCGCTTCCCACAAATTATTTATATGAACTATGAAGAAATTATTTCATCTGTGCATATTACCAGCAGGAAAAGAATACTAAGCTTCACATAACAAAGGCCAGCCCAAAGACTGATGAGACCAATGTCCACAGTCAAGGTGGTCTATACAGGATCCCCTCCTGTGTTGACTACCATGCACAAACAGACAGCAAGAAAAAGAAAATCCCACAATCTAACTCTTTTTCATTAGTAAATCACTTCTCAACCAAATACTAAGCAAATGTCAAGCTTGTTTTTCAACAAATATTCCAGATTTCTGTTGCCTGGAAAATATGAACATCTGATAGTCATCAAACATTGCAATGAAATCTGCTTGAGGAGACTATAATTTATGGCGTCTTGCTGCCATAACTGTACAGTGTCTTGTCCCAAATCCCCTAATTTGGTTCACAGCAAGGTGAGACTCTGTATTTTCACTGTGTCAAATATGGTGCTAATTTCAACCCTGGTTTGAATTTTATGTTTTTGTTTGGATGGTCTCCAAACTTTTACTCATTGCATCAATTCAATTCAGTCCCACTTATTATATCAGTCCTGAAATTTAACTTCTCTACACTCTTGTTACCCAAAGAAGTAATTCATTTCAGGTAGATTCTGGTCCAAGACAGCACACCAGAACTAGGGCTTCTTTTAGGCACTGTTCTGCCACTGCTGCTGCTGAACATGGATTTCCCAAGTAAACATGGAGTACTCTAATAGCACAGTCCTATACATCTTTACTCTGAATGAATACTGGTTGTTCAGAATCTTGTTACATATGCCTGATACATATCACCAATTTGTTGCTGATATTTATACCACTGAATCTAACACCAGCGTAAGTATTCAGTTGGATTCAGGCCACTGTGTTCACCAGGGTTTGTTTTCCGCAAAGGGTGTTGAGCATCACAGCCTAAGCAATTTGCAAGAACAAAAAAAAATCATGAAGTATTTGAAAATCCATAAAGCCCCCTCCCCAAATGAGTTAAGCTTCTTTCTTGCTAATTAACAAAACTATGTTGTTAACTGTTAGAAATGTAGAGAAGGGAGTAGGAAAAGTGGCAGTGAATATTACCGGGAAAAGAATCATTGAAAGAAACAACTGATTTGAAAACAGTAATACAGCCACCTGGAATAATGTATATTGAATAATCCCCTTACAATCCATTTGAAAACAAACAGCCAATAGTAAAAAGCTTGCACATAATTTCAGTTATCCAAAGAGCCTGCATTTGAAAATGCCACTTGATATTCTGTTCACAGCTGGGGAGAAAGGAGTCTTTTCAACGATGTGGCCAAAAGTAGACCAAAAAAATGTGTAATGAACAAATTCTTCACAAGGAATTCTTAATTCTAGTCTGAGTTTTTCTCACATTCCATTACTTCATTTCCTTACTTCCCACCCACCTACCACCACAAATAATGAAAATAAATTTGAGGACTAATGTTCCTTTAAGAATAAATGGTGAATATGCTGTCATTAATTTTTAAAAAAATCAAATTTCTTATGCAAGACCAGTGAAGTGCAATTCTGCCAGCAGCACAATATATTCTAATCTTTTTGTTACATCATCAGCACTTTGCATTGCACAAAATGGAAAGAAATCTCCTGCCTCCTGTTTCCTGTGTTTCATGATGCGTAAAGACGGATTAAAACTTTCCTTCCAAAAGAATTTGCTGAGTATCTGTTTTCCCCAAAAGTGAAATTTAAATGAGTGTTTTCCATATGGCTTGCATTCTCCCAGTTTGTTAAAGTAACAACTAGGCATGCTTCTTCTCTACTTAAATACACATTTGACAATAAATCAAAGCTAGCTTTGTAGAATCTGGATTCTCCATCGGAGAGATGAACACAATCCTGCCTAGATGAATCAAAACAGATCCTTCAAGAAGAGTCTGCTCTCTCACTACTGCAAAAGTTACATGTTTTTGATCAAAATTTCCAGCCAGCACAACCATTGACCCATGTTGACTAGAAAATTCAGAGAGTTGTAGTTTATTATTTTTTTTAAAAAACCAACTTTTCCTAGTTCAACAGTGTCCTATATGTTGGAGTTCTATTTGCAACCCTGCCTGTTATCTGTACAGTGGGGTCTCTACTTAAGAACGTATCTACTTAAGAACAATCCAACTTAAGAACAGCTCCATTTGCTAAATTTTGCTTCTACTTGAGAACAGAAATCCAAGATAAGAACAGGGAAAAAAAACCTTTCCTGCTCTTTTTTTAAGGTCATCTTAGGTTTTAAAAAAAAATCTCCCCCTAGTGGTAGAGTACGTATTAACCAGCTTTGCATTAGTTCCTATGGGAACTAATGCTTCAATGTACGAACGCACCTCTACATAACAACAACAACAACAAAAAACAGCCAGAACGGATTAATTGGTTTTCAGTCCATTCCTATGGGAAATTTTGTTTCAACTTAAGAGCGTTTCAACTTAAGAACACCATTCCAAAACAGATTAAGTTCTTAAGTAGAGGTTCCACTGTAGTTTCTATGGACGGAAAAGAGCAGATACGGATTAAATGGTTTTCAATGCATTCCTATGGGAAATGCAGATTCAACATAAGAACTTTTCAACTTGAAAACCACCTTCCAATACGGATTAAGTTCTTAATTAGAGACCCCACTGTAATTTGTGTGACTGGGAGGGACCTTTCAGGGCTGAGGAGATGGTATCTCTATCTAGCACTAAGTAATCATTCCTTCCAGCCTTTGAATTCAAAGTGAGCACAGCCTCTCTGCTAAGTGCTCCTTTCCTCTCTTTCCTGGCTGTTGATCCATTTGGTTGGTTGCAAAGTATGTGTGCAGAAAGAAAGCAGCGTACACAAGGCTGTAATTTAAAAACAATTGTAAGTAAAGACAAATTTTTATTCTTCCTCCTACAGATGTCTCAGAGTGAGTTATTGTGACTTCAAGTGCATTAATGAGAAAGGAGCAGACTCTGGGGAATTTGTAGCTATTCTCCTGTGTGAGTCTTAAAGGAATTTTACCAGAAATTCAAAACTCTGCAACACTACACAACAGGAGTAAGACTTGGTGCCAGATCTTTGATCATCCATACAGCTAACGGAGTAATATATCTGTGAAGATTCTCAGTCATCCAGTTGATGTTATCTGGAAGCTGAGTCATGGCAACTGGACTTCTTTCTTATTAGGTGGAAACATTTCTCTACTCATCCATGTAGCTTCTTCAGTCTGAGGAGATTAGGTAGGGGACCCCTGATATATCCTCCACATTGGTTTCACTTGCCCCTGGTCTGAATAAGCAGTTAGAAGGACAAAGGACTGGGGGTGAGGGATAATCCCAATTCTGCAGTCCTTCTCCACCCATTGTCATGGATTGTTAATGGTAGTTAACAGTGGTTTTCTGGTCTGTGTGGTCCTGATCTTCCTTCAACCATATGTTGATAGCATGGCTAATTAATACTTCTTTAATATATTCGCGAAGGCTTCCACGGCCGGGACCTAATGGTTGTTCTGGGTTTTTCAGGCTCTTTGGCCATGTTCTGAAGGTTGTTCTTCCTGACGTTTCGCCAGTCTCTGTGGCCAGCATCTTCAGAGAACAGCAACTTCTTTACAGTGGACCCTCAACTTACAGACGGCTCGACTTACAGTCTTTTCGAGTTACAGACTTCTCTGGCCGCAAAATTTAGGTTCGACTTGCAGCCAGAGAATCAACCTACAGACCGGAAAAAAACAAAATGGAACAAAAACGGAACAAAAATGGCCAGTTACGGATTAATCGGTTTTCAATGCAGTGTAGGTCAATGGAGACTCAACCTACAGACTTTTTGACCTGCAGCCACCGTTCCAATACGGATTAATTCCGTAAGTAGAGGGTCCACTGTACTTACTTTGATCATTAAAGAGATGAATGCACAAACCTTGCTAAGTATGCTGGGTAGAAAACATCTCCTGACATTATAAGCCCAGTGTGAAGCAGAAGATTAAGCAGCCTTGGAGGAGGGAAAGTTGAAAGAGGATCACTGGTTCCCAGAATTTAAATGTATAACATGCTATTGTTTTTTGCCAATTGTGACCAAATAGCTTTATAAATTCAGGCTGAGTGCCTTGCCCCTAAATCCAACCTATGCTTCCATAACTTTTTTTAAAGTGCAGACAACAAAAGGCGTGTTTGGTCCCCCACCTTTCACTGACTAGGTTGTCAAAAAATAATGGCAAATGAACTCCTTCAACAAAATAAAAATGATATTCTCATCTGAAAACAGGGGTGCAGCAGAACTGGTAGGCAGATAAAGTTGGTTGCCTCAAGCATTACATTTTGAGTGTAAACATCCTTTATTTTGTTATTTGTGTCTTTCTTCCTCCCAGGACAAGAAGAAGTGCTTATGGGATTTTCTGACGCATGTACTAAAACGATTTGGCCAGTTTTGGGTCCCACATAACTTCGCCTGGACAGCAGGCAGGGGCAGGTTGCACTTGATGTTCTTCTTTAGGCCACACGATGCAGTGAGATGTCCCAGGTGCAATGAGACTTCAGGGCTGTACAAACAATGGGCAAAAATCCTGTTGCCAGATTGCTGCTGGGATCACGAGGACGGTTGCTGCTGAACTGGCAGCAATTATTTTACTTTTAAAGCAACACACACACACACCCAGCCCAAGGCTCCCAAAGGAATCCCCAGGGCAAAATTGGGCCTAGGCAGCCTCAGAACCTAAAATGGAAGGACTGGAAGCTTTTAATTAGTGTAAATGAAACACTCCTGGCATCTGATCTGAGTTGCACTGGGTACAGTTACACAACAGGGTTTTCCCCATTGAGTCCACTGACTTTCACAGCTGTGCAACCAAAACCTCCCACTTCACCTATAAATAGAGGTCTGTACCCACTGAAACCTAAAGCAACAAGTGAGCCCCTGAAATATTATGAACAGGAAATATTTTAGGTCTTGCAGGACTGTTCACCACAGTATGCATTACAAAGCTGAGATACAGGAGAAACAGGAAATTACCTCATTTCTCAAGAAATCACCCCAGGATGCCTAAGAGCCTCATGGCGCAGTGGTTAAACTGCTGAACTGCAGCCAAAACTGTGCTCATGACCTGGGGTTCAATCCCAGGTAGCCAGCTCAAGGTTGACTCAGCCTTCCATCCTTCCAAGGTCGGTAAAATGAGTACCCAGCTTGCTGGGGGGGGGGGATGTGTAGCCTGCATAATTAACTTGTAAACCACCCAGAGAGTGCTTGAAGCGCTGTGGGGCGGTATATAGACAGCACGCTTTTTGCTTTTAGAAATAGGTTTCACTTTCACTTCTAGCAAGCCGAAACCTAGCCTTTTGCTCCACAATCTATAGGGGTAAATGGGACTTATAATAGGAATTATTACTACAGGTGTTCAGAACTATCAAATTTGAATTTGAATATATTTGGAATTCTCCAAACATGACATTACTGTCTGAGTTTAAAATCTTTCCAAATCTGAATACACACCCGATTTCCATTCTGAAAAATTTGACTGTCTTAGGCCTAATCTATTGTGATGTTACAGTGATTAATGCTCAATCATAACATTAAGCTTTAAATTCTTAAATGCTACATGCTGTGGTTGTATGTAATCCTGATCACAGGACATGGTGAGAAAGAGAATCAGTGGTGCCTCACGTTACGATGTTAATTTGTTCCAGCGAAATCGCTGTAGAACTAAAACATTGTAAAGTGATTTTAAAAAGCCCATAGAAACGCATTAAAACCCGATTAATGCATTCCTATGGGCTTGAAACTCACTGTCCAGCGAAGATCCTCCATAGCACGGCCATTTTCGCTGCCCGTCCCAGAAAACAGTGGGGGGACATTTTTTTTTAACCCGGCGGCCATTTTGAAACCACCAATCAGCTGTGCGAAAATCTTCATTTTGCGATAATCGGTTAGCAAAGCAGGTAACCGATCGTCACAAAGTGAAAAAATCCATAGGAAACATCGTTTTGCGGTTGCTCTTGCAATCGCAAAAACTTCTTCGTTATGTGATTTCTTCGTTAAACAAAGCGCTCGTCTTGCGAGGCATCACTGTAATGGTCTGGGTAGGTCTTTGGTTTGATCCAACAGAACTCTTCCTATGTAACAATAAACCATGGCTTATTACATTTTCATCCTAAACTGTGGTTAATTACCAGTATGCATTACTAAAGCCACTGAGTGTTATAATGTAGAAGTGCAGGCTCCCCCCTCCAATAAAACCTAATTAACTCTCTGGGTTTGGGTGTCATATAGTGAACCACAGTTTATCATGGTTTAAACATCTGTGACTGAGAAAAGCTGTGATTAATCGAAATCTAAAGGGCTTGCTTTATCTGCTATAGCTGCCTGAAAAATCCATTATTCAACTTTAGTTCAGGGATATGCACAATAACTTTCTGAATTTAGAACATATTTTGATATCTTTCCTATGTTTTTACATTGGGCATTTGCTGAATAGTGATACCTCAATATAGGAGGTATCTCCTGATGTTTAGACAAATTAAGCATTATTCCAATTCCAGTCACAATAATCTAGGGAAGGAAACAAAAGGAAACCTTTTGTACACCAGACTCCCATGCTATAAATTAGCTTTATATATATCCATCACTGTGGAATGTTCAGCATTTACTAACCCTCTTATAGTTATTGCAATTACAGTGGGATAAGAATTAAAGTGTAAGATTTGCTTTCTGAACATGAACCAATTCTTTGGAGATTTTAATTTGGTCTGTGGTTCTTATGGAAGTTTGGGGCATTGAACAATATAGAACATTTACTGTTTGGGAATATTGGCCTAGTTCCTGAGGCTCTTAAGAGAGGGATTATAGTAAGATGTGGTAATACAAAGATCTCTAGAAGAACATAAGCTGTTCAAATACATTTTCTGCAGGCAGCTTTAAAGGGGGGCTTCAGAAAGGAACCCTAATACAGCCATCTTGAATACAGTTAGAATTGCCATTTTAAAGCAACAATTTCCACATGTTTTCTTGCATTCACTGACATTTTGATCCACAGGAAAATAGAAGTTCTACAGAACTGCTCTATAAATGTACTTGTGGAGCATAAATTACAGTGTTTTAAGCTCTTGGGGCCTACTATTTGTGATATCCAGAGACATTTACTATAGGTAAGCATGGGTTTACATTAACCAAGTCTTGTGGGATGTATTCAGCATGAACAAACCCTCAAATTGTTCCTGCCAGCAGATGAGTATACTGATGTAGTAGTACCTTCTGAAGTTCAGAAGGCCATCCTAGCAGCCCTCACAACTGTGACTCCATAAATATATCTCCAGGATTTGTCTATCTGTCTATATGCACTCAATGACTAATAAATTCTCCCATTATGTTAACAGGACATGATTGCAATCCTATGTATAGTTACTTGACAGTAAGGGTGCAACTTCATTGACAAATAATGCAGGGGATATTCCGGGACTGGGATTTGTTTTATTTTTCCATTGACTACATGATATAAAAGTCAATGCAAATCAGCCTGGAGCTTTTCACCCCAATTCGTATTTTATTTCCTCTGTCACTGGGGCTTCTACTTTTTAAAAATATCAAATGTCTTTGCAATTATTCAAATTGTATGATCACTTGAGCCAATGTGGAAGGATTTGTAGCTATTCTATCTGAAGCCATTTCCAATCAACTCCAGTGAGAATAGCACTGAGAATGGCGGTTCAGCAAGAAAACTGTCTGCCATTTGAATCCTTTCCTTCCCCATTCGCATTCGCATTCGCATTCGCATTCGCATTCGCATTCGCATTCGCATTCGCATTCGCATTCCCATTCTTTCTTTCTTTCTTTCTTTCAGGCTTGCTAACCTAGCACTGGGCAGCTAGGTGATCAAAGGGAAAAAAGTGGGGAACTTACAGAGGAGAAGGAGAAGGGGAGTTTTAAGGTAGTTTGGCTCTAGCCATGCCTCTTGAAAATCTGGGTGGGCAGAGCAGAGCAGAACTACCTGGAAACCTGGAAACAGTGCTGAAGTGCAAACCTCCTCCTGTCTAGCTGCCCATTCCTTCTCATTCACAACCTAGGTGGGTTAGTGCTAGGACAACATGCCTTTAAAAGAAAAGAAGAAGAAAATAAACAGGAATAGAAGAAGAAAATAAACAGACCCAAGCACCATATGTGGGGAGGAGAACCATTAACAGGCTGATGGTGATTTCCTCCCCCCTCTCTCTCCTGTATGACTGGGTTACAGTGAATTAACCTGGGGAGACCCAACCTTCCAGGTGTGACTTCACAGCTGGAAAGTTGCTGGAGTTGCTGGAGTTTTGCTGTTATTATGATCTTTGTGTCAGCAACACATTCTTTAATACTAAGCTTCAACACAGAGTTTCCTGGAGACATCCAAGATCCAAGCATTGGCATCAGCTCGATTTGATCCTCACTAGACGTTCTAGCCTTCCTCGTATTACGATCACACGCAGCTACCAGAGTGCTGATTGTGATACTGATCACTCCCTGGTGTGTAGTAGAGTCAAACTGCGAACAAAGAGAGTATATCACACGAAAAAGGAAGACCACGTATTGACATCAGCAAGACTTGCGATCAAAGAAAAGTGAAGGAATTTGCCCAAGCGCTTCAGGAAACCCTTTCAGGTCCAGGTAATGTAAATGCACCTGAACGATGGGAACATTTCAAGAACGCTGTGTATAACACCGCTTTGTCCACCTTTGGCAAGAAGACCAAAAAGATGACTGACTGGTTCAAAGCCCATTCGGAGGAGTTAATGCCAGCCATCGAGGATAAGATAAGAGCTCTAGCAGCGTATAAAGCCTGTCCTAGTGAGTACAACTTGCAAGCTCTTCAAGCTGTTCATAGCCAAGTCCAACAGGCTGCCAGGAGATGCTCCAACGATTATTGGCTTCAGCTCTGCTCTCAGATACAGATAGCAGCAGACACAGGTAACATCAAAGGATTATATGATGGTATCAAGCAGGCCTTAGGTCCAATACAAAAGAAATCTGCTCCCTTGAAGTCTGCTACAGCTGTGATCATCCAGGACCGAGCACAGCAGATGGAACGCTGGGTGCAGCACTACTCTGAGCTATAGTCCAGAGAGAATGTAGTAACCGAAGAAGCATTAAATAACATTGAGTGCCTGCCTGTCTTGGAAGAGCTGGATAGCAAACCAACCTTAGCAGAAATAAAAGCAGCCTTGGATTCCCTCACCTCCGGCAAGGCACCTGGAAGGGATAACACCCTTGATGAAGTGCTGAAATGCTGTAAGGAGATCATCACCACCAAACTGTATGAAGTCTTTCGTCTCCGCTGGAGGGAAGGTGGAGTACCACAGGACATGAAGGATCATATTGTACAAGAATAAAGGAGACAGGGGCGACTGCAATAACTACCGTGGCATCTCTCTTCTTAGTGTTGTAGGGAAGCTGCTTGCCCGTGTTGTGCTAAAGAGGCTCCAGGTGCTTGCAGACAGAGTCTGTCCAGAATCACAGTGTGGATTTCAAGCTAAGAGATCCACCAGTGACATGGTATTCTACCTCAGACAGTTGCAGGAGAAATGCAGGGAACAACAACAGCCACTCTTTGTGGCCTTCATAGATCTCACAAAGGCCTTTGATTTGGTTAGCAGGGATGGACTTTTTAAAATACTTCCCAAGATTGGATGTCCACCTCGTCTCCTTAGCATCATCAAATCCTTCCATGAGGGAATGAAAGGCACTGTAGTTTTTGATGGCTCAACATCAGATCCCTTTGACATCTGAAGCGGAGTGAAACAGGGCTGTGTCCTCGCACCAACCCTTTTTGGGATCTTTTTTGCTGTCATGCTGAAGCATGCCTTTGGAACTGCAACAGAAGGTGTCTATCTCCGGACTAGATCAGATGGAAAGCTCTTTAACCTCTCTAGATTGAGAGCAAAGACCAAAACCCATCTGAAATGCATACGGGACCTCCTCTTCGCAGATGATGCAGCCATTGTTGCCCACTCTGCTGAAGACCTCCAACAACTCATGAATCGTTTCAGCAAGGCCTGCCAGGACTTTGGACTAACAATCAGCCTGAAGAAAACACAAGTCATGTGCCAGGGTGTGGACTCATCTTTCTCTGTTACCATCTCCACACAAGAATTGGAAGTTGTTCATGACTTTGTGTACCTTGGCTCAACGATCTCTGACACCCTCTCTCTAGATGTTGAGCTGGATAAACGCATTGGCAAAGCAGCTACCATGTTCTCCAGACTCGTCGTGAGAATGGCTGATGGTCGGATTCCAAAGGATCTCCTGCAGCAAAATCAGGGAGCTGGACAGGGGACAGATTGGATTTGTCTTCAGTGTGGAAGGGATTGTCATTCTCAAATCGGCCTCCTCAGCCACACTAGACACTGTTCCAAGTCCTCCATATAGAGCACGTTACCATAGTCTTTCGAGACTGAAGGATGCCTAACTAATTAGTTTTTCTAGTGCTACTACAAAAAAGCCCTAAGGAACTTGGCAGTGGTAGTGACAAGGAAAGAAGAGGAAAAGGAAAAAAAGAACAAGGAAATAATCCCAGGCAGGGGAAAGTTTAATGTAAGAGGGGAATGTGAGAAAACACATTTTTTTTCTTTTGTCTAAATGAACTGCTCGTGTTTAAGAAGCTCTTCTTTCAGAAACCAATGATGGAACTTGAAAGCAAAAGAAAGAGGCTGTTTTCATCTTTTTAAGCAAATATTCCATCCCTACCTACGGTCTGTACATATTGCTGCTACTCATGTAATATAAAGATTACATATATAATCTATTGAATAAGGGCCAGCCCTCACAACAGGTGGAATGAGGTGGTCATTGCCATCTCAGGCAGCAGATCCTGAAGGATAAAAAATGGACTTAGCACTGTTCTCAGAGGCAGGACAGTATCTTGTCCCATTGTCAGCGTAGAAGATTTATCTACAAGTCCAGCCATTTTTGTACACAGAATGGAGAGAGGTGCCATCTTCTCTTCTGCCTCAGGCAACCAAATGTGCTATACTAGGGCTGTTCTGTATAAACAGTTCCTTTTGCTTTAGAGCAGTGGTCCACAACCTTGGGCCTCCCGATGTTCTTGGACTTCTACTCCCAGAAATCCTGGCCAGCAGAGGTGGTGGTGAAGGTTTCTGGGAGTTATAGTCCAAGAACATCTAGAGGCCCAAGGTTGGGGACCGCTGCTTTAGAGACCAACTACGAAAAAGGCAATATTTCTAGTGGGAAAGATTACTTTCCCACCACAGCTGCATTGATACTCTAATGCTGTGGTGCCAAGACAGAGCTCTGCCAACCATCTCCAGCATTTAACAGCTTGCAGTAAGTTCATGTAGCTGTTCCAATGCTGATTCTTGTTAAGTGGAGTTATGAGGTGCCAACCCTAGAGCTTAGACTCTGTGCCTCTGTATATAGCTACTCTGTGTGGTGAGCTATCAAGACACACCCTGGAGCATCTCTCTGGGCAAAAAGAGGTTCTTAAGTACCGACCAGGCTCAGCATACCTAGGTTGGCCACTGTGTATCCTTAATAGGAAGGATTATAAAGGCTGCCTTGTTTAAACTGGACTGTTGCCAAGAAATGATGGTAACATCAAATCCCTGGCCAAAGAGATCATTGAATTGTGTTCAGTGAAAACATCAACCAGTCTGTGGCTTCTGTGAAAAATTTTGTGCTAGGGAGCACTAGGAAAGCAATACACACAAACACACTTCAGATGCTGTTTTGAAATGCTATACAATACAGTAATACTGTATACAAATGTATGATGTGATCATAAATGAAATATTGTCCATACTTCCTGTTGCTTTCTCTCAAAAAGGATATTGTAGATCTCAGAAAGGTGAAGAAACAGCAATCAAAATGGACAAAGGCAAACAACATGACCATCCCCTATATGGGAGGACTCTTTTTTTTCCCTGGCCCATAGATTCATAATCCACTTCACAGGGTTATTTGCAATAGAACTATTTGCAATGTTATTTGCAATGTTCTCCATCCTGTAGGATCACATTTCTCATTTCACTTTAGATTTACTGACAAATCATAGTTTTACCAACACGTATGAACCAGGAAAACTGTGGCTTTTATAAGCTATAGTTGACCTGGTTTGGATCTAACAGCAAAAGATAAAGGTGGGAAGAGATATCAGATAATATGAGGGGAACAGAGAAGTGCACAATCTTGGGGATCAATTTACATGGAAACACAACACAGTTATGTGTGAGCAGGTGAAAAGCGGACTGCCCACAGAGAGCTCGCATTTTCCTGTAAACTACATGGATTTTTTTGATTATTCGCTTTTAGAACCGAATGAATTTGTTTTAAATATTTAATAAACTTCATTAGTTACCTTTTCTGCTATCATGAAATCATAGCGAAGTGATTCTCGAGTACAAATGGCTCCCAGCAAAAAAACAAAGACTATATACAGAAACCACCTGCAAACACAGAAAAATTAATATTAACCTGATGAGGCTCATTTAAGACCAATGATCAGCAGAGAATTAAGGAGAATGTTTTCACAATGTTAGGAAGCAATCACACTTCAGGAAGGATGCATGCCCTCTAGCATGTGGTGGCCACGCTTTTTCTTTTTCTTTTCCTTTTAAACTAGGAGTGGAAGAAACCACAGCTCTGGTTGCTGCTGCTGAATCTGGCAGCATGCAGTGATCAGAGAAGGTTCAGCTTGCAATGCAATCCAGGAGGCCAAAATGGGTCCTCTGAATCTGCTCCCCTGATCTACGTGATGTGAGCATACTAGCTGGTCCAGCTAGTCTCCTGCTATGGATTCAGCCCTGAAGGCTTGGATCCTGTGATAACTTACTAAATGATCACCGAATAAAGTTCCCCAACTTTATCTCTGGAATGCTGACCTAGGTTGGTGGGCCTCAGTGAACAAACTTCAGTGGGCTGAGTGTTGTGCTACTGGAAGCACAACTGAAAGAGAGGAAGGAGGAAGAGGAAAACATTCAACCCGTGACTGGACCAGATAACTAGTCTACTGAGCCATAAATAGTGCTAACTTCCAGTGCCTCACCTTTCCTCTGCTCTCCACTCCCAGCGCCCTGATTGCTTGCTTGCCTAGGCTACCGCTCTTTTCTTATAATTGTACACTACGCTGCCAGGCCAATTTTGGAAGTCTGGAGGAAGGGCGCATCCTCTAAATTTGAAACCTTGGGGCAGAGCCCCATTTGCTTCGCCTTAGTTGTGACCCTGTGAAATACACACTCAAAAATGGGGGGGGGGGAATAGCATAATATAGGAAGAAGATTCACTTCTTTGACCATTGGCTGTGGAAGTATTTAATTTGCCAATATTGCGAAATGACTCTCTTCTTAAACCATTTCACAATATTGGCAAACTAACATAAGGCTGCTGTGGACCAAACAGGGCCGTTTGAGGTCAGTATGCCATTTGGATGCCAGGATTGCATCAAATGGCATGCCGGGACCTCCTAGCAAACCCATTTAGCCTAATCCAGCCTGCTTCAATTGCCACATGTAAAGTCCTCAGCCTGTTCATTTTATAGTCCTCTTCATCAGGGTGTTTTTCCCCCACTAGAGGAGGAAGGTGGGTGCCGTGTTGTTTTTGTTGTCCTTTGCAAGATTTCCATCAGTCCTTTCTGGAATCCTAATATATCCTTCCATACTAGAGCAATAAAGTGAAAGAAAAGGGAAGAATGTCAAGTGCTTTGTTTCTTTGCTATGATTATTTAAACCAGTGGTTCTTAACCTTTGTTACTTGGATGCTTTTGAACTGCAACTCCCAGAAACCCCAGTCAGGACAGCTGGTGGTGAAGGCTTCTGGGAGTTGCAGTCCAAAACTCCTGAGTAATCCAAGGTTAAGAACCAGTGATTTAAACAACTGCCATGATTTGCCAGATAATAAGGGGACAATTGGAATATGAAATGGATTTATCAGCACTAGGAGATAACACATACTGTAAGAACTTACTAGGTCAGCCCCACCCACCCTTTTTCAAAGGACTTACGAAATGCCTATGGCAGACAGGGATCCTAGAGGAATATTTGAAGCAGGCTTCTTAAGATCACCACTCATATTGAACCCAGCCATCACACCTGCATACAAGAAATAAATAAATTAGGACATTTTGTTAGATTGCTGTAAAATGGTAGCCTCTAAGTGGGGGGGGGGGGAACTATCACTGGTGCATGTGGTGATATCACACTGCCATGTATACACGCTTTGTGATTAAGCCATCAGGTATCCAGAGACAACATGCAGCTACCTACATTGACCACAAAGAGGTTCTTTGTTCTAAACTGGACAATGGCGCTAGAAGGGAAGCACAGATTTAAACAAAAAGGAGCCTATCTTAAGCCTATCTCTTGAAAACAGTCCTTATCCAACTGTCTGCTGACATTCAACTAGGTGACTCATTAAAGCAGGCTGTGTATATTGCAGGAGCAGTTAGCCCCAAATGTATTATGCATCCTGACATGTTCACAAGAAAACTCTCGTTACAAATTTTTGCAGAACATGAGTCTTAAGGACACAGAGATCCATCTTTTGTCTCTGATTATTATTGTTAGTCACTCTCTACTCTTTGGATAGAGCGGGCTTTCTATCTAAAGGAATTAATTAATTCCTTATGCACTCTTAGATTGTCCTATCTGAGAAGTCAACAGACACCTTTCTTCTCAAACAAAAGAGCCCAAGCGGAGAGCACTTCCTAATATTTCAGCTTATGGCAGCCCAAACTCAGTTCACATAAGCAATATCCACTTTCCCCTCTAATTTTGGCCTTTTATACTTATAGCAACCTTGCATTTATATACAGTACTATCAATCTACCACTTTTTCAGCTGCTCAGATTATGTGTTTGAATCTTTCTCTGCCTGTCACCAAAGTTCTTGTTTGGTTCCAACCCAAAGAAAGACATACTCATCCAGTAGGGTTTAACCTATTGGCTGCTGTTGGATGCTTCTTACGTTGTCATACCTTGAAAAAGTGTTTCATTGTGACCCATTCTAATCACAGTAGCTATGGAGAGCCATTCTAATATTTAATTTATTTTATTTATTTTATTAGATTTATACCCCGCCCATCTAGACAGATAGTCTACTAATACTAATACCAGTAATACATTAACGTTAATGCATGAATATCTAAATAGACTATGGAACTTATTGGGACTCACTTCAAAGTAAACATGTTTAGGATTGCTCAGCAACTACAGGATTTCATCCGAAATGAACAAGTTACAGAGTACTTCTCTTGAAACAGATACACACACACACACACACACACACACACACACACACACACACACACACACACACACACACACACTGTAAAAACAGCTGTTTACATCTGGAATGACTTTCCCTTTGAGAATTTTCAAGCTGTCTAAGAGTGCTATTGAAATCCTTCTGATCTAACTCAGTGAAAGCAACACCTCCCACACCCACATGTTTGCATGCAACTCATGCCACAGCTTCATTGCTTGGATGATGGAGACACTTTTTTACTGCGGCATTACAAAATATTTAGGAAGAAAGCCATTCGATCCATTTGAAGTGCTTTAAATATCTGCCTCAAATAAAGTAACCAGACAGTATGATGCTCTTGGTTGGGCAGGAATGGGTGGGCAACTTGCAGCTGTCCCGATGGTGTTGGAATATGGCTCCCACCAGCCCTAGGCAGTATAGCAATGGTGAGGGATAATGTGGATGGCAGTTGAACAACTTCTTAAGGGCCACAAGTTGCCAACTCCTGAAATTAGATATTTAAATCACTGGGAAATGATAAGGAAAAAAATTTCTAGTGATACTGACAACATTTGACATTAAATGACCAATTCATTATTGTTGGTTTTTTCCTGCCAGAAATAGTGTGTACAAACTACACATTAGTCTAATTTAGGAACACTGCAACCAGATAGAGACTTGGACACAAAACTGCACATTAACTTGATATCTGGCACATTGCATTGTGTAAGGCAGACTGGGGGGGGGGAGGATTGCTCAACTTGTGTAGCTAGAGATCAAACTGCCTCTGACACAAGATGAAATTTCGTTCAGGGTCCCACCCATTTTCATACAGAACAGCACTCTTTCCTAAAACTGTGTCTATCCATTCCAGAACATCAGCACAAATCCATACATTCCTCCTCAGCTTAAGAGATGAAGCTAGATATGAAACCAGACACTAAAAATAAACTCCCTTTCTCTTAAAATAAAGGCTTTGATACAAGAGGATCATAACTGCCTCCAAATCGTATCCAGTACTGCCAATACGAAACTGGAGCAGGATCCATGAAATCCAGATAGGATCATGTATGTTTCCCTCCACTTTTCCATGGAGTGGGGGCATCAAAGGATCCCACAGGTCCTGATACAAGACAAAACACAGAGCTTCTTTTATTTTATTTATTCTATTTTATGTATTCATTTGATTTATACCCCGCCCCCCTAGACAGCATCTACTTGGGGCGGCTTACAAAATCATAAAATCATTAAATAACAATAAAAACATCACTATCAAAAATAAACAACATTCATAATAATAAAAAAAACCATTTGAACAATAATATAGCATGATCAAGATGGGGAATCCAAGAACAGAAAGACAGAATTCAGGAAATGAGGGAAAGTCTGCCTGAAGAGCCAAGTTTTTATAACTAAAGGTGTGATCACACAGGTAAGTAGATCACACTTTAGACCACTTGTGGAGCAGTCTGGTACAATCTTTTCCCCTGTAATCACACAACGTATTGGAATTGTGCTCCAGCCTGATCATGCTCAAGCTGGATCTTTTTGGTCCAGTTCTAGGTACTACTATTGTTGGGGGGTGAGCTGAAGCAATTCCCCAGAAGACAGAAGGGACACTTTAAGGGAGATTGCTTCCTGCAAAGCATCCCTTTCCAGTGCAACTGGATGTGACCTTTTCCAGTTGTTTGATCACACCCTATGCTAATGAAATAACTCCAAACAGCTTTAACCATCTGCTGGATGCCTCAGTCCTCAGCTTCCAATTGCCAGAGGTGACTAAACTGTCTTTCCCTCCCCAACTGCCAAAAACTGTCTTGGAGTTATTGGGAGTGGCTCTGTTGGCCATGGCTGCCACCTTGTCTGAGTTATGGCACCCTGTGGCCAACTGATGCTTGAGGTTTGCAGCACTTCCTTAGGTGGTTTAAGCTAGGGTCACTCTAGCGTCCCCACTCAGGTCCCTACTTCATTGTCCTCCTCTGCCTTCTCCTCTTCCTCCACTGCCTGCTGCCATCAGTCCTCCCCATGACTGTTTTCTCCACCCCCTTTTATATCTCCAGGGTCTCCCTCCTCCTTTCGATACCCTTCTGAGCAATGCTTATCTCATTCCTTACCCTCTGGACCTTCTAGCTTTAGATGTTATTCAACTGCAATTCACAGAAACCCTGGCCACTGGATGTGCTGGCTAGGATTGCTGGGAATTGTAGTCCAAGTAAATGTGGGACTCCAAATCTGGGAAACCATTGGAATGTAAGAATCTCACAACCTACAACCAGGACTACTTACGGTATTGGAAAACCAGTAAGGGGGAAAGGACATTAATTTCCCCATGCTACTGATAGATGATTACGGTGAATAGTTAAGTCTAAACATTGTAAATAAAGAACAAAGAGGAAGTTGTTCTGTCGTCTTCAGGTTAATGACATGCTCAACACAGAAAACTATATTCTGGGACAGCATTTAGCACAGCTATTGGTTTTACTAAGATTAATGAAGTGATAAATCACCAGTACGTCTGAAATGAATTACATCTATTAGCTTTGGCTTCTCTCCTAGTTGCCAAGAATTCCCAGGAATGAAGGACTATTTAACAGCCCTGAGAATAACCTTTGCTATGGCACTTATTTGTATTTCTTCCTCCCCTTCTCTCCTATCTAGGATACAGAACAGTTAAGCTCTGGTACAAGATAGGAGGTCTTCATAGAGTGTTTTTAATATTACTTATATATGTTTTGTTTTTGTTTTTGCTTCCCACAATAAAACCCAAACTGGCATACACATGGTTCTTACATAATCTCCTACTCAGGCAATGATTTATACAGACCTACACATTCAAACTGCCAACATGTTTTTTGTGTGTTCATCTATGATTTCGTACATCTAAAAATGTAACATATGGATTTGACAAACTATGTTTGCAAACATATCCTTTCTCCTGCTCTGGTTGTTTCCCCTTCTCCTCCTTTCTTTTGCGCCTTCCTTCATCTGCTCCAATGACTAATATACTGTAAATGAACTGCCAGAGAAGCATGACTGACTGCACTTGGTGGCAAGAGTGAATCTCCTGGAAATTACAATGCAGGGTTGGACAACATGAGGGTCAAATCCTGCATCCACCCCCCCCCTCATTTTTCAAAACAAGGAACATGCCTCTGCATTTAGGTGGTACAGTCGAAGGAGGGCACAGCCCCCAGTGGATCGGGAGGAGGAATACACCCCTCACCTCTACCTCTGGATGTGCTACCCAAATGGTGGGATATCCATAATTATAAATACTGTACACTAGAATAGTTGCATTATTTGAGGAAGTTCTTTGATGCCATCTTATTTATGAAGCCCCATATTCTCTCTTTCCCTTTCTGCCTCCTCTTTCTCTGTTCAGCAACTTCAGTAAGAACATACTGGTGAGTGGCTGAATTGGCTGCTGCCTTACAAACTGGGATGAACTGGGATGGACTGGTTCATGCCCATCTCTAAAATAAACCCATTATGACATTAAGTGGTTGAAATCCTGCTGTTTACTGTTGTGAGTTGAAACTAGGGCAGGTCCACTGAATCAGGGGGGTTTAGTGAGTCAACTCCTCTGTAAATCCCATTGATTCAATGAGTCTGCTTCAGTTGTGTCTTACTTCAGTATATTGGTCAATGTTTCCTGGCTTGGAACCTGGGGACCTCTATTGACCCTTACATGTCATCTACTGCAAATCCAACCCTCCTATTTCCTCCTCCCCCTCTTATTTGCTACTATCACCAGGAATTCTGGTGAGATATATGACTGGTTTGGGTACTGTGTACCTTACATAAAATTTGGAAAATGATGAATAAAAGTATTCATCTCTAAGAAGCAGAAAAGTTCCATCTCATAAAAATTCTGTACCTGTAGCAGCTGGGAAGAACACCCCAAACACAGTGAAGAAGGTCTCCTCAGGGCTGTAATCCGGCAGTGTGTTGTTCAACATAAGCTCTTCAGAATAGCCAACGAAACCATGTTCTGCATATTTCAGAGTAAAAATGACAATAGCACATGTTAAATGTGACAGGCCACTGCACCTCTTATTTACTGTCTCTCCCTCCCCATCATTTAATTTTCCATTTTTCCACAAGTATGACACAAATATCACCACACTATTACTGAACCAGAGGGATACAAGAGCAAATAGTTCGAGAGATGTATAGTAGCTTGGTGCCTAAAACAAAGGGCATCTCTGATGCTTCTGGAATACGATGGTTTACAGAGAAAACAGTTTAAAATAAACAGAATATGTTATAACTGATAACATTTAACCAATCTATTTTAATTTTTAAAAACCACATCAGCAAACATATATATCTGGAACCTTCAAGATCTGACCTGTGTTGGGGCTTATAATGGGAAAGTCACCAACGCTTCAACTGATCCTTGGCTCTTGAGAGCTGCTGGTATAATGCAATGTAACCTTATACCAGGTGGCAGGATGTTGAGCCCTACTTTGGAGTGGCCATATGCATGTTTACCTATAAGTAAGTTCCCACAGTGCTCAATGGGGCTTAATCCTAGGGAACTGGGTACAGCAATCTTTCCGATCTGATACTCTACGAATGTGTGGACTACAACTCTCACCACACCAAAGCAGCATGACCACTACAGTCCAATGCATCTGGAGGTTCCCAGTCTGGGGAAGGATGGAATATGGGATTCTCTCTGCTTCCAATCACATCTAATAGGCCAACGACATTAAGAAGAGCCATGTTCAATCAGACCACACCGGCCCATCTAGCCCAGCTTCTGTTCACACAGTGACCATCCTTTTCTTCTAATAGCAAGCCCAAGGAGGACATGAACACCTTAGCACCCTTCCCCTTTGAGCTCCTTAGCAATGGGTAAACATGAACATGATGTCTCTCATACCCGGGAGAAAAAATATCCGTTGTGACAAAGAGCCCCATCATCCCCGAATTTGTCTCATGCCCATTTAAAGTCATTTTAACTGGCACCTATCACTGCATGCAGCGGTGGTGAATTAGTTTGACTTGGGAACTTTATCTCTATTTTAGTTTAACTTTATCTCTATTTTGCTATAAGCCTGAGTATACAAAGGATGGGACTATAACTGGCATCTGGCATGCAGAGTCAACAAAAGGTCAAGTGAGTCATAGATATAATTTCTGTCACCCGTTTTTAAATCATCATGAAAGAAAGAAAGAAAGAAAGAAAGAAAGAAAGAGTATCTTCCTCTTTGCTTTACACTGATGATCACTGAGCCATGAAACCTTGATTTCTTTGTCTATAATTCATAGAGCCTAGAGGCAAAACTTGCTATAAAACCTTATGTAAGAGCTCTGTCAGAGGAGTTTGTCAGATAGGGTCATGCACAACAGAGATGTGGGTGGCAGTGGTGGTATGGGGGAAGTCCCAGAAAAAGAGCTTGGAACAACAACACTGAATGCTGAGGGTGTGGTCATGTTCCACACCCACAGTGCATGGCTTGCCATTGCAGTGGATGGATGGATGGATGGATGGATGGATGGATGGATGGATGGATGGATGGATGGATGGATGGATGGATGGATGGAAGGAAGGAAGGAAGGAAGGAAGGAAGGAAGGAAGGAAGGAAGGAAGGAAGGAAGGAAGGAAGGAAGGAAGGAAGGAAGGAAGGAAGGAAGACAGACAGACAGACAGACAGACAGACAGACAGACAGACAGACAGACAGACAGACAGACAGACAGACAAAATAGCCATGATTCTCACCATCTTCCTTCAGCAAATGGAGAGAACTTCCTATCCACAGTCTAAATCTAAGCCATAGCTACACTTCTGTTTCTCAACCTCTGTGGAATGAGGGGTTACAGGAATCCTGCTTGAGATTTTACAGACATATAGTGCTTTGGGGTATGGGACACACCTTAGAGGTTTGGAAGAGTCTGAAATTTCTGCCTTATGCTTTGAGAATTTGGAAAGGACTTGAGAGGTGAAACTGCTGCCAGTGAGCAGTGGTTATGCAGGACGAGCCATTATGCAACAGCTGAAAGCATATCCACCATGCCAAGTTCCGTGAAACCTGGACTTCATTACAGATTAGTCAAGTTTTGGTTCAAGTTCAAGATAAAGCTAGTTCACAAAGCTAAAGCCCAGCAAACTCTTGCAAAGGACTACAGTTTAAAAACCCAGCAATGGAATACTGAAAAACACTACATAATAATGATCAATGATCACCAAAGTATGCAGCCTGTGCCTGATGAAATATAGGAAAGAATTTTAAAAACAGAAGTTTACAAATTACAAAGACGGCAGGAGAAACACATTAAATCTTTTCAAATGCTGGAGTAAGGAAAACCGTGGTTAAAGCAGGTGGAGAAAACACATGATCATTAATCTCTTTTGTTCTGTGTCACTGAAGTTAGTCCTTCAGCACTGCAATTTAGTTTGAGTACTAGTTTACAGTTTTGGCTTCAGCCACGGAGCATGTATGTTTAAGGCCCAGTCTTTGCTCAGCGTATGTTTGAAGTATGTTCCCAAGGTCTGCTCCAGTGAGACAGGGCACATAGTAAATGATGACAAACAGAACCACCATAGGAAGGTCAGGTGTCAAAAGCAAGCCCCCTGAACACAACAGCTTTAGCCTCAAGTGAGTAGAAAAATACAATGCAGCAGACAAATATCATGCCAAAATCATGGTACTCCCATTGAACATTTTCCATTTGCCCTCTCTTGCCCTTCTTTTACAGAGGGAAGGAGATGCTCTGCTAATCTTCCACACTCTGCTGGGGGAGAGCACTCTGTCACCATCCTTCACCCTACATACTTGCTGCAGTCACGGAAACATTTAGAGAAAAAAACTGCAGTGGTAAACTCTCTGGTAGCAATCACCTTGGAGGGGACAGCAGGCCAGCCTCCAGAGGGGTTGGGCACAGATCCGCTGGTGCCTATCCACTATATAGATAAAACAAAAATGAGTAAGAATTTGGAGAGAACTACTGGAGCAAACCTTGAATGATTTTTAGGGGTTTGAGCGTTAGTACATTTATTTGGATATAGGCGCCAATGATGAAGTCAGTCTGATTGAGTGACTTCAGTACATCTTATGTCCAACCACTTCATTTTTTAGAATCACAGTGCAGCAAAATCTGGCTGTGTGTTCTGTAGCTTCTCCAATAACTGGCGTATCTATTTCCCTGGAAAATGCTTCACAAGTTCTTGGAATCACTTTATATCTTTATTTACACATGAACACAATGAATAATCCTCATATATTAGGCAGGACTTAAGATGAGAAGCAATGGAATGTATAACATCTTGGCAAACATTTCTAAGTGCAGCTTCCGTGACTGAGTGTCATTTATTTAATGTAGATGTATCACTGAGTTAAGACCAGAAGAAGTGCCTGGTTGGATCTACTATTCTGTTCTCAAAAGTGGCCAGCTAGATACTTCTGCCTGCTATTATGTTAAAGATACTACAAGAAATGGCACTTTAATCTGATATATCTATAATATAAACGGATGCTGCTCCTTTATAACCAATGAAAGGATTGGGAAAGCAATGTGAACCAAAAGTCATGGTGAACTTCAGGAATGCAATTTCCTTTCGGGTTTGAAAAGAGAAAAAATAATCAGTGTATACGTTTGTGGCTGGAAAGGGAGTGAGATTAATACTTGCATGAATAAGCCCACAATGGTTACTACCCTGCAAACAAACGAAAC
This sequence comes from Pogona vitticeps, assembly GCF_051106095.1. NCBI lineage: Eukaryota > Metazoa > Chordata > Lepidosauria > Squamata > Agamidae > Pogona > Pogona vitticeps. Next base: position 230,818,560 of record NC_135783.1, on the reverse strand, counting down.
ACACACGGCTGCTGGGGACTGGAAGAAGGACAGAGAGCTGTATTCCTCCTCCATCTCTCTGTTGCATTTCTAAGCTAGATGTGGAAGAAATCCCTTCTTTCTCTGGTAGCCCCATTTGCATTTTATGCTACACACATAGAGCAGATGGACCATTCCTATCATCCTTTGCCAAGGCCACTCACTCTCCCATCCAGAATTCCTGCTGCTGATGGCTACTGGAAAATGCTTCAAGAGAAGGCTGCAGAACAGTCATATATTTAGGAACTGGTACTATGCCAATCTTTCCACATGTGCTCAATAAATACACCAAAACAGAGAGAGAAATCAGACAAGTATCAACACCAGTAATTCCAGGGCTGTCCCAAAACATTTGGTTGTTTTAGACAAATCACCGTATAATATTTTTTCCCCCACATAAGACAGGGCAGATGGTTACCAAATCTAGCCAACCTATTTTGGCACCTGATATAGACAATCTCATAAGCACCCCTTCTGATCCCTGGCAGTAAAGATACAGTACTGCAATAGTAGAGCAAATAGCTAGATTTGCTGCCTTTTAAAGAGACCTTAAATCTGCTACTTGAAGCAATGGCCTTAAAGCCACCTGTCCCTTGTTAAGGTCATTCCTCTTCCATCCTAAAATATTAAATAAATAAAGTGCTAAATAGGTGCACCCAGGTCAGCAAGGAAATCAGCACAAGAGTCCACAAGAGAGGCCACCAAATAGAAGCTCATCACAGAAAACAGAGTATCATCACAGAGCTCAGATCTCATACTGTCCCACAGATCCACATTAATGTGCCTTATTAAATACAGCAGAGATGTCTGCAAGAAGCAAGGTTGTAAAGTTTGGGAGAAATCAAGCATCAAGTATAATAAACTTGTTATAAGGGCAAGACATTCAGAACAGACTATGACTGGGGCCAGAAACAGCCATTTCAGACAGCCTGTGACTGGAAAGGGGAAACCCTTAACTAATGTGAGTGTCATGTAACTCTGGGGACCATACAGCTTTTTCCTTGTTCTTTCTGGACAATATAACATATCATCAATGGCTGCACACAGCACCACCTACAAGACGTCAACATGAACTATATGAATTCTTCACATCAGTCAGAGATGACTCCAAAGTGGAAAAACATATCCTTATGCATTTCAGGAAAAACATTATTTGGGCTTTTATTTGGCACGGCTGGCTGTTTCTACCTGGCGAATAAACCAAATTATAACCCTTAACTTGTGCTAAAGGCTATGTCTTTCTATTGTTTTTACCCACTTCTACAGCCAAAAAGAAACCTTAATTTTGAGCAGGGATCTTGGCAAGTCTTTCACTCTAGATCCCAAATCCAAGTCTGAATCTTTGGTACCAAATCCCAAATCTCAAGTCCCTATTAAAAACAAGCTTTCCCCCCAAGAGATAGCAAAAATCCTACAGATTGTATTTATAGTTTTAAACGCTTCCCTCCATTCAGACAAAAACTAAAATAACAACAACAAATCCTGCAAGCAGAAACCTAGCATAGAAAAAAAAGCAAGTTGTACTTATTACCTGGGGGGGGGGCATTTAAAAACACAGTCCCTGTATTTGTAGTTCTGAGTAGTCAAGCCCCCTTCCTCTCCCTCCGGACTCTGCCACAACTTTGGACCCAGACCAGACAAGCCCCATGCACAGCATCCCTGCTCCACACTGTCTTGGCATCGGAAGGCAACGAGCCATAGCTTCCAGGCCCTGCCACTCAAATCTTTCCCATAGGAGGGGCCTTCCACCTCCCATATGGTCCATACCATCTGTAGCAAAAAGCGGCTCATTGTTGGCTTTTTTCCCCCAATAAAAATGGTTGGCGATGCATCACTTAGTGCACTCTGACCACAAGTGGTAACTGCCAATGTGGGCAATGACCCCACTTAGTGTCTTTGTAGCTTGACCCCACTGAAATGGCTTATGTTATGTAGAATCTTTCAGGACTGCCTTCCGATATTTAGAATGATGTCTCAGATGAATTCAGCCATTAAGTCAGGAGCGGATCACTTATTTTAAAAAAACGTCAAAAAGCATATGAACAGCAGGCTCCTAAAACAGAAAGGAAATTAGTCAATTTCATCTGTGTAGCCACCAAAAACGGGTTTAATTACCAGAAATAAATCTACTCGATCTGAGTTAAAGTGTACACAGCTACAAATTTATATACCACTTGACTTGAACCCAATATAAAAGAAGAGTCAGAATAGGAATTAATTCAAATTGCCCGTGTGACCACATCTTTAGTCCCCTCATTGCAAACATTAATGTGGTTTCAGCTCTAATTACCAGTTATCCCTAATCTCTGCTTTTTGAATAGAATAGCAGAAAATTCAGACGAGAAAGAGAAATACAGTACTGCATTCATCATTCAGGAGATGGTTATTCTGGGGCAGGAATCTTGACTTTTATCCTCTTTTCTACAGCATCAGTGAGACAGAGCTAGTCATACCACTAGGTAGACTAAAGCAGCCACCTACATCAGAGATAACTTTGGGTTATATGGAAATATATATGAAAATGTTCACATATATATATATAACTGTCCTGCAGGAAGCGAAGGGCTTGTGGAACTGCCTGCTACAAATGCCACACTAGCCTGGCTGACTTTGAGCAGTGAGCCCCCCAATCTGGGTCACAGATGCAGCTCTCAAGCAGCAAAGTGAAGGCTATCCTCAGATCATCTTGGATCCTACAGGACAGGCAAAGCCAACCCACTAAAGACGGGAGAGACTGCATGTCTGGGGTTTAAGGGGCAAAAACAATTTAACCAGGCCCAGCCCTGAGAAAGGCAATCTGGCCTCCTTATCTTTTGATGGAAAAGAATGTGCTCCCTCAGATTAATGAAGTGTTTACCCAAAAGGAAATCACCACCCTTCTGAAGCACTGACTGTTTGTTCCTACCGAGTTACTGTTTGCTGATTCTGAATTGATTCCCCATTTCAGGGAAGGAGACAATAGGATTTTCTACCAGTGGCTGGCTGTTCAGAGAAGATCCATGATATAAAACCTGTCCGGATGGTGACATTGCAGAGAAGGTGGAAGAATGTACTTCACCTGTTCTCCTAAGTGGTTATAAAAGCTGAGGAAGTGGGAAAGTTTCCTTTTTAGGTCATGCTGCCATATTCACAAGCAGAGAGACAAAAGGGACTTTTTGCAGTAAACAAAACAATTAGCTAAATTCATTGTGGGGTCCCTCTATCCTCCAGGAACAAATCACTGCCGGCACCATACATAAATATTTTGATGCTGACAATTCCAGAGAGAAAAGGGATTCAAAAATACAACAAATGAGCATCTGTATAATTAATTCAGGCAATTGGGTATATGCTGCAGTTTCTGTGACTGCACCATACTGATATAAAAATAGCCACTGGGCCTAGATTTGAGTATTCTGCAGTGCTCGGAGTTCAACTTAAACTGTCACCCAAAGCAGTGAGCGAGCAGGCGAGAGAGAGAGATGCAGGAAGTTTCTTGGGATATGAAGATTTTATTCAGCAGACAGAACGCAAGCTTGCAGGTGCCACAAAAGGGGACCCTGAACAAAGAAATTCTCAGCTTATATAGTGCCTGTACTTCTACATTGTCTTTACTACGGTACATTGCGATTGGTCCAGTTCTGCCACAGTATACATTTGCATATTGAGACATTCAGAATGTTTCCATGTATGGCATAGAGTCCACAAAACCAATTAAACCAATTGCATTCACAACATCAGCAACATGCTAGCCCACAAAAGAATGCCCATCCCTCAGCGATGGGACACATACTCTGCATTGCCCTCCTACCCGGAATAACCACACAAGAATGTGGGTAAAACGTGGGCCACGCTTTATTGAAGTCCATTCCATTTTCATAAACATTGTCACTCCTTTGGCAAAAAGGGGGTCCTGCTGTAGTGTGGATTCAGGTTAGCTCTTGATTATCATGTGACCATTTAACAGCCAGCCAGCAGCGCTCCGGCCTCAGTCATCCCCTTCTTCTTTACCATGGGATAACTATCGGCCTCCATTTTCCCAGACCCTCTTTCCCTCTCTCTGGGCCAACTGTGGGCCCGGGTGTGTCCCCAGCGCATCCCACCTTCCCAGCACTGCGATCGCCTGATCGGCAGTGCTGTGAGTTGAGATGCGCCACCATTTTCTGCCATTAACAGACCTGACAGAACACATGATCTAGATTACAGAGTTCAAAATTTCTATCGTATTGAATATGAGAGACCTGGATCCCCAAACCCATTCTAGTCATTTGTGGCAACTTAGCACTCATCCAGAGACATCAGCCTGGTCTTCTCCCTGCATAACCAAGCTCATGCCTAGTAAAACAAAGATATATGACATGATTTCACATTGTATTCAGAAAGCGTTTCCTGCAAGAACCCAATTTCACTGATTGCAATTTGTGGAGATGGGGTGGTGGAAGGATGAACATTCTAAGGACAATGATATCATATACAAATCTTTTCCTTAGCCATGATAGGAAAGGTCAGGGGAGAATTTCCAGAACTAAGCCGCAACCACATGTGGCTTCTGACACCCAGTTTACATCATAAAAGCAAGCTCATTTTTGCAATTGCTAATCCTGCATTGTTGGCCTTTAGCTTTGAATGTTTGGCAAGAGCACTGCAGAAACTGTAGACATGTGTGTATCATGAGAACTGGGCATGCTCAGAAGACACAACTGCTGCCTTTTTCAGTGTGACAGCCTCCCTGTAACATCCGAACAGATTTGATATAATAAGGCAGCACATTCAGGCAAGGGTTCTAGAGCTTCAAGAAAACCCACCAGCAAGTCCAACCACTCCCCCATTCCCAGCTGGACCATCCCAACCCTCCTACTTTGCTCTGTGAATCTCCTCAACTTTCCTCAAATGTCTTGTTGTTGGTAGGAATGCATAGCTAAGCCACACATTGCCCTGGTGCCTTGTGTGAACTGGGTACAGGTGAATGTAAAGAAACTGCAAAACGTGTGCACACACAATGCTGCACAGGAGGATGGCCCAATATGCAAGAAACTAAGTTCTCCCACATTCCCACCAGTTGTGCTCTAGGTACGCTGCCTGCTTGCTGGACCCAGAGCCAGTGGCATGGAATTGCCTGATGGCAGTGCCCATCATACTTGTACGCTGGCCATGCTGGCCCACCTGCTGTTTCCACTGCAACAGGCAGCAGCTCACTGCCGCTGACACTATCCTACAGAAGAAACTGAAGCAACTGGCCATGGCATTTTTCTGTCTGAGGCAGAGTGGCAAAGGGCACTTCTGCAGTATTAAACGCGGAGAAAGGAAAGATGGGAAATACACAATAAATTATTTAAAAACACAGAAGGAAAATATTGCAGATATGAACAAAAAGCTAACTGCAGTGTAATCCAGATGGAAAATTTCTTACAAGTAGAAAGAGATAAAGGATTAATGAAACAAAAGAAATTGAGGCTTAAATGACGCTACGGAAGCATGCCACTTGATAATCATGATGAAAAAGACTCAGGAGCAATGAGTTGAACTTTAAGATACAGTCTGCCCAACCGTGTTTGTCAACCAACTCCCATCCTACGACCAAAGAAAAAGACTAACAAGCCTATCAAAGTAGATTCCTGTTGTTTTCCACAACTTTATATCTCTTTTCCCTAACAGCCACTGCTATCTCATTTCACATCCTTAGTAACTCCCACATTGTTCAAACAGAACAGGATTCCAGTCGCCACCTTTGTATCAAGTCTTTCAAGTGTTATTGCTTAGGTGGAAAGAAAGATGGATATCCTGTGTGGCTATCACACAACATACGTCATTTTAAAAATATATATTTCTGAAGTATGATATTCACATTGAAGACCAAGGTGAGATTTAAAATATAGCTTGGAAAAAATATTAGCTACAAAACACTACTTAAATTACATTAATTCATTTACATAATGGCTGAAAGCCTGTTGCTTTGCTATACATGTGGAAGGCAAGTGGTGACATAACATTCAGTTGCATCTAATCGGCAATTAATGAATCCCCAACAGGCTCAGTGGTTTAGGATCTGGCTGTGGAGCCAGAGGTTGGGAATTCAATACCCCACTCGGCCTCCTGGAAAAAGAGCCAGCCTGTGTCACTTTGGGCAAGCCACAAAATCCCAGAGTGTCCCCAGAAGACAGGAATGGTAAACCACTTTTAAGTATTTGCTACCCAGAAAACCTTGGAAAGGACAACTATAAGTGGGAATTGACTTCTTCTTCTTCATCATCTTCATTTTAGAACTGCAGAGCTGTAAGGATTTGATGGCACTCAATTATTATTATTAATATTATGGAACTATTGAGTGTGCACAAAATCAATATGTATGTATGCTCCTGAGAATCCCAGCAGGGACTCTTTAATTGCACACTGAATGTTACACCATTCCTTCTGCATGTGTGACAAAGCAACAAGATTGCAGCCATTGCTATATGGTTCTGTAATCTGGTCCAACAGCTCACCTGACAGATTATTTTCCAGAGACTATAATGATCCACTGGGAATTACTGGATCCATATGAATTTGACCTTTGTTGGATATAACTGACAGCCTCAGTGAAGGATCTTCTGACACTGCTCTCTCTCTCTACCCACCTAAATTAGCCTTTGTATCTTGGTAAAGGAAAGAGTATAAAACCATTTCCTGTTACATCTGAGTCTTGCTTGAAGAACAAGGTCTTACTGTAGACTATCTTCTTAGCATTGGTTATTACCAGGTCTCAGATGGCTTCTCAAGCTTCTTGAATTGTATATGCTTTAAAAAATATCAGGCAGGGTGGCTCAAGGTCCCATGAGGGGACACCTCATATTGAAATAGTACAGTATAGTAATTACCCCTCACTTGGACCATGGGCTGTTGGTAACTGATCCCTCCCACGAGGGACTACCTCAATAGATACATAGGTAATACACTCATCTGCGTGTTACAATGTGCATACATATGCACTCATGCTCCCATACCTCCATCTCCCCCATTTACTTCATATGCCCTTTCCCCACAGAACAGAAGTCACCAAAATGTGGCCTACAGCCTCATTTAAAAAATATGTGTTTTGGCCACTAGAAGGTGCAGGGATTTTTTTTTCAGTTAAAAGAACTTATTTTGTAAGAAGAAGCATTTGTGGGGATCACAGGAGTGCAGCCTTGCAAAGCCCAGGGATGGGGATGAGTGGCTTCAGAGTACTGGAGGTTGACCCCCCTCCCCCTCACCAGAGGAGAATTAGAAAGGAATAAAGAGAATGGTATACCTTCCTCATTTACCTCCCATTCCTTAATTACACTAGTTACAAATATATATCCCCTGATAATCTTTTAATGTCTCTTATTTCACCCAGCACCTCCCGTTATGCAGGGTGTAGGTGTCACATTCACAATCTTCCATGCAACAAAAAAACACAGTTGGGTGCACATTGCATTTGCATGCAAAACTACCATATGTACCCAAATGATATACTAACACCCCACAGATATCACATTGTTCAGCCCTCGATAGCTCCCCTATCAGGGTAAGGACCTGAGAGATCATTCTATGCCTGTCCATCAGTTAACATTTAGCATGATTGTAACTAGGAGGAAACGAAGCATACATTCCCAAGATAACACAAAGCCTCTGAAAAAGTGGTAGCAGTGGGACAGCGATGGAAATAAACATTCATGTTCTTTTAGCAGCGAACCACTACTTTGCTACATGTTTTCCACATGAATTATTAAATCTGCACAGCATGCAACGGGCAAAGCAACACCAATCTGGGGCAGCCTAAAGCTTATTTGGGGCATGGAAAACTCATTGGTGCTCTGTGCAAGACAAGGGAGATCTTGGGAGTGGGTGAGGAGATAGCATATTTTGTTTTATTTATTTCCATGAGAATCAGCAATGACACAATTGGCATAAACATCTATATCCTTTCTAAGATTAAAACAGCAGGCTGTTCTACTCTGGGATCAGCCAGCCAGGGAGTGGTCTGTCTATTAAGAGTGCAGCCTACTCTGGGGGAAAGCTGCTTGCCAATACCGCAGGTAGAGAAAGGTGTATTCCCATGCCTGATACCTGAGTCACTTTTCCCCAGATGCCAAGGACTGGACAGCATAATCTCTGCATGAAAAGTTATCTCTTCTGCTCCTCCTAGGGGAAGTAGGTGTGTGCATTTGGCAGGACGCACTTGTCATATTTACCATGCCAAATCAGAAACATCACTTCCCTTATTCAGTAAACATCCCAAAATGTATGTCAAAACAGCAATGGCAAATGCAAAAATAAAGAAAAAACTCTGGATTAAAATGTTTTACATTCCGATATTATAAGAGCAGCAGACTGTGATGTTACATGATATGCCATCAAGTCAGACCTGACTGAGGGTTTGATCACACATGCCGAAAGAACCCCAATTACACTAATTTTGCCGTTATTTAGATAGTTTCAAAATGTTCCATTTCCCATGATGCACAGCTAACACTGATGCATTTGCCCTGGCAATTGGTTTATTTCCTCCTTGCTATTTTAAAATGTACCTATCATGTATCAATCCAATTCATTTCGATTTTGCACATGTGAACATTGCTGCCAATTTATTCCCTTTGTGAAGGGGACAGGTTGTTAGGTGCTGTGGCCACTTCATGGCCACTGCACTTGTACCCTTTAGGAAAAAAAATGTTTTTAAAGGCATATTGGCAAATCATTTGTTGTAGCAGCAGCTGCTGACACACACACACACACACACACACACACACACACACACACACACACACAACACACACACACACACACACACACACACACACACACACAGAGGAATACATTGCTCAGAAGGAGACAGCCTTCCCACCCACTCTTCCCTTGTGGGTGGGGAAAGAGCCATTTCCTGCTTGGGATTATTTGAAGAGAACAAGAAAGAGGTGTCAGCATTTATTGACATATTAATAAAGTTTATATTAAAAAGTTTAAAGTTGGGGAGCATTGCCCCAGAATCATCCCAATAAAAGCATCGATTTAAAATACTTGCCCAGTGCAGTCTGCTAAAGGTTCAAATCGCTGGAAATGAAACTATTATTTTCACAAGAATGTGAATATATCCAGTGATATGTACACCACGTGACCACATTTTAAAATGCACCAATTTCAAAATGGGGTGAAAATAAAATAATTCTTTTGGCATGCATGATTGAGCCTTTAGAGTGACACTAATCCTGTAGAGCTTTCAAGGGAATTGAGATATTTAAGGAGTAGCTGTACTAGTTCCACTCCAGCCCCACTCCACAAGTTTCCATGGCTCTGCGGAGATTCAAACTGAGATTTCTTGTGTCCTAGTCCACCACTTGATCTACTACGCCACAACGGGAATCTAGACTGTCTATAAAAGACAACCAATTAGGCCTTGCAATCCTGTGCACACTAAAAAGAAATATGTTCCAATGTATTCAGCACCCTGACTCATAGGTTCTACCCATGTACAGTACATGGGATTGAAATCTTACTCTTAAACATCCCATGGTTAGCCTACTGTAAAACACATCTTGTGTATCTTAACTAATTCAGAGAAGAGTTTATGTACAGTGGTCTGGCTTTACCTAATAGCTTGAAAGTATAATGTTCCTAAGTTCCCAACTATTCTGCCTATGAAATTTCCCTGAGGATGTAAATGCCTTTGTGCTTAAATTCACAACTGACAAGACCAAAAAGCATATGACAATGTAATGGCCAAGGGTCAACAACAGCAATGAGATCAATTGTTGTTATTATGCCAGCTGATCGGACACATTTTGATGTCCCTTGGCACTGTTAAACTGAAAGAGTTCCTTTCCTTTTGCATCAAAAGTAATGGACAAATATTTTATTTTAACTATGATCTGTATCTGAAATATGCACTTTAGAGATTCTGCAGGCCTCTATAGGCTTGTCAATGTATGGCCCTCTAACAATGTTATCATTAAAAAAAGAAATATGTCTGCATTGCAATCCAGACTCCAGACAATTGGCAGGTAACCAGTTAATAAATTTCTTTGCCAGACGGTTGAATAGACTGGCCTATGGTCAACAGTGATGTCACATCAATTCAATGCGTTATAATTGGAAAAATGTGGGTGGAAGCAAGAAGGGTCCTTTTTTTAAAAAAAAATAACATAAATGAAAGATCACATTAGCAGTCTTTGTTCACCCATGATGTCTACCTCGTTCAGTAGCTGAGAGGGGGTTCGGCTGCTGTTTCTGATCAGTAGTTTTGTAGCTCAGTTCAATGCTAACTTCCAGATGAGTTTCAAGCCAGAAGTGAGCAATCAGGAGGGCAAAGCTTGGGAGGGGAAATTACCTGCTTTTCACCATCTTCCCCTACCCACCTGCCGACCCACCCACCCAGAGCTCTCTCTTTAAAAGGTGCAGCATATCCTTTATACCCCTAAATACACAAACATTGGTTTAAAGAATGTGGGGCAGGGAATGTTACTTAGCTCAGGCTCTACAAACAGCCACTTCAGGATCTCTGCAAAGCCAAACAATATAAATCGTAAACCAGATTTTCTGCCCAGTATAGCTGGAGCACTTCCTACTGAATTTAGTGGGGCTTACTTCAGAGCAAACATATATAGAATATTATTGCAAATGTATTAAATGACATTGACAGGCAAATCAGCAATCCTTCTACCCCTATATTCCAGTGATCAGTGGCTCTCTAAATTCTCAGGTTGGAAGTTTTTTGCTAGCCATGCTGCCGAAGAGAAACGATTTAATCTGGAGATGGGCCCTTCTACAGTGGGGTCTTGACTTAAGAACGGCTTGAGTTAAGAACATTTTGACTTAAGAACCACTCTCATAGGAAAATATTGACTTGACTTACATACTTAGATTTGAGTTAAGAACTGAAAAAAACCACGTGGGAGGCAGGGAAAGTGCAAAATTTGAACTTTCAGTTAACTGTTGGCCAGTGAAAAGGGTGCCTGTCTGCTTCCTCACTCCTCCCAGCGTTTAGAGAGTGGATTGGGAGACAGTCTTCGGACTGGCTGGACTGTATTTTCCCTGCCATCCCTGAACCTTTCTTGACCTAAGAAAAAAAGAAACAAAATATCCCCCTCTAGTGGTCGAAGGCAGAATAGCAGCTTCCCATTAGTTTCTATGGATGGAAAAGAGCAGATACGGATCAAATGGTTCTCAATGCATTCCTATGGGAAATGCAGATTTGACCTGAGAACTTTTTGACTTGAGAACCGCCTTCCAATATGGATCAAGTTCTCAAGTCAAGACCCCACTGTACATGCAAAGCATATACTTTGCCACTGAGCTATAAATTTACATTAAAGCTTCTATCCAAACAGTCTGTTTCTATTGTTCTTACCAATCTTCCTGCTCTTCCTATCATCATCATCATCATCATCATCATCATCATCATCATCATCATCATCATCATCATCATCATCACTATTATCATTCTTTCCTTAGAACAATTTTGCACACTTGCTGCCATACTAATATTGTCTGCTAATTTAATTGAGAACACGGATGGTGAAACTCTGCCTGTCCAGCTATTTTACACTACAATTCCCATAATCCCTTATCTCTGGCTACACTAGCTGGAGCTTCTGAAGGCTGAAGTATAAGGAAACTGGACCACCAAGGGGTCCTACATTTGATTTAGCAGGATTGTTACTTATTGTTCCCCCAACTTCAATTCATATTATTCTACTCCTCTAAATTTTGCCATCTAACTTTCCTAAGTTTTATGGGTGTGTGAAAGCAATAGCAGACATCATTTTTAATTAGATGCAACATATAGAAAAGAAACATCTGTATACAACTTGAATCCAGCTTCATGCTCCAAGATAGGATTATCCACCCTTCAAAATCAAGCTGCTGCTATTAACCTATGCAACTTGTACAATATAATAGATATGTAAATATTCCATTAAAAGTCCTAGCAAAAAAGAAAAAGAAAAAATACACAAAAAAGTTTTGCTTCAAAACACAATGGGTTTTCAACAGCCATTTCTTCTTAAACCTGTCTTGAAAAAACACAACAAATAGCAACAACAAAATATGGAAAATTAGTAACAGATTGTGCCCAGGGAGAATGAAAACAATCACCTAATTTTTTTATTTGCATGTCTTATAGTCCTGTTTTAACAGAACTGATGAAAATACATAACTGCCAAAACAGGAAAATGGATACCTCCACCTATAGTGTATTGGAAGGGGGGGGGGGAAAGCCAGAGGAATGCTAAGAATATTAAAACTGGAAAATATTAATAGAAATCTAACCTTCTTTTTCAACTTGTGCATTGTACTAATCAAAAAGAGGCAAGGGATTTAAGATCTGTGCAGGGCTTCCAACAGGATTTTCTGGGTATGGTATAGTACTTCATTTCAAAAATATTATTCCTTCTAAGCTTAGGCTATACTTAAGAGATGCCAGTTCGAAATTTAGCAGCTGCCTCCCTAGGACCAATGGTCATTGGAGCCCCTTCTTCCACACCTCAAATGGGAATATAAAGAAATGCTACATTTCCCACCAGACTTAAAAATAATGCTGGGGGTGGGAGAGACCAGGAGTCCTAGGTGACCTTCAAAGTATGGAAATGGTGTTTTCAATCCTCCTGGAGAGCATTAAAAATACCTTTTTGAGTCTCCCAAGTGATACTCTTCAAAAGCACTTTTTTTTAATTGACCAGGGTGGGGTGGGGTGGGGTGGGATGTGGGGGAAAGAGAATGCCAGGAGGCCATATATGGATTTCTAGGAACCACATGCAATCCATGGGCTGCACATTGCCCCTGTTTGCACTAGGGAGAGGTGAGTAACACCTTTGACGCTCAAATGTTTACTCAGAGGACATTGATATTGGAACTGATGGCCACGCAAATTACAAGTTACACATCCAATATAAAAAGAGTACACAGGTATAAAATTTCAAGTGCACACCCCTTGAAATATAAAACGATAGGTCACAATTATTCGCCTGAAGACAAAGAGGGTATGCTAGTTACTGAATAACAAATCTTCCACAAAGTCCTTCTCTGCCACCTGTTCAGAACATGGGGGTGACCATGAGCTCTCAAGCACATGGCTGGACTCCAGAATGTTTCTGTTTCAGCTAAGCATGAAGGAAATCATTAGTCTAAAGTTATTCCCCAGGTGAGAAACAGGCCACAACAACTATGAACACAAAAGTGGCATGTCATGGCCTCTATGGAGGAATTACCCACACCAGTTAAACCACAGATCTTCAAGATCCTCAATGAGGAATGAAGAATAAGTTGTATTCTGAAAAGCACACAATCTCTTCAAAATGTAGAAAGCATTATACTGTCCACATGTATCAGCAATTTGCGCCACATTCTTAATCTAATAAAAATAAAATTAGAGGGACACCTGGGTCCATGGATAGTAATAATAGAGTTTGGATGTCAACATTCAAATGTAGGATACCTCAGTAATATTATATATTATATTTCCTGCTATGTCCAGCAGCTGGCTGGTTAGTTCAGTGGTTTAGGTATCTAGCTGTGGATCCAGAGGTTGGGAGTTTGCACTGTGCCTCATGGAAGAAAAGCAGGATTGTGCGGTTTTGGGCAATCCATACAATTTGAGGGCACCCCCAAAAGAAGGGAATAGTAAATCACTTCTGAGTATCTCTACCTAGGAAACCCTAGGTAGAGAATACTCATAAGTCAGAATCAATTTGGCACCATGCAATGTTTCTTCTTCTTCTTCTTCTTCTTCTTCTTCTTCTTCTTCTTCTTCTTCTTCTTCTTCTTCTTATTATTATTATTATTATTATTATTATTATTATTATTATTATTATTATTATTATTATTATTATTATTTCCATCAATCAACATTATTATGGAGTTTTGGAATTAGCAACAGTGTGCTGACACATTAAGGCCAGAATCAAATAATACTCAAGTCTTAAAGCCAAAGGTGTAGACAGATGTTTAAAATCAATTCCCAAACATAACCTTTACCCATTTATATAGCTCCCTCCCATCTGCACCTCTCCCTTCCACCCATAATCTCACTGTTTCCCTTCCTCTAGCAGATCTTTTTTATCTTCATTATCTGGTTTACTCCTTTCCGTAGCCCTTCCTGCTTGCCCTGGTCCTGAAAAAGATGTTAGGGACAGCTCATGACTCAAACAGGAAAATTCTAAACTAATGAAGGTGTCTTAAGTGTCACAGCATGAGCTTCACTCGCCTCTTGTTGTTATGTGCTGTCAAGTCTCTTCGAGCTCATGAAATGTCCAAGGTTATGTGAGATATTCAAGAAGTAGTGTACTCTTGCCCCTCCCAAAAGTTTCCATGACCGAGCATGGATCTGATCATGGATAGATCTATCCAGCATGGATCTATCCACTATACCTCTCTCTCTCTCTCTCTCTCTCTCTCTCCTCTCTCTGCCTCTCTCATATTTCTGGAATTATGTACATAAGGAGATTGTTCTTTCAGACTTAAGTGTTTTTCAGCTTTCATTATAGGCTTTCTCCAATTTCTGTTTCAGGCCTTCCTCTGTCAGATCCAGAGCTGCTTCTTTCCAAAATTCTGCTTCATTTCTTTACCATTGCCTTGTTATTGTGCCAACTCTGTTTAGCACTTAAGTAGCACATCTATTGGCCACCAAAGAACCTTTTGCTTTCTTTCTGTGACACAAGAACTTTCAGCCAGTTATTGCCAGAAATTTCATCATGATCACTTAGAAGTACTTCATTGCACTCATGGACATAGGGTGCCAATTCAAATGTCTATAGACACCTCTGAATTTTCAAATCATCTTGTGTTAAAAAAAGTATTTTTCATATGGCAAAAAAGAAAAGAAAAGAAAAACTCATGCTGCCCACCACTTTCCAGCTCCATTCATCTAAATGGCATGGAGTCTCACAAGGATGTTTTCAGGGACAAAAGTACAACAAATGACGAAGGCATTGAAGACATGGGTTTTGTTTGTGCCAGTGCTTGTGTGTGTGACTATAAACTTGTAATCTGAATAAGGGCCAGAACAAGGTGAGGGCCTGTGTTTGTGGGCCAAGACCCCAACTCTGTCTTATATTCAGGTTCCTCGTTATTTAGCCTCACTGCTTCCTCTTTTCTATGAAATGGGTGTTTTGTGAAATAGTAACTCCCTTGGTATTTTGGGGTAGCGTCTATGTTGCTTTCTCAAAATTCCAGACAGCCCCACTAGCCATAAGAATGGCTGGACAGCCCAGCCCTAGTCAGAATCAAGAAGCCTATTACTTAAGTATGCCGGCACTAAGTTAAATTGCTGTGGGGAGTTGCCATTAGTAAAGATGTATTTTCCTATTTGAGCCAGGTCTCTCAACTAGTGTGCAATGAGGAATAAAACCCTCTACTTCTTAACTAGCAGCAATTCACTGTAGTGATTTATGCAATTCAACTTAAGTACATATTAAGACTCTGGCCAATGTACTACAGTAATTACAGTATAGATTCTCATACAATCCATCTCAGGAGGGAGATGCTAGATGTATTTCCCACTTTTGGAGGCTATGAGGCAACATTTTAAAAAGAAATTTAAAAATCTCATGTGCATTTTTTTAAAAAACGAAAATCTAATGGCTTCCTCTTCCTTAGTAGACTTTGGCCTAGGATGATGAACTACAAATATTTGTGGCAAATTACACAGCCATGAGCAGTTTTACACGTGTGATTTGAATCAGGATATAAAGGAAGTCGGTGCTATCACAGTTCCTGCTTTCAGGCACAGAAATCATGTCTTCCTTTGCATCTGGACCCTCTTTGTTATCTTGCCTTTGGTCCCATGAGGTTTGTTAACCCCCACAGAAATTTACCTCTTCTCATGTGCAAAGGACTGTAAGCACTGCTGGCTCAAATTAAGCTATAACTGAAGCTTCCTGTCCTTTGTATCTTGTCTTCCTTTTCAAACACAGCCTCCAAGCATCTGGATGTGAGCACTGCTGAGTGTGTTATAGACACTGCATTGATATATTCCAGAACAGCGATTTAGTCTGTTTCTGAGAATAGGTTTGGTTTTCATTACCCACTTGGGGTACACCTGGTCTGTAGCTGTGTTGATACAAACACCAAGGGCTTCTAATTACTAACTGGAAATAGCCACTGTTCTTAGCTGCCAGGTCTGCGAAACAACCCTTTGGGATCAAGTAATGTACAGTACTGTAAAGATCTCTAATCCTCAACAGCGAAGTCCAGAGTACTTTTCTCACACAAACATAGGCAAAACAAACATTGTAATGGTTTCCGGGAATGTTATCATATTACCTCATGCTGCATGAAAAACAACAATGTATCTTGCATTTGATGAAGTGGACTCTAGTGCACAAAGTTTATGCCACAATAAAAGTCCATTTTAAGATATCCCAATTTCTACAAATACGTAAGAGAAATTAACTGCTCTTTTCCAACCTCCCTTAGGAACAGATACAATTTCTGAAGAAGTAAATCAGCTGCAGTCAGAATCCTATTCTGCACATAAGGAAAACACACAAGTCACCATAGCATACTAATAAGGTATTGATCACATGTTGGTTGTGCACCCAGTTGCACAATGATGATTTGTCAGTAAACTGCAATTAACTGCTGTTTCTTTTCTTTTTGCCTGTACTCATATAAATAACAAATAGGATTCTGCCAGACATATTTCAGTATGAAAATCATTTAAAGTCTATAGTCTCTAACTAGAGCAAGCCATATTAACAATAGCAACAAGATGGTGTTCTAATCCTCATGCTGCCTCTGGAAGGCAGATGGCCTGCCTATGCATTTTAATTCCCTTCAGAAAGGGAGCAAGCAGACTATTTTGCATTTAATTAGTTAATGGTCAGCAGCTAGCAGCCAGATGTCATCCAAAACCTATTTGTCTGCCTTATTTTAATGGGGTTTTCAAATTCAACACAGTCTGCAATGTACCTCAAGCTTCTGTACTTCTTCCTGACACAGCCAAAGTGAGAATTACTAACTGAATGATATTAAAATCCCAAGGCCACTAGTCCTGCTGGATGGAGGATTCTGGGAGTTCTGTTTTTTAAAAAAAATATTTTTGGGGAAATAAGAGCAAGAGAGATTGAGGCTCATGCATGAGCTTATCCTGAGTAAAATCCTGAGGGAAGAGGGTGTGGAAATACATTATATGAAAAGGCCTGAGATACCACAACTGGTTTAAAATCTGTGAAGAGATGGAGCTC
This sequence comes from Pogona vitticeps, assembly GCF_051106095.1. Taxonomy (NCBI): domain Eukaryota; kingdom Metazoa; phylum Chordata; class Lepidosauria; order Squamata; family Agamidae; genus Pogona; species Pogona vitticeps. Next base: position 230,801,389 of record NC_135783.1, on the reverse strand, counting down.
TCCTTCTAACTTGTCTTAGCAACCAAATCAGCTGGAATCCTTTCATCCCATCTGTTCAGGCTTATACAAATTTGAGAGGCTATTTTATGAAGCAACATATATAGGGAAATAAAGTATCTCCAAAAAAAGAGGAAAAGGAACATTTTAATGTAAAATGTGTGTCCACTTTAAACTTCTAAAAATAAAAGCAACAAAAGGAAGGAAGTGACTGAATGCTGGGATAATATTGGTCTGTGGGTGTTTGGGGAAATGGGAGTGATACAGCGAGGAAACTCCACCCAAACAGACTCACATAGCAGATTTCATTTCAGAGCTACAAGGAGGATGTACACAAGCATGGATACATGTTTTTAAATGAAAAATGGAGTGGGAAAAATTAGTAATATCAGTTTACTGTAAGGTGAACTACTTTCTGACATGCACTAAAAGAATAGAAACGGTATTTCGGATAGGTATCTGTAGCACTCTAAATTAATCATTACATGCATCTGCCTTAAAACAGATGCACAACGTTTATATTTTCAAAGAACACTTCAATTAATACTTATCAGGGTGTCCTATAAAGACTGGCACTTGCAAATATTCTACTCCTGACTGAACTGGAGAAACAAAGATGCAGCAAGATAAAAGATTTTGCATATAGAGCATAAAAAGTAACTTTTAAGTTGCATCTGCATAACATTCTCAGTTATTTGACGAAACTCCTCATCTTCTCAGACATTCTGAGAGACATTTCCATACCAGGAGAGGCCTCCTTGGAGAATGACAGCAAGATGCTACTAATTAGGGGTAAAGGCCAGGGATAATTAAGAAAAAAAGAGAGAGAACACACAAATGGTAATGAAACTGGATAGCAATCTTTTAACATGACAGAAACAAAATTCTCTTCTAGGCAGCTACAGTGGCTTCTGCTATTTCCAATGTTTATTGATCATTTTTCTTTGTAGAAAAGATCACCTTGTGGGGGGCGGAATTACGAACACTTATTATTCAGTTATTTTGAAATTCATGAGGCTCGGAGGGAAATGAATGCCACTCCTTCATACATATGCACGAATCCAGCTTTTAAAGAACAGTACCACTTTTCAAACACCCACAGTGCAGAGCACTTCTTTTTAATACCTGATTATCAGTGCTCAGCTACCCCTCTGAGGACATGTGTGGTAATGCAGGACCTCCCAAGTAGCCTAAGAGCAATAAAGGAAAATATCTCACATGAAAGAACTGCAACTGCAGAGAACTCTACTTTTCCAAACAACTACTTGTCAGCTTTCAGTGACTGTACAGGCATGTTTGAATATCATACTAAGTCACAATTTAGGTTATGAACATATCATATCAGATGTCCAAAGAAACTGTGGCTTGTCTTCCCCATTTCTGGTTTATTTCAGACTTTTTGTTATTTCCTGTTTCAGGATGAGTGGCTGGGAAAACAAGCCAGGACAAGCTATGGTTATTTATTTATTTAATTTAATTTATTTATTTAATTTATATGCCGCCCACTCTACCCAGAGGTCTCTGGGCGGCTATAGGTCTAGCCATCAAAACAAGCCACAGTTAAAAGATCATAGAGTATGTAAAGCTAACAACAAATAATGAATTCTGATTTGGGGCTCATGTATCACAAGCCATGCTTCAAGAAACCAGACCATGGCTTGTTTCGACATGCAGATATACATCTTAATTTTTCTCATTTTTCATTCTTAAAACACAGGCTGACCTTCTGGATGAGAACTGTGTCTTCCTCATATTCAAACATCTATAGTTAACTACTGCATTTCTTGTAGAAGTTGTGAACAAGAAAATGTGTGGGGATATTCTGCAGAATGCAGTAATGTCTTAAGAGAAGGATCTGTGGAGTAGGAGGGTATGAGCTCCAATCAATCCTCAGTCATAAGCATGTTGATGTATTATAACCCAGATCTATGAATTCTAGAGGCACACTTGTTGTGTCTTCAAGTGAACCTTCTGCTCTGCAGTCTCACTAACTTTTAGGTCACTTTTAGCAGTACAAACTTTGATGTGTTTGGATCTTTGCTAGTCCACAGTTCTAAAGTAAATTGTGAATGTTTGTCAAGCTCATGTGGTAAAGAATTTTAAAAATGCAACAATTACATGTGCATATTCTTTGTTTTTTCTTCTATTTCTTACTTATTTTAGCCTTTTATCTCCAGGTTATACTGTCCTTGGTACCTTTTGTTTCCTACTAAAATATGCGTTTTTGGCAACATTTTATGAGAAAGCATTTTATGACTCAAAGCCATTCTAAAGCAACCCTATGAATTTCTTCAAAAGAGAGGTCTGGGGACTCAAGATAAAAGCTTGAATGTATAAAGAAGAAGTACCAAGCAAGGCTCAAGTTACTGTAGACATCAGAACGTTGACCTGGAAGACTTTCCTTCTAGATCCCAGAATCACCATGTCTCTTTGTAATAGATGAGCAATGATTCAGAGGAACTCTGTGTGGGTGCAGAGACACACTTCCTGTTACCTTCTGTATTTTTGGGCTAAGCCCTTGTAAAATTAAAATTAAGGCTTGCTTCAGCCCGCTTAGAAACCCAAACATTAGTCTGTAATAAATTACAAATTATCAAGTGTATTGAATAACAAGGGAGCTGACATCTAGGTCATATTCAGGGTTAAACTAGATTTTGAGGGAACTAGATGTTAAACCTTATGCCTGATATTTTTTGTTTAATATATGGTGCCTCAGCAGCCATACTTCCAAATTAAACCTGTGTTTACATTTCAACTATCAGTCACAATACAAAAGACATTAAATACAAGAAAACGTTGAGGAAAGTCACATGCTGTGAGAGATAGTTTTCTGCACCTGAGGAGCCCCTCTAAAAAAAAAAAAAACCACGATAAATATTATTATAGCTTCAATGTTGCTTCACATATTGTGACCTGAACTACTGGAGCAGCTATGGAGAGCATAAGCTCCTCACTCAAATTACTGTAACTTTGTGAGGTGGATGATATGCAGTCTTAAGGAGCATTTACTTAATATTAAATAATCTTATGAATGTTCAGAGTATTCTTTTAGCATTAAAGTTATGCATCTATTCATAGAATATTCAACAATGGAAGTGCTTTGCTTCCTCATCTCAAAACAGTGCAAACACATGAATTATTTTTTCCTAAGAATGTCCCCCTTATGTTCAATAGGGCTCATTCCCTAAATACCTGCACAATTAACCAGCAGTAATCCCAACAATCTTCCACAACCTGTGAACAAGCCATCAGGTGAATCTAAAACTTGCATTTATGATGGCTTCCTAAATGTTTCTATTATTTGACTCCTATCAAACATGTTTGCAAACAATTCTCTTCTTTCCAACAGAGTAGGAACGTTTACAAGGTGAACTATCTTCCTGTTTTGCCTATTAGATTTTTATTTCAGCGTAAACTTTTTAAATAAACACATGGCTTTAAAAGATAGTGGAAGACAGGGCCTGGCATGCTCTGGTCCATGGGGTCATGAAGAGCCGACACGACTAAACAACAAAACAAAAAGGTAGCTCTCCGGTCTTTCTAACAGAATGATACTAAATACTAAACACCGAATCCAGAGTGACACCTTCTGTTTAGCTGTGTAAATACATTTCATCTCATATCAGTACTATTGAATATTTATTTATTTATTTTATTTGTATACCACAAATATGGAAAGTACTACTCTGGGCAGTTTACAATCAATAAAATCCTACTTTTAAAAATATTTATCTAAACCTAGTTTCACAGCACACACTATTTTAAATAAAGTAATGGTGGTATTGTTCCATAGTTCTGTTCAACACAGCCAATTTGAAGATAAAAGAAACAAACCATAATTGCATAAATAAGACCAATTTCCAGTTCTTAACATAATTACATGCTGGAGGATTTTAACTATATTGCTCATGCTGAAGCTGGTTCGAAAGGCAGCTGATGAATATAATGCTTTGAGACTGTAGTCCTGTACACATTTACCTGTATGCAGTGAGCCTTAATTCTGAGAAATCACGTAGAGAATTGAATTATGAAAAATAACAAGAAGAGGAAGAGGAGGGGAGAAAAGCAAGATAATATTTAGACCATGGAAGTTGAGAGCTGATAAACAAGCAGTAAACATGGAGAATGAAACAAATAGTATAGAAATGAAGTACAAGTTCAAGAAGGGGAAATTTCCTATAAATATATATATAATTTTATTAATTCATTTTATGATCTGAGAGTTCTTTTTGTCTTGCAGTAATTTTATTCATTTGTTCATGTATCATTTTAATAATTAAAAGCTTGGATATATGGGTGTATAAATGTAATCAACAAAAAAATACATTAGTTTGAGCTGCATCAAAGCCAGTGAGGAGGGCCTTCTTGAATAAAAAAAAGTATGTGGTATTTATGGATGGCTTATTTCATTTTCAGGCATGACATCTCAAAGCATATTTGAATTCTATGTGAAAGTTAATATGATGAGAGAACTAATAGTGAGACTTTCCCTTAAACAAAGATCTAGCCAGGCTGGGTGGCTGAGGGGCTTGACCCTGAGAGAGGCACAGAAGGAAAGAACTAGAAACCGGGCCTTCTCGGCGGTGGCCCCTTGCCTCTGGAACACCTTGTCCCTGGAGATTCACCTGGCACCCTCGCTGGGAGTTTTCAAGAACAAGCTGAAGACTTGGTTCTTCAGGCAGGCCTTCCCCCCTTCCATTTCTTAGTTTCTATGTCTTACCATCTTGGACTTTGCCTATCTCTTTGTTATTGATATTGTTTTAATTTTTGTTTTATACTCGGACTGTAAACTGGCCAGAGTAGATTCTGGAATGAGCCGAGTAAACGCTGGAAAAATGAATGAATGAATGAATGAATAAATAAATAAATAAATAAATAAATAAATAAATAAATAAAATGAGTATCAAACTCAGTTTGTGAGCACAGTTTTGGCTGCAATATTGCAGCTTCACCACTGAAGTTTAATCATTCATCCATTCAGCTCATTTCCTTGAACCACTGCTTTGTTAACTGTTTTTAACTCTTGCTCAAAAGAAGGAATCAAGATATACTTATCAGACAGCGTAATAACATTTTAAGACAGTGGTTCCCAACTTTGGGCGACACATTTTCCTTCACAGTCAAAATCCTCAATCAATCAGCAAAACACTCAGTCAGAATAAGCCCAGCAAGAAGGCAGTATTTTATGGCTTATTCACAATTAATTAAGGATACATTTCTAACACACACCTACCTAAGAGTAAGTCCCTTTTAATCCAATAGGATTTAGTTTTGAATATGTATGTAAAGGACTGCATTGCAAAATAATTTTATTGAGTAAAGAGGTGCCAGATGAACTGGCCAGCCCTTTTAAAAAACTTTTGGAAGAAGAGCTGATAATAGCTAAGCAGTAAGACCTACCATTGACATACAAGGGGAAACACCTGTTCAAAAGGTGCCGTCTGTAATTCATGACACACGTATTCATAATCTAAAGTGATTGCGTGCCCCCAAACATGTTTCTACTCTCACATTCCCTACCACTGGCTGTGCTAGTAAGGGATGACAACTCCCCTGGTTTTAAAATAAAAAGAGGTATGCTTCTTTCATCTGAAACTTTGGAAGGAAAGAATTTAACCAACAGATGAATGTATTAAAACGAATACAATCAATTAAGGTATCTTTAATCACACCGCAGCTTTGCTGATCACAAACATTTGGAAAAACGTTACCTGGGTCTAAGTGCGTGAAAGAGCCAATGACAAAATCCAGCGTTGAAACGGCCAGAAGAAAAAGCAGCAGCAGCTGGAGACGGATGATCCATTTCACACCAGCAAGGTTGATTCCAAGCAAGCCCAGCAGGACAGCAAGTGAGATGCCCCGTACTGCCCAGATGTTACTGAAGCTCAAGACATCAGATATAGATTCGGCAAATCCAGTTATGTACATAGCACCTGCAACACACTAAGGGGTAGTTTCACTACTAAAATTATTAGGTAAGTATATCACAACTTTTCTGAGCTGGAGGATGTGGTAGGTTTTAGTGATTTTTGTATTTATACTTTATCACACACCATCTATAGAAGGCCCTTGGGTGATGGCTTTTGTTGTTTTTAATTTAAAAACAAAACATTTTGAAGCTGTTGAGGCTTCCTCCCTGAATGCACTGTGGGCGGCGCAGTGCAGTGTAGGACACCAACCCAGCCAATCACAGGGCTGGGAATGGATGTCTCCGCCCACAGGTGGCCCATATTGGTGACTCAAATCTAGGCTGCCTCTGGGAGAATAAAAATGGATGCTGTCCTAGTTGTAGCTGTTCTGGAGAACAATGCTCAATGGGGCCACACAGTGGCAGATGCTCCCATGGTGAACCCATTTCTGTTTCCCTTGGTTACCCATCAGTCAGCAGACAGGTTCAACTGATGTTAATCTGTCCTCCATGCTAGCACCAATAGTATTGCCAGCTCTTGCCCATAAAGTTGCGACCGGTTTTAATTCCTATGCTCATGTGTTCTGTGATTATTTCATACCAGCCACAGATCACAGCCTGATGGCTTGGATGACAAATATCATAGAGTACAGAGGCATTGTGGGTCCAAGAAGTGATGATAAAATAGCAGCCAGCAACCTGCTGGAGCTGCCAGTTTAATATTTAGGTATTTATTAAAACACATCCATACATTGCTTTAAAGTGCTCAACCATGTTCGTATTGCATTTGATCACCATGTTTGATCAAAGATAGCACCTCCCTTGCTGCCAAATGTTGAGGATTGACGAGGGCCTTGTTCTGTTTGCCTAACAGTCATCTACTCTGTGTGGAATATGAAAAAGAGTAGTTCAAAGTCTTTTAGAATCTTGGATGCCATTTGTATGTGGAATGGATGTCTATTATTCCATGCAAGGAAAGACTGGCGTAGAGGAATTCTAGCTCCCTGCCATAAAAGTCTTCAACAAATTCTCAGCAACTGCAAAAGGTTTCACACTGAATTAAGTGAGCATCTTAGATGGATATAGGAAAAGTGAAACTGAAGAAAAGTGGTGATTGGAGAATGGGAGAAGAAAATCCTTGTAGGAGAACAAGACCAGGAAAAATGGGTTATGCAAACATTAAAAATAGCTGATTAAAGTGGCTGATTCATGAGATCTATTGCATAGAAAAATGGAACTAAATACCAGGCTTATTATTTGATAAACTGAGTCTTTTTGTGTTTTTGCTTTGTTTTGTTTTGTTACTCATAGAAATGTGCACTACATCTTGCTCTACAGTATATGGAAAATCGAATGTAAATTGTTTTCTCTCTTTTTAAAATTATAATTTGTGTTTATACTTCCCCCAACAATGTTTTTTAAAGAGACATGGAGAACAGAACAAGGAAGTCCAGTTAACCAAGTAGCATCCAATTTCTTATACAGCTCTGCTGACCTCTGATCTATTCAATCTAGGGTTTGATGGAGAGTGCAAAACTAAGAAATATAATCCCCCACACACACGTAAGCCAAGGATACTGTGCTGCAGAGAGCTAAACTCTTCTACCAGAAACTGCAGGTAATATTTAGGTCCTGCGATTTCTGCCATGTATTTATTTGAAGTGTATGAAGTTATACAGGTAATAAAAGTGTGGAGGGGGGATGATGTGACAGGTTGTTGCCAAGACAGCTTACTTTAAATCATAGCTTCTCAGTCAAGAGTTCTACATGAGGTAGCAGCATCAAAGGTAACATAATACAGAGTCAGATGGAAATACTGGTATCTGTCAATGGCTGAGCCTGATTGCTTCTCGCAGATAAAAGCATCAAACTGAGCATGCACCTTTCATGCCAGCTTACTCAACTTTAGACCAACAACCTTTTGGCATTTTGTCTAGCAGCCCAATAGATATTGGTCATACATTTATGATATAATATGCTTATTCTCTGAACAGTCAGATGAAATGGTTTCCAATACCCAGTGTATTATTCCTCTCATACAAGATGAGTAGCTTTGGGTGCCTCTCATGTTGCATGTTCCAGGACAGTACAGTATCTTGTCAGACAGGGAAAGAATAAGCAAGATTTGTGAAGTGGTAGATGCCAAATGTTCACGGTAAGTCTTTGAATGTGCCTGTATTGAGGGTCAGTATGATGTAGTGGTTCAAATGTTGGAGCACAACTGAGGAGACCCTACACAGCTGTGATGTTCTTGTGCAGAATGCAAGCCAGTCACATTCTCTCAGTCCTAGCAGGGTTATAGGGAGGATAAAGGGTTGATATGCAGGAAACCCACATGGACCATACTGAGGTCACTGGAGGAACAGCAGAATTATAAATGTAACAAATAAATAAATCACCAGTGACTTGCACACTAAGAAGATTCTACTGGATGAATTTTATAGAAGGACCTCAATGAATGGCAACCCTCAGCAATGGCATTATACACTCACTTCTAAGGTTCACCCCATCTCATAAATACTTCGTTCACCTGCCTCTTCATAAATGCCAGATGAACACTTTCTTGCTACCTAAAGATTACCCAGATAAATATAACAATGGAAAAATGACATTTAGCAAATCTGTCTCTACTATAAATCTTTATTATGATCTTCATGAGCAGAAAGAGGAAAGCAGCCTCTTAAATCTCTATTTATGCACTGTGACGAAAACCATGAAAAGCTCTAATTGTATCACAGGAGCACTATATTGTAAGCATATTTATCCGAGCACCGTTACAAGTGCGTCTGGAGACCTTTTCATTAAAAAGTCAAAGGTTTGTCTTATTTCTAGTTGTGATGGAGGTGGGGAGGCAGGGTTGACATGAGTCACCACATTTCCACCAGCCGTTTAGTTCTCTGTGATTTTAGACCGGAATAAGGTTGATATTTTGAGATCTTCAATTAATCAACTTGTTGTTTTCTCCTTGATGGTATGCCATTCTTCAAGGTGGATGCCAATATTTATAGACTTGTTAAATGGTTTAACCAAAATCCGTGAATCTCATCTGGACCAGGTGCACTCCAGTATTTCACAGCCTTTCCTTGCTTCTTAATCATTTCAGTTGTTATTACAATATCATCCATATGGTTTTATCCCTTGCACCACAATAAAGATACAAATCTATTCAACTCCTTGCCAAATCATTTCAGGAAGGCTTGCGAGCCAAGTGTCGTTTTACTATATTTATCTCTTAAGTAGTAACTAATTAAAAGGCATGCCCTGGGTAGAAAATGTTCTAAATAAATGGAAGTGTTTTCTCCAGAAACTAGGATCCTTACCTGACCAAAAATGTAAAGGAGGCCAACAGTTCCTCCTACTTGACCTCCCAGGACAGTAGAAATCATTGAGTAGACACCTCCACTTCCAATGCTGCACCGCTCACAAACACCAATGCCAGACAAGACTGTTACCAACGCAACCAAGATTACAAAGGATACCAAAAACATGCCCATTAGTATGCCGGTGTTTCCCTAAAATGCAAGGAAGGGGGAAAGATTAAAACTTAAAAGGGGAAATGGTAGATGAATTTAGTAAACACACTAGAGGCAAACCGCCAGATAAAAACAATATAACAGACACGTGGACCATTAGCTGTTGGAGAGCAATACGAGTAAGCACCAGCGATGATACACCAAAAAGATGGCCCACTGTTACTGAATACTTAGGACATTTAAGAATTCTCATGTACAACCGACCTTAGGTCAATTTGACCTATGTGAATACTATATCAGAATTTCAGCTGCATAATACTTTTGGCATGACATACTGGCCAGACCCCTATTGCTTAGTGTAGAAATTATACTAGAGTAGGCCCATTAACTCACTGGGGATTTGGTGAATCAACTCCCCCATAGGTTCCATTGATTCAAGTGGGCCTAATTCCAGGGATGTTAGCAAGTCTTTAGGTCCAAGTCCTGAGTCCACGTCTTTGGATCTAAGTCTCAAGTCCCATCCCAAGTCCCTATTAAAACCAGGGAATCTCTTTTATGGGGAGAGATTCCCACATGTTGCTCCTGCAGCTGCCAGAGTACTCTTCTGGACTAAAACTCCCAGAATCCCCTGGGCAGCACCATGCAAAGCCTTTTCCTAAGTGCCGATTTTGCCACAAAGGGGGTGAAGGGGATGCAGGTGGGAGCCGACTCTTTCACACACAGACCCTTAGCCTCAAGGGAGGCTCTGTCATCCTGCCTCCTGCCCCTTGGCCTCTGCCCCCTTACCCTTCCACAAGGCTGCGCACTATTCTCGTGGTGGAGCGTTCCACAGGCAGACGGGGCACAGAGAGAAGTGACTCCTGCTCTCTAGCCTGGGCACCTCTATTATCAAGACCAGTCTCCAAGGAGCTCTGAGGAACTTTCGAGGGGGCAAAGCAAACAGGGCAACAGGTGGCAGGAAGAGCTCCAGGTCAGGGAAGGGCCAGAGGTCTACTGCCTAACCACCCTTGAGCCTGGCACTCAATGCTCTCCATAGCAGCAGTGGCCGCCTCCTCCTCCTCCTTCTCCCTCAGAGTGGCCAGCAAAGTGACAGCAGCCCGGCAGTGGCAGAAGGCCTCACCCAATGCATTCTGGGAAACTCCCAGGCGGTAGGTGGCAAGGCTGGTGTTGCCAGAGCAACACCTTGAGGCCTGTGTTTGGAGCCTAGGAGTGAGATGGGGCACCCTGTTGCAGCCACAGCTTGGGAGGCAGCAGAGCCTCTTGCTGAGGGCCCCACTGCTCCCACCAACTCACGACTTGGAAAAATGAGTCTGAGTTGTGAGTCAAGTCCATGTCTTTTTTTTAAAAAAAAAGAAAAAACAAGTTGAGTCTGAACAAAAAAAAGAGTGGTCTTAACCGACCAGATAGGCGGGATATAAATAAAATAAATAAATAAATAAAAATAAATGAGTCAAGCCACAGGTGTGACTTAAGTAAGATTCAACAGTGAGTCATGGGTCCTGCCTTATTCTAACTGTGGCTTATTTTAGCACAGTAAATGGCAGTTACATTAGGACTGTTTGGTTTGAATCAATGGAAATTACAGAGGAGAGGATTCATCAAACCCCCATTGATTCAGTGAACCTACTCCAGTTCAATTTACTACATTAAGCAACAGTATTTTGGCACTGAATTTGGAAATTCAAATAATCTTATTATTTGACAGTGGTGTTCTGCAAAATTTAGTGATAAGTCTGCATCTACTGCAGTCTTATGACATCAATCTTAAGTCTTAAGACATCAGTCTTTAAGTCATTACTTGATGTGAAATAACACGACACATAATTTACAACTTGAATCTACCAACCACCACGATCTCTTCATCTTAGAGTCATGTATGAATGTTTTGCCACATAAACTCTATATTTTCATTCTTATGTCTAAAGAAATGGACTTGTTCCACAAAAGCTCACATTAAAATATAGCATGTATTCTTTAAACTACCTACCCTGTTTCCCTGAAAATAAGACCTAACCTGAAAATAAGCCCTAGTATGATTTTTCAGGATGCTCATAATATAAGCCCTACCCCCAAAATAAGCCCCAGTTCAGTGATACCCCGCCCTCCACCATTGTGCAGCCACCAGAAGATGATGACAGGACTGTATTTGGATAACTGTAGATTGATGTACATGAAAAAAATAAACTATCCCCTGAAAAAAAAGCCCTAAGGTATTTTTTGGAGCAAAAATTAATATAAGACCCTGTCTTATTTTCAGGAAAACACAGTATCCATTTTTGTCTATATTTTTGCTTTTGTTTTGTTTGTGGTTTTGTTGTTGTTGTTGTTGATATGTACTAAAAGTTAGAGGGCTGATGCACGTTGTAGATTTGAAATGTGATGTCTCTGGAGATTAAGATAGAGAAGGCAGACAGGCTTGGGTTGCTGTGTTTCCATAGCTTTTATCATATACAAAGAGCTCCCTCAGAAGACCCTTCTAGTGTTATCGGCAGGCTGATTCTAAATAAAAAGTGACCTCTTAATCCTTCCCCTTGAGCCTTAGAGATCCCTGTTGTGAAGCAGCTCCAGCATTTGGCTTCCTTCAGCCTGTCTTCAAAGCACTCTGTGTGTAGCTCTTATCCCACAGGTGTGTTCCTTCCTGTGATGACTCTCAAAGAAGGGCAGTGACTTTTAAGGGTGTTTTTCCCCCCCTTATTAATTGTCACTCTTTGTGCAGGACAGGTCACACCTGTCCTGTCACAATCTCCAAGAAGCACCCACCAGGCCTGGAAAATTTGAGATCACAAGATATTTGGCAAACAGAAATAGATTTTTTTTTTGTTTTGCTTTCTCATTTTTAAAAAGACAACAACATCCAATGCAAAGTTAGAACAATGCTTTCTTTTTTTTAAAGGCCATTTAGGGAGGGAGCATAAAACAAATGTACGCTAACAGCTGTGTTCACGCTGTGTGCTGGCTCCACTCCTCCTTGATCTGATGCAATTGTCATCTAAACCAGCAGGATATCAAACTGAAACATTAGTTCTTTAAAGGCCTGAACATCCTGGATAAGTATCAGAGAGTGGGGAGGAAGAGATAGGAAAGGGGAAATCATGGAGCAACAGCTTCCTAGTGTTTCAATGAGAAACAAACAAATGCTTACCAGGTAAGCACTAGAAGCAATTTTATGAATTTCTCTCTCATTCTCTTTCTGTGCAAGAGAGACCGAAAAAGAGGAGACAGACAGAGAAAGAGAGACAGGCAGACCAGACAGATGGACTCTCAATTGGAAGGCGCATGGCCTAGGAGGTGGCAGCAGCAGGTGTTCCGCAAAATAAAGAGGTAGAGAAAATATGGGAGGGCTCTGGGGTGGAAGTGGGACTCTTGGGTTTTTATCTGGGGTAAAACAAGTCCATCAGTTAGTGCAAAATAAAATACAGTATGATAGTCTTCAAGGCACCAGAAGACTGTTCATTGTTTTTTTCTGTAACAGACTGACACATATTAGAAATTTAACAAGCTACGTCAGAGGATGCTATGGAGATAGCACGAGACTCTATACCAGTAGTGGCGAACCTTTTTGGGCCCAAGTGCCCAAACTGAAAGGAAAAAACCCAGCAGGCATCGGGCCACAGTGGCAGAACCAGAAGTGGCGGTGGAAGGGGGAATCCCGGGCACAGAGGTGCCTCAAGACCCTACTCCAGATCCACTGCCAGTGCCAGCTGCTCCGGATCCTGGCCTGCCACCTGTTGAAGTGCCAACACTGCAGCTGCAGCTGCCTCCTGAGCTTTGGCTGCGTGGGGAGGGAGTAGCAATCTGGCAACTTGTGGCTTGGGTGCCCGAGGAAAGGGCTCTGCATGCCAGTAGGTTTGCCATCACTGCTCTATACTATAATGAACTTATGACTAAAAGGAAAGGGTGAATGAGTCAGCCGGATTTGGCGGCCAGTTTGCTGTGTCCTTCACTAAGAGACAATGAGACCCTGCAGATGCTGACTGACAGTGAATCCCTGATCAACAAAAAGGATAAACTTTTTGGAAGGACTAAACTAGCCCATGGTTGCATTAAAAAAAACAACAACCTTTCTTCCCCACTACTGGGATACCCACTTTATATTATCCACTGAGGATGGTCCAAGTGCAGACTAAGCTATCCTGGCATCTCACACTTACAGGCAGATGCAAAGGATAGCCACTACAACTAGTTTGTGATGTTTGCTGCTTCTTGCTGTGCTACCCAGATATTAGTGGAAATAGATGGCTGGAGCTTATACAAACACCACAATTAAAAAGGGGACACTGCACAGGTATTGGTAGCTTTGAAAGTGTCATCCTCACTCAAATAATTTCCCTCATACAATGCTCTACTAGCACAAGCTTCAATATTTCACTGGGCCCACAATTTCTTCATCAATATGACAAGGATTGGCTAGATCAGCAATTATAAACCTGGTGCCCTCCAGACATGTTAGTAGTAAAAATACAATTCCCATCATCTCCAGAAAGGATGAGTGAAGACAAGGATCACAACTTGTAGCTCATTTACAGCACCCAAAGGTGTGCTGTGTACCCTCAGCTGACTCAAATAACGTGCTCAAATATCCATATCGAATATGAATGCAGCAATGTAGCATTTGCGTCCCATTCATCAGCAACCGCAGTCCCCCTTCTGTGTGTGTATGTTTGTGTGTGTGTGTGTGTGCACATACACTTCTGAATGCATGTACAACTTCTCCCTACCAAACTCCATCTGCAGCTCTCAAGAATGAAAGTTGCATTCTCTTCAATTATTTGTTCCTTTCCTGAGATTATGCATCTGGTCTTCTCTTTCTATACACAAGCCTTCATTCTCCCATTTTAAAAGCTCACTCTCCGCTTCATCAAATCATTTTGAACCCATCCTTTTTTTTTTTTTCCAAATCCCAGGCTTCCCAGCGTGCCCTATGTCTCAGAAATTTACTGAGAAATTCAGATTTTTTGTTAAAAGAGTTGAGCTATTTATGTTTTTGAAGTGGGTGCTGCTGTCATTTTTCAAAGCTTTAAGTTTAGGCTATGCACAAATATTGGTCTGACTGACATATCTAACAACCTCAATTAATTTTGTGTGAGAGGCTGTGAAGAAACAGAGGTTTTTATTTGGGCAGAAACTATGTACAGTACTGTACAATAATCCACCAAAATTTATACCATGTTATTTAAGTGGTGCTAGCAGCATGCGGGGGAGGACATGTAACTATGGCAACTTATTTCACCTGAACAGTTAAATTTGATCGCTTGCCCCCGGTAAAGAACTCAAGGTATTATTTTATTTTGTCATTTTGTGAAGCAGAAAAAAGTCAATAAAACTGTAGAGATCTAAATATAGTTGAAGTAAATCACCATGGACGTTTAAGAAGCTGGAAGGGGGGGGGGAAATCTCCATAATTTTATTTTGAAACACCTAGTTAATTTTTGTCTGGAAATGCAGATACATGTGAATTTGGCAAACCCCTCATCAAAGAATTTATGATAAAACGTAGAGGCTGACTAACCAGCTATTTAGCCCCCTGTCTGGAACCCTGCAGGGACAGAATGGGACACTCACAAAGACAGTGATCAGACTATCTTTACTAGAGCACATCAGCCTATCCCAGCGTGTTCCCTCTTGCACCTTTCTGGGGCTTCTGATTTTCTGATGCAGATAGGATTGCTCTGCTTTGGTTCTGTTCCAGCACATGTGACCCCTGAAACCGTACTAAAGCAAACCTTCCTCTTTCAATTTGCCAATAAGTGACGTGGCTTAAATAAGTAAGCCACTTCAGGATATTAGAAGTGTAATCCCTTGCCCTGCTCAGCAGAGGGAGTGATTTTTTAATTAATAAAAGAAAAAATACAAATAACAAAATTAAAACTTAAACGCAAACTCAATAGTAACTACACACAGTACACATTGAACTTTCCCCACTCATGCCATCTTCACCCTTCGGACTAGGTGACCAATGATATCAGCTGATACCCTTTTCACCCCATACCTCTCCAAAAATAGAATGATTCTTTTGCTGCCATATAGCCTTTCCCCTTCGAAAAGACATACTGTAAGTATAAATTCCATATATCTTTGAAATCATTAGACTTTACCATTCCTCTTCTTATCATTTCATGTTAGCCTATCATTAATTGCTAAGTTCCACATTTCTTTATACCAACTTCTAGATTAATTTGTTTGTCGCTTTTCCAATTCATTGCAAATATTAATCTTGCTTACTGTAGCCAAATTAATATCTTACTTATTGGTGTTGGCAGTATATTTGGTAGTAACAAGAATGACAGCCCAGCATAACAGGTCCTTGTTACCAGCAGGCATAAAATGTTGTTCTGCTGCTGCTGCTGCTTCACCGCAAGCCCCTCTCTGCCTCATCAGGGTAGAGTGTGAAAATATTAATCTTTTGGGATCCATGTTGGCTGGGGGATTCTGGGAGCTGTCATCCAAAGGAGTAAAACTATTAATATCTGGATTGGAAGACCAAACCATATCAGATCCAGAGGCTGGAAAAGTTTCTTTTTTGGACTATACTGTATCCTGAAGAGTCCCTCACTCAGGCTGTCATTGTTTTTTAAGGTCTTATCCTTGCCAAATCATTTTATTAATATTCAACACTGACCTTCTTGGAAATCCAGTTGGTACTACAGTGTGACCCAAAAGAGCACACAATGAAAAATAGCTCCAGGTAATTCAGATCAGAGAACACAGATTTGCCTGCAGCCAAAAGCCACAATACATTGGTTTAAAATTATTTAGTCCCATCAGCAAAATGCAGGGCAAAAGGTTTACAACCGACCATGTGGGTTTAAAATTAACTCCAACTGGAGTCTTAATTGGGCTATGGATTAGGCTATCTAGCTGTGTTCCAGTGGAATCCCCTACTTGTTTGTAAAAGAAAACAAAAAAAATGTTTAAAAAGCTACTGGGGGCAGAAATTGTATGGAAAGATATGGAGAAACAAAAGCATTCAGAGCTTATTGCAGGCCAAACATGAAAACATGTGCAAGTGTTTACCTGAGCCAATGCCAGAAAGAAAAGAGAAGTAATCATCTTTACAGAAAGTTTACCAATGCTAACCAAGGGGGTATGAAGTCAGAAATAATTTTAGACAAAACAGTACAAAATTGCCTGCAGATCAATTGCAGTGCATCTGGTTATCTAATCCCTCATACTTACTACCAGCCACCCAGTTCTTAGAAAAAGAACTACACCAAAGATGTTGATCATGCAAGAGGTAAAGACTCCATCCCATGTTCCAAACAACACCGGTTCCCAAACAAAAAGCTGTATCTTCCACCAAGGTCTGTTATGCATTTGTGACCCCTGTAAGAAGAAGAAAAGCAGACATATTAAGTTACTGTTGCGATTTCATCTCTGCCAGTAGCACGGCACCATTTTGTCATCTGAAGAGGTAGCAATTCGTATCCATGCTGGAAAGCCACTCAATCCAAGGTGCGTAGAAGCAAAGCCAGTCTGGCACACAAGGCAGAAAATCCCACAAGTACCTCTTTCTACTGCACCAGGAAAAAAAGAGAGAGATCATAATAAAGTTAATAACTAACCATTTGCTACCCTTTCACCACAACCAAAACTGGCTGCCTGAAGCAATTGCTCAATTCCTAATAATTATATGACCAGCCTTACTTGCTAGGTATTTAAGGAGGACAAGACCCATATGGTTTTTGGTCCCAAAGTATTTTATTTTAGTTATCCGTGGTTTGTGGTTGAAGCTTGGGGGCACAGGTAGCTAACGTCATCATTTCACAGTTGCACACCCACCCTCTAAGGTGTGTTCGATTCTACCCACCCCCTCCATGCAGGGTTACTCCTCTGCAAACCCCCCCCCCCAGGCGATCCTTGGATCCAGCCCCTTTGGTTCAAGTCACAGTGAAACCCGACCCAGGGGCAGGGGGGGGGGAGAGAGCTCTGCCCAATAGGGCTGAAAATAAAAGGGAGCACTGCCCATGGCCTTCTCTTGATTTAAGCGGAACAAGAAATGTGAATAAATGAATATTTATAGAGAATGTGTTAGGGTGGTTACAAAAGCAATATCTTTTGTTGATTTTCAGCCCTCCTGTTCAACAGCTAAATTTATTAAGTGTCACTCTGAGCACAGATTAAGCAAGAGAGGGTAAAGAAGTTCTGATTCTTCACCTCAGCCTACCCCACAAAATATAAATTTGAAAAACAATGTTACAAAAAAAATTCCCAGAAATGCCACTCTTTTCTTTTGCTCCTTATAATTAAAACAAACAAACACAATCACGCATTTGATATTTTTGTTGACAACTAAAAATGGGTCCTGGCCAAGGTTCCCTCTAAGCTGGGCGTGCACGCATGCATGTGCACCTCTGCCTTCCTCTGTGCAGCTATCTTCCCCCTCTGCACAGCGACCACATTAGGTTCCAGTTGCGACTGAGGCGTGCACATGCACGGGAAGGAGCAAAGGTGTGTGAAAGAGAGGCAGAGCCCCACCCAGTGGAACTGAAAGTGTGTTGGCCAATTTTCAGAGGGCTTCTGAAATCTGTAAGAGTCACAAGACAAAACAGAAGGGCCTCTGTGGGTGCTTCCAAAGGGATGGTTCCTAATTCTATGGATTGAAAAGCACTGTGCCCCTGTTCTGTCTTTCCTTCCTTAACATGTTAATTTTTATCATAAGAAAACGGAGGGAAGAAGCAGTGGAGAAACGTGGGAGGTTACAAATACGTGACAGGAGTCTGTATCTCTTGTAAATTTTGCAGATGAGGCAGGATGATGACAAAGTGGAAGGCTGAAAGGAAGGGATGTGGTGAATGACAGGTGATGGAGGATGAAAAGAGAACTTATTTCTTCAATAAACCTCTTTCTACATTTTCAAAAGACCATCCTGTGTGTTGGGTTGCTTTTTTCCTTCACTCTCACATAGGTGTAAAGTTGGAACCTGCCAGAGTACTTGAACCTAAATATTTTTTACAACATTAAAAGAAACAAAGGAAATAGGCTTCATTAAAGGAACCCTGTCTTACTATGATACTGTGCTAGTTATGTGCCAAGGAACACAGCAGAGGTTGGAGGAGGAAGTGAAGTAATCTCTAAGACTATCAGTCTACATCAGTGGTTCCCAACCTTGGGTCTCCAGATATTCGTGAAGTAAAACCCCTAGAAGCCATCCTCAATAGCTGTGCTGGCCAGGATTTCTGGGAGTTGTAGTCCAAGAACACCCGAGGAACCAAGATTGGGAACCACTGGTCCACTTAAAAGAGGAAGAGGAAAACACCTGACTCCATCGGTGCTGGCCCCTATAAGGACACTGCTTCTTCTGCATAGCCTTTTTTGCTCTGCCCTTCACTTCCAACAAGTTTCATCCCCTTCCTTGCACTGTTTCCAAATCCAAAACTTAATTATAGTGATAACAGAACCTTCTCGACATACCTGTTGTGCTTCTTCGAGAAAAAGTTCTTGTACATGCCCATCATTTCTCATGCTGGTGCTTTCCCTGGGCAAAAATGGTCTGCCTGTCACTGGTAACCTGGAGGCAGAAGGTGCTGACATCGTGATAGACAAGCGACTGGCCACAGAGCTGAAGGTCAGCTATTATACTCAGGTGAGGTCCTGTAAGCCTGAGGTGTGCAGAGCAGAGGTTTCATTGCTTTCTTTCACCTGGTGTAGTAAAAAAGACAGAGCATATTGTAGGCACAGGGGTCGGCACAGCAGTTTTATCAATAAGTTGGTGAAGAACTGGAATAATAGAGCCAGTGGGGTGTAATTACTTAGAGAAGTAGACTTCAAATGCAGGAGATCTAGGTTCAAAACCCCAGACAGCCATGCAACTCAGTGAAACTCTCTCGGTCTAATCCATCTCAGCGGGGAAGAGGAAGACCATGTCCACCAAAGTGTAACAAATTATGAAATAATAACATTGCACTAAAGCAAACCTTGTATTATCTACTGCAAAAGGAAGAATTTGATACTGGAGGCTGGTAAGAGAATGTTAAATCTCACTTTGTTTTTCCAAGGTACATAGTTTAACTGGCTCATCACCTTATGTGGCCATTACTATGACATAGTTTGCTATTCCATCCTTGCTAAATTCAGTGCTGTGAACCTATCTGGAGAACAAACACCCAGCCTAGTCTCCTTCATCATCACCTTCTTCACACTTCCAGCACCAAATTTGCAGACATGGAAGTTCCTGCTTGTGTATAAGTTGTCCACGTGAACCAGAGCTCTAAAAAATCTGAGGAACCTCACCTCTTCAAATCATGCTAAAAGGATGAAGACTGCACCAAGGGAGAAGGATGGGCCTAGGAACTTCCCCCACAGCATTGACTTTGGTAATGCTTGCATAGGGTGAGGGTGTATCTAGAATGACAGAGAAATAAAAGACCATCTGCAAAGGAAACAACTTAATTGGGTTGTTGCCCAATAAAGTCCACAAAGTCTTATGAAAAAAGATGGGCAGGTTCCAGAACTTCCATTCTTTGACAGGCAGCCAGATTCGTACAGCAGGTGGGCTTTGGAGATCTACGTACATTATAGACTCCACTAAGCTACAAAACTCATAGGACAAGTTTGGGTTAATCCCTCTCTGTTTCAACATGGCCTATCTTGCAGGCTTGTTCGGAAGATAACATTTGGAGGAAGTAGCTATGTATGTGACCTTATGTTCAGTGGGAAAAGGTGGGATATAACTATAACTTAATGAAGAAGAGGCAAGAGGAGAAGGGGACGACAGAGGACGAGATGGTTGGACAGCGTCATCGAAGCTACCAACATGAATCTGACCCAACTCTGGGAGGCAATGGAAGACAGGAGGGCCTGGTGTGCTCTGGTCCATGGGGTCACGAAGAGTCAGACACGACTTAACGACTAAACAACAACAAATACAGAAGAAGAAGAAGAAGAAGAAGAAGAAGAAGAAGAAGAAGAAGAAGAAGAAGAAGAAGAAGAAGAAGAAGAAGAAGAAGAAGAAGAAGAAGAAGAAGAAGAAGAAGAAGAAGATGGTACAACAGTGAGAGGATTATCCTCCTTACTTCTTCTACCACTGTTTGAAGTGAGACTGTGACTAATATGCAACATGAGGAGTCAGTCTATTCCTCGCTGGAGCAGCCACCTTCCATTTCAGTTCCTGCTTGCCACACCTGTTTTCCTGGTTCTTGTCCCTCTGACAAGGTATTGCACAAGCAGGCCCAGCCCTTCTTGGACAGAGCCACCAGGATCACTGCGATGATGAAATGCATGCAGATTTGCTAAGCGGCAGCTCACTTTCTTTACTCTGTGCAAAAGGCCTCTTCAGCAGCAGTGAAGCAGTTAAGGTTCACTGATTCCCTGGTGTTCATTCTTCTTCAGTGGAAGGAAGTAATCTCTGCCAGCACCACCACTGGTGGCTGTTTTTCAGTACAACTAAGGCTTCATGCAGGGAAAAGAGCAGCAGGGGGCTGATGAACTCTGGGCAACAAAAAGGCAGAGCTTTTATGCAAATAGTGTTTTCCATAAAAAGCAGTGAGACACGTAAGATGGCAAGGCAGGTTTTCTAGAAGGGTTGCTTAATTAGGTAATTTTTCCAGTGACTTCCAAAAAAAAAAAAAACATCAAGCAGAAATTTTACTCTGTAAGAAATTTAGCAATATCTCTGAAGATGTATTTGGAAACAAGTGCTTCAGGAGGAAAAACAGAAACAAACAAAGAAAAATCTAGCATTGTTTCTCATGTCATTATATCTGTAAGGGATGGCTTATCAGAAACCACCTGATAAGTACTTATATTGGAGCACTAAACATGATATGTATAGCAAGTCTTTCCATTTCCTGAAGAATGTGAAAATATCCACCAAAGAAGTTGCTACATCCTTAAACATGCAACCAACTTTTAAAATAGGTTTTCCAAACTTTCATTAAACTGATAATGAGCAACCACATCCATAGATCACACCAAGCCACAGTAAATACTAACCCGTATTTTAGTGTGATGAGGAACAGGTACTGTGAACTTTGGACTTATGTGGTCCCAATCTCTTATCTTTGGGAGCAACCAAAAGGAGACCAAAGTTGTTCATCCCTTAAGGTAAAGGTAAAGGTTCCCCTTGACAATTTGTCCAGTCGTGTCCAACTCTAGGGGGCGGTGCTCATCCCTGTTTCCAACCCATAGAGCTAGCATTTGTCCGAAGACAATCTCCCATGGTCACATGGCCAGTGTAACTTAGACACAGAACGCCGTTACCTTCCCACCGAGGTGATACCTATTTATCTACTTGCATTTACAGGCTTTCGAACTGCTAGGTTGGCAGGAGCTGGGACAAGCGATGGAAGCTCACTCCGTCCCGTGGATTCAATCTTACGACTGCAGGTCTTCTGACCTTGCAGCACAGAGGCTTCGGCGGTTTAACCCGCAGTGCCACATTAATTGTAAACCGAGAAAATGGTAACATACATGCCATTTCTATCAAGTTTAGGGAGGCTTGCTCCCAACTAAGTAGGCATAGGACTGAACTTACTAATACAATCTAAAATACAGTGCACCCCCATACCCACAAGACCCTTTGGAGCAATTCTTTTACTGCAACCCTCCTTTCCAAAATTGTACTGATTGTTGCTTAGAGGCTTTCCTCTTTCCTTTCACTGATACAAATTAAATAAATCTACCCCAAATAGCATAAAAATATTTAAAATTATTTCTTTTCTTTTCATCTTAAATTCAGTAGTCAATTTGTCATTTAACGCAATGTCCCATACTTCATTATACCAATCTTCTAATTTAATATCATGTTTGTCTTTCCAGTATCAAGCTATTAATATTCTAGCACTTGTCATAAAATTAGAAATCAATTCCTTTGAGCAATAATCATGTTCTACCTTATCAAAAATTGACAGCAAAGCAATTTTAGAATTAAATTCAATATATTTTCCAATTATATCACATATTTCCTTAAAAATTAATTTCCAAAATTTCTGAATTGATTTACACTCCCACCACATATTATAATACATGCCAATTTCTTCATCACATTTCCAATAGGCCTTAGAATAGTCTGAATTTATTATTTTCAATTTCACCAGAGCCATGTGCCACCTTAAACTGATTTTTAAAAAATTACCCTTTATTACCTGACATTAAAATTACCCGACATTAATCTTAAAACTCTCATCTTCCAGATTTTAGTCCAATCCTCTGTTCTCATTTCTGTCTTTCAATCATGTTCCCAAATTGATTTCAATCCTTCTGTTTCAGTCTCATTTCCCTCCTGAACCAAAATTAGGTTATAAATTCTACTCCCTTCCTCAAAGCATCCTTGTGCATGTCTTCATGTGATGATACAAATTGTTCATACTTAGTACATTCTCTACATTTGCCATTAGTCTTCAACCATTCATTAGTCCATCTGTCTAACTGTATATAATTATACCATGATAGTTTATTAGTTTGAATTTTAACTATAACCTGATCCTTTGATCTCATTTTAATCATCCAATCCTTCAATCTGGCAACTTTTTTATCCTTAAACAAATCAACAAAGCCCTTCAAGTTTGCTGGGAAATTTTCTATTTCGGTCACTAATTTTAGTGGTGAAGTAATGAGACATAACTTCTTTTTATATCTGTTCCAAATATTTAACATGTTTCTTAAGAAGGGGGTGTTCACCTGATTTATTATATTTCTTTTTACTACATTAAACAAATATTTTTCAATATAATTCAATTCTGACTCATGGCGACCCTTTTCAAGGTTTCCCAGGCAGAGTGTACTCAGAAGTGTTTTACCATTCCCCTCTTCTGCGGGGCATCCTGGGACTGCGCAGCTTGCCCCCAAGGCCACACAGGCTGACTCCTCTCCCAGAACAGTGAGGAAACAAACTCCCAACCTCTTACTCTGCAGCCAGATGTCTAACTTACTGAGCTATCCAGCCAGATACTAAATGGCAATTTACATGGTTTCCTTCACTCTGGCATAAACTGGCACCAGGATTCTAGTCATAATATTGCACTCTCAATTCCATACAGCTACTGTAGGATGATTCTACAAATTATGCTCACCACAGATTTTTCCATTTGTAGCAAAACGTGATCTGAATTGTTCCTGTCCAAGAACTGCTCAGCCTTTTAATGCTCCTTCCACAAAACTAATACCTCTGCTTTTGCACCTCAGGATATTTCATCAAGAAACACATACCAAGGTGTCCAAAATAAGCACTTTCTACAAATGACTGATACATACCTAAAACCTGAAAGGTACATATATTTCTAACCATACACATTGTGTAATGCAACCCTGTATCTCACATGACTTTATTTAATTAGAAACTTCACCCTACATCACAGCAGATCTCTTTAAATACTGTCTTTGTGGTGACTAACAAAAAATAAACTAAAGTGAATCTGCATTAAAGCAAACAAACCCTTAGGAGGAAGCAGTCAGTCATTTTTTCTGAATACCAGACCTTTGCAGGTAGCTCCTGTTCTCAAAGTAAAGGTAGGAATGTGGGTGTATAATAACACAGACTGTCACATTAAGTCAGATCTTCTGTAGCATTATGTTGCAGGATTTCATACAACACGAAGTGCTGCAGCCGAAATTTGTGATCTTAACTGATGTAGTGTAAGCCACCTAGAATGTTTCAGGGAAAGGTGGGAGGTAGATATTAAACAGGAATAAATGACTATAATATAGGCACTTGCACTCACACAACTGCATGCCCATCATCTGCTGCATCCGCAGCCTTTGGCACCAACTTCTATGTCATTGTTGAAGCTCTCCTGACCTTTCAGAACTGGTTTTCCGAGCAACACAGAGGGCTGCAAGTGAGATAGACCCAAGCCCCTCTCAAAATAATTTTAGTATGCCATAGTATGTGTCATAAATCTGGTAAATCTCAGGCAACATTTGTGAAATGGGTTGCAAACTGTTTGCAGCATTATTTCTGAACCTGCATAATAGTACCTGTGTCATACGGGGGGATCCCTGCAACAGAAGGTCACACTATATCCTTGGTGTGCACACTTTACCTGAGACTGTGACTTAGAGGGTTGAAAAAACAAAAGGTTGTCGCAAAGGCAGGGGTCCTTTCTCTAACATGGGTACTTCTTAACATCACTTGCTTGGATTTGACATTGAACATTTAAATGTGTAGGTTTTGTACAAACATATGGCAATCTGCATGCAAATCTGTACATAGATTGATCTTTTTGTGGATTTTGAACAGTGGTTCCCAACCTCAGGTAACCCATGTGTTCTCACACTACAGTTCCCAGAAGCTTTCATCACCATCTGTGCTGGGTGAGGTTTCTGGGAGTTTGTTTGGGGTTTTTTTTTTCATAACAAAAACTTTATCTTAGACAATCAGTCACATTACAAACAGATAATTCAATGAACTTTTCATCTTACTTACTAAATATTTTAACATACTAAACA
Organism: Pogona vitticeps; assembly: GCF_051106095.1. Taxonomy (NCBI): domain Eukaryota; kingdom Metazoa; phylum Chordata; class Lepidosauria; order Squamata; family Agamidae; genus Pogona; species Pogona vitticeps. The sequence goes on along the minus strand of NC_135783.1, from coordinate 230,776,627 downwards.
CCAGCTATTCACACCATTTAACAAAATTACACTTAATCTTGAATCCCCCTTCCATCCTAGAATGTTACCAACCAACAATTGGAGTAATCTAGATTTACTGCTCAAAATCCTACAAGGTAGGCTTCAGCAGTATGTGGACCGAGAACTTCCAGAGGTACAAGCTGGATTCCGAAGGGGCAGAGGAACTAGAGACCAAATTGCTAACATGTGCTGGATTATAGAGAAAGCCAGAGAGTTCCAGAAAAATATCTACTTCTGCTTCATTGACTATGCAAAAGCCTTGGACTGTGTGGACCGCAACAAACTATGGCAAGCCCTTAAAGAAATGGGAGTGCCTGCCCACCTTACCTATCTCCTGAGAAATCTATATGTGGGACAGGAAGCAACAGTTAGAACTGGATGTGGAACAACTGATTGGTTCGAAATTGGGAAAGGAGTACGACAAGCCTATATATTGTCCCCCAGCTTATTCAACTTATATGCAGAATACATCATGCGAAAGGCTGGACTGGAGGAATCCCAAGCCGAAATCAAGATTGCCGGAAGAAATATCAACAACCTCCGATATGCAGATGATACCACTCTGATGGCAGAAAGTGAGGAGGAATTAAGGAACCTTGTAATGAGGGTGAAAGAGGAGAGTGCAAAAAACGGTCTGAAGCTCAACATCATAAAAACTAAGATCATGGCCACTGGTCCTATCACCTCCTGGCAAATAGAAGGGGTAGATATGGAGGCAGTGACAGATTTTACTTTCTTGGGCTCGATGATCACTGTAGATGGAGACAGCAGCCACAAAATTAAAAGATGTTTTCTTCTTGGGAGGAAAGCAATGACAAACCTTGACAGCATCCTAAAAAGCAGAGACATTACCTTGCCAACAAAAGTCTGCATAGTCAAAGCTATGGTTTTTCCTGTAGTGATGTATGGAAGTGAGAGCTGGACCATAAAGAAAGCTGACCGCCGAAGAATTGATGCCTTTGAATTGTGGTGCTGGAGGAGGCTCTTGGGAATCCCCTGGACTACAAGGAGAACAAACCTATCCATTCTAAAGGAAATCAACCCTGAGTGCTCACTGGAAGGACAGATCCTGAAGCTGAGGCTCCAGTACTTTGGCCATCTCATGAGAAGACTCCTTGGAAAAGACCCTGATGTTAGGAAAGTGTGAAGGCAAGAGGAGAAGGGGACGACAGAGGATGAGATGGTTGGACAATGTAATCGAAGCTACCAGCATGAATTTGACACAACTCCGGGAGGCAGTAGAAGATAGGAGGGTCTGGCGTGCTCTGGTCCATGGGGTCACAAAGAGCCGGAAACGACTAAAGATGACGAGATTTACTAAATCATGTGACTTTCCATTTAGTTCACTGGTGTATTTTAATAAAGGTTCCTAAATTCAGAAAAACTGACTGTCCTTTCTCCTCTGTACATTCTGATCTTATTGGTCAATTTCTCCATCGACAGCGTTTGCCATGTCCTGTTCAGAAATGTCTGTAACGAACAATCTTGGGCGCTTTTCCCGCTTTTAGCACTCTCACACCTTGCCGTTCCTATCATACTGCATTTTCAGTCACTTCCCGCGGGCAGAGACGCACCCTTTCGGCCCCGTGGGAGTGAGTAGGGCTCCTTCGGGCGGGTCTCCCGCCAGGTGCTGACAGCCCAGCCGCCGGACGGCGCCCCGCCCAAGCCCGCGCAGCCTGGATCCGGGAAACGCCCGCCCCGGTTCCCCACTCGTCATACGTGTGTGTGTGTGGGGGGGTAACCCCGGGTAAAGAGCCGAGGAGCTCCCGCCCTTTAAGCCGCGGCGCGGAAGGGGGAAAGGCAGCAGGTGTGAACCTGCCAGCTGATGCCGGCGGCACCTGCTGGAATCCCCGCGGGCGGGCCACGAGGAAAGGGGCATCGGCGCCCGGCTCTCCTTTCGTGGGGCCCTGGTCGATCCCCCCCCCCCCAGTGGGAGGACGTTGCTCCGCAGGGGTCCCTTCCCGCGCAACTCCCCCTTCAAAATGCCCCCCCCCAAAAAGTGCGGCTTGCGGAGCCCCTTCTTCCGCCCCCTCCCCACCCGCGGCCCAGAGTTTCGGGTACGCCCCCCCCTTTCTCTTTCCCCAGCCCCGGGTGGGGCCCCGAGCTCACCTGGCGTCCCCTGAAGCCCGGAAAGGAAGGGCGGCCGCGCTGCCACGCCGCCCCGGCTGAGCCTCCCGGCCGAGTCCCGCGTGGCCCCCCTGCCGCCTCCCGGGCCTGGGCTGTCCCTCAGGTGCCACGTGGGCTGGGCGCGGGGTGGCTGTCGGGCCGAGAGAGGCCAGGATGTTTGCTCTCCCTTGGGCCCTCCCCGCTTCCCCCATTGTCCCGCGAGCAGGAAAGGGACAGGGCCAACTGCGCGTCTTGACTCGACGGATCTCCTCCACTCCACACAGAGAGAGAGAGAGAGACGCGGACACACGCGGGGGGTCTGGATGCGCGCCTCCTCCTGAACTGCCTCGCGCTTTTGCGAAGGAGCGGGATTGCTGTCACCCTTCTGGCCGAGTGCTTTCGATAGGCGTGTTCTTCTTATACAGTACGAGCTCCGTCCGGACTGGAAACGCGCGTTTCGAAGCAAAGACCTTTGGAGCTGGCACGAACTTAGACCTGTCCAATCCCCAAAATTCGACAGCGCTATTTGTGCCGCGCTCACTCGTGTGTGTTTCTATCAAAAGGAAAACAATCACGCATCACAGAAAGTTATACGGAGACATTTTTGCATGTGTTTATATATATATATATACACGTGTGTGTGTGTGTGTGTATGTATGCATATATATGTATATATATGTATATATACACACACACACACAAAGTCTCTGATCTCAAACAGTACGCAAGCAGGAAGGAGTGGAATGCTGAACAGCCTCCTTTTGCTGTAAGGCGGGGAAACAGTCACCGTCTAGATCCTGGCATAGACAGCAAACGGGGCATTCCGGCTTCTGACATTTCTGCTTTTGGGAATGCTGCAAAATACTGAGATGGAAACAGATTTTGATCCATTGGAGGCCATACCAAAATAAAACTACTAGTCTTTAAAGGGTTACAACTCTCTCCCAGTTGTATGTTTTCAGAGTTTATATGAGTGCTGAAACCGACTAACACAACTTCTTCTTTTGAAATTGCTTTTGGGAAGGGATATGGCCACTGATCTAAAACACGAAGGGCACCATGTTGACAACAAAATGGAACATAATTGTGTCAAGTTTATTGTTTATTACAGGCTCTTTTACCTGCTTCTTCAGACCTTTAGAGCTCATTACAAAACGTTCTTACCAACGGTAAGTATAAAAATCTAATAAATCACAAGAGTAGTGTAACGTTCAGCCCTGCCCTAACCTGTCCGTCACAGCTGGGCAGTGGAACAACAGCCAATGAGGGGACGGAAGGTGGTGCTAAAGGGGGAGGAGCTGGGATATATAAGGTGTGTGTGATGTGTGAAGATTAGAGAGTAGAGTCTGAGCTGAGAGTTTAAAGTGATTAGTAGTTAGAGTGAGTGAGAGAGCCTGTCAGTGTGAAATAGTCTGTGTGAGCCAGTGTTTTTATTAACAGTGATTGACTAATTGATTTTTACCTGTGATTTACCATTATTCTTTTTGTAATCAATAAACCAGTTTTTGTTTTTTCAAAGTTACACTTGTCCTTTTATGATTTTTAAGGATAAGTTGGTGGCAGCAGAGGTTTTTAAAGTGAAGTAGCAACCACTCTGTGAAGGGTGAGGGTGGCTGTTACAAGTAGCAAAACGAGACTCAGCTTAAAAGCTACATAAAAGAGGATAGAACTGAAAAGTTGGAAATTCTTTGTCAAGTAAAAAAAGGTCTTCGTCAGGTATCAGGTTGCCAATAGGCAAGGCTGCCTCAGGAGAAAAAGGTCCCTGTCTCCCCTCCCCATTTCCAAAGTCAAAGAAACACAGAGCTCCTGAGTAAGTTTTAACATTCAGGAAGGTTCATGTAAGAGGTCAATCCTTCAAGCCCCAAATGATTCACATCTTTAAAAGGGAGCACTTGCACCTCAAATTATAGTGGGAAATGGAGCAAGAAGCAGTGCAGGAGCCTTTAAAGATAAACAGATAATGCCAAAATCTCTTTGCAGCAGCAGCAGCAACAGCAACAACAACAACAGCAACAGCAGCAACAACAACAAAAACAACAACAAGAAAGAAAGAAAGAAAGAAAGAAAGAAAGAAAGAAAGAAAGAAAGAAAGAAAGAAAGAAAGAAAGAAAGAAAGAAAGAAAGAAAGAAAGAAAGAAAGAAAGAGAAGGAACATGATCAAGGAATGCAAATGAAAAATTGCAGGACTGGATAAAATATGTCATAAAGACTAACTAGTAGCCAGGATTCATAGTTACAGATGTTTGCTAGCAAAATAAAATTTTACGCACACACACCCACACCCCTATGACTTCACTCAGTTCTTTCCCATGGTCTGAGCAGCAGTGGTTGCATGGGGAGACCATACTCGGGTTTTTCAGGCTCTTTGGCCGTGTTCTGAAGGTTGTTATTCCAAACATTTCGCCAGTCTCTGTGGCCGGCATCTTCAGAGGACAGCACTGTGTGCTCTGGTCCATACTCACTTCTTGAGGACCCTGCTTGACAATTATTAGTGTACTCTAAAACAACCTGGCCAGTATCATATTGCTAATTTCACACCCATTGAATCAACTGTTGGGTGTGAGTAAGCAGTTTAAAATTACAGTACAGTACTTCACCTCTTTGGACAATGCAAAACCCACCCATCCTAATGAAGGTGTTTACTGGTGAGGAATGCTGGGGCCTGGAATCCAAAAGCATCTGGGGACTACTAATACTGATGTTATTTCAGCATGCTGTCTCCCTAAATTAACTGAAAATTCTACATCCCAAGCCTTCTAAATCTTCCTAGCAAATCAGCACAATTTTCCATTCTCATTTCAAAAGCTGACATCATTGTAGCACATCCATATACCACTCAAAGCATTTTACATTCATTATTCTGTTATTCTTTTTATTAAGAACACTGGGAATAGGATGTGAATTATTCACATCTTGCAGAAAGTAGGCTGAAGTTGTAAAGAATCTGGCTAACAAAGTGCGCTGTTGCAGCAAACTTTTGATTGGGGTTCACAATCCCATATACACAATGCTGCCCCAAGTTTTAACATGATGGGACTTGCTTCTGACTTGTCATGCACAAGGTTGTATTGACAAGTAGGCAACTTGAAAAGTTAAGAAATTCCAGGAAATAATATCTGTCCTGAAAACCACCACTTGCTTGAAAAATAGTTTTGGTGAATCAAACTGTGCCAATTAGGCAGCAACCAAGATCTGCGGCTAGGGAAGGCTGCAGCTAAGCTATGCAACAGCACACAATATTTTTATGGCTGCACGTTGCTACAGCAACAGTCAAGCTGTCTTGCCAAATCAGTGGCAGCTTTCCCCAGAAGGTAGTCATTCCTCAAGATCATGGGCTCTTGTAAATGTAAGACATGGGGGAGAGGTGCCTGTTTTATGATTGCACTGCCAAACATTGAAACCCTCTAAATCAGTGTTCCCCAACCTTTTTCAGACTGTGGCCCAGTTAGAGGGTGCTGGCTCCCTACGCAGACCGGTTGGGGGGTGGGGGCACCCCTGTGATCACGGGTGGGCATGTCGCACTTGCGGAGGGACGTGTTGTGCTTGTGCGCATGCGCGACACGCCCCTTGTGCTCGTGCGCAACACACCCACCTCTTGGGCGAGCCCGGCCTTGAACGGAGGGGAGGCGGCTTCACCATGGCGGCCTGCTCGAGCCTGGAGGACCTTGAGCTGACGGGCGGAGCGCCTGACCCAGGCCTTCTGGGACGAGGGCTTCCATGCCCTCTTGGCCAAGTATGCCACCGAGGTGGCAAGCCTGGAGTGCCAGCGGGTGGTGCAGACCTCCGCCGCTGCTACCTCCATCTTTGCACCCCCTTCCACCTTGATCAAAGAGATCTGGCGGTGGTGGTCATGAGCCTGGACTCCTTGCCTTGCCTGCAACCAGCGGCGGCTCAGCTCCTCATGGCTGGGAGCCAGGCAGTGTAGCAGGGACCAGCAGCTGCAGCCGGGTGCACTTGGGCCGCTCCACCCTGAGTGCACCCTGCTGCAGCCGCTGTTCCCTGCCACAATGCCTGGCTCCCAGCTGCGAGGAGCTGAGCCGCTGCTGGTTGCAGGCAAGGCGAGGAGTCCAGGCTTGTGACTGCCAGATCTCTTCAATCAAGGTGGATGGGGGTGCAGAGATTGAGGTAACAGACTTGCGTGTCACATTTGTGCACATGCGCACAAGCTCAACATGCCCACCAGCAAGCGCAACACACCCCGATATGGGTGGACGGGGTGGTGGTGATCCCTGTCTGCAGCCCAGTTCAAGGCAGACCATGGACCGGAACTGGGCCGCGGACCAGGGGTTGAACCCCTGCTCTAAATGTTTTTTTTTTAAAGGTCAGTTTTTTCCTCATTTAGAAGTGATTCTAGCAATTGAGAGCTCAGAGAGGAAATACAGGCCCAACCAAAAGTGAAACATCATTATATGCTTATGAAATGCCCACATCTATGGTCAGTTTAACAATATTTTGTATTTAAATGTCTGTGTGAGATATGTAGCTTTCTTAAATGCCAGATTATCCATTGCTGAATAAATTTATCTGGATTACATTTAACTGTCTTGCTTGTGGTAAGTAGATCTATCACCTTGTTTTTTTTTTCTCAACTAGAGGTGGGGAAACCAGCCATCCTCCAGATGTTGATGGATTACTATTGCTGCCATCCTTCACCATAAGCCAAGCTGGTTGGGGTCCAATAATAACTGGGGAGCCACACTTTCCTCCTGATCTGACTGGAAAAAAAAATCACCCGAAGACTTTGAAGCTGACAAAAAGAACTCTGATGTTCCTAGAGGGCTCTGTCCTTTTCCTCTCCTTACCATTGTCATCACTTCCCATTTGCTTATCCTAATCACGAATTCTTTTTTGGCTTTTGACTAAGGAAGTTTGGAAGCAGCCATTGGAACTTCAATCTCTTCAGGAGCCTATGACCATGAAAAGAAATAAGGAAAAAAGACAGAAGAAGAGTCCTTTAAAATAGAAAATCTGTTAGGAAAAGAAAACGATAACAAGGAAAATGAAATTTGGACAAAAGTGCCAGTGATATCCTGGAGGGAGAACCCTTTCCTAGCCCATTTGCACACAGAGCCTTAGTAGCTGGGACTGGGTCTGCCCAAGATAAATAATTTGGAAGGCTGTCATTTATGGAGGCAAAGCTGGGGAAAACTGATCTCAAAACGAAATCTCATTCACTATCAGCAATTTGGATGGAGGAGAGAGGATCAGAATGGTGGAACACACCCTTGGATGAACACATTGCAGATCTTAGGTTAACACTTTAGACCAGCGGCAAGCCAAAGTCAGTGAGGAAACACTGCAGTGTATGCCAAGATGTCATGAAGCAAAACAGGGAGCCTTTCAAGGAGCCCCTCCCTCTGAGTCCGATGTAGACCACACAATCCTAACTGAACTGACACAAAGGTGAAAGATTAAGTAGAGAAAGTGCTTTTTTGTTTCAAGGGAGATCACTATTATACTTGAGAAGGGCACGGTGAGGATTCAAACTGATATCATTACATCCCCCAAGTGCCTGTTTGCTATGGCCTGGACTTGTAAAATGATATGATATATTTGCACACTGTGTGTGTGTGTGTGTGTGTGTGTGTGTGTGTGTGTGTGTGTGCGTGCGTGCGTGCGTGCGCGCGCGCGCGCGTGTGTGTATATATATAAAAAGTGTATTTTGGGCAAATTCAGTTCTACTAATCTCTAGGTCAAATATGTGGGACCTCTGTCCTTTCAGCCACTTTAGGCTGCAACATCCAAAATCTCTTCATCATTTGCTTTCCTGGCTGGTTTTTCTGTGCCTCCGGGCCTCCACTGTATTTGGAGGGCCAGAGGTTCCCCATTCCAACGTAAGCGAATACTGTTCTTCAGAGTAACACATACTACAAACAAGCTCTTTGGGTATGCTTGGAAGTTTACCAGCATCCCTCTCCACATGCATGCCTGCTCTCTCCACATGCCTGCTCACGGAGAAGTAAAAGTGCCTATAAATGTAGAATATAAATGATATTGCCTTTCTTTACATATCACAGAAGTGAGTACACCCCCTCACATTTTATAAATATTTTAGTATCTTTTCATGTGACAACACTGAAGAAAAGACACTTGGCTACAATGAAAAGCACTGAGTATACAGCTTGTATAACAGTGTATAAATATGCTGTCCCCTCAAAATAACGCAACACAGTCATTAATATCTAAACTGCTGGCAACAAAAGTGAGTACACCCCTAAATGACAATGTCCAAATTAGGAACAAAGTGTCAATATTTTGTGTGGCCACCATTATTCTTCAGCACTGCCTTAACCCTCTTGGGCATAGTTTCACCAGAGCTTCACAGGTTGCCACTGGAGTCCTCTTCCACTCCTCCATGACACCACCACAGAGCCGATGGATATTAGAGACCTTGCACACACCCACCATTTCAGGATGGCGCACAAATGCTCAATAGGGTTTAGGTCTGGAGACATGCTTGGCCAGTCCATCACCTTTACCCTCAGCTTCTTTAGCAAGGCAGTGGTCGTTTTGGAGGCGTGTTTGGGGTCGTTATCATGTTGGAATACTGCCCTGCAGTCCAGTCTCTGAAGGGAGGGGATCATGCTCTGCTTCAGTATGTCACAGTACATGTTAGCGTTCATGGTTCCCTCAGTGAACTGTAGCTCCCCAGTGCCGGCAGCACTCATGCAGCCCCAGACGACACTCCAACCAGCATGCTTGATTGTAGGCACCACACACTTGTCTTTGTATTCACCTGGTTGCCACCACACACACTTGACACCATCTGAAACAAATCAGTTTATAATGGTCTCACCGGACCACAGGACATGGTTCCAGAAACCCATGTCCTTAGTCTGCTTGTCTGCAGCAAACTGTATGTAGGCTTTTTTGTGCATGATCTTTAGAAGAGGCTTCCTTCTGGGACAATAGCTCTGGAGACCAATTTGATGCGGTGTGCAGCGTATGGTCTGAGCACTGACAGGCTGACCCCACCCCACCCCTTCAACCTCTGCAGTAATGCTGGCAGCACTCATACATCTATTTCCCAAAGGCAACCTCTTTATATGATGCTGAGACCAGGCACTCAACTTCTTTGGTAGACCATGGCAAGGCCTGTTCCGAGTGGAACCTGTCCTGTTAAACTGCTGTATGGTCTTGACCACCGTGCTGCAGCTCAGTTTCAGGGTTTTGGAAGTCTTCTTATAGCCTAGGCCATCTTTATGTAGAGCAATGATTCATTTTTTCAGATCCTCAGATAGTTCATTACCATGAAGAGCCGTGTGGAACTTCCAGTGACCAGTCTGAGAGAGTGAGAGTGACAACACCTGCTCCCCCTTCACATCTGAGACTTCTGACACTAACGGGTCTCATGACACCAGGGAAGGAAAATGACTACTTGGGCCCAATTTGGACATTGTCACTGAGGGGTGCACTCACTTTTGTTGCCAGTGATTTAGACATTAATGGCTGTGTGTTGCGTTATTTTGAGGGGACAGCACATTTACACTGTTGTACAAGCTCACTGCTTTACATTGTAGTCAAGTGTCATTTCTTCAGTGTTGTCACATGAAAAGATATACTAAAATATTAATAAAATATGAGAGGGTGTACTCACTTCTGTGATATATTGTATATTGGCACACTTCCTGCAGTGTGCTGTCCATATCAATATATTTTGTCCTAACAAACCTTTTTTTTTGTAGGAAGGTAATGTTACATTTTTATTTACTGTATTTGTCTTTTTCATTTCCAGTAGAAAAGGCTCCATCCATATTTGACATAAATGATTATGAACCATCAATTATTCTGGGAGTGAAAAAATGAAGAAATGTTGCTGCGAACTGATAAATCATGACTCACTACCAAAAATAACCCTGGAAACTATAAATAGTAAAACAACTTTTGATGCCATTTAAACAATCCTAGATTATTAAAGTACTACCTGCACAGTAAAAGAAATTAGGTTGCATAATTATACAATGTCAAAAAAACAAGCACTACTGCCACGTGTTGAGTGCACTGAACTATTAGCATTTTTTTCACTTTGGGCTGTGACAGTTACTCACTACATTGTACAATAGCATTCGTTAGAAAAGTTGTTCAGTCTCTAAATCACAATAAATAGGAATCACAATGTGTTTCCAGTACCTTGAAGTTCAGCTCAGGCCCAGTTTAGTCTGAAGACTGACTTCAATGGCACTGAAGCAAGCAAAGTTCCAAATCTTATATACTGGTATAATCTGAGTTTTTCTTTCTTCCAAAGATGTGTTACTTTCATGATTGTAAAACTGGGGATTGTTGTTTTTGTTTTAACGCCACTGGTGTATTATTTCTTCAATATGCTTTGTGTGCTTTGGGTGATTTTTGAGATAGAAAGACAGCCATTAAGTATCTAGATAGACTATCTTTTAATTCCAGTTGATCTCCTTTCCCACATTGTTAACAGACTAAATGGCTTCATGATGCTTCCACAGAATAGAATTTTTCTGTTGACAGGAGCTCTAGTTAGTGTTTCACAGGTAAAGTAGGTACAATGGGATATATTGCTCTCTTATTACTAGTGAAATTAGCAGGCAGAGCAGTGCTGCTCCTATCTCCCTTTTGAAAAGGGCATGCTTCAGTCCAGATTTGATAAATGAATGCTTGCTAACCTCAAAATCCATTTATGTGTCTCAGGTCCATGTCAATCTGATTAGAATCTATTTTGCACTCTTGCTCTCACACCTGATATATGCCCACACGTCTCCCATTCACCTGAAGTCCAGGAATGGGATAAAGCAAGCATCTCAGGAATGGTTATGAAGTGGATTTTTAGCTACATACAGTACGGTATACCTTTTCAATTTTTCCTGTGGCAGGAGTTTGCTGCTAATCTCCAGTTTAAATCAACATATTCTTTGTTTTTTTGCCAGGGCATCTTGACCTCATCTGGGATAATTCTCATACAACATCATTGCAACCACAACGGCTGTGTCCATAGTTAAACAACTCTTCAGAGGCCACTCCACAGCTCCGTTGCTTCTCTTCCCTCAGTGGTTTTTCAGCCCTGTCAGAAACCAGTGCCCTAATCTTCTTTTTTATTTTTTCTCTTTCTTTCTTTCCTTCCTTCTTTCTTTCTTTCTTTCTTTCTTTTTCTTTCTTTCTTTTTCTTTGCTCAGATCATAGACCAGTGGTTAGCGTTTGGTTCAGGGCCTTTCATAGCAAGTTAATTTGTATACATAGTATCTGATATAACAAAACTTCATACCTCCACATGGTGCCATATGACCATAATTCTACACAACTCTCTGTTAGCACACAAGGGCATGTGAAGTGATCATATCTGAAAAATATATTCAGTCATCCTCAGGCTTATTAGAGAATCATATTACTATACAAAGTCAACTGCTGCAGCACTCAGAGAGAACATATCCTTCTGTGTGATGGCTCCCCAATTCTGGAATGTTGACCTCTAAGTTGTTGTACTCATGCAAACACTCCCATCTTTTCCATGTGAGGGTAAGACTTTTCTGTTTACCACAGCATCTGCTGGTTTTATATCTTTTCCCCTTCCCTCCCCATTTATTTGGCACTTGTACTGGGGGTGTTTCTGAACCCCAGTTTAACTCTGGAAGCCCAGGTGGATTTGGTGGCCAGAGGCGCCTTCCTTCAGCTGCGGAAATTGTACCAGCTACAGCCCTACCTGGACGAGCAGAGTCTCATGAGAGTTACACATGCACTGGTAAAATGTCATATAGATTACTGGAATGCGTTGTACGTGGGGCTGCCTTTGAAGACAGTCCGGCAACTGCAACTGGCCCAGAATCGAGCTGCGTGGCTGGTGAGTGGTGGGACTGCTAGGGAACACATCAGGCCGATTCTGTTCAAATTGCACTGGCCAGGCCCAATTCAAAGTGCTTCTTTTTACATATAAAGCCCTAAACAGCTTAAGCCCTGGATACCTGAAGGACCACCTCCTTCTCTATGAGCCTACCCAGCAGTTAAGATCTAGCCAGGGGGCCCTCCTGAAAGAGCCATCCTTCAAGGAGGTAAGAGGGACAGCTTGTAGACAAAGGGCCTTTTTGGCAGCTGCACCCAGACTATGGACTGCTATCCTGAGTTGATGACATTTCGGCGCCAGGTCAAAACCTTCCTGTTCCAGAAGGTTTTTAATTGAAATAATATCAACTGTGGGTCCTGATGGCAATTTTTTAGAGCACTGCATTTTTAATTATATTTAACTGTTTTATCTTTTTACTGTATTTAAATTGTTGTAAGCCACCCAGAGACCTTTGGGTAGTGTGGGCGGCATATAAATTAAACAAACAAACAAACAAACAAATAAAATTAATACTGTGTTTCCCTGAAAATAAGGCCGGGTCTTATATTAATTTTTGGTCTAGAAAACACATTAGGGCTTATTTTCAGGGGATATTTTTTTTTCATGTACAACCATCTACATTTATTCAAATACAGTCATGTCCTCTTCTTCTGGTTGCTGCACCATAGTGGAGCATGGGGTTTCACTTAACTGGGCTTATTTTGGGGGTAGGGCTTATATTACAAGCATCCTGAAAAATCCTACTAGGGCTTATTTTCAGGTTAGGTCTGATTTTTGGGGAAACAGGGTAATTATTGTTAATAAATAAATATCAAAGCATGTAAGGTAAGTACACCTGTTTTTTCTCTTTTGGGCAAAATTCTAAATGCTAGTGATTAACAATAAAGTCCTCTTAAATTCAGATCTGCTAGTGGTCCTCATTCTAGGTCAGATTCAGATTTATCTGCATAAAACTCAGCGGACAGAAAATCTGTCCCCTGCCCTCTTCCCCTCAGCAGCCCCTCCTCAGCCTGACAACGGTACTTCATGGGCTGTGGATTACTAAACATGAAAATCAAGTTGAGACACTATCCATAAATGAGAGCCTCTCTGCTAGCAGAATCAACCCATTTTGTCTTTAAATGCTTAGATTGCTATTTATGTATTTACTTTGGATTAAATGGCTTCCCAAAGAAATTCAAATACTTAAAATAAATATTCTGCAGTAATAAATAGCAACAAAATTCCAAGTTGAATTTTGCAGAAATTAGATATAACATTTCTTCAAATGTACAGGAAAAATTACAGTATTGGAAAAATAATATTAAATAAAACGCAAACAAGTTACCGAATAAGGGGGGGGGGATCAAAAGACAAGTATTATTTCAGGTGAGGGAGGGGAGACTGCCATTTTTCAGAACAAAGAAATCTGCAGTTGTGATCTCCTGTACTGACAATACCAAAAGTATAAATTCATTTTACCAATCTGACTGATAGCTAATTAGAAACTACACATAATGTCATATTGTACTGCAGATTAAAAAAACCCAACCTGTTCCATCTACTATCATTCAAACCAATTTCTATTTGTGCAATGGAACCTCCTCTCCTGTCTACCCTCCCCCCCCTTCTACTTTGGACCTATTCCACCAAAAGTCTGTTGTACTAAAGGATGGACACAGGTGGATACAACCAATTGTATATGATTTAGTGAAATCCTATGCACTTTTGCTCTTATGTCAAATAGGGTTTACTTCCTACTACACATATCTAGGATTCCAGTCTCAATAATTAAACTTGTATTAACCACATTAAAATGAATGCACAATTCAGAATGATGGCTATATAGGATATAAAATATACATATTTACGTTGATTTTGGATACATCCCACGAACAATCATAGAATAGTTTATATAAAAATGGAATTCTGTTGAAGAGAACAAAAAATCTCTTCAGATCTTAATGAATAAACAGGGCTGTATGTATTTATTTCCAGCAATAGAGAGCACACTGAGTTTTCAATCACTGCAAAGATACATTGATAGTTTATCTTCTTTTAAAAACACACCTGAGAATATATTTTAAATGAGATTATAAACTCCAATTTGCTATAGGAAAAGAATGCAGAGAAGCAGTGTTACCCATTATGGAATTTAAATAGGCCCATCTCCAAATAAACTATTCAGCATGTTCATGAATCTTTTATGGCATTAGTATTGAAGATACAAAATCATTCATATTTTCATCTAACTATGACCAAGCTGCCACAGTGAGTCTAGTCACAATAATGCTGCAACTACATGCAACTTACCAATAATGTTGGTAAATGCTGCAACTACATGCAACTTACCAATAATGTTGGTAATGTTTTAAGAAATAGTTACAGCTGTTATGCATCACTGAAAATTTTAAATCACCTTTGAAAAACAAATAATTGGGCAACTTTTAAACTTCTTCATGGGTGTTTGTTTTATTATTGCTCTGATTAAGCTTATGTCAGCCAACTAGATTGCAGCACTTCCCATTATTGTAATTTGGGCACAGAAGCTGAACAAAACTATTGACTATGTATAGGATCAGTATTTTGCACAAACCTGGTGCAGTTGAATGGAAAGAGTGGGCGACCACACAGATAGCGACCACGTTCCCTTAACATTGATAATTAAGCTTCACTACCAGCCAAGCTCTCTTTTAGCCAAACAATTCCCTGCTGAATCTACTGAGGCCCTATGCAAAATCCATTGGAACGAGGCCTCAATTCAAATATTTTCTAACTTAATCAAATCCCACACCATGTTAGAACTCCGGCTACACTGTACTTCATCTGACGACCCCCCCGAATTTATTAAAAGATACGAGGCTATACTTTCCCACATAGTTGATTCCTTGATCCAGAGCCCAAGATCTCAAAGGAATCTAAGAACGCCTTATAGTTTTCCCTGGGCAGACAAGGGGTGCTGTGAACTGAAACGTCTCATCCGTGATACTTACCGCCAATTCCAGGACTCTAATGACAGATCTCTACTTCTAAGATACTTTGACCTTAAAAAACAACTCCAACAACTTATCCAGAAAAAGAAAGAAGACCTTTCATTTTCCCAGTGGGAACAGCTATATCAAGCCACAATCCATAATAAATCTAAACTCTTCTGGTCTATAATATCTGGGTCCTCTCACAAAGCTAATCCAGAGGCTTCCACAGTTTCATCACTGGAGTGGTTTCGACACTTCTCAGCTCTGTTCGAAGAAAGTCAAACTGATGTTCCAAACTTTTTAGATCCCCCATTGACTGCCTTACCCAACTGGCCCTTGACCACACCCGACGAAGTCCGTGAGTTAATTTCTCAACTCAAAAATGGAAAAGCCCCTGGCCCCGATGTCATCTCAGCTGAAATGCTAAAGCATGACTCGGACTTTTGGGCCCCCCTTCTTGCTTCCACCTTTTCAATGGCTGACCAAACTGGCTTAATGCCAGAAGCATGGACGAATGCCATTATAACTCCCATCTTCAAGAAGGGAGACCGTTCACTTCCCTCCAACTATAGACCAATTAGTCTCTTGTCCATCATCGGGAAACTCTATGCAAAGCATCTAATGGCCAAACTTGCCTCCTGGATGGCACAGTCCAAAATCCCCGGGCCTGAACAAATCGGGTTCACTAAAGGGAAGTCAACTACAGACCACTGTCTGGTTCTCTATCATCTGGCCAACAAATATTCACAGAAGCCCAATTGCAAACTCTACACTGCTTTCCTGGATCTGAAGGGAGCTTTTGATTCTATTGACAGAGATCTTCTCTGGACTAAACTAAACAAACTGAACATTGATCCAAGGCTGCTCTTCCTCATCAAAAGGCTGCATACTTCTACAACATGCCAAGTCAAGTGCTCCCCCACTGGAATACTAACATTAAAGATCCCGGTTAATAAAGGCGTCAAACAGGGCTGCATTCTAGCGCCCGCTTTATTTAACCTGTTCCTCAATGATATGGCTCCTTTCTTGGCTGAAATAGATGCTCACTCTCCTAAAATCGGCTCCCTACAAGTCCCTCTGCTCCTTTACGCGGATGATGCCGTTCTAATTTCCCGCACCCGTGTGGGTTTGAAACGCCTACTTACCAGGTGCCTCGAATATCTCAACCAAAACAAGCTACTACTAAACTGCGAAAAATCAAAAATTCTTGTTTTTTCCAAATCCTGGCGACCCTCAAAATGGGTAATCAATGGAAACGTAATAGAACAGGTTAAGCATTACAAATACCTTGGTATCAACTTTCAATATAACCTATTTTGGACACAACACCGTAATTCTGTTACAAATCTAGCCACTTCCAGCGCCTTTGCAGTCTCCCGGTTTTTCTACAATACTGGCAACCAATTCATCCCTGCAGCCATAAAGGTCTTTAACGCTAAAGTTCAGGCCCAAATTTTATATGGTTGCCCTATATGGATTAGCTCATTCGACCATTCGATTGAGTGTATCCAGTCAAAATTTCTTCGCAAAATATTAGGGCTGCCTAATTGTGTTCCTTACGCTGCTCTTTGCCTGGAAACTGGACAGACTTCAATCGAATCTAGAGCCTGGTTGATTACCTTCAAATACTGGCTGAGACTTCATAACGACCCTGATCCAAATAGTCTCATTTTTCAATTACTTCAAGATTTGTCCCCCTCCAACTGGCTTGCCATCATCGAGAAAAAAATTAGTGCTTTGGGTCTATGCTTGGACTCTTTTTATATGCTGTCTGCCTCTGAAACGTTTCAAATAATTAAACGAAGAGTCCTGGATATTGAGCAACAAAATCTCTATAATGCGGCTAACAAGACTTGTTCACCAACGAAATTGTCTCTTCCTTGCAAATTTGGACATATAGCTTCATATCTTTCTGCACTAAGTAACCCCCAGCACCGGAGGGCGTTTTCATTGGCCCGGTTTAATGTGATGCCATCTGCAGTCCTCACTGGCAGATTTTTAAGGACCCCCTACGCTGATAGGCTTTGTTCATGCGAACAAAATTGTATCGATTCAATTTCCCATATCCTACTAGGGTGTCCCAAGTATACTGCCCCTCGTATCCAACTTTTAGAACCAATTTTAAAAAACAAATCAGGCCTCTCCGAAGCTGATAAAGTTTATTTTATGTTGAGTGATTCCCTACAGGATGTATCTGCGAACGTAGCATCCTTTTTACACTATGTTACAATCCTGTGCAACAAAGACCAGCAAACTGCACTCTTCTTTTAATTTTCCTTTTATATGTTGTCTTGTCTATGCCAATAAAGGTCTGATTGATTGATTGATTGATTGATTGGAAAGAGATGAGAACTACTGTTGTTGTCTCTTTGGCAATCCAGGAAAACAGTCTGGATGCCTCTGATGCTGCTATTTACACACAAAGTAAGAACTGCCTGATATACTGATAAGTATTTTCATTATTTTATTTCAAGAGAGAAATTCAAGAAATTACCAAAATGGCACCAATACTGAATATAAACATTCTATCTGAGAACACTTCTTTAGTTTAGTTTAGTTTAGTTTAAATTTTATTTTGATTGTTTTAAGGTATGTTTCTTTCTTTCCTAGGGCTTTAACTTTGTCCCAGTGACTACCTCATATGCAAAGCAAGACATATTGTTCAACTAGACCTGCACAGCTCACTACTTTATTCCACTACAGATCAAGCAATATATAGAAGCTACCTGAAAACAGAAAGCTTGATTAAAAGATGCACTTTTAATGTGAACCTAGAAGCACACAGATCAACAGAGAAGAGAAAAATAATAGTGGTCTGCACCATCACTTTCAGTCCTGAAGAAAATAAGCCTGATTTGCATCTATTCCCAAACCTTCTGTTAACCACAACAAAGAGTCAAAAGCTGATCATATTATGTGACGTGAGAGATACAGCACTGAAGCTGGCACTTTCTGTTTCAAAATATTTGCACGAGTATCAGCTGTGAGTGCAAGAAGGTAGATGCTTAAGAACTACACAGTGTAGATACACAAACCTTTAGGTCTAGTGTGCAGGTACATTTACAACAACTTATCAACATCTTTCACAGAATCCATGCAAGTTTTGGATGTATGTCAACTCACAGCTAGCACACAAACAAATCAAGAAATTCCTGATTTCTCAGGAACCTTGCATCACCTAATTTATTTCAAATATAAAATAATTACACAAATTCATACTTTCAAGATGTTTACAAAAGGATCTGTATTACTTATACACATTTTGAAATTTTAAACTGGGAATTTGTTCTTTTTAATCAACACTCACAGTAAAACAGACATGTCTGTTGCTGTAAGCTAAACTAATACTGTATTACCACTGAAATAGATCTACTTTGCCAGTATGACAGGGGATTTTATCAACTAAAAGATAAGAAAGGTGTGTGGCCTTCAGAGAGAAAAAGAAGTGAATAGTAGAAAATGTATTACAGCAGGATTCTTCTGTACTTCCCCTGTCCTCCAAGCATTTAATTTGTTCAATAAATTCTGTACTTTCCATGTGGATGTATGAGATTTCTGAACCCATCTTCAAATCACACAGTAGCGTATATCTTCTCAAAAAAGCAGATTACTGGGTTTATTTTAATATTAAGATCCTTTTCCCAACACGATTAAAATAAAGACAAAACAACAGAGACAGAATCCAGTATAATTAGTTTCCAACAATAAAATTTTCCCAAACACTGTTGCAAAATTCCTTCTACTGAAATGCTTTGCTACAATAATAAAAAGCATACATTACATATAAAAAGATACCAGTGTACTAAAAGTGACAGAAGTGGACTAGCAAATCCTTCAAAGCACGTATTATATAAAGGACTAGCATTTATAAACATTTCCGCCTAAAAAATGTAAGTCATATACATATATAAATTGATGATCCTTCCCCACTAAAGCAATGACAGTTTTCAAATGACCTTGTTGCTCTGTACAGCCTGAAAATATAGTTCAAACTTAGGTGAAGTTTGACTTTCTCATTTTGCTTGAACTCAATAAAGCTCATCTCAGCAGCTGATATTTCCTATGGCAAAAGCTGAATTGTGTAAAAATAAATCATGATGATGTTCATCTGCAGCAATATGAATTACGAACAGAACCATTTATTTAATCACACAAACCTGATTTATACCGAATCCCTGTTGCAACTTAAAGATTTCAAATGAAGCTACAAAGACATTCAATCAATGCAGAAATAGTATTTTTTTTAAAAAGCCAACAAAATCCCATATTTCCATGATATGGGCAGTATGTTTTGCAGTCTTCCTCATCTTGCAGAAATGCAGCCAAGCCATGCGTTTCATATTGAATGTGTGTGCAGGCGCAGTATACATCTAAGGACTGCTCTCCCTGCAATGCGGACTGTGCTGCGTAAACAACATTATACTACAAACAGAAAAAAGTGGAATTTATTGATTAAAAACATTAACTTAAACAAAGCTATTAACTCCTCCAAACAGTTTTTGGAACTATCCTTATGCTACTTGTAAAGTTAGCACTGTTAGACATTATTGCTTACATACAGTACATCATATCCCTCCTGATATAAAGCAGTACTGTGATCTGTTTATATACAAGGTCTTTTTTCCTTTTTTAGTTTAAAAACAAGCTGTAAAAACATTACATACTTTACAGACAATACAAATTCCCACATTGGTACTCAAGTCTAACAAATGGAATGCATAACATTAATAAAACATTGTAAAGGAAGACTGACATTTAAGTCCTTGATTGTCAAGACACATTTATATTTTATATATAAACTCTAACTGTGCAGAATCAAAGATTCAATCATAGGTACATCCTTATTTGATAACTCATATTTACAGAGCAATATTATATAAAAAATAAAATAAACATTTATACATTTTTAACCTTTCCATCCACTGCAATAAAGAAAGCAAGAAATAACTCTGAGAAAAGTTTGCTTGCTTCAGTATGTTTTCGTCATCAGAAGATCTCTCTTTTAAAATTATCATTGATAACAGGAAAATCAGTTTTATATATGTATGGCAAAAGCAACTAGAAAATTTCCCTGAAACAAAGTTGTTTAAAAATAACGAAAGTTAAAATTTTAACATAATGACACATTTCAATTATTGTAATACTTTCTTGGGATTTTTTTTGTTGCAAAAGAAGTAGTTCAATGTGCTACATACCTAGCAGACATGCAGAAATGTAAAATGAAAGCATTTCCCAAAGTTGCAAGGCTGCTTTTGAGCTGAATGTAAGAAAACATAACCTTTGTTTGTTTTATTAATAATCATATCAACTGGAAAAAATTACATACAAGTTTTTACCAATCAAAATACCCAGATCACAAGTACATCTCTCCGTTCTAAAATTCTGATCTAGACTCTGCTAGATTTTCCTCTGAAGCTTCAAAGGGGTTGAATTTCTAATTTGTAAGTTTGCAAATACAAAGAATGTTAATACTGAAATATTATAGCAGGCTGATCCCAGATTCACTCTTGATCTTCTTCAAATATTTATGAAACATGATACACACATCATTAAAAAATGATCTAAGAAATATGGAACATATTGTACGTATCGAAGTGGAGGTGTTTTTTTCAGATGACAAGCCAGAAACTATGGATGGATGAACGTCAACAGCTACAGTAAAAACATATTAATTCACATTAGTGATCTGAAAACTCATTTTAAAAATCACAAAATAAATAAGCAAACAGAAGCAGGCATATGACATTACAATGTATTTCATTCATTTTGACAATTGTGGCTTTGCTTCCAGTATTTGTACAAATGTTCTGCAATATACTTGGTTAAAGTTACAGTCAGACTTTTGTAAGACCTCAAATATATGACTTTACACCACTGAAAAGAACAATATCTATCTTGGTGCAGGGTTTTTTCATTAGAAATGAGGCATTTTCATAGGAAATTACAAAATTTCCACAACTCTGAAATTCTTCCTATCTCCCTATCTCGGAAACCTTGGCAACCTGCTAAAGTCTTTAATAGATTTGCAGTAATTAAAAGGCAGAAAGGAGGTCATCCAAAAGAAATGAAAAAACAAATCCTTCTAAACTATACTTCAAAACTGTAGTGCACTGCAGTATGATGCCACATCTCTCTCCTGATAAACCATGCTAGATAAATTGTATACCCTGAATCATTAAGACAAAAAAAAGATAAAAGTGGCTACTTCAGCTATAAGTCCAAAAGCCAGTTCCTTCATTAGCAAGCTTAAAGTCATAGTAAATGGGACAGCAAATTAGTGTTAAAAATGCAGGCTCAAAAACACCTCAAAAATGAGCTCTTAAAAGACCTGGAACAATGAGATTAAAAAGAAAACACTGAAGTACAATGTTTGCATTTAAACTGAACCTGATTTCAAAGCTAATGTTGACTGAACTGCAATTATACCACTCAGTTTAACAGGCTATAGAACTGTAGACAATATGTCTTAAATACAGTTTAATAAAACATTTTTCCACCAAAATGAAAATAATTTTAGTGCTATCTTCTAACCTGTGTACATAGTGGATTTATAAAATAAGTGGCAAGGATTAAGATTTAACTGTATAATCTGATTTGGGTTAAGAACCTTGATCCGTAACTGCTTCTTATGTGATTTGAATGGGATGGATCAGAAAAACTGCGGGTGCGATAGTTTATAATGTACGTACTGTATGCTCCAGGGCTCTCTGGATTCTAGTCAGAGTTTCTTCCACTTCTCTCTACAGTATTTCCTTTTTTTATACGGGATGCTTCCTCAAAAGCATTGACTGGTTTCCTCTATATAGATTTTACAGAGACAACACTCTGTACTCTAAACAGTCTGACTTTGTCCCATCACATCCACTTGCACGTTAAAGTGTCCTAGCTGTTGCTTGCAACACATTTCTCTGGATCATGACCTGCTTTTAGATTTAAAAAGCACTGGAGCAATGGAACATTATGTTGGAAATGCTGAGTTAAAATTAACATACAAGGTGTGCTCAGTGTCCTGCTTTTCTTGGGCAGAGGGGGGAAAATACAAATAGAAAAGGTGACAAATTAAAAATTGATTATTTAGAGTTCTTCATGTGTGAGTAATATTATTATTTAAATTATTTCAACCTGACTTCTTGGTTGTATTTATTTATTTTGCTATGAACCAAAATCCTTAGATCATTTACAAATACAAAGCAACTTAATACTGAAATATTAAAGCAAGCTGATCCCATAGGATCATGATGCAACAACATCTTACTGCAACAGCCATGTGTTGACCTATGGAAATGACTATGAATCTGGAAAGATTCACATGTCTTCTGAAGAAAAGGTGCCTTCCCATCCATGAATTTGGAGCACCATTTAATTAAAACTAGGGATTTCTCTAGAAACTGCAAGTTTGTTGGTGGGTTTTTTTCTGGCCAAATCCATTATGTATGTGAGGCATTCTTTAGACTATGTAAGCTGTACAAAAGATTTATAATTAGGATGACACTGTAAAATAAGTCTTCACCATCTAGATTATTACATTTCTGGGGATAACACATGTTCCTGTCACTTAGCCTTTAAGGTAAAGAGATACCGAAAAGTTACTGTAAAACATCGCATTTGTGAAAGTATCGAAGAATGAAAACAATGTTTCATTTTTAAAATGGGCAAATTATCCCAACATTTATGTTAAGGCAAACCACACCATTTTAAAACCGCATACAGAACTGATTGTTGCACCACAAAATATAACTCAAAATAATATCTGGTTAAAATATCTACATGGAAGAGGGATTAAGTTTGTAGTTTCCTGATGAGTGAAAAGCAATACAATTTTGATCATTTCTCTTTTTGGTCATTGTTCTTAGTCACCAGCTTTTTGGCAAAGCCACAGTAAAACTGTTCATTTAGGTAACATATGCAGCCAGAACATCTACTGAACTGTCAAAATCTAGTTTGTGTGGATGTTAAGGCATTCAATTCATGCTCATGTTAAAAATACAAATAAAAAAATTGTGATCAGGTACAGTGATAATGATGCAGCCACATTGAGCTTAAATGCCTAAAACAGGTTTAATTTTGAGAAAGCATTAAAAAAAAAAAAGGAAGAAAGACTAAGAATCTAAGTGCTCTAATATTAATTATTGCAGATTTGGAGGATGAAGTACAATTTAAACCTTTAAATCCTAAGGTTTATAATTCATATAAATATTAAGAAACTAGGAATGTAGTCTACAAAGCATTTTAGCTAAAACCTAAACATCTTGATACCTGTCAATGGGGAAGAGATAATAAAAAATTATGTTCATCTTCAATGGTATAAAGAAAGATGCAATGTTCTCAGAAGGATGTAAATAACAGGTACTTTACTTTTAAAATAGTTTAATCACATATTTAAATAGGGGAGTGTATCTAGCAAACATCATTATCTTTCTCCAACTGAAGAAAAAGCAGAGAAACCAATAAAGCAATTATTGTATGTATCACTTTTTCGGAGACTTGATAAAATTCTATTTTTCCAGAATGCACTATAGCTGACTAGCCACATTTTCCTGACATTTAAACATCTGAGTTTGTTTGTACAGTCTATTCATAATCCCTGCTGAAGTGCAATGGCTAGACTAACTGATTAGGAAATTCCAATATGAATAATCTCATAATTATCAATCTCCCCAAAATAATCATTGTTGCCAAACTAAGGCATTATTATAAGAGAGAGGTCCTATCTGTTTTGTTTTATTTTTTGTTTTGTTTCATTTTGTACTAAATCTCAATGTAGCAAGTTCCTGATCAGAAAAGAAAACAACAATTTGCCTTGTCAGTGGGCACCGACTTATAAGGCAACTGAGAAAGAATGGTGATTACCCTTCCTCCAAAAAAAAAAGGGGGGGGAGGGAAAAAAGCAATTACCAATATGCTGTACCAGCTTACTTTTTTTTTTTAATAACACAAGGCCTTATATCTATATAGGACTCTACCCTATACAGAACACACTCACTCTGGACAGACCTGTGCTAAAGTGCCAACGATATTTCTACACATTTTCTTAGCCAAATGTCTGGCCTGTTGTGGCATCAGGTGAAGAGTTCATCCCAGCTCGAGCATCATTTACATTCACCAAGGGGAATTCTGGGAATTCAGCACTTGTCCCTGGTCCCCTCAGGTTCACTTGTCCATTCGAAGTATTAAACTGAGATGATATTCCAGCTCTTGTTCCATGGTATTGAGCCCTGAACGGTTGCTCGAAAGAACCTATTTGATATGCTTGATGGACAGGCTGTGCCTCTGCTTTCTTCTGAGAAGTCACTTGATCCAAGAAGTCCTGGGTAGAAGATGAGGAAGAATGATTTGGCTCATCACCTGAAAAGGGAAAAGAGTGCTGGGAATCTCCAACGATAAGTCCAAAATGAGACTTGTCTGGAGTTGTTCTTAATGGAGAGTTCATTCCTGATCGAAAACTATTGACAGGTATAGATGCATAGACCTGTTTGTCTATAGCAGAGAATGCTGGTTGCCCTGTTAAAGTCTGGTTGTCACTCACAAAATTAAGGCTTGGGTTGTTCAGATAGGCATCATTTTGGCTAGTTCTGTCCAAAGCTTGCTGAAGAAACTTCGAATACTCCTGCAACATACTAGCTTTATCAGATGAGGAACCTTGAGAGCTTGTTGCAACATTCTCATTTTGTGTGACCTCTGACACTTCAGAAGAATTGATTGAAAGACTGGAAGTCACTTCAGTATCTGCCACATTGAAAGCTATTTCATGCTGGCCATTGGCTTTGTGGGAATAATGGTCTAAAAGAGTTTGAAGTACCTCATCTGGAATGACATTTTTGTCATGGTTCCCCTTTATCTCCACATTCAGTCCTGATGTATCCAAGATTGATGCTGTGCTACCTTCATCTATCACACTTGCAACAGCAGCCTGAGTGACAGAAGGTTGAGAGGCAATAGTGCCTACATTCAAAGCATATTCTCTGCTGTTACTATTAGCTGCTTGGAGATACCGCCTTTTCTTTAAAAACTGCATTGCATCATCATAGTTGGTACTGCTGTGTACAGGCTTGCTGGGACCTTCCTGTAAAGTATCAACTTGGTCAATGTCAGCATTGCCATCTGAACCCAAGAGAACTTTGTTGTCCACAAGATCAAAGGCAAACTTTGAAACTTTGCTATCTTCGTAAGATGCTAAAGATGAAATGGTCTGGTTTTGCTCTAGGGGCTGTTTTAGACTTCTCTTACTGTTGACTTTTTTGAGCACCAGTTTAGGTGGGTGTATTTCTCCAGAATGTGGTTCATGTAAGTGCCCTCCACCAACAGATGAGTGGGGTAGTTCAACTGCATATTCAGCCACCATATATTCATCCTTTATTTTAGTACTGCCAGCATACAAAGGCAAGAAATCATTTTTGTCTTTTTTATGTTCAGATTTATCTGGCCCACTTTCTTTATCCAGCCCAGAAGACTTCAGTTTCTCAGTTTTCTGCCTTTTCTTCTTTGGCAAAGAGCTGTCTTTCAAAGGTATAGAGAAGCCTTGGTCTTCATCAGGACTCAAAAGGCCAACTTTGGTGGCACTTCTGTTGGGTTTCTTGTCACGGTTCTCATGGCACATGCGCTTGTGTTTCAGTACACGGTCAGTCCTTGAGAAGAACTACAGGGGACATTTTTGAATTAGAGAGACACCAACAGCCAACTGTCAAAATAACATTTTTGACATGGTAAGGTACTCATACAAGATTTTGCTGACATGATAATATTGCAATTTAGAGCATCATTACTACAGCACCACAGCTGCAAAAGTAACTTATTTGATGCTGCTTCCTACTAATGGATTATCACACACTTCCTGGTGCAGCTACTGCAAAATACATGAAAATATTCACAGTTTCCCTCAAGTGGCCAACTCTGTATAATGCAAACCAAAAAATCTGTGAAAAGCACACTGTCAGGAAAGCTTCCCTTGACATTTTCTTCCCAGATGCAGTGCACTATGACCCCTGCCAATCCAACTGGAGATGGGATGAGATTTGTAGTCCCACACATTGTGAAAATGCCATATTGGTTGGAATTCCATAGACACCCATTTCTTATGAGCATTAATTTAGTCAACAAACTGAACTATTAGAACAAAATGCTCTTCCACAGAACTCTATCTGCCTAGCATTTTCCTGAGTATACTGGACAGGAAGAGCATAGGGAGTTTAAAATTTCATTCAGGTTGGCCTGAGTGCCAGCTGGCTAAAAGAATTAGAGAAGGATATCCTAAATGAAGTTTCCATGTCCAGAGGCAGTATACATATCAATGGATATGAGATACTCTGAACAACCAATGTGTAAGAGCTAATGGACTACTAAACCACTGCTTGCCAGCTGTAGACTCTAGAGACTGGTACCGAATATACTTTAATAGCGTTGTTGATTCCCTGTAATGACTTCTAAATTTCAACCTTAGCAATCACTTCCATCTCAGCCTTTTTTTGTGATAAACCAAAGTTAAACTTAATGCATGGCACTGACCTTCTAGCAACTCACTTAAATCAGATCACCCTGCCTGCCACATACATTAGTAATTCAGAAGAAGGCTTGCCTAAATCACAGATCCCAAGCACACTCTCTTCTCCTGTTTTATCTCAAATACTCTTTTGTTCTCTCCTGCACATGTCCCCCTCTTGTACACTTTCTTGATCTCCTGCATGCTCTTTCACTCTTTCTCCTATATGCACCCTCTCTTGCAGCTCATCTTTCTACACTCTCTTACAGGTTTGTTCTGCCAAGTCCAGTGGCACATGGTCAAGAGAAACTGAAATCAAGTGTTTGGGGAGACAGGGCAAAGGAGGTGCCCCTGTTTCAGAGAGTGTATGAGTAGAGAGGATAGAAGTCTAGGCATCTGAAGCAGCACATAATCCAAGCCAGAGTTAAGAAAGAAAGGAACAAGAGAGAGGAAGCGCATGTATTTATGCATTTCCCTGCAGTTTTACTCCCTCACTGCTGCATTTCTTCCTCTTTCATTTGCATCCCTCCACAATGCCTCCTCCACAAAGAAAGGCAGTGGGACATATGAGTACAAAATGAACCAGCCATATGACACTTCCTGCTTCTCTCTTACTGCCCAGCTCTCTCCCTCCCTTCCTTAACACGTGACAGCCAGACACTTCTCATTCCATTGAAAAGCAGTAAATTATAGTCATGACTGTAACACACAAGAAAAGTAATTTTGTGTCAGCTCACTACTACAGAACGTAACTCATTCAAAATAATAATAATAATAACAACTTGTTTAAAATAATAATAACTTGTTTAAAAATTATTTCCTGGTTATGAGGACTACATGTCGCAAAGTCATAGTGTGAAAACCTTACCATGTCAGAAAATGAGGAGTCAGCAGTCAGATTCAAACAATTTAAGCTACCACAAAATAGAACCTTTATTTTTAATTAGCATAACTCTTCTGCATTAGAAAAGAGCACTTTCTGCCATATTACCATACACACAACTATGGAGAAAGTAAATGCCCTAAAAAGAGAAAACCCTAAATGAATAAATTTGCTTTGTAGCCTCTGTCATTATCAACTCTACAGAATCTTTAGACAAGTAGAAACATGGTTTCTGGCATAGTCTACATTTTTCATATTGGAAGAATCATACATTTTTTCCTGGGGTAAGAAATGTTCAGAACTATTTTTGATTAAATATATGCAGTGCATGGTATCTGAAAGATTAACCAAAGCACCACTTTACTGAAAAGAGTGCATGTTAAAATTAAGCAATATAATACTGAGAAAATCAGTTAAGCAACATAACTACCTTCATATGCCTAAAATAGTAATCTGTAGTTTTTGGAATCACGTTTGTCAAATACTTTAGACCAGTGGTGTCGAACTGTGGCCCTCCAGATGTTCTTGGCCTTCAACTCCCAGAAATCCTGGCCAGCAGAGGTGGTGATGAAGGCTTCTGGGAGTTGAAGTCCAAGAACATCTGGAGGGCCACAGTTCGACACCACTGCTTTAGACAATCGCCCTTAAAGTTTCCCCTTCTTTCCTTTCTTCTTCAAATTACCTGTAGGCAGTATTCACACTGGTAAGGCTTCTCTCCACTGTGAGTTCTCTTGTGTCTTTCCATGTGATACTTCTGTATAAATCTCATGCCACATTCATCACATCGGAATGGCTTTTCACCTAAGAAAAACATCAAGAGAAGAAACTATTGAAACAAATGGGGAAAAGCAATGGCATTTGATCTCGATCACAGCCTTGCTATTCATTTACTTTTGTCAGCAATCAAATGAAAAATAAAATACCACAACAAAGTGAGAGTATCACAACACTAATAACAAAAAGAATGGGAAGAAAATAAGATTGAAAAAAAATGTCCATGTACTTCTCAGATACCAACATATACTTCAGAACTAGTAAGGTAAGAAGGATGGAAGATGAAAGTTTAAATGTTAGCAATTTCGTGCTTGGCTTATAAAGCACCCACATAATCCTTTCAGCATTCAGTCTATTAAGCCCTCCTGAATCATGACACACTGAAGTGGGAAGCATGCCAACCCCGCTTCCTCCACACATATTTGTTGTCCTTCTCATATGGAACATACTAGCTTCATCCTCCTCTCAAAATGCTAGTTGAATCGTGGGAGATTCAAGATGCAAAGAAACAGCACTTCCTCACATGCCACATTTTAAATAAAATATGGTATTTGCTAACACAAGAAGGTAGTGATTGTGGCAGCGGCTCCTCCTCTTCACACTTCCCCCTTCCTTCCTCTCCTCTTCCCGCCTCCCTCCCCCCCTCTCTTTCTCTCTTCTGTTTCCCAGGACGCCTGTCAGGGACTGGCTGAGATGTCTCTTCTGCACTCCCCCCAAAATAAGGGTGTGTAGGGGGGAAACCAAGTAACAATAAACAAGAGTGGGGACCCACAATTACTACTTGGGCTATGGTTCCCGCCGCCACCCAGGCCACGGAGGAGACACCGCAGCACCGCCCAGACAGTGAGGTGTGACAGAAGTGTTTTTTTTTTTCTTGTTTTCCTCCCTCTAAAATTAGGTGTGTCTCATAGTCAGGTGCGTCTTATGGAGCAAAAAATACAGTACTATGGAGGAAGACAGCAATTCGAACTTTCCCTTCTAATATTTCTATCAGCATCCCCTAATTCTTTGTTTGAAATAAATAATACAACATCTAATTTGTATTTGAGTTGAGAAAAATTATTATAGAAATTAGATGATTACTCTCCTTTCCTTAGTTTTATAAGGAAACTTCACAGTTTTCAAGATTTTAAGGTATAACATTTTACACTGCTTTTTTCAATATGTAATTATAATACTTGTAATAGTTCATAACAGTCCTAAAATTTCACTTTAAAATTAAGACCAATCATATTTATCCACACTCTATTCAGTTCCTTCAAACTATTGGTTTCAGAATTATGATCACTTTTTCATACAAAAAATCCTTAAGAACACAAAATTTAAGTACACATTTCTAAATGATAATTGCAAACATCTAAGTATTTAAATAGCTATCTATAATCCAAAAAGCATAGAGAAGAATCAGGCAGACAAGGTAAACCATTCGGAAAACACCTGAGTCATGAAATCCTAGTTTGGAGGACTGCCTTCCAACTTAATGTCAGCAGACACAGATCAGTAATACAGACAAGCAACTTACTAAATGATAAATGTGGGAGCGATTTACCATTTTATTAGTAACCTAGCCTTTATGGCAGATAAGAACATGTGGCAGAAAATAAATCATATTGTATTCACAAAAATACAACTGGGCCAAACAACCACATGGTATAAATGTTTATGATATGTTAGAAGTTGGCAGCCTGTATTCATTCATAGTGTACCTGCAAACCAGGACTATAAGTTACTGTTTGATCCTGAAAAGCTATGAGATGAAGCTTCAATTTGCCATAAAATGGGAAGGATAGGAAGGGGTACACAAGCCTGAGGCTTATGCTTACTTGCTCTTGTGACAGAAAAATGCAGTATCAGCTTCATCTAATCTACCAAATGTGCAAGAAACTAAAGTATTTTTCTGCCTATCTAGGAAGGACAAAATAGCAGGGCTTCAGGCTCATGTCAGGCCATAATATATACCCAGTGAATCACAAGGTATACAAGCCTAAGCTTACATTACATGAAGTGAACTATTTCAGGAAATGCTCTCTCCATAATCTTACTCTCTTACAACTTGAAACTTACAGTTCACCTGCCATGTAATCTCATTTCCAGTTATGTCACAGCCAGCATATAGGAAGGCTACAAAATATATACCAGCTCAAGGGACATTTTTGGAAATATAATAAAAGTATGTTCTTCACATTGGCTGCAATCCTTATTTACTTGGAAATAAGGACATCAATTTCAATGCAACTTGTGCCTGGGTAGACATGCAGAGGCCTGTGGTGTTACTGTTTGTACAATCAAATTCTACACTTCTACTGGAGATTACCCAGATGTGTAAAGTACAGATGGTATCTTCCCCACCACCCCAAAAAAACCCACTTAGATGGAAAATAAGCTTGAATCTAGAGAAAATTATTTTTTATCAAGTAAGTTACAACAAGATGTCAGAAGTACAAAACATTTGCCTAAGACGTCTTCCCAAGAGTAACATTTCATGAGTGTTTATGCTTCTGATAGTGTTTTCTCACCTAACAACGTTTAGTTCCACTTTGTGTACATGGACACCAATTCACAAGTGAGGACAAAATAATACACGTTGGTTGTCCTCTCCATGACCAACAAAAGGATGGTGGTGCACTGGCTGGTACTTGTTTTTCCAAAAAATAAGATCTAACCTGAAAATAAGCCCTAGTAGGATTTTTCAGGATGCTCGTAATATAAGCCCTACCCCCAAAATAAGCCCCAGTTAAGTAAACCCCGCCCTCCACCACTGTGCAGCAACCAGAAGATGACATGACTATATTTGAATAAATGTAGATTGTTGTACATGAAAAAAATAAAACATCTCCTGAAAATAAGCCTCAGTGCGTTTTTGGAGCAAAAATTAATATAAGACCCTGACTTATTTTCAGGGGAACACGGTAATAAACTCCAACTCCAAAAAAAGCTAAAGAGTTCTGGAATTTAAAAATGACAAATACTGACAATAAATTACTTCTATGAATATTTTCTCTTTTAGAGGATGTTAATCTGACAACCATTTTGAAATCATTTCTGAAATTTCAAGCATTTTAAAAAAACCCAATCAAATGCTGGAAAAGACTGAAGAACAATTATGGCAACAGTCTAAAGGTGTCTTGCATGTTGTACCGAGGTTCATGTAACACATTACAGAAATGCTATTTCCTTTCATTATTAAAACAAGTCTCTCCTCCTTAGCTCTCCCTTTCACCAATTCCATCAGACTTGCTCTGTTGCGAACACATAATCAGTCTTGCAAACCCTGGATCCCATCAACTTCACTACCATCTCCTTTCCCGTGCAAACATCTTTCCTTCTTTCCTATGAACAGACAGATGGAGTGGCCATGGTGAGCCCCCTCAGCCCACTTATAGCAAACTTCTACATGGAGCATTTCGAAAAACTTGCCCTGGATTTGGCACCCCTCGCACCCACAGTCTGGTTCCTATATGTGGATGACACCTTTGCAATTTGGAGCCACAGTGAAGAAAAACTGGAAGAATTTCTCAACCATCTCAACAGCATCCACCCAAATATACAATTCACCATGGAAAAAGAAATAGAGGACCAACTCCCGTTCTTAGATGTCATGGTCCTACGAAAAACTGACCACCAACTGGGACACAAGGTCTACAGAAAACCCATCCACATAGACCGGTACTTACACAAAAACTCCAACCACCGCCCACAGCAAAAAAGAGGCATAATCAAAACACTGGTAGACCGTGCAAATCGGAACTGTGAAGCTCAGTTTCTCAGCACTGAGCTCAACCATCTGAATTGGGCCCTACAGGCAAATGGCTACTCCAAAAATCAAATCACAAGAGCTATCGAACCAAGAAAACAACACCAAACTGAAGAAGAAAAACAGCCACCCACAAATAAAGTATTTCTGCCATACATCAAAGGGGTCATGAACCGCATGGGGAAACTTTTGAAAAACCGCAACCTACAAACAGTAGTCAAGCCCACCACAAAAATACAACAAATGTTACGGTCAGCAAAGGACAGAAGGGACCCCCTCACCACTGCAGGAGTATACCGGATACCTTCCAGTTGTGGCCAGGTATATTGGAACCACAAAACAAAGCATCTGCACCAGAATCAAAGAACATGAGAGACACTGCAGTCTAAAACAATCAGAAAAATCTGCAGTAGTTGAACATGCCCTAAAACAAACTGGACATGAAATTCCATTTCAAAATACTGAAATACTGGACAACACCAGCAATCATTACGTCAGACCGCACAGGGAAGCCATTGAAATCCACAAGCACCAGCAGAACTTCAACAAAAAAGAGGAAAGTTTGAAACTCAATAAAACTTGGCTCCCAGCTCTAAAAAATACAGCGTGTAAAAGGTCAACAAACTCTACCCAGCCACAAGGACCGGGGATCACTACACACAAAAGACCGGCTAATGACACCCATCAACCACAGGAACAGATAATCTCTTCTCCTTAACACAACAATACACCCACAATAATATACACTAATCACCCATCTACAGAAAAAGACAAAAGCCTATCTCACAGCCATAAATACTCTGCTCCCAAGCCAACTACACCAGAGCGCAGAGTGCTGTCCTCTGAAGATGCCAGTGACAGAGAATGACGAAACATTAGGAAGAACAACCTTCAGAACACGGCCAAAGAGCCTGAAAAACCCACAACAACCATCTTTCCTTCTCTTTATCAGGAAAAGAAATATTCTGGTACATTGTGTAAATTACATGAGATTATACATGAAAACTAATCGTTATTAACGTATCAGATCCTACGGTATTTTCTGCAAGTCACACTGTCAACTTATTTCACCCTCATATGCCTCACTTCTGCATGTTGCTAATGCACTGGAAATTTCCACTCTGTCTACCTTAAGTATTTAATTCAATTTGCAGGTGCAGTAAGTGCACGATACATAAGCATTATATGTGAAAATGTGCTTAGGATTATCATTATTATAAAATTAAATTGATTTCCCTCTGTAAGCAACAATACTGAAGAACAGCAGCGGGGCCTGTCTATCTATCAGTCTGACAGACTGACAGACAGACAGCAGCAGGGAGCAATATAAGAATAAAAGTGGGGAAGCATGGCCGTGAAGAGACAGTTAAATAAAAGCCAAAATGCACATTCAGGCACTGCTAAGGCTCTAATCATATTCAGTCTTTCCTAAAGTATATATTCCCCATACAGGATGAGGAGAGCATGCTAGCCTCTTCCCTTTCCCTTGTTGCGAAAGCAGAAGTCTGAAGTAGTTTTTAAACTACTAGGAATAGGGTAGGAATACAAAAGGTAAAAGGAAATGGAAGGGATGGGAAAAAGGTTTTAAGGATAGGAGAACACAGAATATACAATCATCCAATCTATTCATATTAAGTATAGAAGCATCCAATCGATTCATTTTTCAATAAAAAAATCAACTTTCTACTTTTTAAAAAACTGTTTGATTACCCTCTAGCCATCAACCTACATTTATGTTTTAGTTTAAATCTAAGTTACTCCAACACTATCAGGAAACCAATTGTAAAATACATCCCCTCTTTTAATTTCCTTCTTAGACATACATTCAGCATGCCTGAAAAAGTATCCATTTTTGTTAGTTCCCATATTTTCTCAGTATGCTTCTCTTGTTTCCGTGGCTGTTTTCTTCCAGTTTTTGGAAGAAAGGGATGAATCCAGGACAGTAATCTGATTTTTAACATCACATTTTCTGACTGTTGTAGCTAAATAGCTCACTGGGTAACTCTTTATCCCATCTATGTCACCTGGCATTGCACTCAATAAAAACAGTTCTGGAGTTAATACAGTTTCATTTAACTGTTCTTTAACATCTGATGACTTCTCTCTCATCAAATCTTCCATCTGGCTGAGGCGCTCATTTACCTGCTGAAATCCTGTTATTATTATCATTTGCATGGTAACCTGCCATTCTTTATCTGACAAAGTCCCCAACAGTTGATATTTTAATTTTTTGTAGGCCATTTCCATCTTTCCAATTAGTCTGTATAACTAATACTTTTTAGTTTCCACTATTTTATCAACAAACTAAACCCATCATCATAAACCTCCCCAGGTACTTCCTCCCCTACAGGATGGCTAGGTAGAGGGGTGAGGCTAGAACACTTCCCTCATCGTATATGGGAAACAAACGTTTTAAGAACAACTGGATAGGGCTTAAGGTGCAAACATTCCAAGAATACCAGAGCACTTAGGTATGTACCTCTCCTGTGAAAGCAGTACTCTCTTGTGCTTTGATTCCTCAAGATGCACACACACACACACTGAACAGTACTGATCATTAGTAATGAATAGGTGCAAATCCACTCACCAAGCAACAGTCAGCATATTTGCAAATTCTGAAAAAGAGGCTGAAAACTGGCATCTAGAAATACACAAGGATCATATTTCTAAATCTTTATGAAGGTAATGAAAGGCCATGCACCAAAATGCCAAAAACCCATTAAATCAAAGCCTGTTTACAGAATGCGATTTTCCAGAAGCAGACTTTTAAAATAAACACAGAAAACAACTATTTTGTTTTAACTTAACCTTTTTTTCTTTTTTTAAATCCTCTCTCTCATATACCTTTTTGTACACATTTCTTAATAAGGTGCAAATTCCTAGGGGTTAGGCATTTTGGCCACAATCATTCTAGAAGTACTCTTCTTTATCTCTTAATCAACAATAAATATATTTTCTCCCAAATCCATTGTTAGAACCATGACAGTTGATCCAAGCAATTGTGTGTGGTAAAGGAAAGAAGCAAAGCTAAATTATACGCCTGAATTTTTTCTATATTAAAATAGTCTGCATGATCACCTTATATTTGGCCATCTTTGGGGAACACTTGTTTAAGCATACCAGTAAAGATACTCAAGGCACTATACTCACCGGTATGAATCTTCTCATGTCTCTGTAGCAGGTACTTCTGTATGAAACGCATCTCGCACTGACTGCACTGAAATGGTTTTTCACCTTAAACAATATAATTCCACATCTGTAAGTTAAAAGCTACAAACATTTGTTTCTAACAAATTATGTTGAGAAATAAAATAGATGGGTGTTGGAATCCAGCATCTGAGTGAATTCAGAAATCAAATCTATCTAAATTATCTGGATTTAAAATTTAGCTATTAATTCTGTGAGCCTGTAATGATGAGACAAATGCCACCCATGAACAAAGCAACAAGTAGGATGCTAGATATGAGATACCATAAATTCTGAGCTTAAAATCTCAGTAACCAAACTAGAGATATTTCAGTGGCCAACTAAGAATCCACAACCTATTCTA
Organism: Pogona vitticeps; assembly: GCF_051106095.1. NCBI lineage: Eukaryota > Metazoa > Chordata > Lepidosauria > Squamata > Agamidae > Pogona > Pogona vitticeps. The sequence goes on along the minus strand of NC_135783.1, from coordinate 230,741,307 downwards.
TAAAATAAGACAAAATTAGAAACTTGGCTACATATAAACATATTATATCCTGGTAATGAAAGCAACACACTTAATCGTAGGAACATTCCATTTTTCTGGTATTTTTTGACACCTTGGTGCATGGAATACCTAAGTTTAGATGCCACATTTCCTGCACTTTGTAAACTAAAGTACATATTATGTTCTGTTATGCAGTGCAATATTTAAGATCCAGAAGGTCTTTAGATAACAGAAAACACAATTTAAATTCAACCAGTACCTGTATGAATGAAGACATGCCTTTGTAAATGGTAGTTGGTTCTAAAGGCAGCATTGCAATGCTCACAAATATGAGATTTGGTAGCTTTCAGACCAAGTGATCCATCCTCATTTATTGTAAGAATCTATTTTTAAAAGGGTAAAATTCAGTCTCACATTAATTTCTCAAGAATCGTATTAAATCCAAATGAATATAAAATTCATACAAAGCAACAAAGCAAAATAGTAAAAGAGACTGCAGATATTTATAAATCTCAATTATTTATTTAGGCAACATAACAGAACCTCATCTTTTCAAGGTCAGTGAAAAATTACAATCATGTCATAAATATATTAGACTATGCACTACAATACTAATTTTCAGAAAAACAAATGTATGTTGATGTAACACTGTTGCTGCTGCTGTAACATATTACCTACACACACACACACACACACACACACACACACACACACACACACACACACACACACACACACACACACACACACACAAATAAAATATAACATAATTATATTCTGAACAAAATCTAGGAAAAAGCAGACAACAAAATAAACTATAAAGATGATACAAAATAAAGTTTAATATTTATATTAAAGGAAGTCATAATTTATTTTAAATGTGTGTTTTCACACAAGAATACTGATAACTAGAGATGTACTTCGGTAACTTTATGTGCATGTACTGCTGAAATGAAAACTGTGATCTTTGTAATTTCTATTTCAGTAAATCAGGGTGGGAGTCATTCTGCTCCTAAGACAATTACAGGTAAGCAACCTGGGCTTCTTTGTCATGCTCTCTGTGTATCATACACATGGGTAAATGAAAACTGGTTTATGGGAGAGTATGTGTGCCATAAGAAAAAACTACTACAAACAGTTAAATGATGAGATTGCCTTTTTAAAGAAAGAAGCAGCATGGAAGTCCTCTGAAACAGTAATACTTCACAAAGATTGATGGCTGGGACAAGGTTGCAGCTCTACATATGTCCTCAAAATGGATGTCATATAATTTTTAAATATTATCTTTCTAATCATGTAAGCAGCCTTGAGTCCTTTTAAGGAGAAAGGCGGAGTAAAATATTTAAAATATATAAATAAATGTTTGAGGGCCACTGATACCAAATCTGCCCTGATGAAAGAAGATCAGCAGCAGAACAGGAAAATGTGCTATCTGCCAGGTAAGGAAAACTGTACAATTAATCCATTTTTGAAAGGTGTTGCTGATAAACCAGGAGACCTGGGGCTCTGATATAAAATAAGAAGTCCCAAAACGTCTGTAACTCCTCCATATGAGACATATGAAAAACTAACATTTCACCAACATTCAACATTTGTGAAAACTTCTCTAGGTCAGAAGACAAACAAATTTGTTTAGTTCAAATTTAAATACAACTTTAAGAAGAAACAAAATATGTGAATGAAAGAGAGGTTACCTAACTGTAACCATAGTTCTTCAAGTGGTCCTCTGTGAATCCACAAAAATGAGTTTTACTGCACCTGCGCAGGACTCCTTGGAATATTCTAGAGCTTAAAAAGACATAATTAGTAGGTTGTTGCCCCATGGCGCACATGCTCCGCCTGTCCGAAATACCTCAGTTCCGGAATGTCCTCTGCTGTCAAGGCTCTGACTTCAACAAACTCAAGACAACAAGTGGCGAGGATGGGTGGGATGTGTGGATTCACAGAGGACCACTCGAAGAAGTTACAGGTAAGTAACCTCTTTTTCCTCTTTGTGGCCTCTGTGAATGCACACAAATGGGTGAATAGCAAGTTCACTTAATGGAAGTAGGGCCATCATGCCAACAATGAAGTCAGCACAGCCCTTCCAAAACTTGCTTCCTTCTTGGCCCTGATGTCAAGACGATAATGCTTCACAAAAGTCAAGGGTGTAGACCAAGTGGCTGCTCGACAGATGTCAGGGACCTCAATGCCATGCAACCAAGATGTAAAAGTTGCCATAGCTCTCGTGGAATGTGCCTTTAGCACCTCTGGCAGAGTCTTGCCTGCCAAGTCATAAGCTAAAGTAATACCAGAAACAATCCACCTCGAAACTGTGTGTGAGGAGGTAGGAGAGCCTTTTTGTGAGCCATAGAAGCATACAAAGAGTCTAGGAGAAGTGTGAAATTCCTCAGTTCTGGAAATATAAAATGCTAAGGCACGACGAACATCGAGGGAATGGAGCATGTGCTCAACATCAGAAGAGGGATTTGGAAACAACGTTAGAAAGATTAGTGGTTGATTAACATGAAAATCTGAAATCATATGGGAAGAAAGGATACATCTGGATATAATACAACCATGTCTGGGTAAAATTGAATACTTATACAAATATAATAATTGAGTAGAGGGCTCCCTAGCCCCATCTAGAACTTCAGACACAGTGGGGGAATTATCCACACTGTAAGGTGTAGAGAGTCAAGGTCGGGATGACAAATTTGGCCTTCATTCTGAGTCAGAAGAGGTAATCTCAGGAAGTCAGTAGCCATGACTCTGAGAGTGGTGAATGACAGTTGTCGAGGCCACCATGGTGCTATCAGAATGACATCCGAGCTCAGCTGGCGGAGTCTGACTATCGTTCGCTGAATGAGAGGAATGGGCGGAAAGAGATATAGAAGGCTGTTGCCCCAGTCCACCATGAAAGTGTTGCCTAGATGCTCCTCTTCCTGCCTGAGAGCAGTACCTGCTGCATTTGGAGTTGACCTGAGTGGTGAAGACTTCAAAACCTGGTGTTCCCCACCGACTGCAGAGACAAGAGAAAATGGTATGGTTGAGGGCCCACTCATGGGTTTGGGTGGTAAGAGGGCTCAGACAGTCTGCAACCTTGTTCTCTGTAGCCACCTGAAGAGCCACAGGAAAGATATGGTGATCGTAACACCATTCCTACAGCTGAATCACTAAATATAGAAGATTTAAAGAATGGGTGCCATCCTGTTTGTTTATATAATACAAGGTGGTCATATTGTCCGTGATGACCTGGACACCGCAATCAGTTATGAGAAATTGGAAAGCTCGGAAGGATTTGATGACTGATAGCAACTCTAGGTGATTGATGTGCAGTAATCTCACTGAGCCTGACCACAAAGCATGGATCTCACAATGACCGTAGTGTGCACCCCATCCTATCTGACTGGCATCTGTTGTGACCTGTACCATGAGCTAGAAAGGCCTGAATGGGCGGCCTACCAGGAGGTGAGGGACAAAGGTCCAACAGGTAAGTTGGCGAGCTCACCAGTAGACACTTGGAAGGATGGTCTAGCATCAAACTGGGGCAGGTACCAAGCATGTAAGGACCGCATCTTCAGTCATGCATGTTGGAGTACAGACGTAGTTGAAGCCATCAGACCTAGCAGGTCCTGCATATGGTAAGCGGCGACTATGGCGCGACACCGAAAGGAGCGAATGGCTCGCCTTAATTTGAGTATCCTTTCTGAAGGGGGAAACCTGACTGCGATGGAATCGAGATGCGCCCCAATATAATCCATGGTCTGAGAAGGCTCAAGATGAGATTTTTTGTAGTTGACTTGCAGGCCGAGATCTGCCAGAGTCTGAAGAACAAAGGTAGAATCCCTTGGGGCTGTGCTGTATGATCTTGCTACTATCAACCAATTGTGTATATACAGAAATACTGTGATGTGGTGCAAATGAAGACAGGCAGTAACTGGAGCCAGACACTTTGTAAAAGTCCTTGGAGCGGTGGACAGACAGAAGGGAAAGGCACAAAATTGGTAGGCAACACCCATGAAAAGAAAATTGAGACATCTGAAATGGCGCTTGTGAATTGAAATATGAAAATACACATCCTGTAGATCTATAACCATAAACCAATTGCTTGGCTGAAGCAGAGGGATGACAGATTCGAGGATGACTGTGCCAAAACGCCTCGGATGAATGTAGGTGTTTAGAAGTCGCAGGTCCAAGATGGGACGGAGGTCTCCATCCTTTTTGGGAACTGTGAACTAACGTGAGTAAAAACCATTCAGAATATCTTGGGGAGGCACCCTCTGGATAGCACGTTTTTGAAGAAGGTTACACTCGTCCTCTAGAGCAGGTGATTCAGTTGTGGGTCTGGCATGACCTGCTTAGAAGCTGTCGAGATCGAAGAGTCCCTTGAGAGAAGACGTGAAGGGGAACAATGATAAGCCTGAAGTGAGTGAGCCGAGGTTAAAACTTGTGGAATTGAAGCCAAAGTGTGACGTGAGCAGGATCTACAGTTCTGAAGTTGAGGCCAGTGGCAGAGAGGATAAATGTGCACGTTTCACTGGTACCGGGTCGAGTCGGGGGAATCTCAGAAGGAGATAATCAGTGTTTGGAAGCCAATTTTCTCGGTGTCGGTATTGCAGGGTCGGGCTGGTAGTACACTTGATATCAACGTCGAGCAGGAGGTGGTGAAGGAAATTGAGAAGATGCGGGAGAGGCATATCTATAATTAACATGCCTAGGCTGCCCATAATAATCCTCAACATAGTGGCGATCGGGCTCATTCAACCTGTATTGGTGTCGATTGCTACTCCAATCCACATCAGAATAAAGAGGTTCGCCATATTCAGAAATCATGTGGTGTTGAGACGAGCACGGCACAAGAATCACCTCCCGATATTGAACATACTGTTGGGACGGAGAGATGTGACACCATTTAGCAGATCGCTTCCGTGGAGAAGACTGAGAAAGCGAAGCCTCTGAGTTGGAAAGTTGGATCACTATTGCCCGCCCAATACAAATAGGGCTAGAATGGGCTAAGGCTGGGCTGGAGATAACATCAGCCTCAGAGCGGCCATGAGATGGTGACAAGCTTGGTACCAATGCTGAGGTTTGAGCCTGAGGAAGCAGTCCCACCTCTCCAGCTTCAGAAAGGGAATCTGGGTCCAGAATGTCCCTCAATGACTCCTCCAATATAGGAGAGGGGAGGGAGATGTGAACCATTTGAGGTTCACGGGATCGATGAGACTTAGAGACCTGCTTAGCTTTATTTTGTTTAACTGTGTCCTTCTTTTTCTTAGGAGAGAAGTCCTTGGTAGAAACCAAAGGTGATTTTGACATTGAAGGCCTGGAAGCTTTGGAGGACGTCTTGGGAGAGGAAGTTGTCGGTGCTGATGGAACCGAAGGTTCAGACAGAGAAGCAGGGACAATGGTAGGTTCCATTGCGGGGCTGGCAGCAAGACTAGCTACAGGGCTGGAAGGTCACAGGGACTTTTTCCAAAGATACGACCAAAGTAGTTGCAAGCGAAGCTTGAGGGCCAGCTTGGTTAATTTCTTACACTCCGTGCAAGAATTGGTCTGATGTCTCTCTCCCAGGCAAAACAAGCAGCGATTGTGGCAATCAGTGAATGGAATTTTGTTGGCACACAATACGTACCGCTTGAAAGGACACAAAGATGCCATAAAAGAGAGGTGGGAAACGGGGGGAGGGGGAAAAAAGCTACCTCACAGGGGGAACGTCCAAGTCTGTGATCCAAAACGGTTAATGATAAACAGTCCAAAGATCAGAAAGCCGTAATCAAACAATCAACAAAACCAAGTCCGTGACAAGATTAGGAAACCGTTAAGCAAGCCAAAGATCAAAAACCGTTGAATCAAAATGGAAGAAGCTCTAATAATCGCTAAAGGAGTCCAAACTCAGCGGCAGTTAAAAGGAACCGAGGTATTTCGGGCGGGCACAGTATGTGCGCCACGGGGCAACGTCCTACTAATTACATCTTTTTAAGCTCTAGAATATTCCAAGAAGTCCTGCGCAGGCACAGTAAAACCCATTTGTGTGCATTCACAGAGGCCCTGAAGCAGCAGCAGAAATATCTGACTGAAATTTAAATAAGATGGGCCCATGTACAAAACGCAGAGTACACTGGCCCTCTGAGCAACAAGGAAGACTACTTTGCAAGACAGCAAATTGGAAGAAGTGATAACCATAGGCTTTAATGCTGAAGAGGAAATTCCCTTAATAACTATCAGGAGGTTCACACTGAGGCCAGTGATCAACTCTGAGAGTGAAGATATTCACCTTTTTTAAAAAAAAAGCTTTTCTAGTAGGATGGTGAAAGATAATCAATCAAATGGGAAATGAATAGCAGAGATTACTGCAAGGCAGACTCACAGAGAAGACAAAAGAAAGACCACCCACTTTTAGCTTAAATATAAAGTGAAGGCAATTAATGCAAGATGTCAAAGAGTAAGTCTTCAATTCTCACACATTTCATGGTGCTGAAGACCAGAAGCACCCAAAATAACTCAGGAGTTCTGACAGGCAATAGCAACAATCAAGGTTTCATGGCAAAGCATGCTGACAATTTGTGCTTGATCAAGGGTTACAACTCTAAGAAAGCACAATCCTTCTCTCAAAGGAAGAATTAGTAGCTTGCCATGCACACTTCATACTTAGCAAAAGATGCATTCCCAGGGTTGCTGAGTAGTATAGGTAATGGCCTACAGCAGTGGTTCTTAACCTTTGTTACTCGGATGTTTTTGAACTGCAACTCCCAGAAACCCCAGCCAGCACAGCTGGTGGTGAAGGCTTCTGGGAGTTGCAGTCCAAAACTCCTGAGTAACTCAAGGTTAAGAACCAGTGGACTACAGTATCAAGCTTACAGCAAGGAGCTCTAATGGCTACCATACTTCGAAGCAAAGAGATTTAACCTTTTGGGTCACTGGATCAGCAATTGACTCAACATCTTCTGGAAAGAGTACTCAAGTGCCACAAGCTGGTCCTGTGAGGAGGGGAGGAGAACACAGAAAGGACAAATGCTCTCTGAGGCATCATCTGCTAAGGAAACTGAGTTGGATCCCATCCTTGTCACCAGGTTAGCAACAGGAAATTATCTCCTGTTGCTGAAATACAGTCAGCTGAATCGCCATATTGTTCACAGAAACAGGCAATAGACCAAAAAAATTAAGCTACCAGTGAAGTCTGTGAAGGAACCAATGAGGAGACTGCAGCAACAAGAAATGAGATCAGCATGGGCTGTAAACTATCAGTAGTAGTTATTAGTAGGCAATGATAAATAAAATAACATGTTCTTCAGGGCTCTTCACAGTTGTAACCAAGAGGCTCTGCTGTTGGTGATCCCAGCGGAGGGAAGCTTAGACATAGCACTCAAAAGTAGTGCTCTATGCTCACAAATGTCAGGATGGATATATTCACAGATCCATGGACTTCCAATTCATAGTAATGGTAAAGAAGAGGAGTAGTGGTACAAGAAGTGTCCCAACCAAGAGTGGAATGGAGAGTATGGAGGTCTCCATTCCAAGCAAAAGGAGACTGGAGAACATAGGCCTGGAGATTCTTGGAGGGTGGTAATGAAGCCCTAGAGAACTAAGGAGTGTCAGTTCTCCCCATCTGGACTGGAAATGCCTCTATCAATTTCTCACCAGCCAAAGCCCCTTGCAACTCAAGTCTGACTGAAACATCTCCAAGATGGGAAGAGGCCATTTATGGTGGAGCTACAGGTGCACAGTGTAAGCGAGGAGCCAGAGATGTTGAATGTTCTTTGGTAAAAGAATCAGACTTCATCTTCTTTTTCTTTAGTTTAAACTTATTAAGGCATAAAGCTAGCAAGTGATTGGGAATGGATGGTGCAGTTGTTATTCTATGATCAAGAACAATCATTGAGCTCAATATTGTTATTATCCATAAGAAGACTGCATTAAAAGGAATTGCCAAGTCTGAAAGGGTATCCAACAGAATCTGAGCAGCACTAAAAGAGGCAGAAGGCCCTTGAACAGCTACTTGTAGAAGCCACTGCAGCCTGGAAAACTGAAGGCATCATTCAAGTGTTTGTTAAGAAACAAGTGGCACTCTTAATGCTTAAGTCCATGGCTTTGATGGTCTTCTTTCAAATATGGAGTTGAAGATAGTTTTGTCTGTCTAAATGAACAGCACATACAGTCGTCAGCCATGATGTGTCCCTTTCCCATGCAAAGAAATCACCTATTAGCCACTGGAAGTCTGTCCTTGGGAATGAGATGTGTCAATACAGGAAGACAGTAGGAAAGGAGTAGCCACTGTAACTACAGAGAGCACACGGAGATATAGGAGGGGGCAGTCATGCTGCTGTAGAAAAGTAAGGACAACAGGGTTTGCTTTGAGACAACATGAAAAACATAACTCTTAAAGCTCATGTAGGCTTTAAGGACACGAAAGAGGTTTTTGGCGAGGCTGTGGCTCTCCCTACCAAAGCAGGCTACGCTGGCCGACTTTTTATTGTCCTTCTGCCTGCAGGTGGACTTCTGGCATTTGTTGCTCTCTAAGGGGCTCTAACTAGATGGGCACTATATTTTGTTTCTTTGATATGTATTAATTTGCACTTTTATTTCTTCATGTTTGAACCTGGATTATGTTTTAATTTAATTTTTAGTCAACTTGATTGTGAACCACCTTGACTCCTATCACTAGAAGATAGTATACGAATTCGATGAACAAATAATAAAGTCCTCAACAGTGGACTTATTTAACTCCTGGCACTGAATTATAAGGGATCGCTGCCCTCCTGCAGCATGAGCTGGCACACCACCAAGACACACTCTGACACTTTGTCAATTAGCCATAATTGGGCATGGCAAGTTCTGGAAAACTTACATGAATCCTATTAAAATTCTGAGCATAGTTAAATAATCTCAGTACCAGAACTTCTACAGAATCTGTATTGTTATCCAGCTAAACAGACTTAATTGATGGTAAGTAGTCTTTAAAGCTACCAACTTGTAAAAAGAAAAACTGGAGAAAGCTCCCCAGGTTGCTCCAAGATACAGGTTTCAAAGCATACCAAATATTTTATGCTGTGAAATGAAATTCAAAGAAATCAGGAACAACTGTTGACTCTACTTGGGGATTACAGTTAGGTGACTGAATTGATCGTTTCTAATTACTATGATTTCCAGTTGGTTTAAATTTCAAATTGATTGTCTTACCTTTGCTGGTGAACGCTGTTTCCTCTTCTTCTTCTTCTGCATATCCAAACCTTCTCGTATTAATTTTTTGTCCCTTTTCTGTTGTTCTGTTACATCACTAAAAGTAATTTCTTGTTTTACACTGATCTGCTAAAATACCAAATACAACATGTCAATTACAGGGAACAGACATTTTGATGAGCTTTTAAAGCAATGCCAATATACTAAGGGATAGTTTATATTCTCTTTGTTTGCAAGGGGAGATTTCAAATGCAAATATCCTTACTCCCTGAATTACATACTATACATAATTAAACATTTGAAAGTGACATTTCAGCAGATAAAATATTTACAACTTCCATTTTTATAACTGGAATAACAAGCAGAGATATTATTAGTAGCACCATATTACAGAAGAAATTGAGCCTAAGAATAGGTGGCTTCCCAAGGATACCCAGTAGGACTATGGGCTTAGAGGTTTTCCACTTTAATCCGTCTCTCTCTTTTTCATTGAAGCATACTGTAATCATCTCAAACCTATCATAATAATCTGAAACTAAAGATTGCATTTTACTTCCCTAAAATAATGACAGGCTGAAATCCTATTGCTTAGCATAGTGAATTGCACTAGACTAGGCCCCCTGAATCAGTGGGGATTTGATGGAACAACTCCTTCATAAATCCCATTGATTCAAATGGGTCTACTTTAGTTGCAATTTACTTCACCATATTAAGCTGCAATTAGAGTAGGGTAGCTTGAATCAATCAAACATATGGGGGAGCGGACTCACCAAATCCCCACTGATTCAATGAGCCTACTCTAGTGCCTCTTGCTATGCTCAGCAACAGGAGCTAGAATCCTATTCTTTTGTCTTGGATATATATTTAATGATATTATTTATCATGCTGATATAAAAGCAGATATAAAAACAACTGACAGTTGTACACAATTGCTTTAAGATAGTGTCAGATGCTATTTCTACAGTAATAGACCTTTTATCACTGTTCTGGTTACCAAAAACATACATGTATTTTTAGCTAAAAGGCAGCATTGCTTTAGCTATCCAGAGGCTTTGTCCTGGTAAGGAGTCAGTATCAACAAGGTACCATCTTCAGCTTTAGGATCAATAATTCTATCTTAGAATTGCAGAGCTTGAAGGACCCCTATGGATCATCGAGTCCAGACCCTGTTAGGGAGGCACACTGGGGAACTGAACTCCCAAGTTCTGGCTCCACATCCAGGTACAGTACCTAAACCACTCAGCTATCACTCATGAGTATTATAGATAGATCTAGATTTAGCTGGTCAAAAATCTGTTTTAAAAAATCAAATTAATCACAAATAGTCTTATAACTTGGGAAATACCCTTATATTTCTGCTGTTCTCCTCATTCTCTTACAACAAAGGATTGCCACTACACACAGTACTTTCACAGTGTACTGTGAACAGCCGTTCCTCAGCACTATGAGTTAACTGATGACAAGCAGACTGCATCTGATAAAAGTGGGCTGCAGCCCTGGAAAGCTTATGCCAAACAAAACTTAAGCCATGAGACTGTTTTAAAAAAATGCTACCATAGATGAAGTTGGCTACCACACTAGAAAGAAGTGTGAATGTCACCACTTTTGAATTTACATACTAAACCAAGTCATAAATTGCATTATAGTAGCACTATACTTGTATTAACATAGCAAATGCAATATTGATACTTAAAATATTTAAAGCACTTACCACAGACTCAATGTGTAGGCAAACAAATTCTAATGAGCAATGTTTATATAAGATACCGATTTCAAAAGTACAAGAATTCACAGGTAACAAATTAATTCATGGCCCCAAAATGGTAAAAATTATTATTAGAAGATCTGATTAAGATCTTTTAACTTAAAAGAGGATGTCTACACATATCTTTTTCCCAATAGCTAACTGTGAAATATACCTACTGACCATATTATTATTGATGAAACAGGGCAGTTCTGAGAGTTATTAAATTTGTCACAGTCTCTGGTCCTTGCTTACAATAAGAGTCAACATTTGAATAACTCTTTAATCATGCAAGCAATATCAAAGGTAAGAGATTATGCCTTTTTAGTCTATGAAGGTGTCTGTTGTGTTTTCTCAAAGGAACTAAATCAGAGGTGGTTGTTTTTTCAAACCACCCACTAATCCATTACTTTTCCCGCAAAAACTGTGAACTGTAACTCCTGAAAATTCTCAGGAGTGGCAATTCACTTTTTAAAAAAATGTTTGCTGACATTTTTGGCAGTCATTCCAGCCCCCAGGGAGCCCAAAGGAAGAAACTGGGTCTTACCTGCCAAAATTGTCTCTCCATGAATGAAACACTTTATTTTTATTTTGCTACATCTGCCATATTTTTAAAGGAATATACAACGAGGATTTCCTCAACTCTAAATGTAAATGTGCAAAATAAAATACTTACTGGAACACTGACTGCATACTGAAGCCCTTGAGGAAGTCTCTCTTGTCCTTCTATCTCATCATCATTTTTCACTGTCTCTTCATGGACCATTAGTTCATCATGTGGGATCATTTCTTGCTGGCGAAGTTCACTTTCTCGTAACACGTCATCTGCAGAAAGCATTTCCTGATGTGCCATAGCCCGGTCTTGAAGTACTGCTTCTTGCCGTTCCGCAGATACTGAGGACTGGTTAGATGTAGCACCCATTCCAACCATATCCCTGGATGACTGCATTTGATCTATGTTACCACATTTAATAAATAATCCTCCCAGCTTGTCTTCAATGTTCATTCTTAAGTGCAATAGCCTACAGAAACAACAACAACTTGGAATTAGCAAAATAAGCTGACTATTTTAAAACTATATACAAACCAAAAAAATTTCCTCATAAACTGATGGAGCTATTAAAATATTGGGGCATTTCACAATTAAGCACATGGTACAGGGATAACATAACACATGCTACTCTAAACTAAGCATATTTGAAGTCTCTTTCTAGACATGAAGTTCTTCAACAAGTAAGAACACACAAACCTTGGCTGAAGCTAAGATCACACATAACTAAAGCCATTTCTAGGAATGTGTCTCAAAATGAGTCATTTTTAAATTTTTGAGTCAAAGCTGGGGTCAAGACGTTTACCTTAGACCCTCAGAAGCCAACATTTCAAGATAAGGTAAGCCAAATCACGTTGGAGGGAGAAAACTGAGGTGTGAGAATTCTACTGCAACTTCGGACTGGAATTTGGGCATTTCCAGTAGAAATAACATGGCTATGTATTTGAAAGGCACAATTTTTATTTATTTGCATACAATATACACATGTTTCATAATAAAAAATCATATATGAAATGTAAAGGAGTGTTTAATTTTTTTTAAATAAATTTCTCTTTGCATCACACACAGTACAGTGCAGCCTCTAAGCGGCATGAACCCCAACACTTCCATACTGAAAAAAATGGCATAAAATTGGTCAATTATTTCCCAAGAAACTTCTGGCAGAATTTAAAGGGTATTCTCCTACATCACAAGGCCTGTTTTGGACCTGAAACAGATTTTTAAAAACAACATAAAAAATAGAAGCTACCATCCAAGTACATCTGGTATAGAAAAATGTGTGAGTATGAGCCACTAAAATCTAGGAGAGGATGGCAACTACCCACCTCTGATCAAGTTTAAGGTAGTTGCTCCACAGTCCCATTGGAATAAATAGGATTTCAAGTGATTCATTACTAACTTCTAAAATTGGACTGCCTTGAGACTTTAGTAAATCCATCACTCACTAGTCACTACATTGTCTGAATCTAACACCAAGTGTTTCACACACTTTCAGAAAAAGGGAGCTATTGTTTTGAGAAAAAGACATATAAGACTCTCTTGAGTTCACACAACTAATTCCAAAAATCCAAGCAGATATTTTCCTATCTATATGCACACATATACTGTACATTTCATGCCACCAACCTTGGCAGTTCATGGAAACAAATATTGTTAGACTGCTAGATCTCTATGATTTTATATATGAATAATCCAAGACACCTTGGATACGAATGTTCCCTCTAATTTTCGGTCCGCTAAAGAATATTTCTACAACACCGTCTTGAAACGAAAGGACATGAAGATACTGGCACAAAGTTATCCTGCTCCCATGGTACCTAGAAAACCAACAATATGTGCCAATGGAAAATCTGATAATTAAAAAAGACTGAAAGACGACATTTGTTTATTTTTGGAACAGGAAACCAAAAATACAGAAAAGCAAAAGTAAGGGAAGCAACAGCACGGCACAACAGAAGAAATCATGAGGTAAATCCCAGTAATGCTGAAAAACAATGTCATTGTAATACATGTATTCAGAAAAAGAGCTCTTCACAGGCAACTGCAAACCAAATTTAACATAATATAAACCACAGCCCCTATAAAGGAAACCAAAGTGTTTCACATTTGTTTACAAATGTATGCACTACTCAGATCATCCACATCCTTAAAAACATGCATGTCTCATTCTAGGAAAGTACCAAAGCTGCTTTAATACATTATTAAATACTCTTTTAATATATTAAATACTCTTTTAAATATATATTAAATACTCTTTTAAAAGAGTATTTATTATATTAAATACTCTTTTAAAATGTGGTTGAAGCTCACTACAGTATTAGTATTTGTCATTACAAGACTTATACTTTAAAAGAACTTGTACAGTAACACAAAATTCAGCAGATGTGCTGTACTGTATCTTCTACAATCATATTCCCATCTAGAATGATGTGGTCACTTGGATGCTAAGTGTACCTTCCATGATTAGAACATTCAATGTGTGCAACTATGAAGCAGATCAGTGGGCACGAAGGGGACAGGGAAGATAGGTGAAAAAGACCTCTACAACTTCCAAAAACAGAACAGTCCCATCAGGATTCTTCCCACTGAGTCTCAAAAACTAAGGATTCAAGCTGAGACAAATCTTTAGAAATCTCTGGCCTGGATTTTAAAAAGAGGGAGGGGAGGGGAGCTGAGTTCTAAGCCTGAGCTCCTATGGTACTTCTGTTTCCACCTTACTCCTCAGATTTACATTAAGGATATATATTGTCCAGAACAGTCTGACAAAAGAAGTGTGAAAAGTCAGAGAGCTAATCATTTTACCTCTCTCCTTCAAAGAGGATAAATTAATTGCTTAAATGTTTTACTTAATTTTAAATTGACATTTAAATTTACACACATTGCTACATTAGAGGTCTTGCCTAAATTAAGTGAAAAATTACACCTAAGACTTTACTCCTGTTAGCTGTCACAAATTCTGTCTCAAATCAAAACAACAATTTTAAATATGCAACTGTGTACTTGTTTCTTAAATGGAATTTAGATGAATGGTAAGCTTAATGGCTTTGTGGAGGTAAACCTGGATCCCCCAAGTCCCAGGCCAACACTCAAGCCACTATACCACCACTATGTTTCTCATCCTTACTAATAAATATTTCCTTGTGCTCAGGCCCTCCGAAGTCCAGCTCTGCTATATCCCTTAATAGGATAGACAATACCTGTTAGATGGATGATTGGTGGAAACTAATTATGGTTTTACTGTTTAATAATTAACTGGACTGCTGAAATGGAACTGTACAAACTTCTAGACATGTAGGCTTAAAAAACAGCGTAATTAATGAATTTAATAACAACTGCCTATATATAGTAACATAGTAGCTTAATTTGAATTAAAGTCCCAGCAAGCTGTCATCCACAGATCTGACCACATGTTGAACAGGTGAAATTGCAGCCACATTCCACCAGCCAATCCTTCCCTTGGACCAGAAGGACTGTAGTGGCTTGGCAAACTCAACAAATTAAATCAGACTCTCCTTCTCCCCAGCAGCCTTGTTACTTATTTCTCTTCCCACAAATAAAAAGATGGCAGTAATTGGGCTCTGCTGCTTCTGAGAAACTGGATGCTGACAGATATTGCTTGCCCAAAATGGCTTGTAATTGGTAATAATGTCTCCTGTAAATATTTTAACTGGTGCTCCTGCGAAGACAGGAACATCTCAGACAAGAACAGAAGGGGAGGCTGTGATCTACAGTATTTGAGGTTTTTCATATTTGTTCATAGCAAAATCAGACAATTTGGTGTTCACCAAATATTTTGGACTTCTCATAATTCCTGACTTCTGGCCATAACAGTAAAGGTTTATAGGAACTGCAGTCCAAAACATGTCTGATTTGCAAAGCATTCAATTTTATACACAAATTGGAACTTCAAGGTTGACCAAACCATCTTTAACAAAGCCATATGCAAATTATTTCAGTAAGAACAGCACCTTTGTTTAAATAAACATTTAAATAAACATTATTGAAACTTCAGTAAAAGAAAATAACAAAATACACAAGTACGTCAGGTCATTCAGAAACTAGACTGCATCTACATGGGAAATATTACTGTATTTCCAAAACAAAGTAACCCTTTACAGAATGCTTGATATTATATACCATGTATTAATTCCAATAAATTAATATGCTCTGTGAACAACTTTTCCTACTTAACCTATCTTGAGTAATCCTACCATTTATCGTTCTATTACAAAATCCATCCAACTCTATCCAAAGCTCTTTAAATATTGTGTGCATCTCTCTCTCTTACACACACACGGGGGGGGGGAGAGGTTAAACCTCTTTACAAAAGCAGTGGGAGTGATGCAAGCAAAAGCATGCAAAAGGGAACTGGCTTCCCCTTCCATCTTTTCCCGAGCTGCCACCTCAGAGCCCTGACCACCTCTGAGAATAACTGAACCCTCCCAAACGGTGTGGACTATACCACAGGTGGCTGAGGGGACAGAACTGGATCCCTGAAAATGGGAAAAGGCAACTTTCACAAACAAGAGCAACAGAATTTCTTCCTATTTTTGCAGAAGTACTCAAGCAGCTGCCTGCAAGCTGACCTTCGTGTTTGCATAGTTTCAAGCTGTGCTACTCTAATGTATTCTGGTGTAATATTTTAGAGCCAATTGCAATGTGCTTCACACTACTGTTACAATGGCTTCTGGTTATGTAACACATTACAAGTCAACATCATAGAAATTTGAGTGTCATGAGGTTTCTCAATATTCTTTTAAGATTTTATAACTGATACGGAAAAATATCCTTGACATAAGCAAACAAGAAGTATCAGGAAGAATAATGAAAATATTTTAAAAACCCAAAGTATTTACACTTACTTATAGGTTAACACATATACTGTACACATAAACAAATAATCAATATAATATTATATATTAGTCTTCCAATATGCAAGATTGCATCTAATTTTATCTATCCACTAATAGCACCTATCAATACAATTTCCATGTATGCAGCCACACATATACCCCACCAAATCTGCTCCAGATAAAGTTCACATATGCAGCAACAGATAGAACCTATAGGTTTTTCTACTGGAACTATACTAGCCAGTTTGTTGCCTGTACTGGTTATTATAAATCATTGATACTTATTTTCAAGAATGAGAGAAAAAATGCTTCAGAAGAAAGTACTGTACAATCACTGAGAATACCAACAACCCAAACAAGTTCTTGCTGTTCTGTTCAAACTTGGGCAGACATCTATCAAAGCAGCAGGTTAGCCTGGCAGGAAAGACAGGAGCCATTACAATCAGGTCTGATCCCATAAAAGCAAGACTTAGGTCCATCATATACAAAAACAGACATGTTGTCAGGTGTCGCAGTGTAGATAAGGTCATGGCAATACAGTCTAGAGCCAAGGCAACATACCAGGCCCCTAACACTTGCTGTTAAAAGCAGATTTCAGATAACAGGACTGGGAACATTCTGAATTTGAAACCCTGGTTATCTGTTGCCAGGAGGAGGGTAGACACTACTGGTGAGATGGGCTAATATCTCTACTCAGTATAAGGTAGCTTCCTATGTTTGTGTCACGCTCATCACCAATACTGGATTATAAGAACATGTGGAATCATATGGGTACTGACTAATCAATCCTGCTCCCCAATTTTTAACATTCCAGTGTAAACCTCACTGCTGAGCTACAACTCTAAATACATCTGTAGTTAAAGGTTTTCATGTCTTTTAAATAATGTTAAAATATTCTGAACACATAACTACAGTGGTGCCTTGCACAACGAGTGCCTCACACAACGATAAATTCACACAATGATGGCTTTTTCTGAAAAATTTGCCGCCTCACACAACTATGTTTCCTATGGGGAATTTTCACACAACGATTTTGGGACCATGCTTCACAGAACGATTGCATTTTGGGTCCCCTGTTTCACTTAACAATATTTTCAAAAAAGAGCGGGAAAGGTGGCTGTTTGGCAATGCTAATTTGTTCTTCTAACTGCCTGTACCCAGGATGCATTGCGCCTGTGCAGGGAAGGGATAAAAAAACCTTGCCCATGCATCCTGGGTTTACCTTCCCACATGCAGTTCAAAGGTTGGCTTTGCCTCTTTGCTCTGTCTTGTGGGTGCTTTCTGTGCTGGAGAACTTTCAAAGGTAAGCTTGCATTTCTTCTCCTGGGTGGGTGGTGGGTTTTACAGTGTATCTGTACTGTATTGCAAAACTCTGATGATTTTTGCAAGGGGGAATTTGGGTCTGTCTGGCTTTGGTTATGGGTTTTTTTTTCATTGGGGAAATTGCAGGGGGGTTTTTGGCTGGGGGTTTCTGTGGATTTGTGTGGGATTTGAATGCCCAAGTTCAAACCTGATTTTAATTTTTTTCCTGCATGCTGCTTCTTGGGGGGGGGGGGGGGTTATGCTTTGTGTGTGTGGAATTCTGCAAGGAAACGGTTGCTGTTCTCTTGTGGCCATGCCTGCCTCTGGGATTTGGATGCCCAAGTTCAAACCTGATTTTAATTTTTTTTTCCTGCATGCTGCTTCTTGGTTGGGGGGGGGGGGGTTATGCTTTGTGTGTGTGGAATTCTGCAAGGAAATGGTTGCTGTTCTCTTGTGGCCATGCCTGCCTCAGGGATTTGGATGCCCAAGTTCAAATCTGATTTTAAAAAATTTTTAACTACTGCCATGCTGCTTCTTGGTTGGGGGGGTCTATGCATCTCAATGGGGCAGAAATTTTTTTACCAAAAATTAACGAAGACTCAGAAACTGTTTTAAATGCTTGGACTCGTTAGTGCAGCTTGTGAAACCTTTGCAAACTTAATCTGGCTTTGTTCTGAGTCTTCGTTAATTTTTGGTGAATTTTTTTCTCCCCCATTGAGATGCTTTGAAGCCTACTCAGTGCATTTGAATGGTGGATACATTGTTTCACACAACGATGTTTCCTATGGGGATTTTCGCTTAAGGACGGCAATCCGTTCCAATTGGAACGGATTATCCGGTTTTCAATGCATCTCTATGGGAAATGGTGTCTCACAGAACGATGTTTTCACAGAACGTTTTTTTTTTTGAACCAATTAACATCGTTGTGCGAGGCACCACTTGTACTGAATTTACACAACCCTTTAGTAAAACTATGAACGATAAGTATAAAATCAAGCATATGTTATTTCTAGTTGACTGAAATATTATAGCACTGATATCTGTTTTGTCCCCAACGTCAGTTATTTATATTCTCATTCTTATAAAAGTATAGCGTATTTCTTGTTTAAAGCTCAAGTATGCTTACAGTAGGGAAAAGAGATGTTCAAGGACTTGAAGGTAAAGACCCCATGTCCCACTATGTTTTTTATATAACATTTTATTAGTTTTTCACTATATCTACATTCAATTTTGTGTTTCTGTAAGTTGCCCAGAACATAAAATGAGGATTCTACAAAACAAATATTTAGAAAGTGCAATTAACTAAGATATACTTCCTTTGTATGTTTTATACAAAGTAGCAATCCTAATTTTAATTATATCTCATTTCTTAGGAACACCAATAGAACTATTCTTAAAGGTATTCTAATTTACAGTATAATGATATATAGTATGGAAGCAGATGTGTTCAAAACAACTTTTACAAGGTCATGCTGGCATTTTACAAGAATAATTTTATGTTCTAATTCTAGATCCACTTATAGTCCCATGGATATTCATGGAATATTTTCACTGTGAATGAAGCCACCAGTTTTGGCACTAGAAATGGGTAGGTGAATCTGTATTATTTTATCGCAGTGTAAAATATCACAGTGAAAAGATCAGATACTCTAAAATTTTCCATAATAAGTATATAAAGTTGTAATTATTACTGTATCTCACTGAAAGATGTATAAAATACAAGTGGGAACAAAAACAACCCAAATTATCAATACACATATTAGACCCAACTATCCTAAATTATATCTATAATAAACACCTAAAAGCATGGTTAGATTAGAAATAAAGAAACACATAATTACAGTGTCTTATTTACAGATATGGTTATTTATCAAATACGGTACTAAGCATAAGTGCCATTGGATTGTATCATATGTAATACAGGTGGAAGTTCACAGAAAGTAGCTGACCTCCTAACTTAGTGGTTCCCAATCTTGAACCTCCACATGTTATTGGGCTAAAACTCCAAGAAGCCTTCACCACTAACTGTGCTGGCCAGGATTTCTGGAAGCTGTAATCCAACAACATATGGGTACCAAGGTTGGGAACCACTGTAACCTAGCTCCTCCTTCCTGACAGTCTCTGAGCGTCCTCTCCTAAATGTTGGGGAATCATACCTCCTTTAGCCCAATGAAGATAAGCAGTTGGTTGTTAATGAATTGCTTTAAAACTCTGTATTTTAGCCTATTCATGCAAATACTCATGATCAGAGTATGTATTTTCATTTATAACCTACCTTTCAAAAAGGTAAGATAAACAATACTACTTAGTAAAATTAGTAGGGTGATATCCACCCCCCAATAAACACTCTAAAATCCTGCTTGGATGTACACTTTAATGTGATAAGAGTGTTTCTGACTGTGCCAGGGAAGTTGCGAGCACCACTAAAAGAAGATCAGATTCCATTACAAATTTAGACTCCCATGGCCCACCGACTGAAAATATCCAACATAAAACCAAATGCCAAAGAAAGATGATGTCAAAGACTGGACTACCACATTAATTCCCATGAAAGCAGAATCATGCTGAAAATTCTAAACAAAGATTTGGAGCAAGAAATACCAGATGTTCAAGCTGGACATAGACAAGGAAAAGGAAGTAAAGATACAGTTGATCCACAAATAATTGAACAATGACATAAGTTTTGTTATTTTGGCTGTTTACCAAAACAAATTCAAGTCACAGTTAAGTAATGAATTTGGGCTTAAAGTGCAGCTTTTTAGCTTTAATTTGAGGATATTTACAATCAAATTGGAGGAAAGGTTTAGGAATTACACCTCTTTAGTATGCAGCCCATTCTTTTTCAAAGGACCAAAAATAACTGATTCAAAAGCTGTTTTATCGGCAGTTGTTGGCTATTCCTTCATTATTTCATCATTAATTAAGCAGGTAAAAGGTCTGGAGTTGATTCCAGGTATGGCATTCACAGTGAAGGCAAGAGAAGGGGATGACAGAGGACGAGATGGTTAGACAATGTCATCAAAGCTACCAACATGAATTTGACCCAACTCTGGGAGGCAGTGGAAGACAGGAGGGCCTGGCGTGTTCTGGTCCATGGGGTCACAAAGCGTCGGACATGACTTAACTAAACAACAACAAATGGCATTCACATTTGGAAGCTGTTGCTGTGAACCTACAACATGCGTTCAAAGGAGCTCTCCATGCAAGTGAAACAGGCCATTCTTAGGCTACAAAAAGGCAGGCAGGCAGGAAGAAATCCATCAGAGAAACAGCAGGAACTTTGGGAGTGGCCAAATCAACAATTTGGTACATTCTGAGAAGAAGAAGAAAAGAATGAGCTCTGCAACACAAAAAGGCCTGGATGTCCATGGAAGACAACAGTGGTGGATGATCATAGGATCCTTTCCACGGTAAAGAAAAACAGCCAAGTGAAGAATACTCTCCGAAAGGTAGGCATATCATTATTCAAGTCTACCATAAAGAGAAGACTTCACAGGAACAAATGCAGAGGATTCACCACAAGGTGCAAACAATTAATAAGCCTCAAGAATAGAAAGGCCAGATTGCACATCCCCCCCCAAAAAAAATCTTTAAAAGCCATCCCAGTTCTAGAACAGCATTTTTTAGAGAGATGAAACTAAGATCAACCACAATGATGGGCCAAAAATGGTATGGAGAAGGCTTGGAATGGCTCATAATCCAAAGCATACCACATAATATGTAAAACATGGTGGAGGCAGTGTGATGGCATGGGCGTGCATGGCTTCCAATGGCACTGGGGCACTAGCATTTATTGATGGTATGACAGAAGACAAAAACAGCCCGATGAATTATGAAGTGTACAGGGATATATTGTCTGCTCAGGTTCAGCCAAATTCAGCCAAGTTGATTGGATAGTGCTTCACTTTACAGATGGACAATGACCCAAACATACTGCAAAAGCAACCCAGAAGTTTTTAAGGCAAAGAAGTTGAATATTCTACAATGACTGAGTCAATCACCTGATCTGAACCCCAGTCGAGCATGCATTTCATGTACTGAAGAAAAACTTAAGGCAGAAAGACCCACAGACAAACAACTGAAGACAGCTGCAGTAAAGGCCTGGCAAAGCATCACAAAGGAGGAAACCCAGCATTTGGTGATGTCCATGTATTCTAGACTTCAAGCAGTCATTGCCTGAAAAGGATTCTTGACAAACTATTAAAAATTACTGTATTTTTTGCTCCATAAGACGCACCTCTCCATAAGACGCAACAAATTTTTAGGAGAAGCAAACAGGAAAAAAATAATCTGTTTTCTTCTCCTAAAAATTGGTGAGCCTTATGCAGAGGTCCGTCTTATGGAACACACCCTAGGACCCTTTGGAGGCTCATCCAGTCCCCCCCCCGGAGGCCAGAGGGGGCGAAATCGCCACCTTCTGGGACTCTTCTGAAGCTTCCCAAGCCTCAAAAAAAATCCCAGGTGGCGATTTCACCCCCTCTGACCCCCGGGGGGGGCAGGGTGAGTCTCTAAAGGGTCCTAGGGTATGTTCCAGGACCCTTTAGAGACTCATCCTCCCCCGGGGGTCAGAGGGGGCGAAATCGCCACCTTGTGGGACTCTTTTGAGGCTTGGGAAGCTTCAGAAGAGTCCCAGAAGGTGGCGATTTCGTCCCCTCTGACCCCCGGGGGGCAGGGTGAGTCTCTAAAAGGACCTAGGGTATGTTCCAGGACCCTTTAGAGACTCATCCTCCCCCGGGGGTCAGAGGGGGCGAAATCGCCACCTTGTGGGATTCTTTTGAGGCTTCGGAAGCTTCAGAAGAGTCCCAGAAGGTGGCGATTTCATCCCCTCTGACTCCCGGTGGGGGCAGGGTGAGTCTCTAAAGGGTCATAGGGTGTGTTCCAGGACCCTTTAGAGACTCACCCTGCCCCCCCAGGGGTCAGAGGGGGTGAAATCGCTACCTTCTGGGACTCTTCTGAGGCTTCCCAAGCCTCAAAAGAGTCCCAGAAGCTGGTGATTTCGCCCGCGCTGGCCCCGTGGGGGGTGGGGGGAGCAGCGCAAGGGTCCTGGAAGGCTCACTCGGACCCTTGCGATGCTCCCCCCACCCCCCCACGGGGCCAGCGGGGGCAAAATTACCAGCTTCTAGGACCTTTTCTGAGGCTTGAAGGGCTCAGAAAAGGTCCTAGAAGCTGGCGATTTCGCCCGCGCTGGCCCTGTGGGGGGAGCGGCGCAAGGGTCCAGGAAGGCTCACTCAGACCCTTGCGACGCTCCCCCCCCCACAGGGCCAGCGGGGGCGAAATCGCCACCTTCGCTCCATAAGACGTACAGACTTCCCCCCCACACATTTTGGGGGGGAAGTGCGTCTTATGGAGCAAAAAATAAGGTAACATTTTATTTATAATTGTGTTAATTTGTGCAGTTAGATTTGAGACCCTGAAATAATGGACTGTGTATGAAAATGGTTGCAATTCCTAAACATTTTATATGATATTTTTGTTCAACCCCTTCAATTAAAGATGGAAGCCTGCACTTCAATTGCATCTCAGTAGTTTCATTTCAAATCCACTGTGGCGGTGTACAGAGCCAGAATTATGAAAAATTGAGTCAGTGTCCAATTATTTCCGGACCCAACTGCATTCTGCAAAGAAACATTGACTACCGAGGCATATTTTAAAATTCAGAGGAAAATCAGTCTGTCCTTTATAGTAAAGCCTTTGATTGTGTGTATCATAAACACCTATGGACTATACTGACAGTACTAGTATGTCACAAGATGTGACTGCTCTGATGCATAACCTATGCTCTGGAAAAGAAGCTATGGTTAGAACAGAATAATCAATAGTGCACCATTTTCAAAGCAGACCATGTACATCAAATTCACCACTGCGGGGAGGAGGAGAAGTGAGCAGCTAAAGTTGGGCAGTAGCATGTTGATGTAAAGGAAGGTGACTAACTAATCCAATGCAAGCCTGGAAGATACAGAAACAGTGAGGACGTATCAGGTGATTCTGGACTTGTTCGGCTGTCAAGATGTTAAATCCTTGCTTTCTCACTTCACTCTTCCTTTGTGCATCCTTGATTCTTTTTATTTCAAATTATGTAGCTTCTTATTTGACAGCACTTCACCAGACATTTTGGTTTTGAGTGAGTTTCCCAACTGACATGGTCAATGCCAAATTCTTTCAATGTTGTCTTCAATGTAACCTTGAGTTTTGTCTTTTGTCCACCACTTTAATCAAGGAGCTGCAGCAAACTCTCCATAGAAAGTATATTTCAGAAGATGATTGTCCAATATCCTGATGGCATGACCAGCCCACTGAAGTTGTTGTTTCAAGACTGTAAAAATTGTTTCAAGTCTGTAAAAATGCTTGTCATCTGTGTTTGTCCAAGAGCTCCATGCCAAAGACTTTATTCTGCCGTATGATGTTGCGAATTCTCCAAGATGTACCTGATTAATATCTACAGATGGGAAAGCTAGATTATGAAGAAGGATAACAAGTAAAAAAATGATTCTTTTGAAGGGTATTTGAGAATAACTTTAGCGATACTATGGGTCATTAGAAGGATGAAAAAATAGGCTATGTATCAAAATCAAACTTTTACTAGAAGTTAAAATCACTAAACTGGTTACTGCACTACAGACATATGTGAAGACACAAAGCACTTGAAAAGACAATTTAAAAAGTGTAAAATGGTAGGAAAAGATGAAGAACCTAGCATGATTTGTCTCAATAAGAGAAGCTGCAGTCTTCAGTTGTCAAAACCCGAAAAGAGCTATCAGAGATAGCTCACAGGGTTGTCATAAGTTGGAAGTAACTTGATGGCACACAACAAAATTGCTGAGCCACTGGGCTGTTGATCAAAAGGTCAGTAGTTTGAATCCGATGGGGTGAGCTCCTATTGCTTGTCCCAGCCAACCCAGCAGTTCAAAATCATGCAAACACAAGTAGATGAATAGGCACCCCATCTGTGGGAAGGTAACAAGTGTTCCGTACTTGTCATGCTGGCTATGTCACCACAGAAAGTGTCTAAGGACAAATGCTGGCTCTTCCGTTTACAAAAACAGGGATGAACACCAGGCCCCTAAAGTCGGACACAACTGGATTTAATTGTCACGGGAAACTTTTACCTATAAGAAATATCCCCTCACACTTTGTTTTGTGTAGGCCATTAAATGTTAGCCAAAACAAAGCGTTCAGGTACTTGTTCTGGTATGAAATCTTGCAAGCCCATAAAGAACCTACAGTACCACAAACTGGGGCAGCCATTAATATAACTTCCTCCTACATGCCCTTCCGAAACACTGTGAGAAAAGGTTTTCAGGATGAAAAGGGGGGAAATGTAACTATTCAAACCATGCATGAGTCTCTTGTAACAGAACAGCTTTTGAGCCTCTACAACAGGTTGTTCACTTGTATTTGCGGGACTAGTAAAAACCAATCCACCCAGCTCTGCTTGCTTTGCACTGTAGGCCATAGCAGCTCTTGTGGCACATGATTTTGTCATCATCATCACAACAGGAAAAAATAAGATGGACTTGTTAAAAGATTTATCTTCCTGCTTCAATAATAAGATATGAAGACAAAAGCCATTTTAAAAAATTAATTGGTTCAAAAATTCAAAGTTGAATAACTCACAACTATATTCTACCACAGAACGACTGAGACTTTGCAGATCTGCCTATAGTACATATAGATGAGCAGGGCCTGAATCTGTAATGTTTCTTTCTTGCTTTACTGGTCTTAAGTCTAAAATTCTTGGCCAGAACCCTATTAGCAATCACACAACATCATTTCTTTGTGGATGAAGCACACCACAATTCTTCAGTGATCTCCACTGTTCAGTAGTTACCCAAGCCCATGATCACCTTGCTAGAAACAACAGGCCTCGTGTGTGTACGAGGGGTAGCGAATGCGTCCTTGTGCAACTGGCAAAAAAAGACAACTGTATGCGCAACGAGGTTGTGTAGGTATGGAAGAAATCAACAGGATTTTGGCCACAAATTCTATTTTTAAGTATTTTTTAACTGATTTAAAATGGACTTTTATAATACAAAGCAGGAGACCCTAAATCAGAGGGAAGGGAGAATGGTGGAGCGGGGAAGAAACTTTGCTCTTGCTGTTGCTAATCAGCAATATCCATCACAACCACAAACTAGGCTACCACCCACCCAAGAGCATTTTTAGCTTCATGGACTATTTGATCAATATCACATTGGTGTTCAGTTGATCCAAGCAGAGGCCAAAGACACACCTTAAGGCACAGGACAGTAATCTAGCTACAACAGAGTGGGCAATCTCAGATGGACAGAGGATCATTTTTCAGATTTTCTAGCAGCCTGAATGTCTCATTCCCTAATCTGCAACAGCCATAGTGTAAAGGCTACTACAATTTTTTTCTTAACTGAACAATTGGCTTAATTTACTTTTTTTAAAAATCAAAACACCTTTTTTGCCATCTAAGGTCCATTACTAAAAATAATTTCTTTTAGGAGTATGGAGGACCCAAAGAGCTCCCTCAAAACATGGCTAAATTCAACCCACTTTCCATAGAGGGCACAAGGACAGTTTCTGAGCAACAAAATATGTATTTTTAAATTTTGGGTTTGTGGGAGTGCTTGGGGGCCTAACACTACTGAGTGGGAGACAAAAAATAGCAGATAGCATTTTGCTAGCTTTAAACGAAGGGATAAATGAATGAATGAATGAATGAATGAATGAATGAATAAATAAATAAATAAATAAATAAATAAATAAATAAATAAATAAATAAATAAATAAATAAATAAATAAATAAATAAATAAATAAATAAATAAATAAGCAGGGAGTTTGCCCAGGAACAATCCTATGAGCTACTGTGCTCACATAGCAGAATGTTGGATCACACAAAAAGTCATGTTGAAACCCTCAGATTTTTTTACTGCACTAATTTCTTCAGACTTATTAGACATACTTGCATGATCACATTGTTTTAGGGGGCAGGTGTTACTTTCCTATGTCAGTAACAATCAAGAGTCAGTGCTAATAATGCTGTCAAGAGGGGAAAACTTGACTACAATTATACATTTTATTCCACATTCTCTGCTGGATACGAGCCAAAAAGCTACAGATGGAGTAGATGCTTTTAGAATTATGTTTACCTATGGCTGTTCTAGAGTATAATAATTTCTCTGTGGGCCCGTTTGCTATTTTAAGGATAACTGGGTTTCTCCCACGCAGTTCTATTTGTGTACTTGATTTTTACATAAAAGTTCTGCACAACACCTTCAAAACAGGTAACTCACTGGAAAGCCAGGTGAATAAAAATCAATGATTTTTAAAATTACATTTATTTAAATCACAATTTAAATAATGATTTAAATTAAAAGCCATTTTTAAAATTTAAATAATCAAAAGTCCAGTTTTTAAAAAAGTTAAATCAAATCAACCCTGCTGGGAAGTCTGGTTGCCTTAGGAATGAAAGAGGAATGTCTTAGGAATGAAAGAAAGATAGACCAGAATATTACTTGGAATCCTAGGGTCTCTCCATTATATTTACATGAGCTTCTTGCTTGAGTCATCTAGTATTTTAAGAAGAACTTGGCCTTTAGAACATTACTATGGGCTCGACTGGCTGATCTTTCAGATCCTCATAAAACAGTCCTCTTTTGACCAGATTTATTAACTCCACCTCATCCAAGTCTTTCAATTTACAGTATTTTTAGGAAGTAGCTTTATTTTAGAAATAAGTATTCTGAGAAGTGTAAAAACAATCATATACCATATGACAAAACCAAGCTTGTGATGACAGACAGGCTTTCAGTTAGGAAATGAAATTCTAAGTACTCTGATTTCTTTGTAAGGTTTGCATCTCTTGAAAAGAGTTACTCTCATAATGCTTTAAAAGTCTGTTCTCTATATACAGGATTGCTTTCACCTTCTCTGAAGTATATTACTTGGAATGCTATAAGATCCAAAATGTCCTTAGGTGTGGAAGGATGGGAGCACTGAAATCAAGGTGGATAAAAATCCAGGATTTTAAAAAAAAATAAATTAAAAATTATTTTAAAATGATTAAATTTAAAGTGTCAAAAAATCAGATTTTTTAAAAAAATAAATTGTGATTTAAATCAAATCAACCATGACTGAAATGATGGTTAGTTGCTAAGGTAAGGATGGAACTGTCCGGTGTTTCAGTAGGTTAACAAAGAGTTCATTCTATTTACATAGTTGTTTCTAAAGAGAGCACAACAATGCAAATATATATCTAAAAGAAGGACAGCCAAAATCCTGTTCCATAAATTACGTATATAAGGCTGATGACATCATGAGCCATGATAATTTTTTGGAAAGAAAACATTGCTAGTTTTATTTCCAAGATTGCCAAGGTTTCTATGGAACCCCCTTTGTAATTAGGAAGCATCAAAAGCCAGTCAATTTTTGGAAATTGAAGACTTCCCGTTCTTGTCCTGAAACCTCAGACAGGTTCCCAGTAGCACTTCCACAAAAGCCCCAGAACCTGTAGTGAGGCACTCAGAAATGTACTGTTTCCAAAAAAATTACTGCAGCTGATGATGTCATCAGGCTTACATGGTGTCACTTACCCAACAGCATTTCAGCCAGCACCTTGAACTGCAATTAATGAGAAGCTTGTACATAAATCATTACAAATCTTTGGCTTATGTTTGTTGATATATATATATTTGTATACTTACAAATGTTTGCCAATAAATGATACATTGAGAACTGGTGGCCATTATCCTAATGTGGATTTAAACCATTGTAAATCTAATGTCATAAACTGCAGTAGTGAATTGCTGCTAATTAGCAAGTTACCACTTGCATTTCTACTAATGTGCTAGTCAGATGACTTTGGTGTACAATCAGAAAGGCAAGCAGCAGTTTGTTAATCAGCAGCAATTTGTTGCCACAATTTATATTATCACACTTATGCTGGAGTAAATTCAGAATAAGATTCTAGCCAATATGCCATAATTTAATTCAGATCAATACTATAATAATAATTGCACTATTATGGTGACCCATGCAAGGTTCTTTTGGTATAAAACATTTAGATGCTTCCTTTACCAATCCTTTCTGATGATGGCACTCTGGGCTCCACACAGCTTGCCTAAAGCTGCACAAGTGGTAGGGCATGTAACTGCATCAGCTTACATCAGGTGACCCCTTTCCCAGAAAACACAAGCATGGGTTTCAAACTCCCTGCCCCTGGCTTTGCAACAAACCCACTAATACTAAGATATATTAAACAAAAAAGGGTTGCTTAATCACTTTGAACCTAGGACTACAGACTGTCACATTTTACTGTTATCTTGGGTAATAAGAATGATAGCAGAAAATACAGCTGAGATTTTTTTAAAAAATGATGTGAAGCCCCAGGACAGTTTTAAAAGAAAATATTAAGGACCAAACAACATATAATTTTGAAGTAACATGAAGGATAGAAAGAGAAAAGTTGTTGGTATTATTTGAAAAAAATATTACAACTTAATTTTAGAAAATTTAGACAGTAGTATCTTTGATACTACTAAAGTATAACAACGTTGTATTCAGTTGACCAAAAACAATTTCCAGCCAAACAATTCTTCCTGGGATACTAGAGAAATACTAAAGTACTGGCAACATTCCTATTTTGAAACATATATAATTTTCTCTTGTGCGTCATTCTACTGTTAATTGTTCATTTTTTCTTGCATCAAAAGATACTGTTTTTATATTCTATACCATACTTAAGACTATGGATATGGTTTCTCAGTGGAGGGACTATGCCTTGTTCTTATCCAGAAGTATGCATGGTACTCTTTAAATACAGTAATAGGATAATGAATATTTTCCTTCTAGCCAAAATAATGATTGTTGTTCACATGAGGAAAACACACACACACACACACACACACACACACGTGCACCCAGCATTATTTATTTTATGAAGAAAAGCTGATAACATTAACTAGTTTAACTAGTAAATGTACTGCTATAATTTAAAATAAAATAAAATTAAAATCCTAGCTATACATTTGTGGAGCAATGTTTTTGCTGCTTTGGCTGTTCTGAAGAATCCAATATCCATCCCAATTCATGAAAGAGAGGAGAAAACAAAAGACCTTGACTACATGTATTCAGTTTTCTGTTGCTGCATGGACACTGAAAAATTACGGTATATCCTGCAAATGTCCTTCAATCATCATGTAACTACTGCCACACAGACAAATGCAGTCAAAACAAAATGTGAATTATTTGTACAAGCATTCTCAACACAGCTCCAACCTATGGAACTCTTGTAATAATTAAATCACAACCTGGTATTTCCTCCAAATACTTAGGCATGATTTGAAGAACTCTGTTCTTGAAAACAGAGGTTCAGATCCAGGTTAGAAGACCCCCTTTATGGGATACCCTTTATGGGAACTAACTGGTGAAATCAGCCAACATCAGAGTTAGACTGAGGCAGGTGTTTTTGCCTATGAAATCACACTTGCAAAAGAACAGCCTTAGCATTTCCAAACCAATCACAAAATGAAGCAGCTAATTTACAAATTATAGGAGGTACAAAAAAAAACCCTGCTGCTAAAACAACAGGTAATTGGCACTTGAGGAACTCTCTCTTTTAGTAACTGTGGTGTTGAATTCCAACACATAATTGTCTGTAACTTGTAGCTAGGTCCAAAAGAGACTCTCACTGGAGAAAAGTAGGGTGTCACTCTTTACTGATTCTTCATTTCCTTCAAAGGACTCAGAACCATCTCATGTCCTATATTGGAGGCCCAGCCTTCTACAGGGCATTACCAGGTGAAAGAAAGAAGAATGAGTAAAATCATTGCCTTTCTTCCATTCACAGGATCATCTATTATGTCAAGTTCTGCTCTGCTCAATTATGGAGCCAACTCCATAATTGAGAATTTATACAAAAACATAAGTTACTTCTTGTTTTAGTTGCAGTGTATAGTTACAGCCCCCAAAGTTTACCCTGTGTAAGCACACACATTGCCTGAAATGTACACTGACTTCGATATTAAGTTTTCATGATCACTAAAAAATAATATTTCCCTCCAGTTTGGGCAAGAGGTGTTATTATAAAAACCAGCACAAGTGTTTAAGAGGGGGCAACTCAGCAGTAGAACACATATGGTCCTAGACTCAACACCCAGCATATGAAGGTAGCACGAAGAAACAACCCTGGACAACCACTGCAGTTATACTGGGTTAGGTGGACTAATGGTCTAACACATAATCAAGACAGCTTCCTATGTTCAATACCAGCAAAACTAGGTCTGCATACAGATTTTACAGATTTTTCATAAAGAGTGCAACCTGGAAGAATGCTTCTTGAATTAAGTTATATCCTAAAATCTTACACAAAATTAAACATCTGTCCAATTCAAGAAGCCTACTGTGTGAACAATTTGTGTGGAGAGTCACTAACAGAGTTTGATATGTATATACAGTACAAGAAAAAATTGCATTCTCGACACAGGATTCTGAAAATAAAGCAGGAGTTTCCCAAAATCTTTGCTGGTAATTCAACATCCATTAGACTTGTGAAAACAATTATTAGTTAATGCTGCAACCCAAAAGAGGCCAGGCAAGGACATAAGATAAATCTCTTCAAATATAAGCTCACTAAAAAGTTCAAGTTGCATAACAAACACAAAAATCAAACATAAACAGAACAGATCTTGCCTGTCTATAGCATTTTTATACACTCTTGTGGAAAACATGGAAAACACTACTCAATTTAAAAAATCTCAAATTTTCTTCCACTCTAGAAATGGATCTCATCTTCTAGCTAGGACACAGAGCAAGTCATTCAAAAAAAACAAAACAAAACCCTAAATTGGAATTTTTCTCCAAAGGGTTTGTAATTAATAAGCTTTGCTATCCCTCTGGTCACGTAATCCACACACAAGTAGGGACCTTCCAGACTAGTATTTTATCATGCAATTGCTCTGCCCTTATGCATATGCATGAATTAAACTCAGAAATCAAAAGACATAATCTTCATCTTACAACCCTCCTGTGTTCTCCACTGCTTCTTTTTTCCATCTTTTGAATGAAAACATCCTTACTCCAATATACTGTGGATGGGAAATAAAAAATGGCCTGAATAATAAGTAGTAACTGCTAGTATTAGTAGGCAGAACTAGATAAAATAATATATTCAGAAAGGTAGAGGGTAATTAAAGGTAGAGCAATTATTCAGATATGGCACCTTTTCAATCATAGTCTGCATCACCTATGAGGGTCATTTTGGTAAGAATGTTTTAATTATTCCCAAGCAAAAAATGCTTCCAATGGAAAAATCTGTTTTGATTTCACATGGCGTTTCAGACATCAGTGGACTGAAGTCTATAAACTACTATTGACAAACATTCACTCAGGAGCTCTCATAGATAAACAATTCCAATGTAGCATCTATGCTGAAAGAGTCCCATTCCCCACAAGGAAAACTTTATGCTACAAGACACTCGGAATGTTAAATAATCTTAAGCATGTACCTTGTTTCAATCATTTTCATAACTTAGAGCAACGATAGGCAAGTCGTGCTGTGGTGCAAGTCCTCCAGGCTCTTGGCAGCATGAAGCTGAAAACCAACATCTAGAGGACCACAAGTTGCCCTTTCAGCTTAGAAGTACATCTGTATAGCAGTCCAATCAGCTAGGATTACTTCTGATTCTATTCTATTCATGTTAACCTTGATTCTGAACAAGAAACATCTTGTTGTGGTATGATCTGCTTAGGCATGCTCTTCTTCTGGCAAGATGCTACAGTGGGGTCTTGACTTGAGAACTTAATCCGTATTGGAAGGCGGTTCTCAAGTCAAAAAGTTCTCAAGTCAAATCTGCATTTCCCATAGGAATGCATTGAAAACCATTTGATCCATATCTGCTCTTTTCCGTCCGTAGAAACTAATGGGAAGCTGCTATTCCACCTTCGACCACTAGAGGGGGATATATTGTTTCTTTTTTTTCTTAGGTCAAGAAAGGTTCAGGGAAGGCAGGGAAAATACAGTCCAGGCAGGACAGTACCAGGCAGTCTGAAGACTGTCTCCCAATCCACTCTCTAAACGCTGGGAGGAGTGAGGAAGCAGACAGGCACCCTTTTCACTGGCCAACAGTTAACTGAAAGTTCAAATTTTGCACTTTCCCTGCCTCCCACGTGGTTTTTTCAGTTCTTAACTCAAATCTAAGTAAGTCAAGTCAATATTTTCCTATGAGAGTGGTTCTTAAGTCAAAATGTTCTTAACTCAAGCCGTTCTTAAGTCAAGACCCCACTGTAATTTAAAAAATAGTTATTTACAAATTTACAAAGTTCTTAGCTCTAAAAGCATAATCCTATTCATGTCTACTCAGACATAACTATCAGTGAGTGAATATATTATTGTAGCCGGTCTGGTGTTCTGATCATACTATGTGTGAATAACACCCACACCCCCACACACACACTAAAAAAATCTTACTATACAGAAGTATAATGCTGGGCAGATATCCATCCAAATGGCAAAGCAGATAACCTCAATGTGTGTGTGTGTGTTTCAGTTTATACTGCAATACTGTACCTAGGTAAAGGTAAAGGTTCCCCTTGACAATTTTTGTCCAGTCATGTTCGACTCTAGGGGGCGGTGCTCATCCCCGTTTCCAAGCCACAGAGCCAGCGTTTGTCCGAATACAATCTTCCGTGGTCACATGGCCAGTGCGACTTAGACACGGAACGCTGTTACCTTCCCACCAAGGTGGTCCCTATTGATCTACTTGCATTTGCATGCTTTCGAACCACTAGGTTGGCAGGAGCTGGGACAAGCGACGGGAGCTCACTCCGTTGCGTGGATTCGATCTTACGACTGCTTGGTCTTCTGACCCTGCAGCACAGGCTTCTGCGGTTTAGCCCGCAGCGCCACCACTGTACCTAGAAAGGAATAAATCTGGGCCTATATTGGTAGTCCTGGAAGAATTTAACATTGCACATAATTTTGGAAATCACACATTTGTGGTTCTATCTTTCAGCTGTTTGCTCCAAGGAATGTTTACTCAGAAGTAAATTCCATGGATATTAATAATTTCCTTGCAAGTGTGCCTATGACTATAGCCTTTAATCTGTTTCTGACTTAAGTTCCTTACTAAACAAGAGAACGAAATCAGAACTCTCTGCTTCTGTATATCTATTTTCAGGGACTTCACACTTATCAAAGCAGTGATTCTGAAAAAAAGGAAGAGTCCTGCAGGAGAACATGTCTATCTTTCCTTAAAATATCAAATCCAGAACAATACAGAACTGCCTGTGAAAGGACCTAACCTGGTAGCTGGGTACAAATGCTTGGGTTGTGTGCATCTGTCAATCCCTTTGTCTTTTATATTTCATACCTTGTCTTCAAGCATCCTACAACTCCCTTTGCTAGAACAGGAAGCAGCTACACTTGGGACTCCTCACTCTTGGATCAAGCTGTCAATTCCTGGTTTAGAAAGTTCAAAAGGCTTAGGACACGGGAAGCACTCTGTAAAGTCATGAGTGTCTCAGTGTCAAATATCTGAAAAGTGGTCCAAGGGCCCCCTCCCACCTTTTTTGTTTTAAACCAGCAAGCTTTTTAAAGGGAAGAGATACGGCAAGCAAGAAATCGTTCTGGGCCAAAGACTTCGGAATGTGCCTTTTCTGTAGGTCGGTCAAAACCCTCCAAGTAAGTCCCTTTGTCTCTCCTCTTTTCAAAGGAGGCCACCTCTCTCCTGAAGAAGAAGAAAGCTGCCCAGATAAGATCTACCTGGCTGGCCCTTACAGTCCCTTCCTTTGTTTGTCTATCTTGTTTTGCCTTGGGCTTCCCGACCTGCGAAAGGCTCGGAGAAAAAAGGCTGCAAACGAGGCGGAGAGCTCCGCCGAGGCCTGCTCGCCTTGCAGCCCCGCTGCCCGCCGCCGGGATCCCAGCTCGCCTCAGCCGCCGAAGGCCCCGAAAAGAAGCGGGGTTCGGGAGGAGACAAACGGATTTCTCCTTCTCCTTCCCCCTCCCTCACCGCCCGGCCAGGTCCTTTTACCTCACATTCTTCACACCCCTCCAGGCCCAAAGCGCCTCCGTCTCCGCCTCCCACCCAGCCGCCGCTTTCAGATGACACCGGGCTCAGGCGGCCAGGCCCCAGCAGCGGCACCACAGGGCGAGCGACGGAGGCCAGGCCCGCCTCCCGCTTGCGGTCCCTTCGTGGGTTGCTTCTTACCGGCCCAGAGCGGAAGCGGGAAGGGCGGCGGCGGCGGCGAGGTGACGACGGTGGGAGTGGAAGCGGGGCTGGAGACAAGTGATGGGGGGCTCACAGCCCCCAGGCCGCGGCTCGGGCTCCTGCCCCGGGCACCATGATGGCGGCGGCGGCGGCGGCAACGACAGAAGCGAGGGCTCCTTCCTGCAGGCGGCGGCGGCGGCGGCGGCGGCGGGCGAGAGATAGGCAGGCAGGCAGGCCGGTCGGAAAAGCGCAGCCGCCTGAGCCTCCTCCTGGCGGTGACAGCGACGGGCCGAGCCAGAGAGCGCCGCTGCCGCCGCGGTGCAGCTTGGGAAACCGCCCTCAGGATCCGAACCCGCCACCAAAAGGTGCCTGCTTCGGTTTCTTCCTTGAAGACGAGACGGGTGAAGGAGGAGGACGAGGAGGAATGATGGCGATGATGATGATGCCAAAGAGCGTGGGTCACGGAGGGCCTCACACAGAGAAGCTGCTTCCCCACCGCACCCCCCAGTTCAGGAGGGAAAGAAGCGATGGGATTTGAGGTCTCTGCCAGTTGGGAGCCTCTTTATGGGCGCTGAGGACTTTGAAGGACTGTGATGTTAAGGAGTGCCTCTGAGCATGTTAGAAGCGTGTGTCGTCTCTCTCCCCCCCCCACTTTGTTTTTCTTTATTTGTCCCCACAACAGCCAGTATTAAACAGTGTTTAGATCAAAGAATAGGGGTTTCCAGGATGGATTGAACTTGATGGTTGATTAGAAAGTGGAGAGTAAAGTGGTGAAAGGGCAAAGTGGACAAGAGGACACAAAAGAGTAGACACAAGGCTGCATTCATTAGTACAGATGTGAAGCATGTTAGTATTAGAGTATTGGATTACTCGGGAAGATGTGGATTCTGCACGTCTCACACACACTCTTTATGAGTACAAGTGAAAGAGCACC
Source organism: Pogona vitticeps (assembly GCF_051106095.1). Taxonomy (NCBI): domain Eukaryota; kingdom Metazoa; phylum Chordata; class Lepidosauria; order Squamata; family Agamidae; genus Pogona; species Pogona vitticeps. The sequence goes on along the minus strand of NC_135783.1, from coordinate 230,705,593 downwards.
AGTCACTATGTACAGTCAAGAGAGATATTTATCCAAAGAGTAGATGAAACGTGCTTTACACTGGTATTAGTCATTTGTCACAACCTTAAAAATAAAAATTTTCTGCAGTACCTTACAAAACAGAATACAACACTAGACCTACAGTTGAAGTGTTATGTGCCATCAAATTGCTTCTGGCTTACAATGGCCCTAATATGGTTTCCAGTGTGTTTGAATTATTTCAGGATTGGTTTTACCAGTACCACCACTGACACCATGAGTTCTTACGGCTAAGCAGGGATTCAAAACCAGGTCTCTGGAGTCCTAGTCTGACATTCTGTCCATAACTGACTCATGCACTCGAAATACAGTAAGTGAGAAAGAAAAGTGACAGCAGAATAATGTGTGCATCTTCAAAGATTATTGAGAGGTAGAGAGTGATCCTAGCAGAGTTTGTCTGAAGAAGGAATGACTCCAGTCACAGACCTGTTAATATATCAGACAAAATCAAAACAAAAAACAAGAGGCAAAAACATTGTGGCACCTTAAAGACTAAGTGCTATATTGTATTTTAATAAGAGTTTTCATGGAACAACTCCACTTCCTCAAATGCTCTCACTCACTCTGAGTGGTAATGATCTGGTATGCTTGCACAGACTAACATGGCTATTGTGTAGAAGCTAACAGTTTTTATTGATCAGACTCAGGACAGGTGCAGGTGATGGAGATAAAAACACCAGGAGATGCTATAGTGGAGAAAGTGAATCTGTAATGAGATGAAACAAGCTGCTGTGTCCATCAGTAAACATTCAAGGCTGCACCTGGAGGATTGCATACAGTTCTGGTCACCGCACCTCAAAAAAGGCATAATGGAACTGGAAAAGGTGCAGAAGAGAGCGACTAAAATGATGACCAGACTGGGGCACCTCCCTTATTAAGAAAGGCTACAGCGTTTGGGGCACTTTTGTCTAGAGAAAAAGTGCCTGAGGGGGAACATGACTGAGACATATAAAATTAAGCAGGGGATGGATAAAGTGGAGAGAAGGAAGCCCTTTTCCGTCTCACACAATACTAGAACCAGGGGACATCCACTCCAATTGAGTGTTGGGAGAGTGAGAACAGACCAAAGAAAATATTTCTTGATCCAGCGTGTTGTCAGTCTGTGGAACTCCTTGCCACAGGATGTGCTGATGGCATCTGGCCTAGACGCCTTTAAAAGGGGACTGGACAGATTCCTGGAGGAAAAGTCCACTGCAGGTTACAAGCCATGATGGGGATGTATAATCTCCAGGCTTAGAAGGAAGGTACCTCCAAATGCCAAATGCAGGGGAGGGGTATCAGGAGACAGGTATCCAGTTGACTCGTGTGCTCCCAGAGGCATCGGTTGGGGCCACTGTGAAATACAGGAAGCTGGACTAGATGGGCCCTTGGCCTGATCCAGCAGGGCTCTTATGTTCTTAAGATATAGGAACCAAAGAAAAATGCAAGGTTGCATTGCATTGATAGAGTTTCCAGATGGGTTACTTCTAGTACCACCCAGTAGTTCTTCATTTGTGAATTGACTTTCAACATTTCAGGGTGCAAAGCACTTTTGCTACATCTTGCTTATTTTCTCTTCATTTACATAAATAAGCATGATAAACCTTTGTGGATTTGAGAGGGACAAATCAATTATCCCGATCCACCTTTTCCTTTTTTTAAAATAATTTGAAACATTTGTATCAAAGCATCTTTTAAAATTGCAGCAGAATCACACTACTGAATTAAGGAATATAATTTAAAAAATACTAAAAAGGTGATCAGACAAGCATATAGCTCACTATTTGGTTAGCTTTTGATGCGGATTGCTTAAGCACAAGATAAGATAGATTTCACCGATGGGCCTTTTAAATGTGACCTTGATCACTCCAAATTCCTCTGTCTAGTCAATGCCCTGAATTGATTTTATTTTCAATTGAGCTAATGTGTTTTCTTATTTAAATATTTTTGCATGAATATATGTTTAAGACAAAAAAGTACAAGAGATTATAAAGAGTATGCAGGCAAAATAGTTCCAAACAAAAAGGTAATAATGAAGTTCTTGTGTGGTACAAAATTTTGTAACATATGTTTTCAGCTTTCACTTATTAAATCTTTTCTTTAAAAAATAAAATAAAACTGGACAGAAAGAAAGAAGATAACATGTTTAATCCCTGGTCTGCCTCCAGTCACACTTAAATGTTGGAGGAGGGGGAGAGTGATAGGTAAAGGTAGCCTTTAATGCCATTGTATCCTTTTTTGCTCTTGTATTCACACCCCTGTCCGACAATTTTTGCATAACTAGAGTAGATCCAAATTTGCAGATTTGTCACCATGGTATCTATTTTGGCCTTAAATAAGAAAGAAAATTAAAGGTCACTAGCATAACAAAGACCACTCCTTTTCAAAGACAGCCCTGTCTGAAATCTTTTTCCCAGATTTGTTTGGCAGCCTATAGTTAGGTAAATTGCAGGGAAATTATGGTTACAGCAGTAGCACAAATGACAACAGGGCTGTGATGTTTCTGTTTTGATTCTTCCATACTATTTTCTTCTGCCAATTCAGCTTCATGTTCTTATGGCAATGCTATTGTGCCAAGATTATTAGCTCTCTAGGGTTTTCTATAAAGGCTTACTTAACATGCTCTGAGGACCACTTGAGATTATTGGAACCAGGGGTCACCAAGGTGGCAACTCAGATTGCAGTTTCCAACTTGTGGGTGGCAAAACTGAAATACTGGTAATTAGTGAGCACCAACTTAATTCATTTCATAAATTTTAAGTATTTCCTGAAATGAAAGCAAACATGAACAAATATATAAAGAATGTTTTGCATGGCACAACGTAAGTATTCACAGAGTTATTAAGGCCATTGGATGAAAGATGGTCTAAAGATTATTTAGTTATACACAGTCATTAAGGCCTTATCAGGCTCCCAAGGTAGTTTGCTACCAGTCCCATGCATGATAAATACAAGTAACATTCAAAAATGTTTCTGATGTTGTCAGTCAGCAACTGACTTTTTATTTGTTAAAGCTCACAGACAACCTCACCACAAAGTGAATTAAAATATGCTAAAGATATTTCAATAACTTCAGTGCTAAAACAATCCTCACAATGTAGTTGTTGCTGTTCTTTAGTCGTCATGTCCAACTCTTCATGACCCCATGGACCAAAGCATGCCGGGCCCTCCTGTCTTCCACTGCCTCCCTGAGTTTGGTCAAATTCATGTTGGTAGCTTCAATGACACTGTCCAACCATCTCATCCTCTATCGTCCCCTTCTCCTCTTGCCTTCACACTTTCCCAACACCAGGGTCTTTTCCAGGGAGTCTACTCTTCTCATGAGATGGCCAAAGTACTGGAGCCTCAGCTTCAGGATCTGTCCTTCCAGTGAGCACTCAGGGTTGATTTCCTTCAATATGGATAGGTTTGTTCTCTTTGCGATCCAGGGGACACTCAAGAGCCTCCTCCAGCACCACAATTCAAAAGCATCAGTTCTTCAGTGTTCAGCCTTCTTTATGGTCCAACTCTCACTTTCATACATCACTACTGGAAAAGCCATAGCTTTGACTATGCGGACCTTTGTTGGCAAGGTGATGTCTCTATTTTTTAAGATGTTGTCTAGGTTTATCATCACTTTCCTCCCAAGAAGCAGACGCCTTTTAATTTTGTGGCTGCTGACACCATCTGCAGTGATAATGGAGCCCAAGAAAGTAAAATCTCTCACTACCTCCATATCTTCCCCTTCTATTTGCCAGGAGGTGATGGGACCCATGACCATGATCTTAGTTTTTTTTATGTTGAGCTTCAGACCATTTTTGCACTCTCCTCTTTCACCTTCATTAAGAGATTATTTAATTCCTCCTCACTTTCTGCCATCAGAGTGGTATCATCTGCATATCGGAGGTTGTTGATATTTTTTCCGGCAATCATAATTCCGGTTGGGGTTCCTCCAGTCCAGCCTTTCACATGATGTATTCTGCATATAAGTTTTAAATAAGCAGGGAGACAATATGCAGCCTTCTTGTACTCGTTTCCCAATTCTGAACCAATCAGTTGTTCCATATCCAGTTCTAACTGTTGCTTCCTGTACCATGTATAGGTTTCTCAGGAGACAGATAAGGTGGTCAGGCACTCCCATTTCTTTAAGGACTTGCCATAGTTTGCTGTGATCCAAACAGTCAAAGGCTTTTGCAGTCAATGAAGCAGACGTAGATGTGAAACTCTCTGGCTTTCTCCATAATCCAGCGCATGTTAGCAATTTGGTCTCCAGTTCCTCTGCCCCTTCGGAATCCAGCTTGTACTTCTGGGAGTTCACGGTCCACATACTGCTGTAGCCTACCTTTTAGGATTTTGAGCATAACCTTGCTAGTGTGTGAAATGAGTGCAATTGTACGGTAGTTGGAGCATTCTTTGGCACTGCTCTTCTTTGGGATTGGGATGTAGACTGAACTTTTCCAATCCTCTGGCCACTGATGAGTTTTCCAAACTTGCTGGCATATTGAGCGTAGCACCTTAACAGCATTGTCTTTTAAGATTTTAAATAGTTCAACTGGAATGCCATCACCTCCACTGGCCTTGTTGTTGACAGCCATGCTTTCTAAGGCCTACTTGACTTCACTCTCCAGGATGTCTGGCTCAAGGTTAGCAACCCCACTGTCTGGGTTGTCCGGGATATCCAAACCTTTCTGGTATAATTCCTCTGTGTTTTCTTGCTACCTCTTCTTGATGTCTTCTGCTTCTGTTAGGTTCCTACCATTTTTGTCCTTTATCATGTCCATCTTTGCACAAAAAAGTTTCTTTAATATCTCCAATTTTTTGAATAGATCTCTGGTTTTTCCCTTTCTATTATGTTCCTCTATTTCTTTGCACTGTTCATTTAAGAAGGCCCTTGTCTCTCCTTGCTATTCTTTGGATGTCTGCATTCAATTTTCTGTAACTTTTCCTATCTCCATTACATTTTGTTTCCCTTCTCTTCTCTGCTATTTGTAAGGCCTTGTTGGACAGCCATTTTGCTTTCTTGCATTTCCTTTTCTTTGGGATGCTTTTTGTTGCTGCCTCCTGTATAATGTTTCAAGCCTCCATCCAAAGTTCTTCAGGCACTTTGTCCACCAAATCTAGTTCCTTAAATCTGTTCTTCATTTCCACTGTGTATTCATAAGGGATTTGATTTAGATTATGCCTGAGTAGCCCAGTGGTTTTTCCTGCTTTCAGTTTAAGCTTGAGTTTTGCTATAAGAAGCTGATGATCAGAACCACAATCAGTTCCAGGTCTTGTTTTTTCTGACTTTATAGAGCTTCTCCATCTTTGGCTGCAGAGAATATAATCAATCTGATTTCGGCATTGCCCATCTGGTGATTTCCATGTATAGAGTCGCCTCTTGTGTTGTTGGAAGAGTGTTTGTGATGACCAGCTTGTTCTCTTGACAAAACTCTATTAGCCTTTGCCCTGCTTCGTTCTGAACTCCAAGGCCAAACTTCCCTGTTGTTCCTTTTATCTCTTGGCTCCCTACTTTAGCATTCCAGTCCCCTAGAATGAGAAGAACATCTTTCTTTGGTGTCAGTTCTAGAAGGTGTTGTAAATCTTCATAAAATTGTTCAATTTCAGTCTCCTCAGCAATGGTGGTTGGTGCATAAACTTGGATTATTGTGATGTTGAAAGGTCTGCCTTGGATTCGTACTGACATCATTCTATCATTTTTGAGACTGTATCCCATTACAGCTTTTCCCACTCTTTTGTTGACTATGAAGGCTACTCCATTCTTTCTACGGGATGCTTGCCCACAATAGTAGATATGATAATCATCTGAGCTGAATTCGCCCATTCCTGTCCATTTTAGTTCACTGATGCTCAGGATGTCAATGTTTATTCTTGCCATCTCCTGTTTGACCACCTCCAGCTTCCCAAGGTTCATAGATCTTACATTCCAGGTTCCTATGCAGTTTTTTTTTTTTTTTTTTGCAGCATTGGACTTTCCTTTCACTTCCACGCACGTCTGCAGCTGAGCGCCCTTTCGGCTTTGGCCCAACCACTTCATTAGCTCTGGAACTACTTATATTTGACCTCCGCTATTCCTCAGTAGGACGCCTTCCGACCTGAGGGGCTCATCTTCCAGCATCATATCTTTTAGCCTTTTGTTTCTGTTCATGGGGTTTTCTTGGCAAAGGTACTGGAGTAGCTTGCCAGTTCCTGCTCCAGGTGGATCACGTTTAGTCAGAACTCTCCACTATGACCTGTCCGTCTTGGGTCACATTGTATTAAGAGACCATTTTAAAGGCATGTGTTTAATTAAATGTAGAGCTTTTATTTGTAACAACATTTGATACCTAATATCAAAAAAGTTCACCTGAGATGAGAGATGAGAACATTAGGATGAATTCTAGGTCGCTAAACCAAGGCAAATATAAAGATGTCAGTACTTTGGAAGAAAGCTTTCTTAAAGAAACTTTGAAATGTCAAGTGGGCATTATAACAAACAAATGCTCAATATTAACACTGTTTCAATAATAATTGGAATCCAAAAAGGGCTGATTTTTCTTCTTTTTAATAATGATTCTGCAGGTTTTCAGAACAGCTTGAGTCAGGAAAAAGCTGGCTCTGATGGCACCTATTGGCAAGTTTCTGTGAAAGCATCACACATTACCATTCTAGCTTCCAGGCCATCCCAATGTTCGTGGGTCATTCTGGAGTAAAACAAAGGATGAATGTGTATGCATATTAACATATTGCAACTCTTACTTTTTTAAAATTGTAGAGAAGCATACCTAATTTACCATGAGCATTGAAAGTATGCAGATTTACATTTCATTGGGTTGGAGATCTAATAATGAATCCACCATTCACATTCAGGTTGGAGATGTCTATCGGTAACATAAGTTGCCAAACTTGTCTTGCAACACAAGTGATTAGCTGGGACTATTGCTACAAAATATAACCACCTCTTGTTGTTGTTGTGTGCTGTCAAGTTGGAACCAACTTAGTGACCCTAATAGGATTTTCAAGGTAAGTGAGGTCTTTAAACAGTGGTTTTACCAATTCCACTCCCTCAGTGTTTCCATGGCCAAGTGGGGATTCGAACCCTGGTCTCCAGAGTCCTCGTCCATCACTTGATCAGCTACAGCACACTGGGTACCTCATTTTATCCTAGTAGAAAGGTAGGAACCTTTTGCCTTACAGATGTTTGGGACTGCAATTCCCACAATCCCTTATATTGGCCATGTGAGATTAGCTTGACAATGATTGTAGTTGCAACTGTCTTGAGACAAGGGTTCTCAACCCTGCTTTAGGAGATAATTTTGGCTGTTTGTGCAAATCCCTTGCTGGCCAGAATTCTACTGGTATTTGCGCAAAGTATGTCTAACTTGCTCAGGCAGTTTGATTACGTGCCTGATTATTCAAGTGAGATGCACTCACTCAGCTCATCAGTTAACAGCGATTGGTCACAGCAAGTTGTGCAAACACCATTAAAATTCTGGCCACTATGTCATATGTAATGTGAACAGGTCTGGTTTAAATCCTGACTGTCATCTACTATAACTAAAGAAAATAGAACAGTATCGCAGAAAACACATCAATGTTCTCTAAAGCTCATTTACTTGTTATGCTTATCAATCAGGGACTAGTATAGAAGCCATGTGCAAGATACATATAAACCAAGTGTTTCTCTCTAACTGGTATTTTATGATTCCCACATTTGTGAAAACATAATGTTGTAGAATAACATGTGGTCTAATTTCAAAATGGTGGCTGAAAATATTCTTAATTCTGAGGCCAACAGCAATGAAACAAGAATTGAGCAAAAATAGACGTTTATGAGTATTTTAATAGCACAGAAGTGGGATACTTAGTGTTCAAATAAATATAGTTTTAAATTTATATGAAATATTTTCACCTTCTGGTCATTAGTACTTCTTACCACTGAAGTAATAATTTTGCTAAACTATAGAGAACCTTTGATACAGCTTTCTGTGTTAAAAGACAAAAACTTAGTACAGAAAAGAAATGAGAGAACACTTGAAAAAACTGAACAGGCTGCTTCCATGGACTGAAAACAGTTCTTGCACTCATGGAGCAACAGGTAGATCCAACTCATTGTGAATGTCAAAATATCACAGAAATCCTATACAGTACAGTACATTATGTTGAGGAATGTATATGACCAACGAGGATATTAAATGTGCAGAGAACAAAATGGTTCACCTGTTTTTTAATAACACAGAGAACACCCATGGATAATGGAGACCATCCTGTTGGGAGGGAAAATTCACCAGAGGGGCTAAGTGTAGAGCAGGGGTCTCAAAAGTATGGCCCACGGGCCACATCCAGCCTGTGCGGATGGGAGTGCAGGCAGGCACTTGTTCCTTTGGCCCTTGAAAATGTGGAAAATATGTGTCCCTCACGGTGAAAAGTTTGGAGACCCCTGGTCTAGAGTGTTCTCATTCATATATTAACCTCCATCAGAACAGAATATCAGAATAGGCCCTTTGAAAATCATAGATCCAAAGACCTCCTGGACAATGGATATAGCTACAACTCACAGGTCCTAAACTGAAGTGGATGTGAAACTTTCAGTCTTCCTGACACTACAAGTTCAACTAACAGAGTACATGTGCTGGAAAAATAGAGCAACATCTTTGATCACCTGAATAATCTGCTTAAACTGCAGTCCCTTCCTGTATTTGTTAAGGAACAGACTTGTGAGAAATAGACAAAACAGTGTTGTTGTTTTCGAGGAGTATGACTGAGTAGAATCCTCATGCTTTTCAATTGTGCTAGTTTACTAAATAAATGTGGCATGCACATAGTTTCTTGAAACAAAACTTATAAATGCAACGTTTACATATATAATACTAAAGGATTCACTTGAAAAAGTGAAGAACATACCTGAGTGTTTACACATTTAAAATACAAAACAACTTTGTTTATACTGGGTCAAATCCTGTTGAAGTAATGTTGTGCCAGCACAACACAGATCAGGTTCCAGAAACAAAAGAAAACTAATGTAAAACTTCCTGTCCTGCTGCCATCACAATTTTAGGTTCCAAGGCTCCCTCTTCCTCTGGGGAAGTCTTGGGATGGGAATGGACTCTAAAAGTAAAAAAATTTGCTGCTGGTGGTCCCAATCACATAGTGGTGATCCAGCAAAGAAGTTTTTACTATTAAAAGCCCTCCTCCTCTCCCCCAATATTCTGAGGCTCCCCAAGGCTTCTCTAAAGCAAAGTGGAGCTCTAGGGAGACTTAGAACCTAAAATAGGGATGGGTGGGGATAAAAAGCTTTTAATTAGTTTTAGTTACATGTTTCTGGCATTCAGTCTGGGTTACGTCAGCAGTTATGCAACAGGAATTTGCCCACTGTAATGAAAATAACTAATATGTTATATCCAATGTCATGCAAGCAAAATCTTGTTTGTACAATAGCACTCCCCGTAAATATTGGAAGGTCAGCAGTCCATTCTGCAGGCAGTCCATTCTAATAGGCACACAAGACATGTTTTGATACATAACCCTGAATTATTTACGGCTAATAGTTCCCCCATCAAAAAACTTTTTGTTAATCTGTTGTTTTCACTGACAGAAATTTATGCATAACTATGTGATTGATACCCATCCACACACACTTGTAGTGTCCCATAGCTATATGCTAGATGCTGAGGTTCTGATGTACAAAATAAGCCTTTATGGTGTCTGGCAGCATTTTCTGTACGCTGCAAGAAATGAAAATGTTGACAGAACTATACAGTGGTACCTTGACTTACGAACTTAATCCGTATTGGAACAGCATTCGTACGTCGAAAAGTTTGTAAGTCGAGGCAAGATTTCCCATAGGAATGCATTGAAAACCATTTAATCCGTTCAGGCCGTTTTTCGTTCATATGTTGAGGCACTGTTCGTAAGTAGAGGCATTCGTTCCCACAGGAACTAAAGCAAAGCCAGTTAATCTGTACTCTACCACTAGGGGGAGAATTTAGGTCAAAAAAGGCAGAAAAGGTTTTTTTTCGTTCGCAAGTTGAGGCTTCGTTCGCAAATCGAAGCAACACTTTGCAAACGTAGCCGCTCGTAACTCGAAACATTTGCAAGTGGAGAGGTTCGTAAGTCGAGGTACCACTGTACCTCTAGGCCTCTAAGGGGTGACACACTTTCTGAAAGTTTTGGAACATCCACTCATTTTGACTTGTGTTCCCAACATGTAGATGGTAATGAAATAAATGAAAAGAAGTAAATTCCAGAAGATGCCAAAATCCTGCTTGTAGAGGCAATCCAGAAAATTTGTTGGATGTGTTTCAAGTATTATTTCTTTGGAGAAAACTCATTCACAAGAAAAATAAGTAATCATTCACTGTGACAAGTTTCTGGAATGCTCCAGTAAATAGAGTTGTAGCACTTTCCCCCTCTCCATTCTCTAGTTTTGCATTGCCTTTTTTTTCTTATCGCAACCAACATCTAAACTCTTGTAGATTTTTTCTCATGAGCAAAATGAATGTATGGAAATTAACAGAAGCAAAACACTCACTTTTTATGTTTAGAAAGCTGTGTATTTGTATTTCCACCCATGCATGCAGAATTTGAGACCCCGATCCTTTGAGAATGTATCTTTTAAAAAGAAAATTTATGCAGAGTATTAACAATAAAATCTAATACAGCATACAACCATTTTAATATCACAGCAGTCCAAAATAAATGTGGAAAACAAAAAATAATAAAGTGTAGTTTTATTTCGCATATTTGGCACAAAGCTTACAAGAACCTTTTGATCCCTTCTCAAATTTCTCAAAAAGGCATACTAATACACTTAAGTTATACAGCTTATGAAAGGGGAGGGAAGGCACTAGGAAGATCAAGTGCAGGGAAAATATTGACTCCAAGTGCCTAGTGGTATTAAATTAAGGCACAACTACTCTAGGAAGTTTGCTATAAAAACCTGACTTCATAGCTGCTTACTGTTTCTGGAATGTACAAGTTTTTATTTTATCAGTTTTAGGACCCAGAAGCTATAGCTCTCTGAAATGGAATGACCTGATAGAGCTACGTATAGCTATTTTATGCTGAATAGATTGTTTCTTGAAACAACAACAAAAACCCTATACTTAACACTGGATAATAAGCTTTAAAAAGTCAAAATTATATCAGCTTAGCTGAAAATGTTTTGTTTTATAAAACTTTGTTTTATGATTGCAGCAAGAAAACAGATCTGATTTTGAGAAATAAGGATATTAAGATGTCATTCTGCTATATATGTAAACTAATAAAGTGTTCATCATCTGAAATAATTAAGTGCATGCTTTACAAATGTGTACTATATATCTCAGAGGGGCTTTGCTTCAGTTATATCTGGCTTGTTTTCACATTCTCCTGAGTGACAATATAAATGCTGCTATGTTGAAGTGACCAATGAGCATTAGAGCTTTCTTACAGCTGGAAATCAATGTCTTAAGATTAGCAAGAGACTTTCTTTTGTACACAGTGTACCACAGGACACCTACAAATTCATTCTATTCAGTTCCCTTAAAAAAACCTTGAGAAAAGTACAGTAAACAAGATCAAGGCAAAGACAAGTAAATACAGTTTACATTTAGGGATGCTAAGCATGCAAAGCAAAACTACTTCAGATTAATAGTGTTCTTTGGGAAGCCACCATTATTAGTATTAAAAAAGAGTACATTTTAATGTTTAGCATAATCATTTTAAAGAACTACCAATGCAGTACCAACTACTTTTAACCTAATGGAGGTTGTTAAGTGAATTTAAAGCTGGTGTTATGCTTTTTTACTGAGGTCAGTAACTGTACTATCTGCTTGCTAATTATGCAGCAGCATGCTGGCAAATAGCAGAATTCTATAATGGTTTCCCATCAGTTTTAAATTTTGCACAGAATAATTATATTTTACTGTACAGAACCCCCCTGTTATATATAATGCATTCAACATTCAAAAATTTGTTATGAAGTTAAAGCTAATTTTTGGAAAAAAATACTCATCAGATAACACACTGCATGTGGCATTTATGGATACAGTGAAACACTGAATATAATTCTGTACCACTATATTCAGAAAATAAGACAAGAAAACAATATGTTATGTTATAGCATTAAAATGTGAAACAATGTAAGAAGAGGTACCTGGGAATGATTTACATAGTGCAAAAAACTGTGGTTCAAGAGCCTGGTATGGTGAACAGTTTAGTTTATGTAATGACTGCAGCCAACTTGGATCTTCCCTATACCCTTACTTCAAGCGCAAACTACAATGTTCAATTTGCTACTACATGCAAAACAAGCCACAAGGTGGCCATCGAGGAGCAGAGACCAATTCTTGTGCCCTACTTTCATGACTACACTGAGTCCATGATTTAGTAATGCAGCAATTTTGTATCCATGTTCATGCATTTGTGCTTCTGTTCTGTGACATTTTGCCAAGAAGGACTGAGCTCCATGTGTCACATCTTGCTGAAACATTCTTTTGCATTTGTCCAAACTTGAATTCCCTTTATTGAAAAAAGAAATAGAAAAATGAAAATGTGTTTGAAGTGAGCCTTTAAGTAAGGTAAAATCAACTGGCAACAACCCATAATTAATCACAATGAAGAAATTTTGTATTTACCACACGACACCTTCTAAACAATTAAATGTGAACAGAATATTTCTCATGTTCAGAAAACATACATGGATGGGTAGCCTATGTTGGAATGCAGGCAGAAATATCCTGATTCTTTCTGGGGATCGACCCACTCACATGTGACATTCACACATTTGGTTCCCTGTTAAAAGAACTTGACCAACAAACGCACCTTTTTGCACATACTGATCTGCATCACAGCATAGCTAATGAGAGCCTCTTTTAAGTCATGGTTCTTTTGCTCTTTGAAACGTTCGATATCTGCCCAGGCACTTTTCACAAAGTCTCTGAAATAAATTGAAACCAAATTAGTGCAGACAATGTATGCATCATCATGTAAGCCCATGTTACCAATTATCTAAATTTACCAGATGAATAACTAGCTCCCAAAAGGTAATATGTAAACAGTAATATGGAGCCATATTTAAGAGGTTGTACTTTTTGCTTTTTGAATGTGTGTGTGTTTTTTTAAAACCAATCTAAAATCTGAAGTGGAGGCTTTAGCAACTTGTTGTTTGGAATCTTAAGTCTTTCAAAATTTTATCCCTATAGACCATGAAATGTGCAAACAAAGTTTTCTTTCCTAATCAATCTGGGAAATTAAAACAAACTATTTGTTTAAATATAAAAATATGAAGGAAGAGGCTTAAAAAATAAAGAAGTAATGCTTACCACAAGGAGGTCTCTGAAAGTCCCCTCTTGTCAGTTCCACCTTATTTGTTGCCTTCTGATAAGACTGGGATAGTTTTACTAGCCAGTCAATACGAGAACACTGTAAGTAGCTGTTTGTGAACTGTAAACACTTCCTTTTGCATTCATAACTTTATGTCAAAATGTTCACAAAAATGTGCCAAAACAGATATGAATCAATGAAATGTGATTGCTTACTGGTAAAAAGGCAGGAGTAATCTCTCTCTACAGCCACAAACATAGGAGTAAGTGATACCTTTATTAGACCACTTAAAAATCAAAGGAACAACTAGCTTCCTTAAGGTGAGTTAAAATGCAGGCTGCAAATGTCATTCAGGGAGTGGTTTTAAATTCACCCCAGTAGCATTTGGCTGGATTTATTTTTCCAAGTTTTCAAACAAAGAACCACCAAATAACATGCATTTACCCCCACACCCCAATTGCCTTATTTTGAAACAAGTTTCCTGCTTGGCCGATGGAAAAGTTAACACAGAAATGTGGCAAGCCAACATTAGAGAATTTGAATTTAAAATTTAGCCTACCTACTAGTAGAAGCCAATGGAAGGCAAAATAAGCGTTACCTAGTTAGATGCAGATCTGGCACAATCATCTGACATTAATTTTGGGGGCTGTCATCTGCACTACCCAGAAAATCTCAGTGCACAACCTCAAGAATATGACTTATTGTCAAAAGTCAGTTGTCTGGTTTTGTTAATGGTACAATAAAGATATTGCCTGCTCTCGCATTTGTATTATATAAGGACCAGACAGTTTTTTTAAAAAAATTCTAGAGTAAGCAGCTGCTAATCCAAATTTCAGCCCAATTAATATTTTCATTATTAATTAATATGAATAAAAATGAGGAGGGGAATGACAAAATCACTTATCCTTCAAGGGAGAAAATATTCCACTGGAGTTCAACAATTATTCTATCATCCCCTCCCCTCACACGAATGTTTCAGGATGCCTGCCATCCTCAGCCTATTAATTCCAGTTGTGTATTTGTCAATTTAATACATCAAAACTATCAGCTCAATTTCTTCATTTGGCTCTACTGGGGCCAATTTACCACTAATTCATATGGCAGAAGGAAAATACCAACAAACTCTTAATTTAATGTATTTCTCAGTGTCACAGATTTATTTATTTATTTGTTCATTTGTTTCATTTTTACCCCGCCCATCTAGTTTCGGGAATCTACTCTGGGCGGCTTACAGAGCATAAAGATAAAAACAGCATTAAAATAACTTTGATCATAAGAGCAAAATATTGATAAAGAAAACAGGATCCAAGATGGAAAAGAAGCTATGTAATGGGAGGGGGGAAGGCCTGCCAGAAGACTGGTTGAAGACTTCGTTGAAGAATTAAGCTATAATTCCACATTCAGTTTCCTAAGCATTTCAGCTTGCAAATTTAAGGGAAGCAAAATTTCCTTGTCTTTGCAAAAATATGTTTGGAAGGATTTAGACTATGTCTACTTAACATCTGTACAAGCAGGAGGCATGTTCAAATTTCCTAAAGACTTCTAACACAGAATCCCCATGACCTTAATAATATTTTCATCAAGTTACCGGCTCTCTAAGTTCTTTGCTTTGAGCTGCTCTTCTCCTTCATGTATTTGTTCTTCTAGTGCCTTTATTTTTGCTTCTCTCTGTTCAGGTGTTTCCTGGCCGAACAGCTTGTTAGTCATTCCCTTCAAGGAGAATGTTCTCACAGTCTGGAAATGAATACAGTATATATATATATGTATGCATGCACGTATATATTTAACTATTTTATTGTCCTCCCAGAAAACACAATGCCTAAATACATGGATGGGACAAGCTTATATGACACATTTGTAAGCTTTAAAAATGTTTTGTTTCTCTCCCAGTTGGCATACATGCTCCACCAATTTCCATGCAACTTCCCTGTGAAGTAGGTCAGTGTATATATGCATATGACTGACCCAAGGATAATAAAGTAAGTTTTATGGGTGTGTGGGTCTCGCTTATCCTAGTCTGAGACTCTTAATTACTACACTATAGTTGTATAGTTATCCAAAACATGGTTATGAGGAGCAAGTGTATGCCGCAGGTTTACAGATTCCGTCCTTGCCATCCCCATCTCTTCATATCCTGCTTACTCAATTTATGGGCCACTCGTCATAGCAAGATTTAGTCATTCTAACCAGAACCAGATATGAGAAGCAGGGAGCAACAAAGAAGAAAAAGCACAAGCCCAAATCATTTTTAATCCTCCAAAGAATGGTTCAGAGGACAATCAGAAACAGACCAATAACTAAACTTCAGAAAGACTTTGGACACAAAACTCACTAAAATATATCTGATGATAAGTACAGCGGTGCCTCGCTTAACGGGCGCCCTGTTTAACGATGAATCCGCATAGCGATGTGGATTTTGCAATCGCATTGCGATGTTCCCTATGGGGAAAAATCACTTTGCGATTTTTCCCCATACGCCCCATTTTCCCCCAGCTGACTGGCAGGGGCTTGGGAAGGACCGCGGGGGAGCCCTCCCCCACAGTCCTTCCGAAGCTCCCACCGGCCAGCTGGGGGAAAATAGCCGGCGGGGGCTTTGGGAGGACCGTGGGGGAGCCCTCCCCCGCGGTCCTCCCAAAGGCCCCATTTTCGCACAGCTGACTGGAGATTCCAAAATGGCCGCCCGCTGTGTTGCCTCGCTTTAGAGGCACCGAAAATGGCCGCCCCTATGGAGGATTTTTGCATAAGGTGAGTTTTTAAGCCCATAGGAACGCATTAAATGCATTTTGATGCATTCCTATCGGCTTTTTTATTTTGCATAGCGATGTTTCCGGATAGCGACGATTTATCCGGAACGGATTATCGTCGTTATGCAGAGCACCACTGTATCCTTTTTTCAATGGACTTGTTTACACAAGCCAAAATCCAATTGCATTTTACACCTGAGTTACGCAATCTGAATAGATCTTGGCAGCCATTTGCCACAAAAAGTTAGTATATATATCATTTGTTATGCACCAAATTGTGCAATCATGCATGCAACACTGAATGCATACAGTAACATCTTAATTTGTAGTAATTCACTACTGAGATTTATATTGAAATGTTATGCTTGCAGGTGTAACTAATACAATTTTGGCCACTATTTTTTTTTTTTTTACTTTTGACACGGAATAACAGGATACTTGCCTGTAATGTTTATTCTTCAAATAGTAATCTGTGGATTCAAACATAGTGCTCTGTACCTGTAAAGAGCCACTCTTTGGAAACTTTTAGGTAGGGAATGTTCTGATGGCAGCCCTGACCCTACCCACCCAGCTCCACCTCTCCTATCTACAGCAAACATGTTGGCAGGTTGTCTCCAAATTCAAAAATTTTGGACACAGAACCAGAGTATCAGCTAATGGCAGGTACAGAAGAGGGGCGGAAGGCCAGATCATGTGATTACACAGATGTTTACTTCAAGAAGAAATGTTTCAAAGAAATAACTTGTTTTACCTCTTTGTAGTCGGTATGCAACGGCACAAATGTGTGAAGATTAGCAACTTTACCTGCAAGGGAGTCCAGGTTTAGCAAGTTTACCTGCAAGGGAATCCTTCACTCATTGGAGCAGAGCCCAGAGGACTGCTGTTCCAAAAGAGGCATCCCTCCAAGATTTGGCGTCAAGCCACCAGTGATGGATGAAGGTGAACAGTTGAAACCAAGTCACTGCATGACAGTCAGATAAGGAAACTCTTTGCAGCTAGCCAGTGGATATGGACATGGCCCTGATGGAATAACTGGCAATGGAATATTTCCATTTGATATGCCAGTGTGATTGTTTTCACAAACTGCCTCTCAAAGTGTTGTGAGAAAACTGAATTTCCCTTCTTAGGGCCAGAGGGAGTGAGAAGGAGCCACTATTTACAAAATACAACTATTCATTCTACATATTTTTCTGAAACTCTTTCAGCATTTAGTGCATGCAAAAATACTTAATTGTGTTGTAGATGAGACAAAAAGTGTCTTCTGAAAGACCAAGACTACATTTACTAAGAATGAAAGCTCACATTGAAGGAAACCTTGTTTAGGTACAAAACTAAACATGGCTGGTTCATTAGCAATACACAGAATTCTCCCACATGGCATGCTGTAGCAAAGGCTCCTTTGGCCAAGAAGGAGGTCCAAAGAGGCAGTGAGCTTGAAAGATGGCTTCATGAGTTACACGAGGACTATGGAGAGACTACAAGGTGGACTACAAGATAATTGCTGTACGGCACCATGTAGGAACTTTCTGATCTCTGAAAGAACTTCAGCAAGAAGTGTAGCATAGATCAAAATTAAAAGGGAAGAAACCGATATTGGTAATGGTCAATGCAGAGGTATTTGTAATGCTTCTGTGAATGGCAATGTGACAATAAACATATTTAGAATTCATCATGGTGAACGATTTGTCTTCCAACAGATCATCATCATATTGAAAAGCTAGGTTAATAGTAGGTTAAAGACCCCCATTCCATTTTGGTACTGTAAAGTATCGAAAATAGTAGCCGACAAGATGCAGATGTGGGCACTGGTTCACTGCTTCCTTTCCACGTGGGTGAGAGTCTTTTGGAGTAGAGCTGTTGAAGGTACAGGGGAGCAAAACACTCCTTCTGGAGGAAGATTGTAGAATTCTATCCAGTAGCTCCACTGAACAATAGGAAGATCCATCAATTCAAATGATGGTCTGCCAAGCATCTAGATGGGGGACACAAGCCTGGATGCAAAGATGAATTGATCTGTATCCAGCATTCAGTTGCAAATCTTTGGCCTACTGAGATTTTAGCTGCAGAGTTTAGCCCACTGGTCTCTCTGGCAGGAAGAGTTTTCTTCCAAGAATATTGCCCAGGAGGGTCTTTCTTCCAAGGAGTCTTTCTCTGCAGCCTGGCACTTCACCTGGTGGCACCCCTTCAAGCTCCTATCTTTACTCTGAACAATTCTCATGGACTGGCTGGGGTCCACACTTCTTCTTGGAATCAGACTCTGCACCCCACTCATCTGCTTCCTGATTCCCCAATGGTATGAGTTCTGTAAGGCCTGCCAGGTCCCTCCCAATATCTAGTTCCAGCACTGACACCACCTACCTACAGGACTTCTTTGACAGATGTGAGAGGTAAACACTGCTGGTTTATTTGAAAAAGACAACCACAACTTCCTCCTTATCATGGGGCAGGTCCTTCATTAGACAAACCAGTTTTTCACAAAGGAACAGTTGGTATCATCCAAAGTAGGACTGTTGGTTAGCTATTTTGAGTCTTAGCACAACACCCAAGTAGGTTTTCTGGTCCAGGAGATAGAAGCATCAGGCTTCCTTATCAGGTGGAATGGATAAGACAACAAGATACTTTACACTTCATATGGTTCATCTCACCCTCTTCTGTGTTCCTCAACATTCATCGGTTCCATAAAAGACTTTGAAAAGTGCTGATACATTTCTAACCAAAATGCTCCTTTCTTTTTGTTCTAATCAGGTGTTTAATTTCTGTCCGTGTGTACACTGACAAAAAGTACCATTCATAAAATGGTTGTGCTCAGTGGATAAGTATGTACTGTAGTGCATGGCATAGCTATCCTAACTCACTTTTTTGTAGTTCTATTTAATTATTGCCTGAGGATTTCAGTTCTTCTGCTTACCCAAGTTCATTGGGTATCTTCCTAGCTCCAGAATAAGTAAGGCTGAAGAATAATCTTTTAAAATGTTTGTAAAGGAAAGGTTCTTCTCCTTCTTTTCTACTAGTGTCTCTCCAAGTTCAAAAAATTCACTTTATCCAGAAGCATGGAACATATTCTTTTGTTCAAGACATTTATGTCTACCACATGGACAAACATAAATCAAACACAGAATAAATAGGTAAGATGCAAAATTTGCAAAAGATTCTCCATAAGCCTCCTGTCTGCAAGCTATACATTAATGTCATTTAAGTTGAGAACTTGGCTCTAATTCTAGATCTTGGAGAAGAAAGTGAGGAAAAATAACATCAGACTTACTCCTGTTGCCAGTTCCTCACACTGCTGCTTCTTTGATGTCAAATCTTGAGCAGCCATTTCCAACTCATACTGCAAAAGTTCATGTTTCCTGCAAACTGCCCTGAAAACAATAAAAGCTTATTTCATTTGTAAAAGCCTGATCTTAACTTCATATTAAACAATCTCATTATGATTTTTCAAAAATATAGATGCACTTTTACAGAGATTTCATTGCCATCAAATGTACCTAGAGTGACTATATTAACCTCACTATCATTAACGTCATTTTGATACAATTAATGTGACACATTGAAAGTTCTTATCTCCATACTGCACTAAGCCATTCTACAGTATATCTCTCTCCAAATTCACTAAAATTTGCAGCAAAAATAAAATATGGGCTTTCGTTCCAGCAATATAAAGTGCAGGTGAAGAATTTTCAATATGGAAAGTCCCCAGGCTAGATAGAAAAAACAAGGAAATACTTATACCACGTAAGGCTGATGATGTCATCAGCTACAACAATTTTCCAGAAATAAAAAATGTCAAATTCTCCTTTCCTCAAGATCCCAAGGTTCCCATGTAACCCCCCCCCCTTTTTTTTTGTAAGGAAAGTGGTTGGGTGCTGTGGGATAGAGAGGCTAGTTTTTAAAAAATCTCCACTACTAAAATCATTCCTGGGGTATGTGGATGGAATCTGAATTTTTTATTTACCAAAAATCACTGCAGCTAATGAAACCATCAGCCTTACATGAGTAACGCCTTGCAACAGGATTTCAGCCCACATATAACTGGTCCCTTTCTCCTAACTGAAGGATGTGAAGAGGCAATGAAACTCTTAGGCCAGCACTCTTATCTCTTGCATAGCTCAACTCACTGTCTATGGAATACTGTTGCAGTTGTTACTGCTATGAACTGTCAACTTGTCTCCAACCTATGGCAACTACAATGGTGCCTCGACTTACAAACGTCCCGAGTTACGACCAGCTCCAGCCACAAAATTTTGCTTCGACTTGCAGCCAGAGCTTCCAGTTACGAACACAAAAAGGCAGGGAAAAAGGCGGGAAATTCAAATTGCTAACTGTAGGTGGCAAAGAGGCTGCTTCTTTGTAGTTCTTTCGCCCCAGCAGTTAGAGTGTGTGCGTTTGGAGGAGGCTTTGGACTGCCTGGTAAGGTAAGGTGCTGCTTTCTGCTTTTTAAAAACTGCTCTGGGTGGGGTTTGCAGCATGGTTTTGGGCTGGAGGGGGTTATGCTTCTGTGCTGTGATGGGTCTTGTGGGGTTTGTTGGTTTTTCACCTATTTCCAGTGGGTCTAGGGGGGCTGGTTGCTTTTTAGAGTCTTTTTCCACATTTCTGATGGCTCTTGGGGGTTTGTTTTTTTGTCTCCCCATTTCCGATGGGTCTTGTGGGGTTTGGTTGCTTTTTTGGGGGGGTTTCCCCATTTCCAGTGGGTTTTGCATGCTTCCCTTGCTTTTTGCTTTGTTTTCTTTGCATTTCCGATGTGCTCCCTTTGCTTTTTCCTTTTTCTTTGCATTTCTGATCGGTCTTGTACGCTTGGTTGCTTTTCTCTTTTTTTTACCTTTGGCCGGGAGAGATTAATCCTGTTTCTGATGGGTCTTGCAGTGATTTTTTCTTTTGGTTATTTTTTTCTTCAGGCCGGAACAGATTAATTGCATTTCAATGCATTCCTATGGGAAATGGTGCTTCGACATACGACCATTTCGAGTTACGTCCATCTTCTGGAATGGATTATGGTCATAAATCGAGGCACCACTGTATGAATTAATAACCTCTAAAATATCTGATCATTTACAACACTACTCAGCTCTTGCAAACTCAAGACTGTGGCTTCTTTTATAGAGTGAACCCATCTTATATTTGATCTTTTAGGGAAATGTGGCTAGCCATTATGAAAAGGAACTTTGCATGGCAGGGTTTAGGTGGGAAAACATTCCAGTTTCAGCTTTCTGAGTGACGTTTAGATACCATTTCCATATGGAAAGACACATCTTGCTTCTAGGATGATATTTATAAATTAGTTGTTTGCAGATTTCTAGTCAGCATGTCATGCTGAAGTTCAGCTTCCTGCACAGCTGCAAGGATTTGGGCATGCACATGAGATCTCCACTTTTAAAGAAAGTCATATAAACATACAGGTTTTTACACAAATTGGAATGATACATGCACTAGATTTGAGATCTACAGATAAAGATCTCTAAAAATTGTGACAATGCCAAGAATTCCAGAGTTTCAAACATCTTTAAGTATTCTGACATATGAAAACATGAGTCAAAGACTGTCCAACACAGAGAAGAGCATAATTTGACCTTGACACTGTTGATCCTACTATAAAATCTGAGGATAGGTATTTATTTATTTAATTTTTTAAAACGCTGCCTTTCTCCTTGAAAGGACCCAAAGTAAACAATTTATCTTTCATAACACCATAATTAAGGGAGTCACCAGTGTTATTCTGTTACACAGAAGTCAGAAGGCAGGGCTACCATATAATAATTTGTCCAAACACTCCAAGGAAAAGCAAGCTCTTCGCTGACTATTTCCTTTCATAAATTGTTTACAACTGAGATGTACTGCAGTGTTTAAGCATAATCAGTATATGAACAGGCTACTTACCTGTAACTGTGTTTACCTGTGAATTTACACATATACATGTTTCTACACCTGTGCAAAACTCATCTGAACATTCTAGAGCTCAAAGCAAAGAGATAATTAGGGCAGACCCCCTCCACTGCATGTTTCTGCACCTAGCAGTTATCCCTTGGTTCCCCATGTCCGCCACTGCCATGAGTGAACAGCAGTGTGGCAAGCTGAGAGGAGGATGGGTAAGTTATGTGAATTCACAGATAACCACTTGAAAGACCACATTTACAAGTATGTAACCTGTTCTTCTCCTTCATGGTCTCTGTGAATCCCACACTTTTCAAATACTTGAAAAATAGTCATATGGAAGAGGGGAAGGATCTATTCTCAATCATCCCAGAGTGCAGGACACATAATAATGAGCTTAAGGAAGCCAGATGTCTGCTGAATATCAGGAAAGACTTCTTAACTGTTAAGAGAAGTACAATAGAAACAATTATCTTGGGAGGTGGTGAGTGCTCCAACATTGGAGGCATTCAAGTGAAAACTGGTAAACCATCTGTCTTTGATTTGGATTCCTGCATTAAGCAGGGGGTTGGACTCAACAGCCTTATGGGCCCCTTCCAACTCTATCATTCTAAGATTCTATGTGGGTGACTGACAAGCTCACTTACCAGTTGATGGGATGTCATACTAATGAAGATGAAATGACTACTTTTCCAAATGCAACATCGAGTTTGGCTCTTGTGTCCAACCAATGATGTCTGATGAACATTGAAGGCTGAGCCTATGTTGCTGCTTTGCAAATATCTCTTACCTGTATAATTCTCAGAAAGGTTGCAGAAGCTATAATAGCCCTGGTAGAATGCCTTTTCAAAGAGTCAGGGACTGGTCTCTTTGCTAGCTGGTAAGATAACTGTGTTTACAAGCCATTTCGATAATTGCTGGAGAGTGATTTGCTCACCCATCTTTGGACTTTGATAGATAGCAAATAATCTGTTGGATTTTCGGAAGTGTTTGGTTCTAGAGGTACAGAAGGTTAAAGCTCTATAGATGCCCAATATATGAAGGACTTTCCCTAATTTCATCATAGGTGATGGAAAGAAAGCTGGGAGAATCAAAGGCTGATAGAAGTGAAAGTCTGACACCACCTTACATAGAAAGGGCATGTCAGGAAAAACAGTAACTTTATCCTTATAAAACTATAGGAAAAGTAGGTTGTGCTAAAAGGTGCACAACATACTTGTACTACGTGCCAAAGTGATGTCTATCAGGAAGGCGGTTTTATAGGTAAAAAGTCTGGTCTGTCGTAGCCAGCAACTCAAGAGTGATTTTATAAGTTGTTTAAGCATTACCAAAAGTGACAACTGTGGCAGTAGAGTTCACACATCTGGAAAGACATTCTGCAAACTCTGCAGGAACCTTTTGAGAGTTGAATTTCTGAACTACTGTGACTCTTTGGAGCCCGGAAGCTGTTTTGCCACTACGGTGGACAAACACACCTAGATGGAGCAATGGGATAGACCATTCTCTTTCAGGTGGAGGAGAAAACGCAGCACTATATGCAAAAAAGGTTGGAGGTCAAACTTCCAGATCAAATGAGCAAAGGAAGAGAACCTCTGCCATTTATATCTTTAGCTATGCCTGGTGGACAACTTCTTGGACTTGTGCATGATTTTGGTAAATTCCCATTGCCACTACATGCAGAGACAGGTGCAGTGGAGGCGGGCGGCCCTAACAGTCTTTTTGCTTTGAACCCTAGAATGTCCCGAGTTTTGCACAGGTGAAGAAACACCCACTTGTGTGATTCCCAGAGACCACAAAGAAGAACAATAAATGTGCCACTGTGCTTACCGAAGGGCTTCTGCATAGAAGAGATATTCTTTGAGCTGGTCTGCGTAATGTTCCTCCTCCTCTAGTATGTCATCAATAGAAGCTGCATACCTAATAGTAAAGGATGACAAATAATAAACTAAGTTCCCCAAACCTGACCAGTGTCGAACGATCAGGACATTCCAGTCAAGGGCTAAATTTAGTTTAAACTGTGATGACAAACAAACAGAAAAATATATGCAAACTATCCCTCCTGAAAGCTTTCAAATCATTGCTGCAATAAAATGGTATCTCATGTATTAGATTAATGTTTCCTATTTTAAATAGGCAGTTTATTGCAAGGGAGGGCCAAGAAGAATGATTACAGTCATTTATGGTTACTCTTCTAAAAATGTCAAACAAGCAACTACAAAAAGAAGAGGAAACAACTTTTTAAATTCAGTATCTACAAAGTTATTTGTCTAAAGAGCCGAGAAGACACAGAAGTGTTGTGGTTGGTTGCTTATTGATCACATATGAATTAAAGACCTTTAGTACAGTGAAAGTATCTAGCAATTATAAAAATCTTCCCAGGTGTCTTCCAAGAAGCAAAATACTGAAAACACTGAAGATTTTCTTTTGAAAATAGAGATGGGATATTTGTATTTGTCTCCTGGGGGAGACGAACATAAAAATTGGCACCATAGGTAGCCAGGCCTTTTCGACCCTCCCCCTGGAATTGGCTGGTCCACTTACCACTTGTGGAGCATGGGGCTGTCATCATCTACACTGCACCAATCACGGAAGTAGCCCGGCTGACACTTCCTCACCTCCCTGGGCTGCTGACCAGTTCAGTGAGGGGTGGAATGATGAGTCTCCCCACTCAGCTACTGAGAGGTCAGCAGTGCAAGGAGGTGGGGAAGACCCATCCAGGCTACTTCCATGCTTGACACACTGCAGACTACGACGGCCGCACACACAAGTGGTAAGTGGACCAGCTGGTTTCGGGCTTGAAAGGGCCCAGCCACCTATGGTGGCGATATTCATATTTGTCTCCCAAGGGAGACGAATACAAATATCCCATCTCTATTTAAAAACTACAGTCCTTGGAATGGAGGATCAGATAGTTGGTAAAACAATACAGATATGAACTTGGATAGGTAAGCTGTGACTTCTTGACAACTACAGTTTTCTTTCCTGCAACAGAGGCTGGTTCATTAGAGCAAATAGACACTGTCCACAAACGGCAGCCCCTGACAACACAACCATGTCAACCTCCTCACTTATAATAACCAATACAGTGGTGCCTCGCTTGATGAGGATAATTTGTTCTGTTCAAATAGCTGTTAAGCGAAATCCTCGTCAAGCGAAGCGAAAAAGCCCATTGAAATGCATTGAAAACCAGTTGAATGCATTCCAATGGGCAAAATACCTCAGCATCCAGCGAAGATCCTCCATAGAGTGGCCATTTTTGGTGCCTGTAAAGCGAGGAACCCGCCCTAAAACACAGGGAGGAGCCATTTTAAACAGCGGGCGGCCATTTTGAAGACCTGACGATCAGCTGTAAAGATCGTCATTAAGCGAAAAATCAGTTCCCGAAGCAGGGAACCGATCGTCGTTAAGCAATTTTTGCCTATTAAAACATCGTTTTCCAATCACAAAAACAATCGCAAAAACTTCATCGCCAAGCGATTTCCTCATCTAATGAGGTAATCGTCAAGCGAAGCACCACTGTATATGATATTGGGAGTTACCTTTTTCTAAAATTAGCCAATCTATCACTGTTATTTTTAGAAAGTAAAATGGCTACTCTCTCCCTAAGAAAACTCAAAGACGTCCCTCCACCCTTAAAGCAACAAGAAGGTGTTTTTGGATAAAGCTCTCTGCCCATAAAGAAGCAAAAGAAGCGGAGCAATGGGAAACAATGTAGACTTGACAGGCTCAGCCAACAGAATGTCTAAGAAATTAGATGACTCATAGAACATGCTCCACTCCAATTCAGGCACTGAGCTGATGGGACCTTTAAAAGCAAAAGTTAAAAATTTGCATCATGCCTATGAATAGTGCAAATTCACTGCTATCAAACAAATGAAGAACATCAGGTCTGAAGTAGATTTGGTTTTATTCTATCAGTTTCTGCCTTAGTATCTTAAAGGAAATACTGGGATGGTGTCAACTAATTCCACGGTTTCAAAATAATAATAATAATAAAAAATTCCAAGGGCCTCTTTGTGTTACTTAATGCAATGGATTATAAAACAACTGTAAAGTAAAAGCCAATGGAATGTTGCAGGCCTTTCAGTGCTATTCTTTAATACACCATTTTCTCAAAACTAAGTTTTCTTATCCCCTCCCCTTGTTAATGAATCCATCTGGCTTGCATCAACTCTGATAGTCAGTACTTACACATCCATGTGATGACCAGCACTTTGCAGCCCATCCCCCATCTCTTTCTCTATTGCGCTCCATTCACTACAAAAACAAATTAAATAAGAAACAATATGATATAATGAAGGACAAGGACAGTAATATGATGTATTCGTGCAAATAGTTCTTTCCGAAGTTATGTCTAGCTGTGGAAATGTTTTAATTATACTTGACTAAACTACTGCATTTCTTGCAAGTGGTAGGTCTGAATTCAATACCTGGGAACTGAATTTAACCCATGTTGTCACATTTATTTGTTTGTTTAAACTTATACCTTGCCCATTAAAAAGACAAGCCACTACCTCTGGGTGACTTCCAAGAAATAAAAATAATATACAGCAATTTAAAAATGAAACTAAAAAAAACCTTGGTGAACCATGGGCCAGCATAAACTCTCTACAAAATTAATGTTACAAAGGGGTGAGGTTTGTAAAGGCCTGGTGAAATCCAGGTTTTCACTTGCTTTCAGAAGCTCAGGAGGGTGGGGGCCAATCGCACCTCCACAGGGAGGAAGTTCAAGAGGAGAAGCAGCCACTACCAAGAAGGCCCAGTTTCTAGTTGATCGCTTCCGGGGCTCTCTCAGAGTGGCCACCCACAGCATCAAGCATGGGGAGATGCAGGTGGGATGGGAGAATGACCTGAAGGAGAGGTGCTCTGATGGGTAGCAAGGTCCTAAGCCCGTGATGGCGAACCTATGATCTAACCACGACAGGGTGCATGAAGAAAACCTAGTCACCTTCAGATCATGCTCTCCCTGACCAGCAAAAAAACCCAAGTGGAGTGTATGACCCCTCACATGTGTGGGACCACTCATCTGTTGGGACAGCCCCATGGATGTCATGGAATCCATGAAGTCGGAGGCCAAACCAGCAACTAGAGCCTCTGCATGTATGTTGAAGCCACCCAGAAGTATAAGCCTCGGGGACCACAACAGCGCCAGGGAGACAAAGTCTGTCAGCCTTGGCAGGGACAACACTAGGTCATGGGTAGATTGGTATACCAATGCTATCCCTAAACTGTCCCCATGGTCCACAAACTAATGGAGGCTCAAGGCCAGGGCATGCCAGGCCAGACGTTCTGCTAACCTTGATGGATTTTTTAAATACAATGGCAACACCACCTCCCTGGCCCTCCAATCTGCCCTGATGTTGGATGGAAGAAGATCTGGGAGAGAACTTCCCCTCCCTCTGCATTCACCCAGGTCTCTGTTATGCATGCCAGGTCAGTCCTTTCATCCACAATCAAATCAGCAATCAGTTCGAACTAATTTTGGATAGACCTGGCATTCAACAACGAAAGAGATAAAGTGGAAGGCAATGGACTGAATGGACACCTGTCATCTGGATACCTGTCCAGTGAAAGGGAATGTTAGAACCCAGAAACAAAACCAAATACTGACCCCAGTTTCTCCTGAAACAGCCAACGATTCTTCCAGCACCATATCTACCCCTCCCTGTCACCAGCCTGAAGGTTTGTATGAATCACTTTTTAAACACTTCAACACTTTAAGGACCACACACACACCAACCAGAAGCCTTAAATGAGTTTTTAGGAGATTTAAAATTGGAAAGCAACATCACATTTTTAATTGAAAAATTAGTGACTTCCCAGAGTATAGGGGAAATACTAAAACTTTCAATATCTACACCAACAAAATTTTCAAGTATAGTCAGTTCTTGACATCATGACTGAAATCCTGTTGTGCAGCTATGTGGGCATAATTTAATGTTACACTAACAGTAGTTATAGTATCAAGGTGTGCTATCTGTGATACTTTTGCCAGCCCACTATGCAGTATGTGATGATAAGAATCATGTGACCAACTGCACAGTCAAATTATACAATCTGCACTACCTAGTTATGCCTGCATAATTTTACAGGACAACAAACTGGATTCCAGCCATTGTTTGCTAAAAATACATTAAACAAAATGAAGTATTATGGAATTCAAGATCTCTGAAATTTCAGATATTCTTCTTCCTAAATAAAAACAAAACAGTGAGTGTGCCAGTTCTGAATTTTCTATTTAGCAAATTTGGAGTTTAGATACATAATTCTATTTTTATTTGGTAAGAAAGAATCAATTATTGATTTCTGAGAGAAAAACATTACAAAATAAACACATTTGCATCCACATGCATGAACTGCACTATGTTCATTTCCAGATGACCACTATGAAATCATGAACTAAACACATGATAAATCTCTGGTATATTTTTGCCCAGGCCAGGAAGTATGGATTTCTCAGGCCAACTCCCTCTTTTCCCAGTTAATTTATTTTATTTTATTTTATTTATTTAACTTATATGCCACCCACTCTACCCAAAGGTCTCACAAAGTTACTGTGGAAATTAACTGACATAGGGAATGATTATGAATTTTGTGCTAAGCTTCTTCAGGAAAGGATGGGGTAAAATGCAATAAATCAATAATGAGTGAAAACAGACTATTTAGGAAAGGTTTTTTTGCAGTAGCTCTAAACTTATTTGCAATTGCTGAACCAAAATCCATATTCCTAAACCATCTCCTGAGCTGATGCCCCAGCAGTGGTAGGATTCTTTCTGTTTTGGTCCCATACTAGCATGTTTGCACCATAAGCAAATTTCCCAAGAATCTGCCCTCTTGAGAGATGGCACAGGGCAAGGATGTGGCAGAAGAGACTTCCCTGTTGCAAAGGGAACACAGTACATGCTGCCACTGAGGAGCAGGAGAAAAGAAGCCACTCCAATTGCAGTATCAGTCAAAGTAAATGTGTAAAAGTTCTTTTTCAGTTTAGATTTAAATCCGAATTCTCTAGTGTAAAACCCAAAGTTTGAAACATTTTTCTATAGAATTCTCATTTCCTTTATGACCACCTGATCTAGAACAGAATTTTTTTTAGGAAGAGTGACAATAACCTTTCAGCTTTATTAATTTAATCTTTTTCTCACAATTAACTGCTTTTGAAATACTGAGATTCTTATTTGTTGTTTTTTGGCAACGTACATCTTCTTTACATGTACTCCTAATCTTAGATAAGGTGCCCCCCCCCACAGTTTTACATTCAAATCTCAACAGTGGCTTTTAAAGATATTGCTGAAACCAATGTTCTCTTCTATTCTAAGTCCCTTTTCTCTTGTAAAACAGCTCAAAACGTACACTTCTCTCTGGCATATCTATGACTGTTTTGGACTGGCTTTTTTTGCATTTTACATCTGTCTCTGTGAACTGACTGGTTTTTTTTTACCCACTGTTTTCAGCCATTTGAAACATCCATTTGAATTATGAAGATGGACTAAAATGCATTAAATAACAATAAAGGACAATATTGTATATAGAAGTCTTGTCTTCTCTTACCTGAAAACTCTTCCATAATTCCCATGGACTTTATAAACGCCATATAGTCTATCTGCCACTCTCTTTAAGAAAAGTATGAGCAACAGTTAGTTTCTTTGACATATTCTTCATGTTCAGCTTTCTAAGGAATGCACATCAAACCACATGACAAATCTACAAAGCTACCTTTGATTATAGTTAGAGCAACATCCCAGAAAGCAAGCACATTTTACATTACAAAACAGTGGGGGATGAAATAAGATTTGCTTTTCCTCTGCTTGCTTCCTACCCAAAAAAATAAAATGCTTACTGGACACGACTACCTTTTCTTCATTGCTCTAAGCCACATCTTCATCCATCAAAACATGTCCTTTTACAGATACAAATTTACAACATGTCTGCTCATTTATGTCTAAAAACCTAACAGGGACTTTTATTGAAGATCTTAACAGAATTATCACCTGCATGCGCCATATCCTCAAATTCCGGCAATATTAGATCTGAAATATGATATTGTCTGCCAAATAGATGCACACTGTTCTCCAAACATTCAGATCTGAAGACTGTTTTTCAAAACACCAGTCTGATAACTCTATGAATGCACTGGCACTGATATCTGACTCACTTTCAAAATAATTTGGGCCATTTAAAAAGAAAAAAGAAAAAAAGGGAAGGTTATATAAGCTACTTTCCAGCTCCATGATATATAACCTTCAGACAAATACAGTGGTGTCTCGCTTAGCGATCGCTCAGTTGAGCGATGAAATCGCTTAGCGATGGGGTTTTGGCCATCACCAGAGCGATCGCTTAGCGATGGCCCCTATGGGGAAAAATTGCTTTGCTATGATTGCGGGGAAGCGATCACTGCAAAGCCCCCATTTTCGGCCAGCTGATCGGCGGTTTCAAAATGGCCGCCAGAAAACAAAATGGCCACCCGCTATGTTACCTCACTTTAGAGGCACTGGAAATGGCCGCCGCAATGGAGGATCTTCGCATAAGGTTAGTTTTAAAGCCCATAGGAACGCATTAAACAAGTTTTAATGCGTTTCTATGGGCTTTTAAAAATCGCTTAGCGACTTTTTTTCCGGAACGGATTAACGTTGCTTAGCGAGGCACCACTGTAAAGGCAACATGCAGAGTCATGCAATCTGAGTTCATATTTCAATTTTTTAACACACATCATCAGGTCCCACTAGTGCATTCAGGGGCACTCTAAAGGCCAGAAACATCACTTCATCCAGAATGTAATGCAAAGGTTTATCCTGACAGCACACAAATGTGTCTCCAGTTCCACAGCAAGAAAACTTTTAAAAATAAAATAAAATGAATAAAAGAACAGAACAGAACGAATACATTAACTCACTGTATAACCTGGAAACCGTTGGAAGAGATGGAAGAAAAATAAAGGATGTATGGTTGTAGTATTGATACACCAGGGCAATGTCAATGCAATGGAGAGCACTGACAGGAAAATATGAGGCTGGACTGAAGGTCACAAGAGGAGCTCAGAGACAATTTCCTCACCATCCACCATCCTCCAGAAAGCTGCATCTCACATATCAATTTAATTTCACTATTTTTTGTTTTTACACTTCTCCTTTTTTAGCATCATATTTAAATAGTGAATATGCCTCAGAATTGTCACAATCATTTCACGTATTTTGTTGTGATGCAAAAGCAAATTCCAAATAAAACAAATCTCACTACTTCCCAAACACAACACCACAGTCAAAACACATTTATGTTATAGATCAGCGATGGTGAACCTATGGCACGTATGCCACAGCTGGCACGCAGAACCCTTTCTGCAGGCATGTGAGCCACAAGTCGCCAGATCGCTACTCCTCCCCCCCTGCAGCCAAACCTCAGGAGGCGGCTGCAGCTGCAGTGCTGGCACTTCAACAGGCAGTGGGCTGACGCTGGCAGGGGATCCAGAGTGGGATCTCGAGGCACCTCTGTGCCCAGGATTCTCCCTTCCACCGCCACTTCCAGTTCCGTCACCACTACTTTGTGTACCACCACGGCCCACTACCAGCTGCCCCCACCCAGTTTGGGCACTTGGACCCAAAAAGGTTTGCCGCCATTGCTATAGATGGTGTCTTTTCTGCAGTTTTGAGAAATGATGATTCAGATTATTCTAATCAAAATCCAAAAGGATGAATATACTTACAGCTCTGACTCTCAGAAGGTGTGATATAACAGACTGCAACTCATCACTGTAGTGTTTAAGCTCTGTAAATCTCCTGAAAAGGTAAGAACAGATAGTACATTATTAGGAATCAAGGAAGCAAGCTCCTATATTGCTTGACAGGGTCAGAATAAAACAGCTTAATGACATTAAGTCTGATTTGTTTAAACAGAATTATCTCTGACTTCCTGAAACAGCAGCCATCAGCCAACACAACCACTGAACAGAGCAGTCACTTATACTAGGAGTTTTTAAAACACAACAATACCCTGCTTTAGCAAGCAACCTGTCAGACATTCCATCTGCCAGCTTGTAACATTAACAACTCATTTCAGCAGTAAGGAACCAAAATGAAATCTGATATGCTCCCTTGCAGAACAAGTATAAATCCCAAGCGTATCTCCTGTACTTGTTTTCACTAGAAACAGAAAAGAGAAAATACAACACAGTAGTCAAGTATCACTGTGAAACTGAGTGACATAATTGCCAAAGGCCTATCTAAGTACAAAGGTCTTTGCCTGCTGGCAGGAGGAAAAGAAGGAACAAACCTAGTTTCTCTAGGCAAAGAGTTCCAGGGGTTAGGTTCTGTCTCAAATCCTCATTATAGGCCTTTGAAGATGTTAGGCTACAAGAAGGGCCCCTCCAGCAAGCCCAGGCAGGCTTGTGTGAGAGAACAGAGTATTTCAGATATCCTGGGCCCATATCACATATGGCTTTATAGGTCTTAACCAACACTTTGAAATCCACCTAGAAAATATGTATGTGTTCATTCAATTAGGAGAAACAGTCTATACCGTATTTCAAATTACAGGTTCAGGTTGCTATGGTTTTAATCAATTCCTTCAGATGATTCTTGCCCTGGCAGATTTCTTGGCTATGGGAGGTTCTACACAGTTATTATACAAATAAAAGCCATCACAAGTACAGAATAATATGTGTAATACTTAAACATAAGCAACATAACCATATGCTGTGGTAAACAATGCTCCCTCTAATTTTCAGCCCTGCTGCACATAATGCATGATTGCGGGGGTGGGGTTCCAGACGAAACTGGGATTAAATGGGTGAGAACACTGGCTCCTAGTGTGCAATCCCAATGGAGTTCTGCGTGTCCGCAACTTGGAGGAAATGTTGCTGGTAAAGCAATGGCTGGAAAAAACTCATGACTGCTGTACACTGGAGGTCTCCGTGACAAGGAGATGTGCTGGCAAATCATGTCCACTTGACAGAAAGGACTGCTGCCAAATCTCAGATCAAAACATTCTTCTTCATGATTCATTCCACTTGTAGAGGAAAGACACTCCAGCCCACTACATTGCAAACGAGGCCATAGCTCATTCTTTCACAAGAAAAGCCATATGACCATATTGGGTCCAGGCTATCTAAAAGACATCTCCCTATAAGCCTGCCCAGGCATTAAGAAGAGGCCCTTCTCTCAGTTCCACCATCCTCATAGGTGCACTTGGTGGGCACACGAGAGGGGGCCTTTTCTGTCGCTGCTCCCAGACTTTGGAACTCGCTCCCACAGGAAGCTAGCTTGGCCCCATCTTTGCTGTCCTTCAGCAGGCAAGCAAAGACCTTTCTCTTCAGCCAGGCTTTTCCTTAATGACTGGTGGTCTGAGGGGTTTTTTTTAATGGATTGTTGTGCTCTGTTGTTTTAAATCCATTTTAATATAGATTTCATTTATCATTTTAAATATAATACTGGTTTAATTCTTTTTTAAATATTTCTCTCTCTATATAAATGTTTTAGCTTTTGAACATTGTCTTTTTACTGATGCAAGCTGCCTTGGATCCCTTTTATGTAGCAAGGACATACATACATACATACATACATACATACATACATACATACATACATACATACATACATACATACATACATACATACATACATACATACATACACACACACACACACACACACACACACACATACACAGAGAGAGAGAGAGAGAGAGAGAGAGAAGAGAGAGAGAGAGAGAAAGCTTCTGACTACAGCACTCTCTAGTCTATGGATTCACGTGAATAGGACATAGCTGAGATATACATTTCTTCATTCAATAAGGCAAAAAACCTCCTGCAATTTTATACCACTTTAATACACATGGCACATTTTTGGTAGGTGAACTGTCTCAAATTAAGAAGTCAACATAGATGTTATCTGTTGTTTGCTGAATCACATGGCTCAGTGTATAAAAGATAATATCAATGTTGCCTTAACTTCACACAATTTGCTTCCAAAACTTATGCCATTTGTGTTAACACTTGCTGGTACAACCAAGAGAATTTGTGCAGGGCAGGGCAAGCAGTCACAAAACAATTGTTTATTTAGAATTTAGAACTGCAGTGCTGGAAGGGACCCTATGGATCATCAACTCCAACCCCTGTCAAAAAGACACAGTAGGGAACTGAACGCCCAACCTCTGGCTCTGTAGCCAGAGACCTAAACCACTGAGCTATCTGGATAGCATTTTCATAACTGTTCCCCATGATCTGATTTGCAATGATTTCAAGTACAGTGGTGCCTTGCTTAACGAGCGCACCGTATAACGACGAATTCGCATAGCGATCCGGGTTTTTTTGGATCGCTATTGCGAAGACATACCGACGGTTCCAATGGGCAAAACTCGCATTGCGAAGATCGGTAAGCGTTTCGCTTACCGATTTTTGCATTGCAATGCCGGGGAATCAGCTGTTCGGCGGTTCCAAAATGGCCGCCGGCCAACCCAAAATGGCCACGCGCAGCGTTTTCACGCCCTGCCCTTGCTTACCAAGGGCGCGAAAATGGCTGCCGCTATGGGGAAACATTGCAGAATGGTGAGTTTTGTGCCCATTTGGAACACATTAAACTTCGTTTAATGGGTTTCCCCATTCTGTATAGCGATGTTTCCCCATAGCGAAGGTTAATCCGGAACGGATTATCCTCGCTATGTGGGGCACCACTGTAGAACAATTTTTAACAGATCTCAACAGTCAAGTCTGCCTTTCTTCATGAATTAGCTGTCAGTCAATTAAAGAACATGTAGAAGAACTTCTGAAGTAGCAGAACTTCTCCACTGACCAGGGCTGGATGGGGTGGGGCAAAGGGAAAACAGGTGTGTAACAAAATCATAGAAATTATCCATATAGGTATCCTCCCTACCATGTTCAAACCAACACACTATATAGTTGAAGAACCAACCAGGTTTTCAGCCAAAGAAGGGAAATGCTGAGCAGTGAATCATCAGCCAATGGGGTGACGGAGGGTGGGGCTGAAGAGGGAGGAGCGGGAAGAAAAAGGGGTGTGAAGAGAGTGTGAAAGATCAGATCTGGAGTGTGAAAGAGAAAGAGCTTGTTTAGAGGCCTGCATGCCTAAGTGTTCAGTGAGGGAAGTCTGTGTTTGATTACATAAGATACAGTGATTGACATCTTGATTAGCTAATTGTGATTTACATATTTTATTTTTTTATTTCAATAAATCTGTTTTGTTTTGAAGGAAACCTTTGTCCTTCTTAAATAGTCATTACAACTGGTGGCAGGGAGTGTGAAGTAGTGTGGTGGGCATTCTGAGAAGCCTGAGTTAGCAGTGACATCAGAGTGGCCTGCTACGTCACAATGTTTGTGTTGAACATACTGAAAATGCTTTCGAATTTGCTCCACCACTCTAAAAATGGTACATGTGTCCTTACATTAGTCACATTTCTTACTGTCTAAAACTAATCACCCTCTTTTCCCGAAAATAAGACAGGGTCTTATATAATTTGCTCCAAAAACACATTAGGGCTTATTTTCAGGGGATGTTTTATTTTTTTCATTTACAACAATCAACATTTATTCAAATACAGTTATGTCATCTTCTTCTGGTTACTGCACAATGGTGGAGGGTGGGGTTTCACTTAACTGGGGCTTTTTTGGGGGGTAGGGCTTATATTACGAGCATTCTGAAAAAGCATACTAGGGCTTATTTTCAGGTTAGGTCTTATTTTAGGAGAAACAGGGCACTGAATGTTAACCCTACAGAAGAATAATATGGCTAAAAAAGAAGATAATTTTCCTCTCAATTGGTGTTTGTTGATTTTGTACTACTGCCAGCAATTGAAATGACCACAGTTCAATTTCCCCTTCTTATAGCAGTAGGGGACAAAGAGGCCTTAAAAAGTGTAAGGAAGCATGGGAGAAATAAATATAGAACCAGCACAGGAAATAGAATTGTGTAAGAAAGTGTTGTCTTTATCTGCATATGATTCAGCCAACACAAGCATTAATCACATCAACCAAGCTTCCCTGTTCCACATTTCTCTTTCAGAAAGTAGCTGGTGGGGTTGTAAGAGATGTCAAAAACACTTTGCACTTGGCAAATTATGTTTTTACGTGTGAGTATGACTGGACACCAGAGATACTGGCTATGAAGTAGGACAAGACAAAGTTTAGTCATTGTATCACCCAGGTGTCAATTTTTCATCAGCAGCTTGCAACTTTTAAAAAATCTCTCTTAAATAAATCTGTTACCAGGATCAGAAAAAGTTTTGTTCCAAGTTCAAAATCAACTGAAATTTGTTATTATTTGCGAAATGCCGAATCTAGCAATGTGATTCCAACTTGTTTTCAGTTAGACTAAATATTAAATTTTTATTTCATTCAGACCCAGTCTTTTAGCCACTTGTATGCTCTCTCTTCCTTCCAGTGAAAAAGATGCCAATACAGTCGTGCCCTGCTTAACGATTGCCCCGCATTACAACAAATCCGCTTTACGACGATCTTTTGTGATCGCAAAACAATGGTCTAAATGGGGGAATTTCACTTAGCGATGATCGGTTCCCTGCTTTAGGAACCGATTTTCGCTTTAGGACAATCAAAAACAGCTCATCGTTGGGTTTTCAAAATGGCCACCAGGTGCTTAAAATGGCTCCCCGCTGTGTTTAGGAACAGATTCCTCGCTATACAGGCAGCGAAAATGGCTGCCGTATGGAGGATCTTCGCTGGAAGGTGAGTTTTTACCCCATTGGAACGCACTGAACGGGTTTCAATGCATTTCAATGGGGTTTTAAATTTCGTTTTACGATGTTTTCGCTTACCTGCGATTTTCCTGGAACGGATTATCGTCGTTAAGCGAGGCACCACTGTATTATCAAAATACCTAACCTAGTCTACTCAAAATCTGCTTCTGAAAATGTGCACAGAAAAATGATAGATTAACTAGCTATCAAATCTGTAGCAAGAGGGAATGTTCTGAAAAAAAAATTAACTAGGTCCAAAGTTAGCTGAATATGGACATGCTGCAGAAGTGAGTTGTTGTGCAAAGCACACATACAAACATATGTGTGTTGTTGTGCTTTGCGATATATGTGTTGCATATATGTGTTGTTGTGCTTTGTGTTGTGCACTGCATAACTCACTTCTGCAGCGTGTCCATATTCAGCTGACTTTGAACCTACTTAATTTTTACATACATACATACTGTACGTACCCAGTGGTGCCCCGCATGACGACGATAATGTGTTCTGTTAAAATTGCTGTACAG
The DNA here is from genome assembly GCF_051106095.1 of Pogona vitticeps. NCBI lineage: Eukaryota > Metazoa > Chordata > Lepidosauria > Squamata > Agamidae > Pogona > Pogona vitticeps. The sequence goes on along the minus strand of NC_135783.1, from coordinate 230,668,482 downwards.
CGAAATCGTCATCACGCGAAAATAAAAACCCCATTGGAATGCATTGAAAACCAGTTAATGCGTTCCAATGGGGAAAATACCTGCTCGTGCAGCGAAGATCCTCCATAGGGCAGCCATTTTGCGATCCCTGTCTTGCGGAAATAGGTCCGGAAAACAGCGGGGAGCCATTTTGCGAACCGCCAATCAGCTGTTTTAATTCATAGTCTTGTGAACAATCGGTTCACGAAGCAGGGAACTAATAGTCGTTAAATGAAAAAAACCCATAGGAAACACTGTTTTGCGACCGCTACAGTGATCGCAAAAAAGGCATCGTCAAGCGATTTCGTCGTTTAACGGGGTAAGAGTCTAGTGGGGCATCACTGTACATACATACATACATACATACATACATACATACATACATACATACATACATACATACATACATACATACATACATACATACATACATACATACATAAAACACCCCTGCTCTATCAGAGAAAAGGGCATGTTTCTCAGGTGTGGCCAACCATAATGCATGTTAGAAGCCCACAGACAGGGCATCAGGCTAATAACTCTCTCACCCTGTTCCTCAGGGCATGTGGCCTCTGACCCTGAAGGTAATATAGAGCCATCATGAACAGTACAGATTCACAACAATTACAAAACATATATGGTGGAAATAACGGAAGAAATTGTAATAACCAAATATATAGGAAGGCACAACTGGGAAACAAAACCTTCTCCAGTATGTAAAGAACAACCAACAGCTCTCCTCCTTCTCATTTCTCTCACACTCGAGACTAAACACAATCATGACTATTCTCCATTTGGGAGTGAACAACAATGCTGTATTGCATTCAAACCAGACTCCAAAATTTTTCAGCCAGTAAATTCTGCTCTTTCTGCACTTCATATCCCATTATTTTGCCTCAAATGCTCAGCTGTAACAATGTATTTTTTTGTTTCTCATATATGATCAAAATATTCTAGCTTACTGCATTCTATGCAGTAATATGAAGCAATATTATTCTATGCAATAATATGAAGTATTATTATTACTTCATATATTCTTCTTAGTACTTCATTAATCATGCTCTTGAACTCAGAAATTCATAGCACTCTGCAATAGAGCCACATTTCCATCTCTTTTACAGCTCATGATTTTGTGCTACAAGTACAACCGCTGAGACAGGAATATTCTTAAGACATGGAAGGACAAAAATAGACCAAAGGGATTGGAGGAGAGGGAATGTGGATCGGCATTTAACTTACACTGTGACTTGAATCCTTTGAGGTCTAGAAATACTACACAGTGGTGCCTCGTATAACGAGCGACCCGTTTAACGAAGAAATCGCATAGCGATGGCTTTTTTGCCATCGCTTTTGCGATCGCACTACGATCTTGCCTATGGGGAAAAATCGCTTTGCGATTTTTCCCCATAGGCACCATTTTCCCCCAGCTGAGCGGCGGGAGCTTTGAAGCCCCGCCACTCAGCTGGGGGAAAATGTCGGCAGTGGGCTGCAGCCTTGGAAGGACCCCGAAGCCACTGTCCCCTGCCGACAATTCCCTTCCGAGCTCTCAAAGGGCCCCTTCCGATATTGGAGAAAGCCCTTTGAGAGCTCGGAAGGCTCTCAGCGGCGGCGGGGGAAGGGTACGGGGGTGTCGAAGGCTTCCAGGCCTTTGCCTGGAAGCCTCCCGGACACCCCCCACCCTGTCCCCGCCGCCGGCAGCCTCTCCGCGCCGCCTCCCCCAGCCGTTCTCGGACTTCTGGAAGTCCGAGAATGGCTGGGGAAAGCGGCGCGGGGAAGCTTCAAGCATCGGGGACAGGGTGGGGGGGATCGGGAAGCTTGAAGCCTACCCGCGCCGCTTACCCAGGCCGTTCTTGGACTTCCAGAAGTCCGAAAACGGCCTGGGTAAGCGGCGTGGGTAGGCTTGGAGCCTTCCCGATCCCCCCCCGTCCCCGATGCCGGTAGCCTCCCCGCGCCGCTGACCCAGGCCGTTCTCGGACACCTAGGTGTCCGAGAACGGCCGGGGTAGGCAGCGCAAGGAGGCTTCAAGCATCGGGGACAGGGTGGGGGGGGATCGGGAAGCTTGAAGCCTCCCCGCGCCGCCGAACCAGGCCGTTCTCGGACACCTAGGTGTCCGAGAACGGCCGGGGTAGGCAGCGCAAGGAGGCTTCAAGCATCAGGGACGGGGGGGGGATCGGGAAGCGTGAAGCCTCCCCGTGCTGCCTACCCAGGCCGTTCTCGGATGCCTGGAAGACCAAGAACGGCTGCGGAAAGCGGCACGGGGAGGCTTCAAGCATCGGGGACAGGGTGGGGGGGATTGGGAAGCTTGAAGCCTCCCCGCGCCGCTTACCCAGGCCGTTCTCGGACTTCTGGAAGTCCGAGAACGGCTGGGGAAAGCGACACGGGGAGGCTTCAAGCGGCGGCTGCAGGGTGGGGGGGTGTCCACACCCAGCCTCCCCCCACGGCTTGGATCCAAGCCGTGGGGGGAGGCTGGGAGGGTGGTGGGATTGGGGTGCCTTTCAGGCATCCCGGGCTTGGATCCCACCCGCCGCCAGTTACCCTTGGGTAACCGGCGGCGGGTGGGATCCAAGCCCGGGATGCCTGAAAGGCATTCCAATCCCACCACCCTCCCCCTGCGGCTTGGATCCGAGCTGTGGCGGCTACCCCAGCCATGGCCGGATTCTAGGGAGTCCAGCCATGGCTGAGGTAGCCGCCGTGGGTCAGATCCAAGCCGCGGGGGGAGGGAGAAAACCGGATAAATCCGGATAATCCATTCCAATTGGAACGGATTAACCGGTTTTCAATGCATTCCTATGGGAAATGGTGCTTCACATAACGATGTTTTCACATAACTTTTTTTTCCCCCGGAACCAATTAACATTGTTATGCGAGGCACCACTGTACTATACATGAGGGAGACTTTTACAATACCAAGTAGACAATAACAATGATTAGAATGATTACTGAATCAAACCCGGATGCATCTAGTTGAACATTCTATTTCTAGTAGTGGCCTTTTGATTGTATAAAGTTTGTAAACAAGCCCAAGGGCCATAGGCATTCCTTACAATTTGTTACTGTTTGCTCCTACAACTGATAATGTGTGAGATCTCCCTGCAAGCACTATTGATCTAAAATCTTCAACAAGAGTCTTAGGCTACATTCTGGGGAGTCAGGTATCTTTAAGCCCAATGTAGCTTATATATAAGTATACGCATAGAACATAAGAACTTAGGAAGAGCCCTGCTGGATCAGACCAAAGGCCAATCTATTCCAGCTTCCTGTATCTCACAGTGGACCCACCAAATGCCTCTGAAAGCACACGAGACAACTGGATACGTGTCTCCTGATACCACTCCCCTGCATCTGGCATTGCACTTTTAATGTATCAAGAGATTTGAACCTTACATTGTTTACTTTCATTATTACTCTGTGTTTATCAGATGTTCTGTTCTTCCTATTTTACAAGTAAGGTGTGGAGAACAAAATATAGTTGTTCAAGGCAGCAGTATGGTAAGAGCAATATATGTGTTTGTTGGACCATGTTTAAAATTAAGGAGTTGGGTTTTTTTACCCAGTTTTAAGAACACCTTTTATGCAAAGTTAATAGGAACTTAACATCCATACTAAAAAACAAAATTTCAGCAAATTAGAAACACTCACAAGTTACCTACAGCCATAAATGATAAATAACAAACACCATACTTACTTGTCTGGGTTTTTTACCCTGAATGTTGCATTGAGGGCTTTTAACCTAGAATCTGCCTGTCAAAGGAAGAACAGATATAGACGATTTTAACTTACTTGACTAAATTAAACATTATAAACACCAACTGACAACTGCATAACAGCTTTGAGGATATCTTACGCAAATATGCGCTCTACTAAAGACAATGCAGACAGTTTAGTTTATGGAACTGCAGTGAACGTTCAAAATAACCCTTTCAAAAAGTCACTTCCTTTGTCAGGAAATTTTTTAATTGACAGCACCCTCATCTAAGAATAAAAATGTTATGTGCAAATAGATCATACCTGCATGTAACACAAGACAAAAATATATAGGCAAGTAATACACCTGGTATATTAATTCTCTCAAAGTGCTTCTGATACATAGGCATTTCTGTTTGGAAATGCACACAAGGCTCTATATAAGAATGATATTGGATCAAGGCCTTGCAATTTATTCCCTTCAAAAAAAAATGGTAGCATTACACATGCTTTCTACAGATGAACATTAATTTAATGTGTGATTCAGTTCTGAGACAAAAAGAGCTTGACACTCCCTTCAACACTGACCTGCTCAGATACAGATGACTCCTATATACAAAAGGATGAGGTGCACTTGCAGCTGTGCTTATGACAAGGCATTCATTATGCAGAATTGTTCATTTTGCATAAAAGAATACTTAGCTTAACCAGTAGAGGCTTGCATTTCTCCACATACACCAATCACATGACTTAGCATGCAACAAGAAATACAAGCTTTAACTTAACTTGTGACACTATGTGGCTGAGACTTGCATCATCTGTGTTATGTTGTCTGCATATGTATTTGGATTTTGTCTACTATATGCTACAAACACATGGTTATCATTAGTTGAAACCCCCAAATTTTACAAGTAAATGGTTACCTTCAGTTGAAACCCTGTTTCATTCACCATCTCCTTCCATCCACCTTCCTAGAAATTAAAGTTTTATTTCAACAGTTATTCTTCCATTTAAAAAAATTAAACTGAAGCACCATTTACACAACAGCACTGCTTCAAAATAAAGCTGAATGAGCTCATACTAACCAAAATACATTTAATAGCTCCAGGCAGAACATGTCTCCATGTAAAAGACAGGATTGCAAAATGATTTAAAAGCGTTATTGGCCTATGAAAGGTTTTATATTTCCATTCACAAACAAAAGTCAGCAGCAATACACAGAAGCAGCAAATAGAAAGGGAAACTGGAGGGGGTGGCATCTTTGCTTCTTGTTACAACGTTCCTAGTCTTGTCACCTGGAAACTATTTCTGTTCAGCACAGGTGAGCAACCTAGTGGTTGTCTGCTTATGTGGGACATGGAATATTTATTTATTTATTAGATTTCTATCCCGCCCATCTAGACCACGAGTCTGGGCAGTTTACAATAGGATATCTATTATTCATTTCATTATTCTTATCAAATGCACTCCAGCCCTGCCTCTTCAGAAATCATATGCAACAAAGGAAAATCCACTGGCCTGCTGTGCTGGTACCTCCGGTCATCTACACCAGTGGTCCCCAACCTTGGGCCTCCAGATGTTCCTGGACTTCAACTCCCAGAAATCCTGGCCAGCAGAGGTGGTGGTGAAGGCTTCTGGGAGTTGTAGTCCAAGAACATCTGGAGGCCCAAGGTTAGGGACCACTGATCTACACAACAGTTAATCTTTTCTGCTTCATCTTTTAAAACAACTGTAGGCAATACTATCAGAAAGATAACAGAACTGGCTAGTGGTTCCTCTTTCCCAGCTAATACTTCAAACCATATTTATTGCCATATTTGGGGGGAAAAGGTCTGAAATGTGATGGTGGGGGAGAACACTGTTTGTTTGTATGTACGTATGCATGCACGCACATACTTGTATACTACCCCATCGTGCTTGGAGCACTCTCTGGATGGTTTACAACATAATTACGCAATGAACACTATAGATGCCATAGGCTTTCAGAAACAACAACAACAACAACAAAAAGTTTTTTAGATCAAATCAAGTTTGACCTTGAACTGGACGCTAGAACAACCAAATTGCACCTGTCATCCTTTGAACATATAATGCAAAGACTCACTGGAAAAGACAGCAATGCTTGGAAAAGAAATAGCAGGAAAAGAGAAAGACATAGGATGGGCAAACTCAAAGGAAACCATATCCTATAGTTTGCAAGACCTGAACAAGGTTCTTCTTGCCAAGACTTATTCGAGGAGTCATCATAGCTCAGAAGTGACTTGACAGCACAGAACGGCACATCAGGTCACAACACAGTCCATCTAGCTCAGTAATGTCAACACAGTTTGGCAGTAGCTCTCCAGGATTTCAGATGTGCGTTTTTCCCATCCCTGTCTTAAAAGAAAAAAAAAAAGAACTGAGCCTGGGATCTTTTTGTGTGCAAAAGACATGTACTGTCACTAGCATTTGTTGTTGTTTAGTCATTAAGCCGTGTCCGACTCTTCATGACTCCATGGACCAGAGCGTGCCAGGTCCTCCTGTCTTCCACTGCCTCCTGGAGTTGGGTCAAATTCATGTTGGTCGCTTCGATGACACTGTCCAACCATCTCATGCTCTGTCGTCCCCTTCTCCTCTTGCCCTCACATTTTCCCAACATCAGAGTCTTTTCCAGGGAGTCTTCTCTTCTCATGAGATGGCCAAAGTATTGGAGCCTCAGCTTCAGGAACTGTCCTTCCAGTGAGCACTCAGGATTGATTTCCTTCAAAATGGATAGATTTGTTCTTGCAGTCCAGGGGACTCTCAAGAGTCTCCTCCAGCACCACAATTCAAAAGCATCAATTCTTCAGCAATCAGCCTTCTTTATGGTCCAGCTCTCACTTCTATACATCGCTACTGGAAAAACCATAGCTTTGACTATGCGAACCTTTGTTGGCAAGGTGATGTCTCTGCTTTTTAAGATGTTGTCTAGGTTTATCATAACTTTCCTCCCAAGAAGCAGGCGCCTTTTAATTTCATGGCAGCTGTCACCATCTGCAGTGATCATAGAGCTGAGGAAAGTAAAATCTGCCACTGCCTCCATACCTTCCCCTTCTATTTGCCAGGAGGTGATGGGACCCATGGCCATGATCCTAGTTTTTTTATGTTGAGCTTCAGACCATTTTTTGCGCTCTCCTCTTTCACACTCATTATGAGGTTCTTTAATTCCTCCTCACTTTCTGCCACCAGAGTGGTATCATCTGCATATCTGAGGTTACTGATATTTCTTTCAGCAATCTTAATTCTGGCTTGGGAGTCATCCGGTCCAGCCTTTCACATGATGTATTCTGCATATGTTAAATAAGCAGGAAGACAATATACAGCCTTGCCGTACTCCTTTCTCAATTTTGAACCAATCAGTTCTTCTATATCCAGTTCTAACTGCTGCTTCCTTTCCCATGTATAGGTTTCACAGGAGATAGATAAGGGGTCAGGCACTCCCATTTCTTTAAGGACTTGCCACAATTTGCTGTGATTCAAACAGTCAAAGGCTTTTGTATAGTCAAAGAAGCAGAAGTAGACGTTTTTCTGGAACTCTCTGGCTTTCTCCATAATCTAGCACATGTTAGCAATTTGGTCTCTAGTTCCTCTGCCCCTTTGAAATCCAGCTTGTACTTCTGGAAGTTCTCAGTCCACATACTACTGAAGCCTGCCTTGGAGGCTTCAGCAGCAATTCAGATATCTGTACTAAGAATTAAGATTACAGGATTAAACTAGATTATTTTTAAGATATAAAAAAGTTATTATGATACCTGGGTTAAAAATGCATTAAAAATCTTCTCCTGGCAAAGAATGGGATGTGAAGCCACACGCAAGAGAAAGTTTTCTAAGCCAATTCTTCGTCTTTCTACAAAATCTGGATCCATGTTATCTGCCGACAACTTATGCCAAACAAACTCTGCCTGTGGAACGAAAAGGTGTTACTAGCAGAGAAGTGTGTATTTCATTCAAAAGTAATGTAAATTCAATTATTCACCAATTAAATTAAATTCTCCATCTCTATAAAGCATTTAAGTATGCCAGCAGCTTTATCATCTACAGAGTCCTTTTATGCTGCAGCCTCATTGTGCTGCAGAGGTGACACTGGCCTTTTGAAGACGTATGCCAGCACAATGGAAGCTTTGACAGGATCTAACAGACTGGTAAGGCTGTTTTTTACCTGAAGAAGAACCTAACTAAGAAGGGAGAGGCTTGTCATCAAAAGGGTGGGTGAAAAAACAGATGCAGAAACAATGTATGGAACAGTTGTGATGTGTAATTGTGGAAGGACTGCATCAGCAATATCACATATCTTCAAATTATTCAATTAGGGCTTTTAAAACATAATTTCTTCCCGGGCAAAGTTTCCTGATCACCGAAAAAAATTGCCAAAGCTTAGTTCTAACTCCTATCCCTCTAAGTCTTGAGAATTCAGTTCAAGCCCATAATTGTGAAAAACAATAGTTATAGCTTTAATGGGCTTTAAAAACACAACAAAATTTAAATATAAGATTTTTATCTGAATCCAAACTTGTATACGTATGTCATTGTTGTGATGAATAGCAAAGCCGTGAACACAAGTGTAGATACTATTGCAAGGGGAGGTTGTGTGTGGAAACAACAGCTGTAAACTCAAATAAGTTTTAAAAAAACTCCTTACCCTTTTCTCCGGCAAAGGTGGCACAATAATATGTGGATAGTTAACTAGCAAATAATTCCTCAGCAACTCAAATTCACTGTACCGCCTCCAAAGAGACTCTGGGGCTGAACACTGCCCATCAGCCTGAGACTCCACAGCCCTGAAAAGACACAACATAACTTTGAAGGTATAAGGGCAAGATCAGTGATGCATCTGATTTAGTCTTTAAGCTTCCCACAACTTCCTACAAAAATGCCATGATGTTTACAGCATTCTTTAAAGTAAGTAATAATAATTATGTGCCTTAAGTCAAGTCTAACCCTTTTCAGGGTTTTCCAGGTAGAGAATATTCAGAAGTAGTTTTACCATTCCCTTCTTCTGGGGATGCCCTGCAACTGTGCAGTTTGCCCACTGGGTGAAATATGTTAGTCATGCCTAGAGCAGACCTGTTGCAATAAATTGGGCCTGTCAGTCAGAACTAGCAAGTCTCATTCATTCAATTGGTCTGCTCTCAACAGAAGTATAGATGTAGCCCATGAGGCTGGCCTCTGAATTCTAGAAAATGAAAAGAAAAGGACACTGTAGGTGACCATGAGTGTTCATGTAAATTTCTGTCCAAAACTTCTATTTACATTTTCTTGCTGCCCTCAGCATTTCTAACAGACCTTTGTTTACATTATATGTTTTAGTACATTTAAGATTACTTATTTTATTGCTAGACTAGGGAAATGGCCTGGGTTCCTCTGTACAGGTAAAACAAAAAGTATCCTAAGTAACAATCTTGCATATCATGTTTAGAACCTGCCAAAAGCATCTATGTGAGACAACAGATAGCAAAATATGCACATACTGAGATATGGGAGGGGAAACTAACTCTTCTTTAAACGCGCAATTACAGAAGAATTTGAAAAAACTATTGCTGCTCCTAATTAAATATTATGGCTGAAAGAAATGTTACAAACGTTCAACAAGCTGTTTTGAGAAATTTCAACTTAAGTAGATTTACTGCACTGTGTTACGTAGCCAATTATCAAAATTTCTTTCAGAAGATTTTAATTTGTATAGTGTCAGAGCAATCTTCTTCTTGATTTTTATTTGAAAGCAACTAAACCAAAAAGCTATCAGATTGCTGGATTATCTAACCCAGGGGTATGTCAAATGTGGCTCACACAACCTGAATGTAGTCATCCAAGACACCGTATAATATTTGCTCCAAAATGCAGATCTCCCCACAATTCAGAGTGGCATGTTTTACACTGAAAACAATCTCCACGCACACAAGGTTTTTGTTCTGTTAGATGCCAGAAGTGCTCAACTAGTCTTTGCCAGCGTTACAGGAATCTGTCCAATCCCCTTTGAAAGGCATCTAGGCCAGATGCCATCACCACATCCTGTGGCAAGAAGTTCCACAGACTAACAGCATGCTGAATAAAGAACTATTTTCTTTTGTCTGTTCTCTTTTGTCTGGGTTGACACTTTCATCGAGCTGTCCACCAGAACCCCAAGATCTCTTTCCAGGTCCATCACAGACAGCTCAGAACCCATTAGCTGATAAATAAAGTTTTGATTTATTTTTTTTTGCCCCAATGTGTATTACTTTACATTTTCTTATATTGAAACACTTTTGCCATTTTGCCACCCATTCTCCCAGTTTGGAGAGATCCTCCTGGAGCTCTTCACAACCCAGAAGAGCTTCATGCAATCTGCAAACTTGACCACCTCACTGTTTATAGCCCTGTCATTTATCAACAGGTTGAAAAACATCGGTCCCAGGACAGATCCCTGGGGGACACCGCTTTTCACCTCTCTCCATTGTGAAAACTGCCCATTGACACCTACTCTGTTGCCTGGTTCCAAACTAATTCTCAACCCATAAGAGGACCTGCCCTCTTATCCCACCTGTGGAGTTTTCTCAGCAGCCTTTGGTGAAGGACAGTGTCAAAAGCTTTCTGAAAATCCAGATAGACAATATTCACTGGTTCACTTGCATCCACATGCCTGTTGACTTTTTCAAAGAAATTTAAGAGGTTTGTGAGGCAAGGCTTGTTGGTCTATGTGTTTTAAGATTTTATCTTGGATGAGGCTTTCCACCATCTTCCTTGGAACAGACGTTAGGCCAAGGTCCCCCTTCCTTCCCTTTTTAAAGATTGGCATGACATGTGCTATCTTCCAGTCCTCTTGTACTGTGGCCATTTTAAGGGATAAGTTCTATATTTTAATTAACAGATCAGCAACCTCATTCCTCAGTTCCTCAATAATCCTTGGGTGGATGCCATCTGGGCCAGTGAATTACTGATTTTCAATTTATCGATTAGGACTAAAACATCCTCTCTTTTAACCTGCATCTGATTTAATTCATTAGTCAGGAGGGGCTGTTTGGGCAGCAGAATCTGCCCAAGGCCTTCTGTCATGAAGGATGCGAAGAACTCATTTAATTTCTCTGCAACCTCCAAGTCCCCCTTTACCTTCCCTTTACCTCCCTCACCACCCAGAGGGCCAGCCGCTTCTCTGGCAAGTTTCCTGCTTCTACCATATTTAAAGAAGCTTTTATTACTCCCCCTTATATTGCTGGCCATATGTTCCTCAAAGTTTTTCTTTGCCTTCCATATAGTCTTCCTATATTTCTTTTGTCAGAGTTTGTGTTCCTTTTAATTTTCCTCATTTGGGAAGGATTTCCATTTACGGAAGGACTCCTCGCACTTTAAAGTCTCCCTAACTCCACTCGTTAACCATGCCAGCACCTTCTTGGACTTAGCTGAGCCCTTCTTTCTTCGCGGTATATACTTCCGCTGAGCCTCTACTGTTGTTTTAAACAGGCTCCATGCACTCTGGAGAGATTCCCTTTCAATTTCTTTCTAACAGCTGTCAAACCTACAGTTCAATGCATTCCAATGGGGGAGAAAAAAATTCACCAAAAATTAACAAAGAGTCAGAACAAAGCCAAATTAAGTTTGCAAAGGTTTTACAAGGTGCACTAACGATCCCAAGCATTTAAAACAGTTTTTGAACATTTTAAGACACTTTAAAAATAGCGAAAACGGACATCGCAAAACCATTGGAATGCATTGAATAGGCTTCAATGCATTCCAACGGGGGAAACATTGTTTTGCTTAGCGATGTTTCCTATAGCGATTTTCGCTTAAGGACGGTAATCCCTTCCCATTGGAACGGATTAACCGGTTTTCAATGCATTCCTATGGGAAATGGTGTTTCGCTTAGCGATGTTTTCCCATAGCGATGTTTTTTTCGGAACAAATTAACATTGTTACTCGAGGCACCACTGTAGTTTCCTCATATGAGGGAAGTCTGCTCTTCGGAAATCAAGGGTTTTTGTGTCAGATTTGCCTGACACTCTCCCCCCCAACATGCATGGCGAAAGAGACTGCAGCATGGCTGCTATTCCCTAGCAGCTCAGTGACATTCACGTCCCTAACCAGGTCTTGAGTACCAAACAATATTACACCCAGAGACACCTGTCCTCTGGTGGGCTCCATGACAAGTTGCTCCAAGGCACAGTCATTTAGCATGTCAAGAAACCCAGTCTCTCCTTCTTGACCCGAGCACGCACTGACCCTGTCAATGTGTGGATAACTGAAGTCCCCTGTGATTACAATCCTGTCCCTCTTGGACACCTCCCTGACTGGTCTCCTCATTTCAAGGTGTCCCTCGAGTTTTTGATTTGGAGGACGATAGCAGCCCCCCCACTATCAAATTGCTCCTTGGGCCTGGCAGTTTCATCCACAGTGATTCTATGATGGTGTCCAATCCGCCGTCCATCTGCATTCTGCTGGAGTCTACTACTCCTCTGACACAGACGGCCACACTACCGCCCACACACCCCCTCTATCCCTCCTATAGACTTTATAGACTGGGACTGTGGTATCCTACTGGTTTTCTCCTCCATTATACCAATACTCAGGAGAGGAATAGAAAGGAATACTCTGGTTGATGAAAGCAGTGCCAATGTGAGGAATTTGGATTTTAGGATCATGGACTATGCCTTCTGGAAGATAAGAGTGCTGGCAATTGATGGACTGCACCTCACAAAGACTGGGAAGAATGTGTTTCACACAGCACAAAGAACTTCATTAGGAGGGTTTAAAACTGAATTGGAAGGAGATGCAAGCTTACAGGTAAGGATAAATTAAAGGCTAATGCAAAAGAGGAGCTGACCGAGCAACTCTAATGGAACTCAGTAATAATTTTCATTAAAAATGCACAAAGGAAAGCAGTCACAAATCACACAATCTCCAATGTGTATATACAAATACCAGGAGCACAGAAAACAAACAACAATGGAAAATCTTAGTTCAGGAGGAACTAACTAATAGGACTTGGTAGGAAAAATGGCAACAAGGGAGAACCCTGGGCAAAAATGATTACGTTCTACTAGAATTCTTGATTTCAAAGCAAATCAAAGCACAGCAGAGCCACATATATGCTGGATTTTTAAAAAGCCAATTTTTATGAACTCAGAACAATGATAAGTAAGGTTCCACATAAGGAGATTCTTAACAGAAAAAGGAATCCAAGATGGATCAGAGTTTCTACAAAAAAAAGAAAGAAAGGTGGAAGACAGAAAAAAAGACTAATATGGCTTCCCAGAAAAAATTCAGAATTCCTGAAAATAAAAAGAGCAACAAAAGTAAAAACAAAATCTGCAGGTCTGTGCATAGCAAAAGACAGAGAAAAGAAATAGTGACTCAGTTACTCAATGGGGATGGGAAAATGATAACAGTTGACAAAGAAAGGCAGAAGTGTTGAATTCCTACTTCAGCTTGGCCTTCTCCTAAAAGACAGTATATGCTCTTCCAGGCAAATGTGAAGTACAAAAGGGAGGGAAGAGGATTTCAGCTTGATATATACCTTATTACTTTGAACAAGTTTAGATCTCCAGGACCAGATGAACTGCATCCAAGGCCATTGAAAGAACAGCAGAAGAATTCTCAGAACCATTGTTTATTATTTTTTTGGAAATCATGAAGGATGTGTGAAGTGCCAGATTGGAGGTGGGCTAACACTGTCCCTATCTTAAAAAGGAGGGGGGGAAGGAGGAACCTAGGAACTACAGACTAGTTGGCCTGACATCAATCCCAGGGAAAATGCTGGAGCAGATTATAAAGCAGTCACTCTGTAAGGACCTTGAAAACAATGCAATAATAACCAGAAGTCAACATGGATTTGACAAGAACAAATCCTGCCAAACTAATCTTATCTCATGTTTTGATCAGGTAGCTTCCCTGGTAGATGGTGGGAATAATAATTTATTGTCATTGTAAGTATATACACATACAACAAAATTCACAAAACCCGGGTCGCAAGAATGGGAATCTTGCATGATACCACTGGGAATGCTGTAGACTTAGCATACCTTGATTTCAGGAAAACGTTTGACAAAATGCCTCATGATATCCTGATCAGCAAGCTAACTAGTTTTGAGCTGGATTCACAGTTGGTTACAGAATCATACTGAAAGAGCATGGATCCTTCTCAAACTGGGAGGTAACAATTAGAGTACCCCAAGGTTCAGTCCTGGGCCCATTCCTCTTCACCATTTTTATTAATGACTTGGATGAGGGAGTTCAAGGAATGCTTATCAAATCTGGGGATAATATCAAGTTGGCTGAAATAGCTGATACACTGGAAGGCAGAGACAAAAATTATAAAAAAGATCTTGATAGATATTTTTAAAATTTTTGATCAAGCACTGGGCTGAAAACAAGAGAATGAAATTTAACAGGGATAAGTGCAAAGTTCTACACCCAGGGAGAAAGAAAAACAAATGCGCAAGAACAAGATGAGGAATATTTGGTTCAGTAATACTACAAGCAAGAAGGATCTAGGAGTCACTGCAGATCACAAGCTGAATATTAGCCAACACTGCAATGTGGCTCCAAAAAAGGCAAATTATATTTTAGGCTGCATTAACAGTAGTACAGTCTTCCAATCCTGTGAAGTACTAGTTTCCTTCAATTTGGCACTAGTTAGGCCTCATCTTGAATAGTGTCCAGTTCTGGATACAGAACTTTAAGAAGAATGCTGACAAACTGAAACAAGTTCAGAGGATGGCAACAAGGATGACCAGGGGGGACTGGAAATCAAGCTTTATCAGATTGAAACAATTGGGCATGTTTAGCCTTGAGAAAAGAAGACTGTGGGGAGATGATAGTACTTTTCAAATACTTGAAACACTTTCATACAAAGTAGGGGCAAAATCTGTTCTTGATCTTTTTAGAGTAATAATGGCCTCAAGCTACAAGAAACCAGCTTTCAACTGAATACAGTGGTGCCTCGCAAGACGGTTGCCTCACGGGATGATTAATCCACAAGACGATTAGTTTTTGTGATCGCGGTTTCACTTCGCAAGATGATTTTTTTAAAGAGACGCTTTGTCGCAAGATGATGTTTTTGGGTCCGTGACTCGCAAGATGATTTTTTTAACGGATACTTTTTGCAAGATGAATGTTTTACAATGATATTTATAAAGTTTTTTTATTTGACTTTGTTCTGACTTGTTTTGCTCATAAGAATGCATTAATTACCGTATTTTTCGCACTATAAGATGCACTTTTTCCCCACAAAACAGGGAGGTGGAAAGCCTGTGAGTCTTATGGAGTGAAGAAAACAGATTATTATTTCCTGTTTTCTTCTCCTAAAAATTTGGTGTGTCTTATAGAGAGGTGCGTCTTATGGAGCGAAAAATATGGTAGATCTCAATGCATTTCTATGGGAAAACGTGTTTTGCAAGACTTTTTTCCGCAAGACGACAATTTCCCCCCCATTTGAACACATTAATTAGATTTCAATGCATTCCTATGGGGAACCACGTTTCGCAAGACGATGTTTTCACAAGATGACGTTTTTCGCGGAACAAATTAACATTGTCTTGCGAGGCACCACTGTATCTGGAAAATTTTCCTAACTGTTAGACCAGTAGAACAATGGAACCAATTCTCTTGGGAGGTAGTGAATGTTCCAACACTGGAGCATTCAGTTATACTTTCACTTGGATTCCTCCCTTGAGCAGGGGAGGGGGTTGGATTCGACAGCATTATAGGCCCTTTCCAACTCCACTGTTCTATGATTCTATGTAAACAGGAGGCACTTTTATTCTTTTTAAATATTTTTCCATCTGACCACATTTTGAGGCCATAAAATATTCCTGATGGGAGATTGCCTCTCCCCAGGAACTCTGCTCTACAAAGGAAGTAACACCCACAAAAATACTCATTATACTGAATCCTTTCACCATCATTTGATTTTTGCAGCCACATTATAGACTTTATTTCTAAATACAAGAATGGCAGCCTCTACTTCAATTACAATGATAATCGCTTGTTGACATTTGGTCTAGCTTTTCAATTTGTTTCTGATTTCAGAAACATTATGATTCTTGTTAAATTTTCTGACAAGAAAACCACATGCTTCCCCTCTTAATATAGCTATAACAATGTTCCTTATTCATAAACCAAACCAAGAGCTTAGGGGAAAAGCTGAAGGAAAAGTTAAAACCTTGAACTTTCACCTTTTAACTGATGTTACCATAAGTGATTAAGATATTACATTACTCTATAAGCCACATTTGTTTAACTTAATGAGCAGCGCCAACTGAAACAGTTAGTGGAAAAGATCTACTAATTCTTACTGGTATTTAAACTAATTACTTGAAATGAGCCATTAAATTGCAAGAATCTTAAAATCAGGAAGGGAAGGAAATACATTATGTTTAGTTTCCAATAAAAGCAAAAGCCATTTGACTGGATAAATTATGTGGTTATGGTGTTTTAGTATTTTTGACAATAGATAAATTACACTTTTACTCCATTTCAACATATCACTATTGTGCTAAAAACAAACAGCCCAAGCTACAATCATACACAGTTTTATACGGAAATAACATTTGCTGTATTTAGTATTGCTTAAATATGCACTGAATCATTGGTACCTGCAAAGTTTTGTTTTCCAGTACTTTTCAACAGCACATATGCAAATCTACACACATTAAATCTGCACATTAGGCACTTGCTCTCACTGTTACCAATTCCAATCATAACACCTGTAAAGTCAAATATGACCAACAGTGCAGATCTATGTAGCATTCAAAAATAAGTCCTGGGGATTCTTCCCCAGTAGGCATGTACAATATGTATTACAATCTGTGGACATAGTTTGTTTCCACTTTTTCTCATACTGTGCATTTGGGATTTCATTCATTGCAATGTAACTTCATTATTGTGAAAATGCTTATTTATTTATTCGCTGACTTTCTCCCCATGGAGACCCAAAGCACCTCACAACTATACAACAATCATTTTAAAATACCATATGAATACCATATAAAACAATTAAACATATATCAAGATTAAAACCAGAATTAAAGACAATTTTAAAACATTTTTTAAAATATTTTAAAATTTCTATGTTTAATAAACATAGCATTCCTGAGACAATTATTGTTTAAAAGCCTGCCTGAAAAGGAAGGTCTTTCCCAGATAACAGAAGGACAAGAGGGAAAGGGCCAATCTGGCTTCTCAGGGAGGCACACTCCAAAACCTGGGAGCAACCACTGAGAAGGCCCTCTCTTGTGTCCTCACTAAACGAGCTTGGGAAGGAGACGGAACCAAGAGAAGGGCTTCCCCAGAAGATCTTAAAAGCTAAGAAGGCTCATACAGGGTGATAAGATCATTGAAATAGCCAGGACCCAAGCCATCTAGGGCTTTACTGTACTGTAATAATAACCAGCCCTTTGAACTGGATCCAGAAATAGACTGGCACCAATGGAGCTGCTGCGGTAAGAGTTGCATGCTCACTGTAACCAGCACCAATCAAGTAGTCCAGCTGCATCATTTTGAACCAGTTGAAATTTGTTAACACTCTTCAGCACAGCCCCACATGGAGCTTGTTGCAGTATTCCAAATAGGATATAACTAGGGCATGTGTCACCATGGCCCGATCAAATATTTGCATATTCATAGCATATTTTTCCTCTATTTATAAGCAAGAAAGAATATGCAATGTGTAAAAAATAAACCCTACATTCTTCTTAATGCACCTGGGAGTAAATTTCCCATTTAACCTTTTTTTAGTTCAATATTAAAATGAGCAAATAATGTTTATTCCATCTAGGGAAGAGAAGTCAGAAGAACTCGATTAATAATGATGATTGCAAAGGACATGGTTGGTAGTAAAAATGATGTGCTTCAGTGTTCAGGTCTCCAAACTTTTCTCTTGATAGGCCTTTAGAGCAAAAGGAACTAGAATGGTTTCTTGACTATTTAACCGTAAGGAAATGAAACAAGTTGTAACTATTCTACAGGGTGCAGTATACAACTGGTTCTCTGGGACGGCTGCTATTCATTATTTATAAATAACCTTGGGTGTGCATACCATTGTATAGAGCCAAACAGTATATTTAAGGCTGCCTTGAATTATCTGGGTGTGTTGGGACAGAGGGTATGAGAAGCAATGAAGTTTACAGAAAGATGTTGGAAAAGGCTTTTGGTAAGAAACTCACTCTCCCTTTTTCTTTCACTCAACATCTCCAAGTAATAGGTTTCTCTGGGTTAACGATTACTATCCTTATGGTAAAAATACTATTTTTATTCCAGTTGGGTCTATCCTTCAAATAATATTTAACTTCTTCCTGATCCAAGGAAAGAACTAAAGATTCCTCTTTTTTTCTTATTCTTTCTTTCTTTTCGGTACACTGACTTCTTCGCACCTCTAGTTAAGAAAGGAAAGACCTTACTAATAGACCAAAGCAAAGTGTCACAAGATGGAAAGGACAAACTGCAATACTTCCTGTTAATTCTTTGTTTTCTTAGCAGTTAAAATATATTTTCACCCACCAAGCTCTACCCGGACCACCCGCGCGACCCAGGAGGTGAGGCTGAGGAGCCTGACGCCGAGGGAGGCCCGGAGGGAGAAGACACGAAACCGGGCCTTCTCGGCGGTGGCTCCTCGCCTTTGGAACAATCTCCCTCCTGAGATTCGCGCGGCCCCTACGCTGGGTACATTCAAAACTCAACTGAAAACATGGCTGTATGTCAAGGCCTTCCCTCCTGCCAGCACCTAATCTAACTTAATTTATTTTTCTCTCCTTTATCTATTTATTATTTGCAATTATCTATGATTTTTGTCATTTTCTGTTAATTGATTTTTAATTTATTTTATTATAATTGTATATATGTTCTTGTTAGCCGCTCAGAGTGGTATAGATTTACCAGATGAGCGGGATATAAATCAAATAAATAAATAAATAAATAAATAAATATTTTCAGAAATTTCAGATTCAAATCCAAATAAATCTCTTGCATCTATAGTATGTATTTAGAACAACACAAAGCTTTCTACTAAAATGTTTTTGTATCCATTATGGGATGCTAGTCAAAAAGGATTCTGAGTCTTTTAGAATATTGGACATCTATAAAGATGCAACTGTCTTTCTGAAAACTATTCTAAATAAAATGCTACAAACAGAAAGAAAGTGACTTATTTATTTTATTTTATTTTATTTTATTTTATAAATAAATAAATAAATAAATAAATAAATAAATAAATAAATAAATAAATAAATAAATAAATAAATAAATAAATAAATAAATAAATAAAAAGATGCAACTATCTTTCTGAAATAAATAAAATAAATAAAATGCTACAAACAGAAAGAAAGCGATTTGGCTGGTGTAATATTCATTAAGGAACTCCACCATTTACTATTCTATTTTTTTTAATGAAAAGGTTTGTTGGCTTGTAAAAACAGGAGGTGGACAGGGCTCTTCTGCTCAGAGATCCCTCCCTCAGCTTTTCATCACAAGCATGCACGTTTTTGCAGAGCACATTCCGTAGTGTAACTCATGGGGGGGGGGGGGAGGACAGCTTCTGTTATTATTTTGATTTACAGTTGCCCTTAGAATCCAAAACATTGTTCCCCACGTAAACATACCTGACAGCTTAAAAAATACATACAAATTGAAACTCCTTAGAACAAACTGATACAGTCACTCTAGTCTAGATGAAGGATACAGTACTTTATACTTTCCTGTTTGCATATTACGAAAAGAAAGAACAACAGACACAGGAAATGAGTTCAAAGAGACTGACCTTCCTGACTCTTTCCCCACTCAGCAAACACAGAATGGAGTTAGATGAATTGAGAGTGGTATGAATAAGTGAGATATCCAGTGTGGTGAATAAAGTAACAGACTAAGACTCAGGAGGCCTCGGTTTGAATCACCATTCAACCATATAAGCTCATCGGGGTGTTAAACTAGTTAAAAAAACAAACCCTACTTAAATATCTTAATTACTTTGAAAGTCCATAATATGCAGTGAGTAGCAACTTGACTCCATATTACGTAACATTAAGAATTAGTCTGAGTAACTAACTAACCACAGATTTCCATTTCAAACAAGGTGGGAAACAACAGCTACCTACAGTACTTTGTAACAAGGCTGGATCTCAAATCCACTTCAAACCATAGCTCTTCAGTTTGGACAAAATGAAGAACTATGAGTTAACTGCAAAAATAGGAGCAAAAGAACTTCATGTGCAAGCAAAACCGAAACAAAACACCTTGTACATATGTAAGCTTATTAAGACAATACATGATAACCAAAAGAATATTACTCTGTATCCCATAATTAAAATACTAGTTAAGATACCATAATTAACTTTATTTATTTTCTCACCTTGTTTCCACGAGGTAGGCAGTGTAGGTTTCCTGCATGTTCATGGCATTCCTTCCAGACCTTTTCTCTGCTTCTGCAACACTTATTTCTATTTTCTTCAATAAACAGTCTTCCATTATCTTTTCACAAAGAGACAAATGTTATAGGTTTAAACATATAAACTATTGTGCACAAGAAACCAAAAAGTCATTGAACTGTGGCAAGTGGCAAAGTCTGGTTCTTAGAAGACAAAAGCCAACCTTTAGTTAATATTGTCAACTGTACCCAATTATACAATCAAGTAGATATGGAATTTTTGTTACTTATGAACTACAGCACCCAGAAGTCTGCAGGAGTTCCCCCAGACAGACCTCTGGAACTTTTAGGCAAAAGCAAAACAAAAACACACCAATCCTTTCAGGTACATATAATCAATTTTAGCTTAGAAACAATGACTTCTTTTTTATATGGTAAAGAAGAGTAAATGCCTAGATAGAGCTAGGTTCTATGGAAACTGTAAAGCATTATGGCTCTGGTAGTCTCCTTACCTATTATGCTCCATATAGGGAGCCTCTCAAGAAACCACCAGACTCACAATGCCATGGAGTTCACACAGAACTTAGCCTTCCTAGCAGCTTCCTCCATCTTCATCATATTAAGGAAAGCAATTAATGACCTGCCGAAAATGATTACAGAGAACTGAAAGGGCTAGTGGTGTTTGGCTGAAGCCCTCAGAAGTCTGGCCAGGGAAATTTCTGTAGACCTTTGGGGGTTGTGGTCTATGAAATTTCAAAAATCCTACACCCACTATTAAGTTCACCTTATTCTAGTCTTTTTAGTATGTACATCCTAGTCACTCTGTTCTACCCTATCAGAAATAAAGAACATCCTACCATAGTACTCTATTGGCCTCTTACAGTGGTACCTCCACTTACGAATGTCCCTACTTATGACCAATTCAACTTACAACCAGCTCCGGCTGCAAAATGTTGCTTCTACTTGCAACCAGAGCTTCCACTTACGAACAGAAAAAGGCAGGGGGAAAAGGTGGGAAATTCAAATTGCTAATTGTAGGTGGCAAAAGAGGCTGCTTCGTTGTAGTTCTTTCGCTCCAGCAGTTAGTGTGTTGTGGTCGGAGGCTTGGGAATGCCTCCTTCTGCTTCAGAGTGAACTTGTGTGTGCTTGCAGGGAGGTAAGGTGCTGTTTTCTGCTTTTTAAAAACTTCTGGGTGTTTTTGCAGCATGGTTTTCGGCTGAGGGGTTATGTTTCTGTGATGTGATGGGTCTTGGGGAGGTTTTTTTTGTTTCCCCCCATTTCTGATGGGTCTTGGGGGATATGGTGGCTTTTTGGGGTTTTTTCCCCATTTCTGATGGGTACTGCATACTTCCCTTGCTTTTTCCTTTGTTCTTTGTGCATTTCCAGTCTGCTCCATTTGTTTTCTGTGCATTTGCAATGGGTCTTGCACGCTTGATTGCTTTTCTCCCCCCCCCTTTCAGCTCGAAGAGATTAATCGTGTTTCCAAAGAGTCTTGCAGTGATTTTTTTGGTGATTTTTTTTGTTTGGCTGGAACAGATTAATGGGGTTTCAATGCATTACTATGGGAAATGGTGCTTCAACTTATGACCATTTTGACTTACGTTCATGTTCTGGAACGGATTATGGTCATAAGTGGAGGCACCACTGTAGCTGAATTGAGGCTTATGGCACAGCAACAGCTAGATCATGTTGCATAATATCCTACTCTTCCTTGGAACAGATACAGGAAGCTGAAAATGTAAAGCATTTTCTTTTCCATCTGCTTTACTAATCAGACTAATTTTGCCTCTGGTTAGGAACTTACACTGATTATTCCTTGTGTAAGAGCTACTTTAAATATTATGTAGTAGAAGCAGATTTACATCTAATATTTTACAACCACTGTAATATGCTACTTCTGAAAAGAGGACCTTAGCAACAATATCAAATTAATCTAACATTAAGTGCTTGAAAGTTCTCTGCTAGCTTAGGCTGGGAGTAGACTGGGCAAAAAAGTAGCTATTAGACTTAAAAGATGAGCTTGTATTCTGTCACCAGTACCCAACACCAAGTACTGTACAATTTTGGCAGAATCCTAAATATATGTAGGCAGATAAATTTGAATTAAAGAGACTGTAACTTTCTAACAAGCAAGTCTATGTTCATGCAGAATGAAAGTGGGCAACTACGACTCTCCAGATATATTTCCATCTGCCATAACCATCTGCATTTCCATCTGCCATAACAAGTGCACCCAATGTAAGAAATGATGGAATTTGTAATCCAACAATATATGGAGGAGCATACTGTATTTTCCATACATGTATAAGATTCCCCACTCTCCTAACCCCAAATTAAGAAAACTTAGCTTTGAGTATTCAGCCTCTGGGCTCAGAACGCTCGGACATTACGAGTCCCTGTTGAATCTGAGCACTGCCTACAGTCTCCACCTCCAACAAGGTGTGTTGCAATTGGTTCGTATAGCACCAGCAGACATCAGTTCCATAAGGCTCGTGATTGGAGGAAGCCAAGTCCCCTGACTGTAGTAAGCTAGGCCTTGTGATTGGTGGCAGCCTGTTTGCAGAGGCAAGGTATGTGCCATTTTGTTCTCTCCTCAGCTTACTTCCATGTGTAAGACGACCCTCAATTTTTAGTCTAAAGATTTTAGACAAAAGTATCATTCTTATACATGGAAAATACAGTACATTCTCTACCCCAGTGCAGCATGAAGAACTTGTTATCAAAGATTACAACCTTGGCTGCAAAGCAGAACAGGATTTATCTTTAGTGTATTTTCGAAACCAGATTTTAGCTATCCTGACATAATCATAAGCACAGTCTTAGATGTGCAGAGCTGAAAGGGACCCTATGGGGTCCAGGCCCTATTAAGGAGGCACAGTGAGGAATTGAAATCCCAAACTCTGGCTCTGCAGCCAGATACCTAAACCACTGAGCTATCCAGCAGCTCCATGTCTGCTTGGATAATATATTCCTTAATGTTAGACCTAATCTGTCCTACATACCTTCCATCACTTATTGCACCTGTAACTTAGATGCCTTTCTCCTAATCATCTGACACTGAAAAATGCGAGAAAAGAAAGGGTTGTAGCACCTATGTCCCTCCAGATGTTCCTGAACTATTCACTCTCATCATGCCTGACCTCTCCCTAAGATAATTTTGATATCCAATGACATCTGGAAGGCCACAGATTCTCTACACATAAAAAATAAAATATAAGGAAGATTCAAAAAAAGGGATAGCTAGCAATAATAGATGATAGGGTCTTCCAAACAGGGCATGTTTCTTGAAATGTCCCTGATTAGTCCCAAAATTCCCAGGATATATTTTCCAACATCGGGACCATGTAAGGTTTGCCTTGGTGCATTCAATGACAAACAACATGGAAACCATGTCCCTCCTGCAAGGCAAGGTTTATTTCTTCTCCTGATTTTCCCAAGGAAAGCAGAGCTGAATGCTAATACTTCTTTTCAGTACAGTCAACCCTCGACTTACGAACGTCCCCAGATACAAATTTTTCGATTTACAAACAGCTCCGTTGGCAAAAATTGGCATCGACTTGCGAATGCAGCTCGACCTACGAATGAGGTTGAGGCTCTGTTCACAAGTCAATGCCATTTTTTGTGAATGGAGCCATTCGTAAATGGCTCCCTGCAAAAAGGCAAGGAGAAAGGGCGGGAAATTCAAATTTCCCACCCCTTCTCCCTGTCTTTTTGGCTTCGGAGGTTTCAAAGGGCTTTCTCTGATGTCGGGGGGGGGAGCCCTTTGAGAGCTCTGAAGCCAAAAAGGCAGGGAGGGCAGGAAATTTGAATTTTCAGCCCTTTCTCCCTGCCTTTTTTGCCTTCACAGGTCTCAAATGGCTTCCTCTGATGTCGGGGGGGGGGGGGAGCCCTTTGAGACCTCCGAAGGTGCCCATTGCAGCGGCGGGGACCCTCAGGGAGGTCTTCCAGGGCTTGCCCGCCACCATAGGAGACCTCACTGGGGGTCCCTGCCGCCACGGGTTCTCAAAGGGCTTCCTCCAATGTCAGGCAGAAAGCCCTTTGAGAGCTCTGAAGGCAAAAAGGCAGAGAGAAAGGGCAAGAAATTCGAACTTCCCACCCTTTCTCCCTGCCTTTTTGCCTTTGGAGCTCTCAAAGAGCTTCCCCCCCCCCCCCAATGGGAGGAAGCCATTTGAGACCTCCGAAGCCAAAAAGGCAGGGAGAAAGGGCGGGAAGTTCGAATTTCCAGCTCTTTCCCCCTGCCTTTTTGCCTTTTGAAATGCTGGAATGGATTAATTCCGTTCCCACGCATTTCAATGGGAAATGGTACTTCAACTTACTAACTTTTCGACTTACAATCATCCTTCCAAAACGGATTAAGTTTAAGTTCATAAGTCGAGGAAAGGCTTTCCCACTAGCTCTGGGAAAGCCTTTACTCAGAAGACAGGATAAGCAAAGAGCCTTGCCTTGCACACACTAAATATCAACAGCTATCATGACCATCATTATTATTGCCAGTTCTTGACTAAGGAAGCAGGTGATTCCACGCATAAAGGGAGGACAGGTTCCCGTGACTCCAAATGTTTTAGAAAAAGAGGGGAAGGCTTTCCTAGCAAACTGGAAAATGGCAGGGCAGGGAAAGAGAAGAGTAGTCAAGGCGACCGATTTCAGGCGGTTACGCCTTCCTCACGCCCGGCGGCACCTGCCCCAAATCCCTGCCGTGCCCACTCCCCCGAGGGGCAAAAACCCTTCCCTTCGCCCCCCCCCCCCCCGAATATCCTTTCGGGACCCTTCTCTCTCCCTCCTTCCTTCCCAGGCCAAACGCCTCGACGACACCCCCCCCGACCCTCAAAGCACCCTCCCCCCGCCGGCCCTGTCCTTAAACCGAGCAGCCCCCCCCCCCGACGCCTGCCTCTGCCCATTTCCCCCCCCTCCCCGTCCGTCACTGCCCTTCTTCCTTCGCCCCCTTTTGCGAGAGAGAAGGGAAAGGGAAGGCGAGGCGAGCCCATCCACGGGGACGCGGCCTAACTGCTTCTCCCAACCGCCGCGAAGTGGCGGAGCTTCCCTCACCGCATAGGCAGCGGGGCCCGCCGCCCTTCGCGCCGCCCCCCTCTCGATGTTGTCCTCTCCCTCCGCAGGGCCGGGGCCGCCGGGAGACTCCGGCTCGTCGCCCTCCTGGCTGCTGCTGCTGCTGCTGCTGCTACTGCCGCCGGTGCTGCTGTTGCCGCCGCCGCCAGGGCTCTCGGCACCGGGATGCTCCATGGAAGGCCGAGGGAGAGAAGAAGAAGGCCGCCGCCGCCGCTCTCCGCGCAGGCGCCCAGCGCGTCAGAGGCGGCGGCGGGGGGTGGTGGCTGAGGCGAGAGCGGGGAAGAGCCCGCGGGAGGGCCCGAGTCGGAAGGGAAGGAAAAAAAGAAAGGGAAAAAAAAAAGAAATGCGGGCGGGCCAGTTTCTCAGTGGCGCTTCCCCGTCGTCCCCCTTAAAATACCAGCGCTTTGATCTTCGTTACGTATTTGTTTTAAAAAAAAACACCAAGTTTTCTCCGTGGGTTATGGATAATTCACTCCGTCGGGTGATGGGACTCGTTTCCACTTCTTTCATGTCAGTGGGTCTTTGATTTCAGTGTCCCTTCCCGAGATTAAATCTAGATGGAAGCTTGACGGGAAGGCAGGGTGAGCCTCTTCCATGCAGACCGATTGCCTTCGTTAGGAGCCCTCAAATGGCGCCGGACTTAACAGCGACCTTAAAAGAAGAGGGTCCTCAAGGTATGTGTGAGGTCCAAGGAGCGGTTTTAGAATTGCTTACGCGCACCCTGCGAGTTCCCTTGGCAGAGCGGGATTGGAACCCAGGTCTTCAAAGTCCCAGTCTAAAACTTATTACACTACCCCACACTGCCTCACATATCAGGTTTGCTTGGGAGCGTTCGTCTTTACTGGGGAGACTGTCAATTGGGGTGAACATGATGAAATTTAGTTAGTAAGATTTCTGCCTTAACTATGCCCACTTATTCAACACAGTCAGACAAACTGAAAACCTGGAGAACAATATGGGCCTAAACATATATTTGGGAAGCCAAAATGCCTCTTTCAAACCCTATTCTCTACCTTGTGTTGTTATAAGCTATTGTTTCATCATTAGGACCTAGCCCCTACCAAAAATGCTAGAAAAGGTGTTTACAAGATTCATGCACAAGTATTTCAGTTATATTACTAGTGTGGATTCAAAAATTCCAGTATGCACATCCTTTAAAATTCAAGTCAAATTGCTACAGAAGACTATCTTAATGTATATCTAGAGTAAACACCCCAAAAACCACACTATAATTGGAAACAGATTAAGGGTAACGTTATGAAACCATGCATAAAATAGACTTTAGGTTTATAAAACACATCTTAAATTAGCTGTACCCAAAGGATACTTTAACAGTTCACATAATCAAAAGGAGCTTTCATTCCAAGAAAATCTAAACTGTAAAAGCTTGGGAAACTGTATTTTACAGGTAAAGGTAACAATTAAAATAATCTTGGAAGAAATTTGTGCAAACACCGAAGGCAACAGAAGAGAAACCAGATACATTGGAAGCACTCAAAGGGTCTTTAAAATAATCTTTAATCATTAAAAGACAGTATATAATGCTAACAACAGTGCGTGTACAATACAGAAAGAATCCAACAAATGGCAACACCAAATCACGTTCAAAGCAGTAATGTACAGCAATACATTTAACAAATCCCACTCAGCCAGCCAGTCACTAAGAGAAAGCTTGCCTTGTGTTGTCTTGTACGTATGTATTCAAGGTAAGCCCCATTGGGAGTGTGTGCAGAACTGCAGCCCACATAATTTGCATCTGGCAGTTTTCAATAAATTGCAGAGACAACATGAATATGTTAATTCAGATTTCCTTAACTTTAGCTACCATACAAGAACAGGTGCATCATACATGACCTTTTCTTTGTGATAATGAGTATAATCCATCATTTTAATTTTCCCCCCTCATTGAGTGAATTAACATGTTTATTGCTTAGTTCTCCAATTATTTCTGTGTTATTTCGTCTTGTCTCCCTCTGCTGGCTTGTATTTTAATTGCTGCATTTCCTGCTCTCCAAAAAAGGTTCAGACCATAGGAAAGACAATTTTAGCAGAACATGAAAAAGAGCTATCTTAATACCGGATCAAACTGTTGAGTATGATACAATACGGTCTGTATAGCAGTTATTCAGGGTCTCCAGCAAGAATTTTTCCCAGCCCCACCTGCAAATGCTGAAGCTGCATGCATGCAAAGTATGGACTCTGCCATAGGACTACAGCTGTAGCCTATGATAACCCATTGTGTAAATGTGCTCTGTGTATTTTGACCATATTCTTTTCTCCACATCAAGACAAATCTGTTCCTCCTCTTTGCAGCCGATGCTTCCATACACCTCTCTCATTAGCAAGAAACTGACTCATTCTCCCTCTTTTTCAGAGCTGATTTTCAACATTTAAACAATAGCTTCTTTTTACTTGTTTGTTTGTTTGTGTGTTACAAGGAGAGGATAGTCCTACTAATACTGTATTCACCAGGGAGTAACTCCTTATTTCCTTCTTTGTTATAGGGAGGGGACAATTTTTCTGTTACATTTATAAGAGAGTAAGTCCATTGACTGTGAGAGATGCTGGTGTACTGGATAGTGTGGCAGACTAGAACTTGGAAGATCTGGGTTCAAATGCCTGTTTGGGTATGGAAACTTGCTGGGAGCAGGTGGCGTAGTACTTAAATATCACATGCAGCTTGAAAACCCTACTAGGTTCGCTGTAAGTCAGATGCACCTTGACAGCACATAACAAATGAAACAACTCCTACTGAACTCAGTGGAGCATATATCTGAGTAGACATGTGTAGCATTACAGTATTACTTGAATAAAGATTCATTTTTTAAAATAAGCAAATTGACCATTCAGTTTGATAACCAATGTGTCTGTCAAGTGAACTACAAAGAGTCTTCATTTTTCCATACATATACACATACTAACATATTCTTTGAAAAAGTGTAGCTTTTGAGGAGAAGCTGTTCAATTCCATGGTGCTATAGACCAAGATGCATTTTAATGCAGTAATCATCATAATAAAACTGGTTTATCATGCCAAAGGTATATGGAATGGCAAATCCTATTAGTAAGTGATTAAAAGTAAATGATCTTTGCTTTTCCCTTTCAGCCAACAAAGCATTTACTTGTTGTTTAGTCCTTAAGTTGTGTCCAACTCTTCGTGACCCCATGGACCAGAGCAGGCCAGGCCCCCTTTCTGTCTTCCACTGCCTCCCAGAGTTTGGTCAAAAGCATTTACTAGAAGAGTACAGACCTTCTGGAAACAAGGTGTTTGAAAACATGTGCTTGACTTAATAGGAGGGAAACTGGGCTCATAAAAAACAATATGGAAGAACTGACAAACCTTTTTTTTTTGAAGAGGAGAGGAAACAGATATTCATCTTGTTTGTACAAATCAAGTTTTGCACTAAGATGCAAAGCCTCAAAGGAAAGAGTCGACACAAGCCCAAATCTTTATGGGGAGATTAATTTGGGGCTGATACACCATAGTCCCACCTGTCTCATCCCTGTAGCACCTGATTCACATTTACTCCTCAATTTGTTCTCGTGCTGTTTCTCATTTTACATTATATTCACTCCATCTTCTGTTTAATTCTGCCATGGCTTGAGGTCTCTGTGCAGTATAAATGTTGTTGTTGTGTTAACCTAGTGGCACAGTGATTTAGCGTGGTAGGAGTGACTTGCACTTACAAGTCATCTGACTTTCAGCAGTTTCTCAGCTTTCCTTCCTGCCTCCACTTTAAGCTGAACGCAGGGAGTAACTTAGGGGAGAGCAAGTAGTTATTGGGGTGCATGGTGGCCATTTAGTTCTTTGAAGGTAGTATTTATCAATGCACAGGTACAGAACTCCATAATGGCAAATACTGTAACATGTATCTCCTCTGTACATTGGAAAACGTTATTTAAGAGAAAATTGAAATGGCTGATCATACCCCCTTGTGATCCCACAGGCAAAACAGTGTCAAGTTTTAGGAGAACAGTGATCAGCCTTCATTATTATGAGATTTCCGGTTTCTCTCTGAAGTTCCCCCAGCAACCTCCCTCTCTGCCTTGCTGGATGACAAATTGCTCTTCTGCCTTCTCTGTGCCTTTTTTTTTTTAAAGATAAAGTTTGCAGTTCTTTGCCAGGATGTTTCATTATTATCCTATGCATTTCATATTTTAGCCTCAAGAAAGTACTAGCTCAATGATATACATGAATTCTCAGGAGTAAATCACATTGACCTGATTTGTGTTTTTACTCCAAGATAAGCCAGTGCACTCCCAGAGTGGGGAGACAAAGCTGGCCTTGTGTCCTAACAGTGGGGTAGCACAGGAGAGAGAGGCATAAAATTTTGTGCATGTTTCCAGAGGAGGCCAGGAAGTGTTTTTGGTGGAGGAAAGGGGAGCATAAAGTTGCTGCTTATAAGCGGGGGCGACGGGACCCTTTTCTTTGACTGAAGGAGTACAGGCCTTTAATAGATATTAAAAGGGTGGAAATAAATGAATGATTTTTTTAAAAAAAATCAAATGGGTTAAATCATGATTTTAATTTTAAAAATGATTTTTTTAAAAAATTAAAATCGTGGTTTAGATGAAATCCACCCTGGATGTAAAGGTCTTTATATCATTTTAAAAGTGCAGGGTAGCGTGTTTACTATCTCTCCCATTTATGTGGCATTGCAAGCAACGTGTGGCACAACATGCTTGACTGACCTTTCACTCCTTTATCTTTCCTCCTTCATCTTTCGCAATCCCAGCGCTTCATGTTGGTGTGTGACTGTTGATTGTGTTATAACAGGCACCGTGCTATCTTTCAACCAGGCATTTGTGAGGGAGAAATCTTGGCCCAGTGGTATGGCAAGATACCTGAACTTACAACGCCATGGTTACATTGGCTACTCCAGGAACAATACCTATTGATAACAGTGGTGAGCAGGAAAACAAAAGCGAGGACACAGAAAGTGGACTCATAGCTGCAGTTAGCACAAACAGTGGCCTGCATGATGTCTCTGTGGCGGCCAGCTATTCCACTTTGTTTTCATTCCCATGTTGCTGTATTTCCTGAGGGGCCTTTTGCCTTCTTTGATGGTGCTTCTGGATCCATCCATCCCTGTGTCTTCTCTGGACAAAGCTGGAGGATCACAGGCCTTTTCTGAGCATTCTCTTTGCCACCAGGTGGGTGTCTTGGTTGCCATTTGGGAACACTGCGACATGACTCTGCTTTGCTACAGGGATTTTGCTCACCTCCGACTGTTTCATTATTTTTGGTATACAAGAGTTCCTGAGGAAGATATCTTTTTTTTTTTTTTGCTGTCTTTATTTTATTTTTATTTTTTTAATCAACTACAAACAAATATACAATATAAAATACAATATAAAATAAAATAGGAAGGAAAGAGAAGAAATGAAAACAAAATGAAGGAGGAAGAAAGAAAGAAAAAAACACCCCAAACCCTCCCCCCCCCCTTTGGGGACAGAGATTCAGACCTCATTGCATCCCAAATTTCCCAAGTTTCCAGAGAGCATTGAAAGCGAAAAAGACGAAACAAAGCCCATCAATCATTTTGCCCTATCCTCAGATCTGTCCCTGGGCCCAAACATATATTAAGTTCCAACTTTGTTTTGCATAGTCTCTTGGTTGTTCTCGTAGTGCTTCTGAAAGTGTATCTAATTCTGTGATGTCCAACAGCTTCTTCAGGAACTCCTCCATTGTAGGTATGTCTTCACTTTTCCATTTTTGGGCCCAGAGTAACCTAGCCGTTATAAATATATACATCAAACAGTATTTAATTTTCTTGTCAGTAATTTCTGGCATAATATTTAATAGTGCTATTTCGGGTTTGAAATTTAATTTCTTTTGGGTGATTCCTTTTATTATTTCCCACAACTGTAACCCCTGGCTTTTTCACATGTCCACCACATATGGTAATAAGTTCCTACTTTTTTTTTTTTACATTTCCAACAGATATTGCTGCTACCTTCTGACATTTTTGCCCGTTTTGCAGGAGTGTAGTGCCATATATTTTCTCTTAAATTTACTGGCTTAATCATTTTATAGCAATCTTTCCACATCATTGTCCAGTGATCAATGTCAATATTATAACCGAAATTACTTGCCCATTTTATCATCGTCTCCTTTACCCTGTCATCCTCCAGTTCGTATTCCAGTAAGTATGTATACATTTTCTTTATTATTTTCTCATCAGTGTGGATCCACAGTTTATCTACCTGGACTTCACCCTCGAAAAAGCCCAAATTTCTATCTTTTCTATATCTTGATTCTAATTTATTCAATGACCACCAATCTGTTGCCACCCCTAGTTCCTCTAATTCTTGCTTACATTTTATATTTTGTTCTCTGTTAAGT
This sequence comes from Pogona vitticeps, assembly GCF_051106095.1. NCBI lineage: Eukaryota > Metazoa > Chordata > Lepidosauria > Squamata > Agamidae > Pogona > Pogona vitticeps. The sequence continues at coordinate 230,637,028 of NC_135783.1, read as the reverse complement.
AATTCTTTATAAGTTAACAACATCCCTTTCTGATTCAACACTTTCAACGTAAAGGCTTCTATAGGAGCTACCCATAATGGAATTTTCTTATAGGTTTGTGCTTGAACTGAGGAAGATATCTTTAATCAAGGTATTTGACACACCCATCTCTGGATGAAAGGGTGTTTCAGTCTTCCATATATACCTGTCCAGTTGAAAAATAGAAAGGTATGTTTTATGGTAGACACATCCAAAAACAGAAAGTAATCAAAGAATACAGCCAGCTGAATAACAACAACAACAACAACAACAACAACAACAACAACAACAACAACAACAACAACAACAAAAGGTAAGATAAAGCAAACTTGCTCACCCAAAATTGCAGCTGCAACTCATTATTAAGCAAGCATATTTATAGCATATTTCTTCAAACAAGTGAACAGGTAGGACTGGCCTGACCTTGGACCAAGACAACAAGCTGTTTATCAAAGAGATCCTCAACAAGGCAATATATGGTATTCTGAGACAATGACTCTGTCAGCTCCCAGAGGGGCAGTACTGTTCGCTGTGCATTTAGGCTCAGCTAATTCAGCCTAATGGGAGAGCAACCCTAATAATTTCCTTGATATCCAAAATTACTCTATCATGGAACAGCCTTGGTACAGTCTTTGCTACCCCAGATAATGTATTAGTATATGCAGTGTAGTGCATATGCATTTAACTTTTAACTCTTTAAATTTAATTGTTACAGATCAGTAACTTCAGGAGATTTAGAAGAGGTAGCAATGATAGTCTGGGCTAACATATCAGGCAAAGAAAAAAAATAGACAAAAGAAGATAAAAATGTTGTTGCCTCTTAAAGTTTTATTTTAGTGAGCTTTCATGGACAAGTCCACTTCCTAAGATTTGTCCATGAAAGCTCCTGCTAAAATATAGCAGTTAGCCTTTAAAGGGCCCCAATGTTTTTGCCTATTTTATATATTTTGTTTTTCTCAAGAAGGGCCAGCTAGCAGTCTACTCAGCCAGCAGCCTTCAACTGGGCATGGGTAGGGATAGCCAGAAAAACGTATAGCCTTCTTAAATGTTGAAATAATACATTAGAGGTAAAGTCATCCTCCTTTGAAGGCTTCTCTGTGTTTCTACCTCCATTCAAGGAGTTTCAGGATGGTTTTAGGGCTTAATCAAAACCCAAAAGAACTGGTACTTTTAAACATTCTTAGGTGATGTGGAATTAAAGGTATGCCTTGAAGTTGCCATGTTTGCAAATGGCACACTATTTAAGCTGGCAGGGGAAGCAGAAGGAGCCTCCCTGAAACATATGAGGACTTGTGGACACATTTAGGCATCCCCTGAACAATGACAGTACCCTGCCAGCTGATCCTTCCACTGCAGAAGCACTATTGGATTGCTTCAGACATGCACTGGGTACCATTGCACAACGGCTATTGATAGCAAATTGGCATATTTTTATGCTATGAGGCATTCCCTAAGCAGATGCTGCAAAGAAACCCAGAGATCAGAAATAGAATATAAATTTATATAGCACGTGTTCTGTATTAAATGCAAAGCACTTTCAAATCCTTAGGTAGTGATTTATTCCATGTGAATCCTGGCTTCTCACATAAAGGATCTGGGCTGGCTTTGGATGAGGAAGTTTTCCATCCAGATATGGGTCACAGTCTGACCTTCTTAGCTTCAACAAAGTCACTGTATCATATCATAGATGTGTATGTTTTCAGGCCATGTCTTAACGCTTTTACACTATAGGTGGTTTGTGTGCCCCCTTAAACACTGAGCACACTCTTGAAAAGCTCATGGGCCATGCTGACTTGCCCTGTGCCCAGTGCCCCCCATGCCACTTGCACTCAACCTCACCAGCCACCTAATTCTAGGCTGGTAACAGTCCAGGCCAACAAGGTGTGAAGGCACCAGAAATTGTGGCCAGTCAGTAGGAGTGGACAGCCAGGATGACTTTAAACTGCTTGCTTTCAACACATCAGGTGTAAGAGAGAGGGCAACCAACCCTCCATTATCTAGAAAGCCCTCAGTTATTCCTATTTTGCCAACAGAGAATGAAAGTTGAGAACTAGTGACTCATGTGCGTGGTATAGAGGTACATACACAGAGAAAGAGAGAGATAGACCATTGGTGAGGTTCTCCAGCCCCTAAATCAAACCATCTGATCCAGGAGTTGAGAACTTTTGGCTCTCAAGATGTTTTGGACCACATTTTCCACACTGCCCTATCATTGTTTTATCACTCGCCACCCAAGTAGGTGGGGCTCGTCAGCCTTCGAAGGCAGCCCATCTAGAAGGAAAACTACAATTTCAAACCTCCACTCCCTTGTGGCTATATTCACTGCTGGAAAAGGCTTCAGGAGTTAACCTCGAGGCAAAATCTGGAGCTGGAGTCCCGAAGGCAGTTTGTGTCGTTCTGGCAACTCCTGCGACGTTGCTGGAACCAGTTGTATTGGCTCTTGCCTTTCCCTTGGACTATTTCAGCGACGTGGAGAGGGCGGATTTGCTGCTTGGGTAACAGCCTATCCTCCATATTATTTTACCCAGGCTTCATGCTCTGGAGAGGACACTCCAGCTTCACATACAGCATCGAAATAACACGGGAAGTAGCAGTTACTGGTTATAAGTCTTTGCTTGATCGGTGTAGAGCATGACACCAGGGGCTACTTCCAATGGTGGGAGAGGTCATTGCCGCTCACTAGATGGCTACTGCCTGCCTTAAGCTGGGCAGCTCCCAGCCAGTAAGGTGCTGCCTCACCATGGTCTGTTAACCTCATGGGATGTGTGGGGTTTAGGGTGAAAGCTGACAAGCAGATCGATAACCCTGCACCATGCAACAATCATAAGAAAACTTCTGCCCTAAAGCTGGGCACCTATCATTGTCTGTACTAGCTGGGATATCCGGAAGATGAAGTCCAAAACATTTCGAGAATCAAATGTTGCCAACTCTGGTCTATTCACTAAATCAGAGCAGCCTCTTCCAGTGTTCCTTATACTCCTCCAGGAGCATGACACATACGCAGATTTTAAAATGTTAGCAAAATGTTAAGTCCCTTTGTGTTTTTGTTCTCTTTAAAAAACATTTGACTGCTCTAAAAATTAATAAATTAGATAAAACAAATGACAACTTGTTGAAAGGAAATAGAATTTCTTGACTTAACAGTGTGTTAGTAATTGTCAATGTCTAATTTTACATCACAGTATTAGTGAAGGATGGGAAAATAGTTGCTACTGTAGTCCTTCATTTGGGGTTTGTTATCTTTTCCCTTTTTCCAGAAAGAGGATTTATGCATCTAAGCGAGCAGACATGTTAAAAATAGGGGCAGAAATGTGGTGCTATTCAAACAACTTCATACAGTATAGATTTAAAAAAAAAACAGCTTAGCATTGTCATCCTGATATGAAGGCTTTTGCCTTATGCCAGCTCCCCCCTCTACCCCCTCCCATATTTTTGTGTGTGTGCTCAGAAAGCTAGGCTTAGTCTGCTCATAAACATGAGTTCCTGGGCGGACCCCACACACGCACAGCTGGATTTGAGACAGCTGGGTCTGCCTCCCCTTCAGTTTTAGCTAGGAGCCCCACAAGCTCGGAGGATGAACCGACCGACACTGTGAAGCTGCTGGGATTCGTTTGCTGGCAGGGACCTGAAAATGAGTTCCTGGGAAAGCCTTTCTCTGCTTCTGTTGCTGCTGCTGCTGCTGCTGCTCTGTGAGTAAGAAAGGGCTGTAATGTTTTGTAAAGCAAGGGGCTGTTTATTTTTCCAGCTTGCTCCGTTCTGCTGCGCCGAGGACTAGCTAAAGGATAGAAGCAGTTGAAAGAACTGAGCAGTTGCAAATGCTTCATCAGGGTTTGCTGAGAAATGGTAGACGTTAAAGCCTCTGTAGCCAAGCTGTCCAAGATGAGGTCCCTACATTATGGTAACAAACATGCATACAAAACTCTTTACAGGAAGCCTTTTAAAATTTGTATTGCTTTTTTGTTTTGATTATATGTACGTCCATTAGAATCATGCATAGCCGATGTGATGTGGTTTCGGCACATTTGGATACTGAGATGATTATGCAACATAACTTGCATTACTTTCTTTCATGTGCATACATGGCAAGCACACAATGGAGTGTGATCTAGATGGGCGGGGTATAAATAGAATAAAATAAATAAAAAATAAATAAATACATCTAATGAAATATTGCAAGGAAGGAAAGAATATATTTTTGCAACTACTGCAGTTTGGCCAACATGTAAGCAAATCACTCTTTGTCACATGCATGGTGTTTATGCTTCTGTAATAGTCCCTTAATACTGATGATACAGCTCCCATGCCATGATATCAGAATGTGTCCCGTTGTCATGTAAAGGTTGTTACATTTTCATCCTCTTTTTCGACTAGGCAAGCCCAGACATACAGATAAATCAAGTGAATACGTTTCTTATATACACAACTGCTGCTAATATGCCTTTATACGGAATTTGTTTATTGTACTCATGCGTGTCATTCCCTCTAAAACGGGATTCTGTGTCATTCTATGAAATCACGAGTCCACTTCCAGTTGGAGGATTTCTTCAGTGCTCACTGTATCACTTCTTCACATCCAATAATGGGCTGTCAGTCCCTCTGTTGCTGATTTCCATTGGCCCATGCGGTAATTCTTGTACCAGATCTGACCCAGCCATCTCACACAGGCTTTGCAGTGCTCCCACTTTAGGGCTGGCTGACCTGAATAGTGGCAAGTTATTCAACCTTGGAATTTACTTTATAGGTATTCTGCATTGAACAGGAGCTCTGTTTGCAGACTGGCTAGGTTTTGTATGATCCAGGAGCTAAAGATAGTTATAGATGTACTGTATATAGACACAAAACCAAATATCTGTATGCCTTGCAATGTGAGTCGTAAAGTGGTTAGGAATATTATTAATAATATTAAGTGTTTCGGAATTGCTGGATTAGATCCAAGCTAAATGGCCATCAGCCGTTGGACCAGTTCCTCCCTTAACTCTTCTAACAAAATCAGCCCTGCCTCAGATCAGAGGCTGGAAGTAATAACTAATGGCCAAAATCCTCTTGCATAGCTATGCAGATGGTGTAACTGCTGGAGGCAGATTACCTCAAGTTAAGAAATCGCAACAGATTTTATCAGTTGCCCACTGAGTCATGCAACTCAAAACTTTAAAAGACAACTTTCCATGTTCTGGTTCAGATGATGCTCTCTTCTATTTGTAACCATCCCACATTTTCCTATTGCTTCTTCTACTCTTTTTCTTACTAGAAGACGGAATTTGATAATGAGGGAAAGGTGAAATAGGTTCCTAGGGCCTCTTCACCCATATGTCTAGGAGCCCTCTTTGTACAAGCACCCTTTGTCCGGATGTAGCCAGTTTTCTTGTTCATATTCACAAGAACCTCTCAAGTTGAATGCTGATTTTGATTTCTGAGATGGTGATAAGAAGTGATTTCCCCAAGGCACTGAGGAAATCTCAAGCAGGGAATTCTATGCACCATGCTGAACTGATGTCATTGAGGTCCCCTTCAAGCTAGAAAATCCTAGAGAGCTGTTTCTCCGTGTTTGAATTGCAAAACTTGAATTTGGGTAATTAGGTAAACTATTTCATGATAGGAATAAAGGTTACTTTTCCTGCAGGTGTATGGATTGGGCAAATAGAACAAGCAATCCCACAAGTTAGACTAGTGAAGGCTTTGAGAATGTTAATTTCTGTCTTTAATTTGCAAACAGGCATCTTTCCAGGAATCCTGGAAAATACTGAAGAATATTCTTACCAGATGTCCAAGATGATAATTTTGGGTTGCTTTCCATCTAGCGCTCTTTCCTCTCCTACTAAATCTATTAGTGTTACTACAAGTACTATTGTTACTAAAATGATCAAGCTCTCTTCTGTTGTCATCATCTCCTTTGTTTCAGGAGATGGTTCTCAAAGTGAGTGGTCTAGTGTCTCTTGTTCAAAAAAGGTTTCCAAGAGGGAGTGGCTTCAGAATATTGGGTGTACAGAACTGCAACCATTACAGGATGTGGCATACGCAACCTACAAATCAGCAGTGATCCAAATAAGCTGGTGGGAGCAAGGCAGATATCTCAGCCGACAGCACTGTGTTACCATCATGTTATCAAGTGCCACAACAGCTGGTGGTAGTCGATAACACATTTGGCAAGAGGTACTTCCCCCTCCTGTTGCCTGTCGGTCACTGGTTCAATCTGGGTAATGTCCCTATAGTGTTCCCTAATACTTCAGAGCTACGTCATGTTTTCTTTCTGTCTGAGGGCCATCCTTACCTCCAGCTCAAGTAACTATGATTACTACTCCAATGGGAGTCCACTACTTTTGTGTCCTGTGTATTTCTGTACCCTGAGCATGATAAAGTTCTTCATTCACACATGAGTGGAATAGTAGTCTTGTGATTTCTCTTTTCCTCACCTGTAGGTGATTACCTTGTGGTTGCTAGGAGAATCTAAATAGCTGCCGTTCTCCATCCCTGTTTGTCTATGAAACAAAGCAAGGCAAATAAGGTTTAAAAAACCCTGAGATACACAATAATAGCGCAAAGTCATCAAATACGTTCATTATCCAGAAATACAAATATTTCTGTTCCTATCAAGATACTGTAAATTGTCACTTTTGAATTGTACTTAGAATTCCCCTGTTCTTTGGCATCTGGAGATCTTCTGGTCTAGCTGCATTCCTATTTGTGCTAAATTTAAACATTCCAAAGCCTCTTACATGGCACAACTGTATAGCCAGTGTAATCTTAGTAAGAAGTTGTAAACGCATCTGTAACCTATAAGGAGAACGTTTGTAGTACCTTTTGAGCAAGTAGGCAGGTGAGAAATATGGACCAATTAACTTGTTAAAAAGCAAGCATTTGAAATACAATTTCAAGTTTTCAGAGAGGTTAAAATAGGATCAGTTGGCCACATTATCAGATGTAAGGAGGTGGGTGCTGCTGAAGCCATTTAGAACAAGAAGACATTAAGCATTGAATCATCTCATTTCCTGTTATTTATAGAAAATTATTCATCGTTGTGATAAAATATACCTCATTATGGATGGAAAATGCTTAGCTTAGTAGACTTCAGAAATTTATCATAGAATCACAGCAGTTTCTTAGCTCTGACCTATCTTTGTTGGCTCATAAAAGTCCTGCCAGATGGTAAATAGAAAGTCTGCCAGAAATTTTCAAACACTGCAGGAAGTTCATCTAAAGCACCAGTGAAGCATTTGCACTTAAAACAGAGCATACACCCCCATTGCTGAAATGCGACACAGATAACATTTCTGCCATGCCTACTGCTCCAAGGATAACACTGGATTTCTCTACACTGCCTTTTTTCTGTTCCTTCCCATATTCTTGAAGGGATGGATGACCTATTCAGGGAAAAGAAGGTACAGGCAACCATCATTTGCGGGAAGGAATGGTCACATTCTGAAAAAGGTAAAGGTAAAGGTTCCCCTTGACATTTAGTCCAGTCGTGTCCAACTCTAGGGCGCAGTGCTCATTGTTACAAACAGCTATGATGTCACCTGTCCTTCAAGGTTTAGGCTGGAGTGTTAACATCCGATGGTGGTCGGAAGGCGGGACATCAGGGGGAGGAGCTGGGATATATAGGGGTGTGAATGTGTGTGAGGGGCAGATCAGGATCTGTGAGCGCTGAGATGAGATAGTGATCAGATTGTGTGGAGATATGAATCTGTGTGAGCTAGAGCCTTTCTTTATGTGATTACCTGATTTATTTGTTATACCAATCTTAATGTACCAATCAATAAACTTTAGTTATTTTGTTTGAAATCCATTCCGGCCTGAAGATACTTATTGCAGGGGATGGTTGGTGGCAGACTACTAGAAGAGTAACAGTGGAGTGACGTAGCAACCTTCCTTGGTGAGGTAGAAGGAGGCCGTTACACTCATCTCTGTTTCCAAGCCGTAGAGCCAGCGTTTCTCCATAGACAGTTTTCATGTCACTTAGTCAGCGTGACTAGGCACGGAACCTTCCCACCGAGGTGGTACCTATTTATCTACTCACATTTTTACATGCTTTTGAACTGCTAGGTTGGCAGGAGCTGGGACAAGCGACGGGAGCTCACTACGTTGTGTGGATTCAATCTTACAATGGCTGGTCTTCTGACCTTGCAGCACAGAGGCTTCGGCGGTTTAACCTGCAGCACTACCACATCCCATATTCTGAGATACTTATCGTGTATAAGCCAGTTCACGTTAAGTCCCACCATTGGACTTCAATTGGACTTACTCCTAAATAGTTTTGTCTGGGACTGCAGGTGTAGGATGCTGAATGATGGATCCAATGCTTTCATTGCACTTGTGAAGACCTGCAGAAGACACAGATCTTGGACTGCAATCTATCCACCACTACCCCTGTCATAAAAGCATGATTCTCCTTAAGAAAATATCTAAAGTAAACAGGAAAATTAATTGGAATTTCCCTCCAGAAACTGATGGGGCCATTTGTTATGCTCTAAGGTTTACAGAGACGTAAGCAGTAGATTGTCGTCATAAACTGTAGAAGAGGGTTTTCTCTTCCAACAAACTTGGATCTTATTGCTTCATTCTTCAGAACTTGATAAGGTGGTATCAAACATCTGTGTAACAACACAAGAAAATAACATGCCAATAACTATAGAGATCTCTCACTACACAAATTACTGGTGAGTAGAGAGATTGTCCCCAGACTGAAGAACTATAACCAAATGACGCTGTTGCTTTAGTTTAGTGTCTTCTTAATAGCTTTCTGTTTCCAACAGTAATTTGAAATGTTGCGTTTTCCCCCCTCAGAGTTTTATTAACAGAAACCAAAGAAAATGGAGGCTGGATATAGAGGATAATATTGTCAGGACCCAGAATGATACAAGTTTGCCCTTTGTTCCCAGAATGCCCACCAGTCCTTCATACTTTGGTCTTATGCATCTACATCCCTAAAATATTTAGAGGCAATATGCCACAGAATACCAGTAGTTGTAGAGATAAGCTATAGGAGGGGTCTGTTGCCTTCATACCCTGACAGTACATTCTCCAGAACCATTTGACTGGCCCTGGAGTAAACAGGTTGCTGTTTAGAAACAGCTGATAAATAAAACTATAGCTATTGTTGATTATTGCATTTGATTCTTATGAAGTAGTTTTGCTTCCTTAAAAAAAGAGAGACTTCTTACCATTATGTTCAGCACACTGGAATGCACCCAAGTGTGCCATCTGCATGACGTTTTGGTACTAGGGGTTGCAGGAAAGCTGTTTTTTAATGCTGGATGAGCGAATGTAAAAGACATTGATGGCTGTCTGTCGTGCAGCAATTTGTACTTTAACACAAATATATAAGTTATTTAAGGGACATCCCTTTATTATTATTTGCTCATCCTTGTAAAATTGTTGTTATGTGCTGTCAAGACACCTCCCACTTATACTGACTCCATGAATCAGGCCTCAAAAATGCCCTGTCCTCAACAGCTCTTGTAAACTCAAGCCTGTGGCTTCCTTTAGGGAGTCAATGCCTCTCATATTTGGTCTTCCTCCTCCTCTGCTGCCTTCGACCTTTTCCAGCATTGTTGTCTTTTCTAGATAATCTTGCCTTCTCATGATGTGTCCAAAGTAGGGCAGCCTCAGCACCATCATTTTTGCCTCCAGAGATAGTTCAGGCTTGACTTGCTCTAGGACCCATTGTCTTTCTGGCTGCCCATGATACCTACAAAGCTCTCATCCAGCACCATATTTCAAATGAATCATTTTTTCCCCTCCTATCAGCTTTCTTTACGGTCCAGCTTTCACTCCCATACATGGTGATTGGAAATACAAGATTGTGGATGATCTTGATCTCCAATGACACATCCTTGTAAAATACACAGAAACAGTTACTGGGAAGGGATTTTCCAAACTGGAAAAGAAACTGGGAACTAATTGGCCACTTGGGAAAAGAATGCTGAACTAGACCGCTTTCAAGTCTGATCCAACACATCTCTTTTGTCCTCATTATTAGGTCTAAGCTTCTGTGTATTTTCAGAGGTAAATGACCAACGCACTTCTCACAACTGAAGCAGCATATTAATTTATTGTATTATAATAGTGTTGACAAAATACTTGAACTACCTATGTCATGTTATGTTATGCTATCATAGGATCATAGTTGGGAGGGGCCTGTCAGGCCATAGAGTCCAACCCTCTGTTCAGTGCAGGAATCCAAATCAAAGCAAATCTGATAGATGGTTGTCAACTTTTCTCTTGAAAGCCTCCAGTGTTGGAGCACTGACCACCTCCTGAAGTAATTGGTTCCATCGTTGTACAGCTCTAACAGTTAAGAAGTTTTTTCTGATACTCAGCTGCCATCTGTAATTTGAGCCCATTGTTGCACGGTCTACACTCTGGGGTGATTGAGAACAGATCTTTCCCCTCCTGTGTATGACTACTTTCAAATATTTAAAAAGTACTATTATATCTCCCTTCAGTTTTCTTTTCTCAAGGCTAAACATGTCTGGCTCTTTCCTCATAGGGCTTGGTTTCCATTCCTCTGATCATCCTTGTTGCCCTTCTCTTAATTTCTTCCAGTTTGTTGGCATCCTTCTTAAAGTGTGGTGTCCAGAATTGGAAACAGTACTCTAGATGAGGCCTAACCAGTACCAAATAGAGGAGGAGCAATACCTCACAGGATTTGAAGTCTATACCTCTGTTAATGCAACTTGAAGCAGTATTCGTCTTTTTCGCAGTAATTAGGGATATTGTCTAAATAGTACTGGACTTGATGTAGACTTATCTCTGGAGGTGTTATGGAGGTTTGCAAGGCATGGTTAGAAAACCCTGATGACTATAACTAGATAGTGAGCTAGTGTGATGTAGTAGTTTTACTGCTGGACTAGATCTTTGGAGACCTGGTTTCCTATCACCATTGAGTCAGGCAACTCATTGGATGACCAGAATTTTATTCCATATTTAGTGATTCAGAAGGGTCTTGCATTGTTCAGATGAGATTTATATATGTTTTTTACATTGGCTGAATTTACTTTTTAAAAAATAAAGCATTTGGAAGGGGTGCTTAGGAGCAAGTGGCTTAAAATATTTTTTAAAAACAAAGTGTGCTGCTTAGACACCATCCCATAGTGCTTAAAGAACTCTCTGGGTGGTTTGCAAGTTTGTTACGCAGGCTACACATTCCCCCCCCCCCCCCCAGTGAGCTGGGTACTCCTTTTACCGACCTCGGAAAGATAGAAGGCTGAGTCAACCTTGAGCCAGCTACCTGGGATTGAACCCCAGGTCAGGAGCACAGTTTTGGCTGCAGTACAACAGTTTAACCACTGCGCCATGCCATGAGGCTCTTATTAAATATTAGATACTTTCCCACTTGCTGTGCAAAAGTCAGTCTGAAATAGCTTGCAGTTTATACAAATTGTTTTCATTTGATTAGTGCCCATAGAAATATGTGGGATATCTGCCTTCTCGTAGTGCTGATTCTGGAATATTTTTCAGGCTTTAGCCAAAACTCTCCCTGTCCGTGGGGATTATATGATGGGTGATAATGATAATGGGTTTTAGAGAAGGTGAATTGGACTTGATCTTGGACTCATCATTCTTGCACTGAGCAAGGGGTTGGACTCAATGGCTTTATAGGGCCCTTCCAACTTCATGATTCTATGATTTTGATTCATCCCTCTTCCCTGTCTTGAATGAATTTTTCTTTTCACTGTCTTTTTTTTTCCAAATTGCTTTAGTAATAACTTGATTATTTGGGTATGCGGGGAACCTCTTTACTGAACTTAGGAGAAAGCCCCTAAAAGGAGAACTTTGGCTTTAATACAGTACACTGGCCGTAATCCTGCTACTAGCCAGTGTAACCCAAATGGTGTAATTTTCAGCAATTAATCTCCACAATTTAAGAAACTGATGCTTGTTTTCCTTGTCACATGGCAACACAATAGTCATGTGACTTGGCACATGATAAGAGAAGCAAACATTGAGCTGGTGGTCGTTGGAATGTATGCCACTGAAATTTATGCCATTGGAATTACACCTGAATAAGTATGTAACAGGATTCTGACCTGTAAATGATCATTGCTTAACACTGGAGGCTCATAAATTGCAGAGGAGGGGACTTACCCCTCAAAACTGTGGAACTCAGCATCACTTTGTCTGAAGTTTGCAGTACTATCCACACCCATTGACCTGGAAGTAAGCAACATTCAATGCAGCAGGGCTTATTCTCACTTAGTTATTTGTAGACAGGCAAATTATTGTCATGTTGTTCATCTGACTGCAGGGTCAATAGAGCAATTTTCATAAAGGGAACCATGTTAGTTTGTTTCAGCATAACAAAAAAGAAAGAAAGAAATGTTACCATACTTTGAAGAGTAACTTGTTTGTCTGTCTGTCTGAAATACTTTTACCCCACCTTTCTTAAAGAGGACCCAATATGGTTTCAGTAAGAGTAAGAGTATTGGTTAGTCTTGGAAACGGTATAAAACTCTTTCTCTTTGTTATTGAATCGGCAGAGAATATTTTCGCACAGTCTTTCGCAGTTAGAAATTACACGTAGCCACTAATTGTGAAGAAGAAACACTGGCATACCTCAGAGAGGGAGAGAGGGAAGGAAGGAAGGAAATATCTCTGGGGAAATCAATTGTATTACTGATTGTAGAGTGATTATAGAAATCAAATAAATAGATTCATAGTGTTTAATGTATGTCTATTCTTCCATATTATTTGACATTATTTTATTTTAATTTATTGTTGTCTATCATTGTCCCATTTTCTGTTGTGAACTGCCCAGAGTGGTCTTGGTAGCCAGATAGGCGCTATAGAAATCAAATAAATATATAAATAATGAATACTGTTATTGAAGGGAGGTTGAAGGGTCTCTTATTATTTTATATGTCTTTGATTTTATCATGATTTTATTTGACCATACAGTATCTGTATTTTAAACAATTGTGACAGCTTTTAGCTAAGACAATAAACTTGAACTGAACTGAATACTGTTATTGTTAACTATATTGTTAGTTTTTTGTTCTGAGTGGTGGGCTATTTCCACATAAAACTTGAAACCATCACATCACCGGAGACAACCCGAGCTGAACATCTGCAGACCCCCTTTGAACTCATCCTAACTTAAAACTCTGGTCCATTAAGACTCAATTATTTCAGCATCAGTCTCCCTCTACCCCATAATCAGGTGCACAACAGGGAATGCAACCAGTGTGATCTTACCATTTCTGTTTATATACCATATGTATACTATATATCTTACACCTAGAATTCACTTTACCCTCATGTATAGCTTTCATCCCATTCATGCCATTATTTTTTCTGACATATACAGGTTTTTGTCAGCTCATAATCCTGGACATACTTGTTCAGAAATTCTGTTCCTTTAAGTGGCCCCCTCCTTCAAGCAATCTCCACAAAGGACTGCAGACTTACAGCACAATTCTGTGGATGTTTTAGATTCTTAGGTTCCAGAATTTGTCAGGGGTTACTCTTGCAAGTCTAAAACACTACACCAAACTGGCTTTCATTGTATCTATTCATAATCTTAACATACTTATCACACCTGCTTATTCTTCTTACGATTAATCCACCCTGAGCAATGCCATCAGGAGGCCATTATGAGTCTGGACTCCTAGCAGGGTCACCCAAGGTGGAACGGTCACAGTTGAGTCACCAAATTAAGATGCATCCACCCTCTTCAAAGGTGAATGCATTACGTTCAAAGGTAATGACAGCATCAGTGAAAGAGAATGGACAGTTCCAATGGTGATGGGGGTGACAGAAATAGTAGGTGAAGGTGACACTGGTGGAGGAGGCAATGATAATGACACTCAAGCTAATTTTTGTTAGTACTGCACAGAAGGTGGCAATGGTAAAACACTCCTCAATTTTTCTTCCCTTAAAAACCCACAATGATTCTGTCCAAAATGAAAGAACATAGCACTGAAAGATGAAACTCCCAGGTTGGAAAGCACTCAATCAGCTACTGGCCTGATGACATTTCAGTGCCAGGTCAAGACCTTCCTGTTCCAGAAGGCTTTTAATTGAAATAACATCAACTGTGGGTCCTGATGGCAATTTTAATTGTATTTTAATCATTTTATCTTTTATTGTATCTTAATTGAATTTTAATTGTTGTAAGCCGCCCCGAGACTTCTGGGTAGAGTGGGCGGCATATAAATTAAATAAATAAATAATAAATAAATAACATTCCCTCTAGTTTTCAGCTCCACTGGGTGGGGCTCTGCCCCTTACATGCGCAACTTTGCCCCCTCGTGTAGGGTTCTCTCATGGTCAGAACCAATCGGTTAAGAACTATTGCTGTCAGTGCAGGGAGGAGGAGGGCTGCCATGGAGGGGGGCAGGGGCAGACTCACAACTTAGAGGGAACCTTGTCTACTGGGGAAGAGCAAAGGACAAGTACTAATAGCATTATCACTAAATAGGTAACTAGATTAAAGCTGAAAGGAAGTCTGTTAGCTGACATGCACAGAAATGAAAGGAAAATCCAATGCTGCACAACATATACAACTGGAACATGAAGAAGTATGAATCAAGGTAAACTGGAAGCAAGAAACAGAATATATAAACTTTGCACTGCTTGGACAACTACAAAGTGTTCTACACTGGAAATAACAAACTATTGAGGCAAAAACATGCCAACAAATATGGAAAACAAAACAATGGCCCACAAACCGGAAACGTTCCATACACATTTTAATTCCCAAGAAAGAAGATGCCATGGAGTGCAATAAATACAGGGCCATTGCTCTAATTTGCCTTGCAAACAAATTCATGTTCAATTTATTATTTATTTTTATTTATTTATTTATTGGACTTATATACCGCCCCATAGCGCTACAAGCACTCTCCGGGCGGTTTACAATTTTTAATCATACAGGCTACACATTGCCCCCCCAGCAAGCTGGGTACTCATTTTACCGACCTCGGAAGGATGGAAGGCTGAGTCAACCTTGAGCCGGCTACCTGGGATTTGAACCCCAGGTCGTGAGCACAGTTTTAGCTGCAGTACAGCGTTTTAACCACTGCGCCACGAGGCTCTTGTGTCGCTTTTACCCTATATCGGGCAAGAAATACTTGATGTTCAAGCTGCATTTCAAAAAGGAACAGGCACTTGAGAGCATATTGCAATTTTTAGTGAAAGTGAAAGAAGTGCCAAAGCAGGATTGCAGTTGAAGGTTAAGACAAAAATAATGACTACAGAAGAATGACACAACTTTAATGTTGAGAATGAAGAAACTAAAACATTGAAAGATTTTGTATACCTTGGTTCAATCATCAATCCAAGTTAAGACTGCAGCCAAGAAAACTGAAGAAGACTGGGACGGGGGGTGTAATGAAGGAATTAGAAACAATTATCAAGGCTAAGGATGTGGTGGCGCTGTGGGCTAAACCGCAGAAGCCTGTGCTGCAGGGTCAGAAGATCCGGCAGTCGTAAGATCGAATCCACGCAACGGAATGAGCACCCGTCGCTTGTCCCAGCTCCCGCCAACCTAGCGGTTCGAAAACATGCAAATGCGAGTAGATAAATAGGGACCACCTCGGTGGGAAGGTAAACAGCGTTCCGTGTCTAAATCACACTGGCCATGTGACCACGGAAAGATTGTCTTCGGACAACGCTGGCTCTACGGCTTGAAGAGCAGGATGAGCGCCGCCCCCTAAAGTCGGACACGACTGGACAAAAATTGTCAAGGGGAACCTTTACCTTTACCTTATCTGTCACTGGAGACCAAGATCCTCCACCCTCTTGTACCACCATGTATGGGTGTGAAAGCTGGAGAGTTAAGAATGCTGACAGGAAAAAAAATATTTGTTAGATATATGGTGCTGGAGGAGAGCTTTGTGGAAATCTTGGATTGCTAGAAAGAGGAACAAATGGATCCTAGAGCAAATAAAGTTTGAACTATTTCTGGAAGCAAAAAAATGTTGAAACTGATGTTGTCCTGCTTTGGGCACATCATGAAAAGGCAAGATTCTCCAGAAAACACAATCATTCTGGGAAAGGTTGAAGGCATCAGGAAAAGAGGAAGACCAAATACAAGACGGATAGATTCCCCTAAAGGATCCACAGGCTTGAGTTTGCAAACTCTGAGCAGGACTGTTGAGGACAGGACATCCTAGAGATCTCTCATTCGTAGGGTCACCATAATTCAAAAATGACTTGACAGCACATAACGATGACAATTGTTACTTATGGATACCAGTCTTTTGGAAATGATGGCTGAAACTCTATTGAGTAACTGCTCCTGGAGAACTCGGCATTATGCAAGTGGTCTCAGTAATAGTACCAAGGCAGAAGCATTATTCATGAAGCACTTCTGCAAATGCATTGTGCAGTTGGTCACGACAGGAACCATGTGGCCAATTGCACAATCCTTGTTGCCTTGGCGTAACAGCTGGCAAAGATACTCCTATGTAACGTCACATTACACTGCATCATACAGGGTTCCACACCTTCAGTGTGAAGTGGTTCAAGCCTCTCTGCCACCTTGAGTCTCTATGAGCTCGACCTGCTTTCTGTGTAGATATAGTCTAAGCAGATGCTTTGGACAGAACCCTGGTACTATTCGACATCAAGGGCAGACAGCCTCTTTCAGCCTTATGGCTAACTTCCAGGGTCCACTCTTCAGTGGTGGGCGGGCACAAAAACAGCAAGATATTCTTGCTTTAAAGCTCTGATTGCCTGGGGAGGTGCATTTAAACATTTCAGATTTGAGAAGGGGGGGGCAAAAACACAACAACAACAACAACAACAAAAGCTACCAGATTCTGGTGCCATGGGGAAGGGGTGTGTGGCTCACTTGTGACCCAGAGAGGGAAACTCATAGTTATTTCCTAACAGTTAAATCATTATTTCTCCAGTTGCCTTAAACAAGTTCACTACCTCAAATATTGAGGTCCCTACTGACCTATAAATTTTTGCAGGTCTTGTATTCCAAATGTTAGGCTGACAGGAGTCCGTCCCTTGAGCATGGACCTTTGTGGACCTGGCAGCTCCTTCACCATTAGAACGTTGGCCACTGCCTGACATTATGTGCTTGGACGTCAAGTAGAGAAGATGCCACATGATGGCTTTTCATTTCTTAAATGGGAATATTGAGAATAAAGCTGCTGAGTGGAAATTATTGGATACACATGGAAGAATAAACCACACTTGAGCCATCCCAGAAGCATATTTCTTGAGGAAAGATGCCTTGCCTATGTGTCATTAGATGCAGCTGTCACATTAATTGAAGACAGGCAAACGTGAAGTAGGCGCACTCTACAGATTTTTTGAGGTTCCTAAAATAAATGGGTGGCTCCCTCTTACCCTAAAGTACTACCCTCAATGGAGCCTTCTTTCTTAATGCATGTGACACCATCAAATCCATCCATTAGGCATGTCTGTACAGCTACCCGGCTTTCCAGGGGGAAGGTCAGTACTGAAGAACATTTATCTGCAGGGAACCAACTTCTACACAGTGTGGTCACTGTTCAATTTTTTCCAGCTGCCAGCAATTAGGATTGCAAACCTTCAAGAATACAATTAGGATTAATTTGCTTATCAACTCCCCATTTGTAGAGCCTGTTCCAGGCCAGGTTTTCTTAGTGTGGTGGAATTGGCAGGATGAATCGGTCCTTAATGTTTCTGTGTGGCTTTCTATTGTCAATTGTGTGTCCATAAAAAAAGCATATGAAAGTAAAGGAATGTGTAAATGAATAAATAATGTATAGACAAAAACAGATACATAGATTCTTATAATAGTCAACGAACAAATAATTTCACCATTAAGAAGGCTCACAGAAACCAAATCTATGAACGCTGCCCCATCCCTCATAATTTAGGAACAAGAGGCTCGCTGTGTCAGTTTGTCTTAGAATGAGCTAAGAGATATGTGAAAGGCAGAGTAGGGCAGAGAAAAGGATACTAAAGGTTATATTGACCTTTCTCAGAACACTTTAACCTGAAATTGTTTTATTTTTAATGCAGTGGATAAAATCATATTAGGGAAACCATGAATGTAAGGGCAATAGTTGAGCTTCCCCCTTTTTGATGCTTGCAGTCTGTCGTGTGACTCATCCCTTGAACTGGGGAAGCTGAGGAGCACAAAAACCATCCAGCAGCACAGGTAGACTTTACCCAGTTGCTTACTTATGCTGTGTGGGACAAACAAGAATGTTGCAAGACGTTAATGTTGCAAGACGTTCTTTGCAGTGGAAAAACTGCGTGTTGTTTATAGGGTATATGTGTGTACAGCTTCCATACTTCTGAAAGTTACCACCCCAGCTGTGTAAAACCTGTTTTACAAATGTTGAACCTTTTAGTGTTGGCAACCCAGAGTGCTGAATGAATATCTATAGAGAGACAGTCCAGTCTAGGCCAAGTTAAATGATACAACAGCAACCTTGATAAAACTAAGCCAGTGGGTCTGGTGCTTATCTGGATGGAACCATGTGTATGCTCCCTCAAGTTTTGTCACAGGAAAAAAAATATAATTGTATTTAACATAATTAATAATTAGCCATGTTAGTCCATGCAAGCATATCTGGCAAAAAGAAAAGTGAAAAATAAAGAAAACAAAAACATTGCGGCACCTTAAAAACTAACTGCTGCATTTTAATGTAAACTTTTATGGGTAAGACCACTTCCTCAGACATAAGAGTGGGATTCCATGGCAAATATTTATACAATTATACATGGTCCCAAAACAAAGAGATGTTTTGTTTCCTGGGCAGGTAGTTGATAATGTAGCATTTCACACCTGGCAATGATAATTGAGGAATGGCAATACAAAGAAACTAGTTTCAATTAATTTTAATTTATCTGGACACTCTGCACGAGATCTGCAAGTTGCCAATTCTGTAGAAGGAAAACTACAGAACAAGAATCAAGGGGCAGTTGAGATAAAATATATACATACGTTTGAAACACATCTCAGTGGACTCAATATAAGCCAAGGGTTCTTAGGCCATTATCAAATATAAAATGTTGCTTCTGCTGCAGTTCCCAGCAGTATTTCCTTACTGCTTGTGCCACCTCACAAACCTTATCGGGGATTATGATACTCGTTGCCATGTTGTTCTTTGTAATCTATAACCTGGGATAAATTAAGCCACCAATCATTGTCATTGTTTATAAAACAATACCTCCTGGGAGGAGAATTGAAAAATCAACAGGGGTCTAAATGGTCATTGCCATTGAAAAGTTAGTCCCAACTAGACTAGGCATATGGAGTGGGCTGACATTTTAAGTCAACACTTCTATGAGTCCCATTGATTCCATGGGCCTGCTTTATTTGGAATTCACTATTGAATGTAGACCTTATTTGAAGGGAGTGGGAGAAGAAAATATCCAGACATTACATTACATTAATTCACAAAAGCCTTTGGTGAACAAAAGTTTTCACATAGAAGCACAGCTTGTTAATTAGTGAAAATCAGGATGAGAAACGTGCTAAAAGGACTATTAGAACGTGGTGTCCCTGAACCATTAACTTGTAGTTTAACTGCCACATCAGTCATATTTCCCCTGATTAAACCCAGACAAATGCTTTCAATGTTAATACTCAGATAATTTAATAAAGCTGCACAAGCAGTTAAAGTAACAACAAGCTTCTACAAAAAGCTTTCCAGATGTTGCTGAGGCAAACGCAAAATATCAAAATAAAAAACTTCAAAAAAAGTTGGAAAAGCAGAACTTGAAACTAACTATAAACTAATTAAATACGAGAACGAGTTCTCCAAGAATAAATTGAAGACATAAGGGTTTTTATGACACCATGAAGTCAACACTATTGGAAAGTCACATACTGTACACAGATATCTGAATTCACCGGTCCTAAGATTATTTTAAACACAGTCTCTTTTGTAATGCAAAATATAATTTTTATTCATCAGGAAATGGGATGGGAGGTTTCCTAATGGCTGCCAGAAACAAATGGGTTCTCAGAACAAGAAATGGCCAAGTCTGCTTACAGCCATAAAGTATTGTTTGGAAGAACAGCCTGAGTTTGATCATCACAACCAGGAAGCTGGTCCTGCTTGACAGCTTCTGGAAGGGCACCCACCAACTCTCTAAAATTTGTTTCACTGGGCGGAGGGAGAGAGGCAAGAAAAATACCGTCCCTCTCATCCTTCTAACTGGTTCGTTGCAGTGCCATTTATGTCTTCGTCCAATGATTCTCAAACTGTAGAAGCTTGCTACTGGGCCCAGAAGCTGCCAGTCACAAGTGCTAGGAACTTAGAAAACTACAGAATTTATCTTTTTTTTACTATTGACTAAATTTTCCATCATTCCTTAATGTTTGCTGTGGTAGCTGGGGCTGATGGGGCTTGCAGTCCCAAACATTTAGAGAGCATGCAGTCTCTTTGTACAGTACTATGAATTGTCATCCCCTCTTTATGGACGCTAGGCCTTAGATTCATCTTCTGTTGTAAAAACCTCAGAGATACTGCTTGCTCATTTCCTACATGTGCGCGAAACATTCCCTGTTCCTTTTCTTCTCCCCCATCATGACTAGGCCCATAGCAATTGAGAAACGTGATAACACCCTTTGTGTCTATCAGTGGAAGCAGGGAACCTTTATAAAGCTTGTAACATGCTTCTTGATGGAGGATTAATAACCTTTTGCATTAATGAGGGGAATAACCTCCATTATTTTTTTTTCCTTGTTAAAAAGAGGTGCCAAGATAGGCAAGGGCTAAGAGCACACGTATTCAGGTTAACTCCTATGAGTTCCTGCTCTGCATGGATACATCTTTAGTCTACAAGAACTGAAACTGATCCCATGACACTGGATCAGATGGCACTCTTTATATTATCTCTGGACCTGTTTTAATTATAGCATTTAAGTTGGAGTAAATGCAACTGACTTTATATCTCTCAGTGCCTTGCAAACACAGCATAGTAAGGCTTAAAGAGTTCCAGTAAGTCCTTCTCAGGGTCTATGTAATTATTCCATCATCACTTGAAAAGATTTGCCAGATGGCTACATGAGGATGCAGTGGAAAGTGGGAAATCCCTCCATGGACCTCTTCACCACCATAAAAAGAGCTTCATAAATGTGCACCATGTTTATTTAATTGTCCCCACTCTCTAATTCCCTAGTCAAGCCAGGAGCTGGGGGATAATATAGGGAGTGAAATCAAGATCAATTTGGAAAAAGTGGGTCACAGTCCACCAATGTATGCAAAAAAAAAGTATTTAAGATGTGAGAAAATGCCTTGTTTTCACTACAACGGGCTATGTATTAACATGATTGCCCTTCTGAAAAGTTTGTTTTGATTCACTGTAAGCTGTTTTTTGTCAGGCATCCTCCTAGGTTCCTGATGTTTTATCATACTCATTATCTTTTTCTAAATCAAATCCAGTACTCTCACCAGGCTGTTTTAATTCAAGTAATTGCTTCAAGTCAGTCAGGTTACTATAGGTACCTTATCTATGTACATTTTTTATTAATACTTCTAAAATGTTCTGGGGATTTGTTTCCTCAGCTGAAATGGAGAACTGCACTGGCTGCTTGCCCTGTTATATACTGTTTTACTAATCCCCCTCAATTCTCAACAGGAACTTGTAAAATTCTCATTGCTTGGGCTGCACTGACCAAAATTTCTTTCCTCTCAATGTTCTTTCACCTTAATAAACACAGGCCTGGTTATTTTGAAGGATGCTTTATTTTTATTCTACATCCTCATGCTAGTGAATAATACTTTTTGATATTCTTTTCTTAGGGGGTGGGCATAGCATGAGTAAAGGAGACATGCTTCCCCACCATAATCTTTTCACATAAACATGACCTGTGAACCTTTTCTTTGGGGTTTATGTGATTTGGGCAGGGTAGGTTTAATGGTGGGAGAGAATTAAACTCTCCGAGGCCACTTATCCGTTCAAAGAGGGACAGAGTTGGTTACTAGTCATATGCTGAATGCCTCATCTAGCTCGGTTTTTTTATTCTATTGCCTTCTCTGAAGCACTGAGAGAAGATGGCTGCTACCTCTTATAGAAAAGTTCACAGAATGTCACTGAAACATTTTTACCTTCCTTCCGTCTTTGGATCTAAGCTGTTGTTCTCCACAGGCAACCAGTCAATGGCAGCTAATATAAAGAAATCTGAAGAGAGAGAAAGGCAAAAATGGTATTGGCAAGAAAATAATCTCATAAAAGTTCCAATTCCACATTTTTTTACTAGTCACCTACCTCTGTGAATCATGTCTGGAATTGGGTCGGGTTGGGATGGGAAGTCATATTCAGTCATTTTGAAACCCAGAATCATAAATATGATTACAGAGGAAAAATTAGCCCTGGTCTCTCCCTCAGTTCTTTGCTTGCATGAACTGACATTTGTCTAAAGCATGGGTTCCCAACTTGGGGATCATGACCTCCAAGGGGATAGCAAAGTGTTTTCTGGGGGATCACCACAGTTTTTGGAAGAGGGGGACACATCACCCTCAACTTGCAACTCCAATCTTCGGTCCCTTCTGCAGGAACCCTGCCCCTCACCTGCTTGTATCTCCCCAAGCCAAGCTCTCTTTGCTCCCTGCTGTGGGGTTCCTGGGGCCCCCTGACTACATGCTCTCTTTCTCTGGCAGCAGCAGCAGTGGCTCCTCTTCAGCTCTGGTGGCTGGCTGGCTGGCTCAAGTAGGGGACCAGGATGAGGAGGAGCGGGAGACAGGACCCAGCCTATGCAGCCCCTGCAAACCTGGCTGGCCATGGTGGGGGTTGAAGGCAAGAAGGGAGTGGCAGGATGGAGAGGGAGTGGGAGAAGTGGTGGTGGAGGATGAAAAGGCCATCACCTCTTTGCACCTTCACCTCTGCCATGTGCCTTTCCCTCCATCTTAAGGAGGACAGCGGAGAAGGAGGAAATGGAGCCACCACTTGAAAGAAGGATGGAAAGGGTGACACTTCTTTCCTGAAGGAAACCGCCCTCTCCCAGCTAACCCAATTTTAACCCACCCTCATTACCTCCATCTCCTGGAGCCCATTAAGGGACTGTTGGGGGTGGTAGTGAGTGGCTTTAACAAACACTCAGCTGTGAATTTCAAGGCTAGTTGTCCAGATGCATCACATTAAATACTAATTTAGAATGATATTCTGAAAAATCTATGTTTAGTGTATATTCTTTGCCCAATTAAATATGTATTTTTATGCAAATATGGAGGAGATTTGCAGGATAGTTGGCTATTATAAAAGGGAGTTGTAATGTGAAAAATGTACATTGGTCTTTAAAAAAGGATTCTGCTCCTGTGGAGGCTCTCCACATGAGCAAGAACCCTGGTCTTCCTTTCAGCGTGGCCCCCTGACCCCTTGTGTAGCACAGAGTTTGCATGTGAACAGGAACCTTTTAGTTTCGGCTGCATCGCTGCTCACGTGAGTCCTTTCCTCCACAGCACAGCTCACTTCATTTCTCTGCGCTCCCTTGTGTAGCATTTTCAGGAACCTGGAGAAGCTGCTGTTGCAATGTCTTTTTCCACCTATTACATCTGCCTAAATCCAAATTTGCTTTCTGAGCCTCAGACCTTGCTCCTGAGAAAGAATATAATGACCTACTTATGCCATCCATAACCAAACAGCAAAAGGATGATTCCTTGAGATCAAAAGCATCATGCTTTCACTGCTCTGTTACAAATGGTTTCATACACACACACACACACACACACACACACACAGAGAGGGAGAGAGAGAGAGAGAGAGAGAGAGAAGTAAACACAATATATATATATATAAACATATATACAGTGTATGTATACAGTATATATACTGTACAATATATATATATAGTACACATATATATAGTACATATATATATATGTACTATATATATGTGTGTGTGTACTATATATATATGTTATATATATATGTTATATATGTTATATATATATATGTTTTATATGTTATATATATATATAGTACAGTATATATACTGTATACATACACTGTATATATGTGGCATGAACATATTGTATTTTTTTTTTTGCCACTCATCTGACCAGTGGTCACAAAGAAAAATGCAGAAGCTGTGGTGCTTAACTGAAGCAAATTAACAAATTGCTTATCTTGGTCCCATGACCAAGCATGTGACATGCACCTCATTAATTACAAGCATGTGACATGCACCTCATTAATTACTGTTATAACTTCTGTGTTTTCACTTACGCACATATACAACAGCCATACTTAAATTCATATTTAAAATAATGTTCCAAGCTCTGTTAACTTTGCCTGGTATCAATACATGTATCTGGGTATATGTGAAAAATACATTAAATATCTCAATTATGAGGTTCAGCTTCTTGAAGTTCAAACATGACAGAGATATCCTAGCGTTAATACTTTTTTTGGTGCCTCTTTAACCACATCTAAAGTTTTAGGCTTTAATTCTTATATTTAAAAGAATGTAGGAGGGAGAACAAAAATTAAAATAGGAAGCACTTAAGTGACCACAAAATCACTCCTTAATCTGATAGTCAAAGAAAAAGGCTTCCCCTTCCCATAACCCCCATCAAGGAAATAGTTGAGAGGATTTACATCCAAAATGGGGGATCTTAGCTCGTCCTGTCCCTCTTCTGTCTTGATCTTGGAAAACACCATGTTGCCTTAATTTGTTACTCTGCTGTTTTTGATCTCCCTCCATTCTGGGAACTGGGCCAGATAGGAGAGGGGTCAACACAAATGTTTGGGAGGGAGGGAGAGCGCCTTTCTGCCCGATCAACTAGAGTATGACCCAGCTACATTTTATCTTTTGCTGTCTCTATTCTTGCTCATGTTATAAAGTCATACCGCAGCTGTTTTGAGAGAGACAAAGATGTGAAATTATTCAGAGCATCTGGACCGTAGTATGATTGGTGACACTGGTATTTTCAGCCCACTTCTGAGCAGCAGGACGTTGCAGGGGCATAGCACCTACCAAAGTTCAGTTTCCCTTTAGAACAGGAGTGGAAAAGCTTGTGCCTTCTGACGATTTGGTCTGCAGCTTCCACCAGACCACCTAACAAGGCCAGCAGGAACAGACTGCAGAAGTTGTAGACCAAAACATATGGTAGGCCAAAGCTTCCTTGCTCTAGATTTTAAAATGAAGACACAGTGAGATCAAGGTGTTCTGTAATGGTTGTTGTGGGTTTTTCGGGCTTTTTGGCCGCGTTCTGAAGGTGGTTTTTCCTAACGTTTCGCCAGTCTATGGCCGGCATCTTCAGAGGACAGCAAACTGCTCTTGTTTGCACAGTTTGTTGTCCTCTGAAGATGCTAGCCACAGAGACTGGTAAAACGTTAGGGAAAACCACCTTCAGAACATGGCCAAGAAGCCTGGAAAACCCACAACAACCATTAGATCCCGGCCATGAAAGCCTTCGCGAATACGTGTTCTGTAATCTTTGAATTCTACACATAGACTCTGACAGATAGTCCAGGCTACTACTCCAGATAAGATTCGTCAACATTCTTTCTGAAAGCCATTACTTTACAAGGTCCCAACAATCTCCTTTCTGACTCCATCACTTTTTGGTTCAAATAGCAATTCCTGCTGTTTTCCATCACACACAGACATCAAGACTATATGATATATATAGAACTGAAAAGGTCTGCCCTTGCTCTGTTGCAAATATTTAATATAAATATCCTATAATTAGTTCCCATGGAAACATTATCACCTGAATACTTCAGGATATTAACATTCCCTCATTAAGTCCAAAAATATGCCAAGGCAAGCCACAGTAAGAGTTGCATATGCAGAAACTGAATTAACAAAATTGATTCCAGTATGTTTCATTGTGTTTGTCTTCAGTGTGGAAGGGATTGTCACTCTCGAATTGGCCTTCTCAGCCACACTAGATGCTGTTCCAAGACCTCTATTCAGAGCATATTACCATAGTCTCTTGAGACTGAAGGATGCCTATACAAGATGTTTCATTTTGAGTGCTTAGAGAATGAAGTATTCCTGCAATAGAAGAACAATCTTGAAGGAAGATGTGTACAAGCATGTGTACACTGATCAGTACAAAGAGCACGCAGACTGCTCTCCCCCTCCCTTGCACGTACTGGAGGTGAACGTACCTTTGCATGTTGGCAGGATGGTGTGAGACGCAGAAAGAATGAGACGAGTGCATTCTGAGTGACGGTTTACATTAGGATTGGAGAATATGCAGCCTTCCAGAATGTTGTTCAACTGCATCTCTTTCCATCTGTTGATACTGGCCAGGTTGCTTGAGGCTGATGGGACCTGGAATCCAACAATAGCTGGAGGGGCCAGCTGTTTACCAACTCTGGTTTGCAAACAAACTGAGTATTGCTGGTGGGCCACCCCATAATTCAAAGAGCTTCCCTAGCATATTATATATAGATGTACATACATATAACTCACAACAGGCTGCCTTCTCCATCATGGTACCCTCCAGATACGTTGAACTTCTCAAGTCTTCAGCTAGTAAGGCCAGTGGGCATTGAGTTCTAGTTTAACAGATTTGCTGGTGTCTTGTAGCATAATTATCAGTAGCCCAGACAATAATATGATGGCTATTAGATCCCAGGAATGACTGGACTGTAGCTCCTATACCTCCTTATCATAAGCTATACAGCTGAAGGGTGATGGGTAGTTACATACACTCCATCTCTAATGTAAAATTACCGTATTTTTCGCACCGTAAGACACACTTTTCCCCCCACAAAACAGGGGGGGTGGAAAGTCTGTGCGTCTTATGGAGTGAAGAGAACAGATTATATTTTCCTGTTTTCTTCTCCTAAAAAATTGGTATGTCTTATGGAAAGGTGCATCTTATGGAGTGAAAAATACGGTAATCTACGTGTAGACTCAAATCATTGTATAAAACAAAAAAATATTAATTCAAAACATTTTTTTAAAATGGGAAATGGAGTGCCGAAATATGTCAGGTGCACATAAATTGAATTTAAATGCAGCAACAACTTCACTGAAATGAAAGATTAATGCTGACTAGGCACCATAATTCTATAATCTGTGATTGTACATGTTTCACATGAAAAGTAAACTGGACGTAGGGCTTTTAAATTTAAAAAAAAACTTCTTATTCTTGGTTTGGAAATATTGAATAACAATAAACAAAAAAAACAAATAGTTTAAAATTTATTTTTGTTTGTTTGTTTTTCTATTCATAGCATGCAACAGCCAAGCGGGACGGAATGTGAAGAGTAACGTTTGCAAGTGGTGTGATAACACACACCCTTTCTGTGAAGACTGGGTGTGCTACAGCAACTGTGACTTAAGCTCCTACTGTGAAAAACCAGAGGAAATCTGTGTGTCTATATGGTAAGGAGAAAAACAAAACAAAGCAAAATAAAACCCTGAAGAGTGGACTTAATGGATAAGAAAATAATGTATTATCAACAAACTCCAGTACTATATGTAATCTTAATTCTCTGGAGTAGACTTGGGCAGAAGGAGACCACAGGCTACATGTAGGCCCTGGGAACTCCATCTCCATCTCACATTTTAAAACCATCTCTCTCTCTCTCTCTCTCTCTCTCTCTCTCTCTGTGCACAGAAGGTCCACCAGTGCTCTCTGGTTGAGCCATTCTCAACCTTTTTTTTTTTTGCCCACAGCCGTAAACACACATCAGGATTGTATAAGTTGCATAACAAACCTTATAAGGTAGTGTGTGAAGAGTTCTACCTAGTCTGTAAGGTAAAGGTAAAGGTAAAGGTAAAGGTAAAGGTTCCCCTTGACAATTTTTGTCCAGTCGTGTTCGACTCTAGGGGGCGGTGCTCATCCCCGTTTCCAAGCCATAGAGCCAGCGTTTGTCCGAAGACAATCTTCCGTGGTCACATGGTCAGTGCGACTTAGATACGGAACGCTGTTACCTTCCCACCAAAGTGGTCCCTATTTATCTACTTGCATTTGCATGCTTTCGAACCGCTAGGTTGGCGGGAGCTGGGACAAGCGACAGCAGCTCCGTTGCGTGGATTCGATCTTACGACTGCTTGGTCTTCTGACCCTGCAGCACAGGCTTCTGCGGTTTAGCCCACAGCACCACCATGTCCCTAGTCTGTGCACCCCTTCAAATGCCCCAGGGCTCCCCAGGGAGCTATATGTAACCCCCCCCCCCGAGAAGGGCTGCTCTAGAGGATGTGGGAGGCAATTCTGCCATGTTTGGAAGAGCACTCCATCTCCATGGTTTAATTTAAAAAAAATCTGTTAGAAAATGTAAGTTTTTTCAGTTTAAAAAAAGCCTTTAAAATATTGCAGTCTCCAAAATTTAGGTGAAAATGCACAGCTCTTGGACTCTTGATGGTTGCCTACCCTTCCCCAGAAGCCCGGTGTTAACCACATATAGGTATTTGCATCATTGTGTCCAACAAGATGTTCAGCAGGAAACACAGCATGCATGGACTTGAGGGAGCAATTAATTGTATTGAAATCAGCAATGAACTCAGTTTGTCCCCTATTCTGTCACTCATCTTATAGCAGGATACTGTGAATGAACAGTTTTCTGTATTCAGAACAGCTCATAACGCAGAAGCTGTCATGCAGAAGAACAGTAACATGTGCACACACCCACACCTTACTTTCCCCCCCTTTCCTCTCCCATCTCTTTCTTCTGGTTGCATATTCTTCTTCTCAGATTGTTTCTCTGCCAGATCAAATGATTAGGTCCAGGCAGGTCACCAAAACATGAAGGTCCCACAAACTGTTTTTTAATCTCGGTAGTGTCTTCCACAGGTACCAACGTCTGTCAAAAACTGACCAGAGCATTCTTCTCCCTCTTCTCTGGCTGGTTGCTCCCGCAAAATTTCTCTCCCTCCCCCACAAACTTTTGTCTGTGTGACATTTGCTCCCGCACTTATTGGTTTCTAATCTTGGGAACTCAAGTTCAAGTAAATATGTTAATACTGAATGCTTGGTAAGGTTCAATGAATGGCAGAGGTGGGTACAAGAGGTTACAGCTGGGTTTGTATGTCCACCTTCAGTTATTCAGCTGAAGAAA
The DNA here is from genome assembly GCF_051106095.1 of Pogona vitticeps. NCBI lineage: Eukaryota > Metazoa > Chordata > Lepidosauria > Squamata > Agamidae > Pogona > Pogona vitticeps. The sequence continues at coordinate 230,608,090 of NC_135783.1, read as the reverse complement.
CTGACAACAACAAAAAAGCAAGTAACACACTAACAAAGCAGAACTTTATGACAGGATCTAATGAATTTTTTTCCATCTATTGTCAAATATTGAGTGATATTAAAAGTGCATCTGCTAAATAAAACAGGCCATGTTCGTTTCCACCAGGAGTGGATAATATGTGAGACTCCAGATGTTGCTGAGCTGCAACTTCTATGCTGCAACCATTCAGCATAACCAATGGGGAGGGATTGTGGGCTCTACAGGCCAATGGATGAAAGACCACCGTTTGCTTTCCCCTGGTTTATATTACTTTGTCTTAAAAGGCCAATTCTGTTTGTTTTTTTAAACTTGTGCATTTCAGGAAACAGGAGAATGAGAGTATTCGAGTGACCACTCTTTGTCACAACCCATCTCTCCCTGTGGAAAATGTAATGGTTCCCAAGTATAACACATCACAGTGTGTGATGGTCCGTCAACAGTATGATAATGCGATATTTTACATCTGCGGCTGCGTCCATGAACAAGAGTGCAATGACAAACTTATATTTGAAAATCATACCAATGGTAAGTCTTCTTCCTAGCTGATGGCGGACTCATGTAAGGCTTAACATTTTCAGACTTGAGTCCCTAAGGTCTGATGCTTCAAGAGGAGGCAAAGAGAAATGGTCCTAGTGTAAACACACACACACACACACACACACACACACACACACACACACACACACACACAAGCTAAGATGAATATAAAATCTGAATATGTGGTAACAAATTGTTTATTTGCAAAATGTTTATTTGCTTATATTATTCTTGCTAGAATTTATATGTCCATTTGTTCTATAGAAAAATAACACATACAGATTATTGGAAAAGGAACAATCTCCCTTTCTCAATGATTTATTCCATGAAGTTTTTCTAGTTCCCATAAACAGTCCCCACGTTACATTCCTGACACTGCCAGTGCAAAAGATACCAAACCATGCAACTTCCCATCTGTCTATGACCTTGGCAAGAGCTGGCAGAGGAGATCATGTGGCAGAGTCAGACGCATCCCAATCTCTGAGGGATTTGCAGGAGTTTTGCTAAGGAGTTCTGACTCCCTGTTGTTGCTGACCCCTCCACATCAGATAATACCAGTCGCACCAAGAAGCCTGCAAGGCCTGTGTGTATGATCAGGAGGGAACGTTTGCATTCTGTGTACATTTCATTTCTAATACTGGACTTTAGTTCCTTTCTGTAATTCTAAGCACTTTTCTCTGGCTTGTGGATCTTGGGTTTCTAGAAAAAATAAAATAGCTCCCACAAGCCTCTACCAGAGTATTGGCCTAGCCCTAGATGGACAGAATATATATATCTACGTTAAAGAAAACATGGCTTTTATTCACCCTTTTAGACTTACCACAGCTTTCTAGGTTGAGCTTATCAGATGTTAGTTTTGCAAGGAATGGGATCTGTTTCCTGTTATAGTTTCAAAACAGAGATGGCACAACCCCCAGCTCCCAAAACATTCCACTTAAAGTTTGCCTATCAGGCAAATATAGAAAAACAATAAAAGACCAGGCTCCATCATGTGTGGGAAGAAACAAAACACAGGCATGACATGTCTCTCCCTAGTTCTACTGGCCTAATTGAGGGCCTGCGCAATTTAAACCAAAACATTACGAAGTTTCAAGCAGACTGTGTGCTTCAAGGATGAAATTAACCTTTTAAATAATTGAGGGAGCACCCACAAGGGCATTTACGGCATCCCAGCTTGAAAACATGTTGCCCTTTTTTTTTTAAATATTTTAAAGTGTTATCACTCTCCTCAGCCAATATAGAGTCCCAGCAGCTTATACATGAGTGGAAAGCAAGATAGTTACCAGCTTGTGCTGGTAATTGCAGAGGAAGACGTTTGGATCATCATCATCATCAAAAGAGGCAAAGAATAAGCCCTTTACTCCATCCTCTTTTTCAGCCTAAGGGACTGACTCTACCCTTTACCATGGTATGGATTAAAAGATACAACTGAAGCAGCAAGCTGATCCAATGCAACAGTGTCTGCTTTGAAAATAAACACACCATCAAACACCAGCATTCACCTTTACTGAAAGCAAAGGTTTTAAACTCAATTTACCTGGGGGCCACTAGAGGCCGAGTCTGGGTGAGGCTGGGCCGCAGGCAAGGCTTTTTTTTTTAACTCTTGACAGCAGAGGATGTGAGGGTGCTTTGGGGGGACAGGCAAGGCGAGGGCCACAAACTATCATCTGGGGGGCCGCAAATGGCCCCCGGGCCGCATGTTTGAGACCCCTGCGTGAATAGTAACTGACATTTTAGAAAAATTTACCTGCATGGTTGGAACACCAGTCATTTTAATGGAAATAAATCGGATCAAAATTCCTGTGAAAAACCTCTGTGCCTAAACTGCACAGAACACAGAGCAAAAGACAGAGAGGTCCACAACATAGATAAAGGTTCCCCTTGACATTTAGTCCAGTCGTGTCCGACTCTAGGGCACAGTGCTCATCCCCGTTTCCAAGCCATAGAGCCAGCCTTTGTCCGAAGACAGTTTCCATGGTCATGTGGCCAGTGCAACTAGACATGGAACGCCGTTACCTTCCCATTGAGGTGGTACCTATATATCTACTTACATTTTTACATACTTTCGAACTGCTAGGTTGGCAGGAGCTGGGACAAGCGACGGGAGCTCACTCCTTCGCGTGGATTTGATCTTACGACTGCTGGTCTTCTGACCTTGCAATTTAACCCGCAGCACCACCACATCACAACACAGATTAGACAAAAAAAAATTAATAAGTTACTGTGTATGTGGGCTCCCCGTAATGCAACCAGAGCATAGAAGTCATTACTTATAAGTAACACAGCTACTGTTTGTTATTTTTGGTAACAATTGTGTTATTAAGTTACATTTTAAAATAGTCACATTTTCATTTTAGTGTAACAAGCAATGTTTTCTGTTATCTTTAAATGTTAGGTGCATTTGACAGCAATTTGTCAAGTTTTATGCCATTTTCTTATGAATCCTCTTGTGAATTCTTACGGTACAACAATTGGCCAGTAGAGAGAACCATAGAATGTCCCCCTGCATTTGTTTCTAACAGATGCAAGGAAAAAAAATTAACAGAACAAATTACTTTTGCTAACAGGACAATGACTATCACAACCCACTTACCTCAATGTAATGAGTCTATGCAACAATTGTTGTAAAGCAACGTTCCAAGCATGGTCTGTGACTTTTTAAGGCATGTGTGAATATAATAGCCAACATACAAGGCAAAACCACAGTCCACAGAAGCCACAGAACCAGACCTTCTTGGTGATAACTGCAATGCTATGGAATGCTATTACCCGCAGATACATGCCAGGCCCCCTGCCTCTTGTCCTTCTGAAAACAGTTTAAAACCATATTGTTCAAAGAGGCCTTCGGAAACATCTTACCCATGTGACATCTTTGTGAGCCATGGACTGACTTGTACCAAATTGATATTTATTTTGATTTGCTGTCCAAGTTTCCATCTTTTGGGGGGATACCTTAGGTTTTTAATGTTTCTTGGTTTTCTGTTTATTTCCTTGTGGGCGGCATTGGGTTGTGGTATTTTAATTGTTGTTAGCTGCCCAGAGTAATTCCCCCAGCACTAGATGGGGGGGGATATAATGGCAATGAATGAATGAATAAATATTAAAAAAGTTATCAGTTTTTTCAAAGTCATAGCAGATCTCATGGTAGTATGTATCAAATGGACTATATAACAGTTTTTTGTTCTTCATTTTACATTCGCCATGTAAAGAATTGTATTTATTAGTTAAATGTACCGTATTTTTCGCACCATAAGACACACTTTTTCCCCACAAAACAGGGGGGTGGAAAGTCTGTGCGTCTTATGGAGCGAAGAAAACAGATTATATTTTCCTGTTTTCTTCTCCTAAAAATTGGTGCGTCTTATGGAGGGAAAAATACGGTATATCCTTCCTTCATTCCAGTGAGCTCAGGTTTGACTTGAGCTCCCTGTCCTCCCACCCCATCCTCACTTTTCCTTACAAAACCTTGCAAGGTAGGTTATGATGAGAAAGAATTTACTGGGTTTCATGGCCCATTAAGGCACATGGTTGACTCAGCCTTCTATCCTTCCAAGGTCGGTAAAATGAGTATCCAGCTTGCTGCGGGGGAGGGCAATGTGTAGCCTGCATAATCAACTTGTAAACCGCCCAGAGAGTGCTTGAAGCACTATGGGGCGGTATATAAGCAGCACGCTTTAAACTAGGCTCTCTTCAGCCTCAAGCTGAAACTCTAGCCCCATTACACCATGTAATCATTCATATTTAGTTCTAAATATTCCTTGCTTGCCTTCGTGGAACGTATAAAAACATCTTGCAATCATCTTTGAAATCCCGGAAGGAGTTTGTAACATTCAAAATGTGCCACTTCCCTTCCTAGGATCCTGAGAAAGTGGCTGAGGTAACATTACACGAAGAGTATAGGTAACATAGAGTAGACTGCTAAATCCAGAGAACTTTTCAGATGCCCTCTCATGTCTTGTGTCACCTGACCTTGATTTGTGCAGAACTAATTTATTTTTTGGCTGAGACAGCAGTTGGAAGCACTGAGAAACATGAAGCATATGGTTTCCTTTTCTTTATACTTCAGCCTTTGTTTTCATAGAAAACAGTTCCCCTGCCTGATACGTCTTCAGCCTCCTTTCAGAACCACTGCTACAAACTGATGACTTTGCAACCCAGGGTGGGGAGCAGCATACTTAAGGAGCTCCTGGGAGCTACGTACACAGTCATTACACTTCATTACAAAACACGCCTGGAAAATGCTCTGAAAAACATTCTGCTTTCCACTGAATTTCACAGCTTCAGCGATGTTGTCATGCCCATCAGGTAGATCCATTAGAGAAGTAGTAGGAGATAGGCCAGCCTCATACTTTCCAAAACAAACTTACATTATATCATTTCAGGCTGATCTTGTGGTTTGTACCCAATGCCTATTTTAGAAACATTAATAGCTTCGCAGAAGCTCACTGAAACAGACTTTTAAACATTTTTTTCCTCCCCCACCACTTTTTTTTTAAAACTGCCAAGTAAAACCAGCTCAGGGCTTTTCGGTTTCTTTTTCCAGTATCTGGACTGCGTGCTGCCCCCACTGAGATCATACAGCAAAGGCTTTATTTATTTATTTATTTATTTATTTATTTATTTATTTATTTATTTATTTATTTATTTATTTATTTATTTATTTATTTATTTATTTATTTATTTATTTATTTATTTATTTATTTATTTATTTATTTATTTATTTATTTATTTATTTATTTCCCGCCCATCTGGTCTGGTCGACCACTTTTTGCTCAGGGGACGGTTCTTGAACTTCTCTCCCTGAGCTATTATATTTGGTCAACAACACGATCCATCATGCTTTTTATTTTATTTTCACAGCTTGTGATAGAGAACTCTACTTATCTTTTTTGCAACAGGGCGAGGAGGTCACGTTTGGTTTGTCCTAAAATACTGCCATCCGCTTCCAGGAAGTTCCCAAGCATGGTTTAAAGTGCCCTGTATAGATTAGGATCCAAATAACGGCAGGAAACCTCCCGTATCAGTCTGCCTATCCACCAAGATTGCCATTGGACCCTCTGTTTTAATGACACTGAAGTGCCACTAGGTGGATGGAACTCCTTTGAAGGTGGCTCTTTATCTTTACATCCTCCCTGGGGATGTCACTTGGTACACCTGCCAGTATCATTCCAAATACCTTTTGTATTCTCTCTCTCTCCTAAGAACAGCTAATGCTGCTTTTGGAAAGTGTTCTGAAACTTCAGTGGGTCCTAAACTCTGCAGGCCAGACTGTTACCTGGGTCTGGTTACTGGGAACATTGAGCAACCCTGTTGCAACAGCTCCACAGGCTGCCAGCCTTCTTCCAGGCCCAATTCAAAGTGCTTGGTTTGCCCTTCAAAAAGCCCTTTGTAACTTGGATCCAAGCTGTCTGAAATACTGCACCTCCTTATATGAGTGTGTCCAGACTTCCAGCTCACCAGAGTCCTGCCACTCCTGCAGGTGTGTTTGGTGAGGACACAAGAGAGGGCTTTCTCTGCTGCTGCTCCCAAGCTGTGAAAGTTTCCCCATAGAATACCAGACTGGCCCCATCTTTATCGTCCTTCCACAAGTGGGCAAATACCTTTCTCCTCAGGAAGGCTTTCCTCCACCCCACCCCACCCCCGGTAACTGGTTGCCTTTGAGGGGGCTCTTAAAATAACGTGCATTTGTTATTTTAAACTGTCTTTATGTATTCGTCTTCATTATGATATTGATACAATTAATTTTTTAATACTGTACTATTTTTATTTTTGTTTTATTTTTCAACTGACTTCATATTTTGTTACTACTTTATTTTTTTGCTTTATTTTTGAACTGTACTTTTATATTTTCCTACTATTTTATTAAGTACTTTAGAAAAATGGATGAATGAAATAAAAGTAAAGAAAGGGTACACTTTTACATAAAACTCTTTCCTTAAAAGAATCTGATCATGAATAGCCCAGCCATGTCACTTTTCAAGAATCCTGGAACAAATAAGTTAGCAGCATTTTCCATCCTTGCTCTCTTGGGTTTTTGCATTCATGATTTATATATATATTTAGGTAAAGATGATTAATTTCCATCAACAAAAAAGATTTGGCTCAGTCCATACAACACTGCTGTATGCTAAATCAGACCAGTTATGTCTACAATACAGTACTGTGATCAACAGCAGATCTCAAAGGTCTTAGACAAAAACTCATTCTGTCTGTTACCTGAGGGTCAAACTCGACAATTATCATAGCATGCATTTTCTACAGAAGATCTTTTGTACATATGATTTCTCTCAACAATGTACCTTCCATTTAGCATGTTTTGTTTTGTTACTGGTCACTGTAAGGACAATATGGGCTTCATTTGGAAATTTGAGGGTCAAACTGAACTTGAAGAGGAAAGCCTATTTCGTCCAGTTACTGTAATTTGTTTTTCCTCCCGCACTAAGATTTTCTTACTTGTTCTGTTACCATAAAGGGAGAACCTATCCTTCCATGTTATTTTAGTTCATATTGAGTGAGATCACAGACATAGCAATATGTTGGGAATTTCAGGTGTTTCACTTTCAGCTAGCAGAGTAAGAAACATGGAGATATCACCCCAGCTTCATCATCCTGTCCCTTTGACTTCCCCACACAAACTAGCACTTTGCTGGTACAAAATCACTTTAGAAGCACTTAAAGTAGGAAAAAAGGTTTCTTTATTTGCAGTTGTAATCAGTAGTTACAAACAGAAGAATAAAAGAAAAAAGTTAGAGTCTTTTGCATGTGGGAGAGACATCCTTCCATGCCTGCCATATGGAGATGGGTCAATAAAGAGAGAACTAAAAACAGGAAGAGGGGCAGGGGTTTGCCTCAGAGGCAGAAGTTAGAACTTTAGCAAGAGGTTAGTGGCACAAGGAGAATCCCCTTAGTTTGTGAATCCCCTCACCCAGTGATATCCACTGTACAAGTACAGTATATGCAAGATTGTTGTTATGCCAACAGAAAATGCACACTGGCCAAAATTCTGTTGCTTAGTATAGTAAATTGCACTTCAGTATGCCCATTGAATGAACTGGGGTTTATTGAGTCAATTCCTCCATAAATTCAAGTGGGTCTACTCAATCTGTGACTTATTATGCTAAAAGTTGCAGTTAGAGTAGGTCCATTTGAATCAGTGGCATTTACAGAGGAATTGACTCACCAAATCCCCATTCATTGACCGTGGATACTCTAGTGCAATTTAATACACTAAGCAACAGGATTTTGGCCAGTTTCAATAAGCCTTTCTTTCCCTTACCTGGAGGGAAAGTTAACAATGGAGAAGCTCATTATTTTATTTTAGCTGTTACTGGGCAATAGGTGGCTGCACAATAGTTTTGGCTAACATCAGTCTCCATCTCTGATTTGCCATATTAAGAGTAGATTACAGTTAGAATGTTGGGTTACATGAGCTGGGCTTACTATCCAGGGGAAGCTGTGTTTTTATTGTAATCCACGCATCACTGATAAATTGTATGGCCAGAAACAGTCCCACTAACTATTCCTTCCCTGCTTTCTTTCACCCCAGGGTATTCTATGTTGCAAAGCAAAGAAATAATTCCTGTGGCAGCCATCAGCTTGTTGCCTCCTCTGCTAATTGCCATCATGACAACCCTGATATTCTATCTCTGCCGAACCCATAGACAGAGGAGGATCACCAAGGAATGGGCCCAGAAACAAACCCAACATCACAGGCTGCCTGAGCCAAGCAGAAACACTGGCTATACAGAAATACTGTCTGTCAAAATAGACAACCGTTCCACGGTGCGCTCAGGCTGCTCTGATACCGTCAGTTACAACACAGAACTGTTGCCCATTGAGCTTGATGAGCGAGTGGGGAAAGGGCAGTTTGCTGAGGTCTGGAAAGCAAAACTCAGGAATACCTCATCACACTCTCAGTATGAGGCTGTGGCAGTTAAAATTTTCCCTTGCGAAGAGTATGCCTCCTGGAAAAATGAAAGCCAGATCTTCAGCGATGCCAACCTGAACCATGAGAGCATCCTCCAATTCTTCTCGGCAGAAGAGAGGCACTCAGGTCTGCAGAAAGAATACTGGCTCATCACAGCCTACCATGGTCAAGGCAATCTCAAGGATTATCTATGTAGAAATATTCTGACCTGGAAGGACTTGCAAAAGACAGCTGGTTCCCTCGTGAATGGTGTGGCTCACTTGCACAGTGACTACACTGCCTGTGGTCACCCAAAGATCCCCATCGCCCATCGGGATATCAAAAGTACCAACATCCTAATGAAAAATGGGCAGGAATGTGTGCTCTGTGACTTTGGTATTGCTTTGAGACTCGATCCAGCCTTAACTGTGGAAGAGTTTGCTAACAGCGGACAGGTAGGTTCATAATTTCTGTCAGATGGAAAGGCTGTTAATAGTCCCATTCAGGTCAAAAGAGCTTCATGAATCCAAGGGGCCACACCGTTAGCCTTACTCTCAATGTTGAACGGCTTCTTACTTTCCCTACCATGCAGCTTCCTTGTGTTGAGTAAATGAAGCCCCTACATGGGGAGGTGAGCTAGTGTGTTGTAGTGGACAGATTAAAAGACTAACACTCAAGAGACCTGGGTTCAAATCTTTGGTTGGCCATGGAAAGTCCCTGGAGGATCACATAGGTAAAACTACTCCTTGAATATTGCACATACTTTGAAAATCTTATTAGGATCACTATATAACTCAGTTGCAACTTGATGACACATAACACAAACATAGGTAGGAAATGCTTGCATAGGATCAGAAACTTGGCATGTTCAGAAGAAGCTTAGATAGATACGAGTTCTATGCACATAAGATTTCCTATGGCTGTGATGGGAAACCTTTGGCCCTCCCGATGTTTCATTCTTAACCTTTCAGAAGCTTCTGTAACAGGATCAATAGTAAGGGTTTACAGGAGTTGTAGACCACAATATCTGAAAGGTACTCATTTGACCTCATGCAGACATTTACAGTCCACATGCAGATCTTTCAGAGAACATGGATTTCAGGGTTAGGATCATGATTGTGACCGGCTACCCCTTCTAGATGGGAAGACCCATTTTGCAGGGACAGTACAAGAAAGAGTTTCTTCAGAATGTCACATCCAATCCACAGCAGTTGATCGTATGCAATGGGAAAAATATTACAGGAGAAGATATGACTCCCATCTAATTTATTCACTATATGAATTTATATCTCACCTTTCTATGGATCATAGAATCATAAAAAAGAGAAGTTGGAAGGGGCCTATAAGGCCATCAAGTCCATTCCCCTGCTCAATGCACGAAGACAAAGCATATCTTCCAGGTGATTAGGTTTTTCTTGAATGCCTCCAATGTTGGAACATTCACCAATTCCCGAGGTAACTGGTTCCACTGTCGTACTGCTCTAACAGGAAGTTTCTCCTGATAGTCAACCAAAATCTGGCTTCCTTTAACTTGAGTCCATTGTTGTGTGTCCTGCTCTCGGGGATGATCAAGATCAGATCTTGCCCTTCATCTGTATGACAGCCTTTCAGATATTTGAAAAGTGCTATCATATCACCCCTCAGCCTTCTTTTCTCAAGGCTAAACAAGCCCAATTCTTTCAGCCTTTCCTCATAAGGCTTGGTTTCCAGCCCCCTGATCACCCTTGTCGCCCTCCTCTGTACATTAGAACATAGCATGTCATTAGAAGAGGGATTTCCTCTAATGCTGAAAAAGTCTGATGGGCCAAGCAAGAGCTGTTCAGTCCTCCGGTAATTTGCTTTGTCATGAAGGTCTGCCAGAATTACGTATCTGGAATTATAACATGACTTTAGCTGCTAAACAGGCTGTCAATAATCTACCATTTGACTGTACAGTATGTTCAGTCCATACCTGGAGAAATCTGATCCGGCTACGGTGCCACATGCCTTAGTTACATCCCAGCTGGATTACTGTAGCATATTGTTTGTGGGGTTGCCTTTGGAAAGTATTTAGAAACTTCAGTGGATCCAAAACGCAGCAGCCAGAATGTTAGCTGAGGTTGGTCACATGGATCACATAACCCCCTCCCCCCCAATTACAGCACCTCCACTGGCTAATGATGTAATAGGTGGGTTGTGGCATTTAAAGGGAGAAACCTCCTTCTCTGTTTTTGTCTTTTTTTAAAAAAATTGCCCTAAGTAAAGCAGCACAATTCTAATACTATGCTAGTTCAATGCATTGCTTTTTATATGCACTTGCTGTAATTAACAGTAAAGTGGAGTCTCGACTTGCGTTCAGCTCCACTTATGAACATTTTGACTTACAGACTTCTCCAGCCGCAAAATTTCATTTCGACTTGCGGCCGGAGAATTGACCTATGGACCAGAAGGGTGAGGTAGGGAAAGCACTTTCCCCGCCTCCCACTTCCAGTCCGTAGGCTGCAGGTCTAAGCCCCGAAAGCCCAAAACTGACAGCAGGTGCAGGGCGGCTTTCGGCTTCCAAAGCTGCGAGTGAGGGGAGGCGGGGAAAGCTGCGCCCGGTCTCAGGTTTGGGCTTTAAGGGCTTAGAAAGCTGGACCCACTGGCCTCTTGTCTCCTGTCCCCGGTGCCCTCTGCCTCCTGTCCCCATGGGGATGAGAGGCAGAGGACAGTGGGGACAGAAGGCAGAGGGCAGCGGGTGCAGCTTTGGAAGCCCCAGATTTTTTTCTCCGGGCAGTTACGGATTAATGGGTTTTCAATGCATTCCTATGGGAAATGGAGCCTCGACCTACGGAATTTTTGACCTGCGGCCACAGTTCCAATACGGATTAATTCCGTAAGTATCACCAAAAAGGAAATTAATTGTGGCTGGTTGAATGATGGCCAAGGGAAAAGGTGGGGAAAGGAGCTATGTTGACTCCATGGTCTCCACTCCGACAAGGCAGTGGAGCCCCAGCAGAGCCCCAGACGAGGAGAAAAGGGGGAGAAGAGGGGGGTTCCCTTCCTTTCAGTCTCCCCAACCATCACGCCATCACTTGTCCTCCACTGCTGCCTCCTTAGTTATCAGTGAACTGGGTACACTTCTTACACCCATGATGAAAAGACTTGTGTGGATTAAAACAGATTGCGTTGAAGGCAAGAACCTTTTAAGCGTGAATGAGACCACTTCAAATTCCCCTGTCTTGACATGCCTTCGCTCTACTCCCAGCAAGTCCTTCCGTCTCCTTGGAAACCAGCTCCTCTCCTCCCACCCGATCACCTCTGTTAAAGGATGGCTATAAAACAGACCCTTTTCACCTGATCTGATTACTTTTTACCTGCTAGTCTCTGTCCTGGCACCGCTCTCCCTTCCTAGAAGTGACCTTGGCTTGACTATGATTGTTTTGTAGTAAGATGCCTCGGCCTGTTCCTTGGCTGAGACCAATTTGCTCAGGCAGTCCAATCTGGTAGGCCTCCTTGCCAAGGCATGGTTCGTAGTGTGTCAGGAGTGCTTTCTTTCTACCTTTCGTGACTTATTTATACATTTACTGATTGAAGTGACCCTTCCGTTGGCTTGTACGATGCTACCGTAGTGTTGCTAAATGACATGTTGGCAGCTTCTTGCATCTGGAGGGAATATGTAGTCTTGAGTCACTTTTCTTTTAAATAATAATATTCAAAAGCTGCCGGGGAGTATCAACAGGAACAAAGGTCTCTGGGAACTATGTCACTCTTTTTTCTCTGTCCCTTTTTGCATTCAGGTTCTCACCCTACAGACACACCCTCAGCCATGGTTCTTTAAAAAAAAACCACAGCAAAAGGTTTACAGGCGCAATCAGGAGAAAACTGTCAACAGTCAAGATGAGCAGTCCCATCCTTCCCCATATAAAGTATATGTTAAAAGCATTTCCAGTGACCATATTCTTGGCCAAAAGCTAAGAGATAAAAGGATGGAACTGTTTTATATTTCACATCTGGGTCTCCTTTTATTCTTAAACTTTACATCCCAAGTCTTTACACTTACAAATTAGATTGCGCACACTGTTGATTTATTAGAATTTATTTTTACATTATTGATTTATTGTGCAAGCTGTTGATTTATTCAAATTTATTTTTACGTTATTATTTAAAAAATTATCACAAAATGCATGCTTCTTTTAACTTGGAAGCAACATGGCATGTCTTGTGCATACGCCAACTCATGTCTCTTTGAATTATCTTCAGGTAGGCACTGCCAGATATATGGCTCCTGAAGTTTTAGAATCCAGAGTGAATCTTGAAGATCTGGAGTCCTTCAAACAAATGGATGTCTACTCCATGGCTTTGGTTTTATGGGAAATAGCCTCCAGGTGTGATGTTATAGGAGGTAAGACTCACCACTCTTTGGTTTCCAAATATTACTTTTTTACAGGTTCACAGGGTGGGTAAGCTGTGCTCTCTAGATGTTAAGACAACTGTCATTCAGTAGCACTGACTGGAGCTGATGATAACTGGATTTCACCATCCAGAAGAACAGAGCTCCTGTCTGTGCTCTGTGACAATGCAAGCCTTGACATTCCAAGAAGCTGCTGGAAAAGGAAACTGAATCACTCTTACTGCAAGCATGTACCACCCAGGGACTAGTTTCCCCAATCTGTGACCTAGACCTTGTGTTTAGCTGTTCAGTGGTGCTCTGGCCCTGCTGCCATTGTTGCAAAATCCTCATTCCCACTAACTTCAGTTTCTGCTCTACTTCTAAATATCCTGGGCTTCTTTCTCTCACTGCTACTAGCAATGAGCAGAGAGTAAGTTACAGTGGGGTCTCTACTTAAGAACGTCCCTACTTAAGAACAATCCAACTTAAGAACAGCTCCATTTGCTAAATTTTGCTTCTACTTGAGAACAGAAATCCAAGATAAGAACAGGAAAAAAAAACCTTTCCTGCTCTTTTTTTAACCTTAGGTCATCTTAGGTTAAAAAAAAATTCTCCCCATAGTGGTAGAGTACGTATTAACCAGCTTTGGTTAATGTACGAACGCACCTCTGCATAACAAAAAAACAGCCAGAACAGATTAATTGGTTTTCAGTCCATTCCTATGGGAAATTTTGCTTCAACTTAAGAACATTTCAACTTAAGAACACCATTCCAAAACAGATTAAGTTCTTAAGTAGAGGTTCCACTGTAGTTTCTATGGACGGAAAAGAGCAGATATGGATTAAATGGTTTTCAATGCATTCCTATGGGAAATGCAGATTCAACATAAGAACTTTTCAACTTGAGAACCACCTTCCAATACGGATTAAGTTCTTAAGTAGAGACCCCACTGTATCTGGGTTAGGATTATTAGGAGACTCAGTTGCTTTCCTGGAGATCCTTGTGGGCAGGAGTGGCTACACACAGGTATGACCCTCCCTCAAGCCAACATTACATGGTGCCCTTGGACTTGAAAAAAAAAGACTGTATACTTCTGACTTAATGGGATAATATATTAGCTTAATGGAGCAGGTTGTACATGCTCCACTGGACATCTCTAACCAGTGCTGAATAACTCAAAGGCCCTCCCCCTCTTCCAACTGAAGCAAACAATACTGTATTTGGTGGACAGAGGATCTAGCTCAGTTTTATAGACTGTCAACAGACTCTAAGATACATTGTACTGTTTTTTCACTAAGAAATCATTGTTAGCATTTCAGTATATTATGTAAAAAAGACATCACTACGAGGTTTCTGCTCACTTTGAACGAGGCTACAAAATAAGGCAGTAGCAAGATGCTTGGAGGAAGCAACTGGAACGTCACAAGGCACAGAACTAATTGTCATTTTGTTAACAATGCTGATAATTAGTGTTTAAACAATTTCATATTTTTCATCACAATAGCAATAACACCAGCTCCCCCTGTGAATCCAGTATGCTTTGGACTGGTGCTGATTCTAACTCATAGGAGATGTAGGTCCACAATTTTGAGGCAGGGCTGTAGCTCAGGGGCACAAGCCATGCTTTGCATCCCAAGGATCTCAGATTCAATCCCCTGAAAGTTCAGATAGGGCTGGTAAAGGGTGTGAAGTGTAGCTATGTAGGGCTTGTGTTAACTAGGACCTAAGTTACAGATCATTAACCAAGAAGAAATATCTTGTAGATATCCAGGTCACTACATCCTTCTGACATGGTTCCTTTTGTCTTCCCTCATTCTTTATTTCACATGTGGCTTTCACTGGACAACACTCAAAAGTTTAATTATTTGCATGAATGCACTTGGACTATATCTATACAACACAGTGATAGCAGTTCAATACCAGTTTAATAATCATGGCTCCATCCTGTTGCACCCTAGGATTTGTACTTTGGTGAGGCACTTAAAATTCAGAGAGAGCACAAGAGTTCTTTAGCAGAGCCGTCCCTCATGAAGCATAACTTGGTAGAGCCATGATAATGACAAGAGTTATCCATCTGCTGTTAACTGTATACTGTACGTAGCTTAGACTCACTCTTGGTTATATCTTTGCTACTGAGAGCAGAGTAAATGTGTATTCTCTGACTGACATACGCTAACATTGCTTCATTGTAGAAGTCAAGAGTTATGAACTGCCATTTGGAGCAAAGGTTCGAGAGCAACCCTGCATGGAGGTTATGAGAGACATTGTATTGCATGGTCGAGGCCGTCCAGAGATGCCAAGTAACTGGCTGGTGCATCAGGTAAGATCCCCCCACAACCAAGGTGGGCAGAGTATGCCCCCCTCAGCCATTTTTAGTTTCAGTCTACCCCCATTTGTCACTACTTACAAAATTGGGGTGCTGGGAATAGTGCCAACGACAGGAACAAAAGAAACTGATATTCCTTACTTTCTCTTTGGTGCCTCAAAGAGACACTGTGCCCTACAAACTGGAAAAGTCTATGATGATAATGCACTGTGACACCATCGTTGCTGTAGCACCATGGTTGCTATCAAATTTTGGCAGTGGCAGGAATCACAATGGCAGTGTGACCCCAATGGCTTGGAGGTTCAATGTGGCTCCCTGCCCTTTGGAATTTGCTCATCACTGATATAATGCAGTTAGAGAGAAAAAGGTGTATCTCCATTGTAGGTTATACCTCTAGTGTGGTATGAATGTAAGAACTGCCTTGCTGTATCATTTCACAGTAGCAAAAGTGATTTATCATTCCGAGAAGATTGCAAATGGACCTAACATTTATAGCTATTCTTTTGACCAGCATCTGGTAACTGGGAAAAGCAATGCAATTGCAGAGCCATATGGTATGTTAGTTACCTTGCATGTTTACTCAGTCCTTATTTCTCTTAATATAGGTGTGACAAAGTTGATGCTTTTCAGCATTCTCTCTGACATCAGTGAAAAACTGCCGTGCAACTGTTACCCCACACCTTTGGCTCAGGGCTAACCATGATGGTGCCATGTATTACTGAGACCTGGGTGGGTGCAGATGGAGGGGTAGCTTTCTCTCAAATCTCTCTCCCCCCCCCAGGTTATTCCATCCAGCACCAGGGCAGATCAGAGGGAGAAGTTAAGAGGTTTTTAAAGACTCTATTAAATTCAATAGGATTTCCAACCTCTCTAGACAGGTGTGGAGTGGTTTAACTTGTCTATGGACCAACGTGATTGAATAGGGATAGTACTGGTGTAGAGTTCTCCTTGCAACCCAGCGCTCTCCCTATCAAGGCTGACAGACTTCATCTCAGTAGCAATGTTGAAGTTTTCCAGAATGTTGCTTCTGGGGGACTTCAACATTCATGCCAAGATGGTAGCCAATGGGTTGGCCTTGGAGTTCATGGATTCCGTAACATCCATGGGCCTTTCACAATGTGTAACTGGTGCTACATACACAGCAGGGCATACTCATTGCCTGATGTTTGTTTCTCGACAGCGAGATCAAATCGTGTTGACTGTATGGCCTGCTCCATTGAGCTAATGCATTCTACCACTAAGACAAGTGGATAGAGCCTTTTGTTTTCAAGTCCAAAGGCATCTGGTGTCAGCTGATGGTCACCTGTTGATTAATTTGACTGTTTGATTGGGAGGCAGGGATTTTTTTCTTTTTTTGGTTTGAATATATTTACATTTTGTAAAACACCCTGAGTAGTGATTTCACTAATTCAGACAATGTATAAGCTTTATAAATGAATGGATGAATTGGTCTGGCCACAGACTCTAACAGTGCTCTGTTGTTAGAATTTCAGCCATATTTGAAGGCTGCAAGCACAGATCCCACTTCCTGCAGCCTTTCAACAGCAGTTATACCCCAAAGGATGCAGTAGAGGGAGAGAAGGGAAGATTGGCAACTCTCTTGGCCTTGCTGAGAAAATAAAAGCCCCAGAGTTTCTCTTCTTTTTAAGCAGTTTCTATTTAAGTTGGTCGCTGCATTTTTTAAATGATTATATAGCTGAAATCTAATATTTCCCCCTTTTCTTTCCTCATCGTCTTTTCATTCTCTGAAATGTCTTCAGATTTTAAACTGAAGTGTCTTCTTTACTATTGATCTATTAAGTCACTCCAAAAGCCTTTTGGCTGCTGGCTGAGTGGCCCTCTGCCTCTACCATCAGAGCAAAATTCTGTGACACTGCCAAACTCATAATGATCCTGCTGAGAAATATGGTGCAGGGGGAGTGCATGCTTTCCTGCTGAGCCAAACTCAGATTCTAAGCAGAATCACTGTATTTTCAAAGGCTTTCACGGCCGGGATCTGATGGTTGTTGTGGGTTTTTCGGGCTCTTTGGCCGTCTTCTTCGTTCCATTTTACTGTTTCATTTGTGTTAGTTCCCCGACTTCATAGCAAAATTCGGTAAAATCATAAAATATATCGGCATAGTGATGATCTTCACAAAGGTCATTCAACAGTCCTTGGGAGGCTCCGAGCATATCCCAAAGTAGATAGAATTAACTCAAATATGGTGAAGAACAGTTTGTCAAAATCAAGTTTAAGAATTTATACTGTTGTAGACCAGGAAATAAAATCAGAAGGGCTGGTAAGAGTACGAATCCAAATATCACAGGAAGAGAAATTTCCATAACATCGTCACCAAACAGATGAACCTGCATAGACGAGCAGATTTAGCCTATGCCATCAGATTATAAGCCTCCTTTCAAGCCTCAGGATATTGAGTCTGATGATTTACTTTTTCAGCTGTTTACCATTGGAAGCTGCCCTAACGTTCTTTAGTTCAAGGATGGCCATTCTGAGGTCAAAAAGATGATTTTTGAATATTGCTATTTCTGATGTCAAATTTGTGTACATTTATTCTTTCTTGGTGCTGGAGGAGGATTTTGAGAGTCCTTTGGACTGCAAGAACAAATCTATCAATTCTAAAGGAAATCAACCCTGAGTGCTCACTGGCAGGACAGATCCTGAAGCTGACACTCCAATACTTTGGCCATCTCATGAGAAGAGAAGACTCCCTGGAAAAGACCCTGATGTTAGGAAAGTGTGAGGGCAAGAGGAGAAGGGGACGACAGAGGATGAGATGGTTGGACAGTGTCATTGAAACAACCAGCATGAATTTGACACAACTCCGGGAGGCAGTGGAAGACAGGAGGACCTGGTGTGCTCTGGTCCACGGGGTCACGAAGAGTCGGACATGACTAAATGACTAAACAACGATGATTCTTTTGCACAGAGATTGGCCTGCTTAGCCTACATGGAATGGGTGGCAAATGACTGCATGGCATGAATGATGATGACAAATTACATTGCAAGATAAACCAGTGTTTAGACTGCAGAATGTTGTGGATGACATGATTTGGTGCTGTAATAGCCTCTGCAGTATAGATTCCCATCACCACCCACCCGCATCATGTATAAATCTATCTGTCAACATAGAATAGTACTTCATAATCTGACAAACTACACTTTCATGTATAAAAGTCCTGTCATAGTACATTTCTTGTTTTTTAAGGGGTCACAAGAGCCTGCAATTTTGCAGCAGGATTGGGTTCTTCTAAATATATATATATATTCTGGAAGCAGAATGTAGAGGCATAATTTAAACAATTTACACTATGGAAAGAAATTTGACTTAATAATGCTTATCCTCTAAATAATTTCTTAAAGTAGTATGTAAAGACGAATAGGTTTTAGAGAAGCTATTTGCCTTTGATTCTGGTTTTCTACTTCTGGGAAAGCTATAAACCTAAGTGAGCATTCAAACATGTGGTTAACTATATGCAATCTGCTTATCACTTTCTTCTGTTCAAACTATTTGGCAAATTGATGTTAGACTATAACAGAGTGAAAGTTCATTGGCTTATTCTAAAATGGCACTTTAGACAGCTGCTCCAAGCAAAAATTAACTACATCAAGCTCAATTGTTTATCAATGAATTAAACTGAATAAAAATATGTTGCAAACGCTAGAGTAATATTGCAGAATGCCAGATTTCTAGGAACAGTCAAAGATTTACAGCATTGCTTCCCAACCATGCATCCCCAGATGTTCTTGGACCACAAGATTATTTTACCATCTCTGAGTGGTGTTTTGTTTGTTCCTTTTTAATATGTATATACTTATTGTTTCAGCTTTAAATATTGTCTTTCAATGACATAAGCTGCCTTGGGTCCTTCTTAAGGAGAAAGGTTGGGCAAGAATATTTTAAATAAATATATATATAAATAAACGAAATCCCAGAAATCCTGGCCAGCACAGCTAGTGGTGGAGGCTTCTGTGAGTTTTAGTCTAAGATCTTTTGGGGATACGAGGTTGGGAACCAGTGAGTTAGAGGAATGATCACTACAGTAACTTGGTTGCTGCACGAGAAAATTTCCAATTTTTATTTGTGATTTTTTTAAAAAAAGTCAAAGTCCTGCAAAGGTATGGAGCAACCCATTATTGTACCTCCAAGTGTTTTTGACTACCAGTCACTAAAGTCTCAAGCAGCATGGCCAATGGATAGGAATTATGAGACCTATAGTCCAAAAATCTAGAGAGCACCATGTTGCTGACTTATTAACAGAGAATACAAATTTCCAATCTGACTTTTCTGAAAATGTACCTATGGTACAGAATCTGACAGCTGAGATATTTTGCTAGGTTAAAACGCATGAATGCTATAAAAATGATAGCCACACAATTTGCTTCCCCCCTCTAAATTTTTAAAAAAATTATTTCCATGGCTGTTGGGAGAGTTGAAGTCCCCCCAAAAAGGAATGTTTTCAAACTCCCCCTTGGTAATGTCTAGAAAAAGCTGGGTGAGAAAGGCACAGTCTCTTGATGTCAAGACATACATAAGTTCTACTGGACATCATGTGTGGAATTTCCAGGAAAATACATCCTAAAATTAAATCAGAAGGCAATGTATTATGTAGATTCCAGTGCTCTTTGTAAGATTTCTGTCTGCTTGAATTGGGGACTCTGTGTGCTGTGCCTATTCTTTGAGCCTTCTGTTATTTCTGACTATCTTGCCCCCTCATCCAAGGTTAATGTCATCCTCCTACCACTGCTAAGAATGGAAGAGCAAGCTGCAGCTTCAAACCCTGATTAAAGAAAAAAAAACTTCTTACAGTTTTAACTGTGGCAAAAAATGCTCTAAAGACTGAGTGGCAGATCCGTATTTATTTATTTGATATTTACCCTGCATTTCTATCCCAGTGGGACACAAGGCAGCATCAAATTCAACCCAATCCAAGGCTAGTTAAAAATCTGAGGGAGGGAAATTTTAGGGTCAATTAACTTTCCTTCCTTTCCAGCTCCAGGATGCTAATCTAGCTGTTACCATCTTCCTTTCAGGGCATGCATTTTTTGTGTGACACCATCACAGAATGCTGGGATCATGACCCAGAAGCTAGACTCACGGCCCACTGTGTGGCAGAGCGGTTTAACCTAATGGCACAAACCAACTGTGATGATATCCTCAACAACAACAGTATTGACAACGAGGCAAGCAAAATGAACTCTCCAAGAGACGAAAGCCAGAACAGTGGCAAGAGCATCCAATGAACGGAGAATTAATAGCAAAACAAAAGCACCAACAAAAATATCACTCAACAAAAAGGTATCCAAACACGTTTAGATTCCTGGATGGATTTTTAAGACCTTTTTTAACACTAGGCAAAAGGCACTTCCATTATATTAATATTATGTACAGCACAGGCTATCTGTCCTTTTATATTTAACTCTCTTTCTTCCTTGTATCAATCTGCATACCCAAATCTGATCCAGAAGGTCGAGAGAACTTTTGAAGCAGATCTGTGACAAGAATAGGAGGAGAAAGAGAAAAGTAATGTTGCATGAGTGGAATTTGGCTTGTGCAACAGTTATCACTTTTCAATAATAATAATAATAATAATAATAATAATAATAATAATAATAATAATAATAATAATAATAATAATAATAATAATAATAATAATAATAATAATAATAATAATAATAATAATAAAATGTGACATCAAGTCACTCCTGACTTATGGTGACCTTTTTTCCAAGGTTTTCTAAGTAGAGGGCACTCAGAAGTGGTTTACCACTCTCTTATTCTGGGGGTGCCCTGAATCTGTGCATCTTGCCCAAGGCCACACTGGTTGGCTCTTGGGGTGCACAGTGGGGAATTGAACTCCTAAACTCTGGCTCTATAACCAGATAGATACCTAACTTACTGACCTATCCAGCCAGCTCTATAACCTTTTAACACCTAACCTATTTCCCATTTTTTAAAAAAGGTTACATATTAATATAGGTAAAGGTTCCCCTTGACAATTTTTGTCCAGTCATGTTCGACTCTAGGGGGTGGTGCTCATCCCCATTTCCAAGCCATAGAGCCAGCGTTTTGTCCAAAGACAATCTTCCGTGGTCACATGGCCAGTGCGACTTAGACACAAAACGCTGTTACCTTCCCACCAAGGTGGTCCCTATTAATCTACTCGCATTTGCATGCTTTCAAACCGCTAGGTTGGCGGGAGCTGGGACAAGCGATGGGCACTCACTCCGTCGCGTGGATTCGATCTTACGATCTGCTGGTCTTCTGACCCTGCAGCACAGGCTTCTGTGGATTAGCCCACAGCGCCACCACCAATATACTGTAAATTTAAAGATTTTGCTTCTTAAGTGTCTATTGTTTATGAGAGGAAAAGTGCAAAGCAAGGCTGGGTGTACGCGCGCACCTCTGCCTCCCTCCACACAGCTGTCTTGCCCCTCCACACAGCTATCATGTAGGTTCCAATTGCGATGGAACCCTGCGTGTGGAGGGGGCGGAGTTGCGCACACAGGAGCAAAGTTGTGCGAGAAAGAGGCAGAGCCCCGCCCCAGCCGAGCTGAAAATAAGAGGGTACGTTGGTGCAGAATCTTGACTTTAGCCTAACACAAAAATCTGTCAGAACTATTAGATGTTAAATCACCTAAAACTTGAATTTGCTCTATTTAAAATCACACTTCCTATTAACAGAGATTTTGAATGTTTTTGAACCATGTTGTTACATCACAGGAGTTAAAAGAAACCATTATCAATATGATGCTGGGTCTAAAATGTAAGTCCTGCCATCCCTAGTGTCACTCTGCCACCTTCCTTCCTAAGTTTTAACTACACAGCACATTTTCTTAATTGTAGCCTGAAATGAATTTTTATTTAGTCAAGGTAAGAGTAATTTCTTGTTCTTTAATCAGTTCTCTTAAGAATACAGTAAGCAGTTATCTAAAGAATGGAGTATAAAGTTAGGCTGGACCCCAAAGGGATGCACACAAACAGCTGTGGAAATAAACACCACCCATTCATACAAGAGTACTCAAGGCCAGCCATTCTCAACAGGGGCCATAGGGCAGTCCCTGGCATATTTGCAGGGTGCCACAGACTAAAAAAAATATGAGAAGGGAATTTTCTATTGATTTGTTTGTGTTGTATCCTTGTTTGACAAGGGCCCTGGAACCTGAGAAGAGCTCCTAAATAGGCCATGGCAAAAAAAGAAAAAAAAAGAGGTTGAGAATGGCTGTTCTAGGCCTCTTCAGACTCCACTTATGAGAGGCAGAGAACCCTCTGGATCAGGATGTGCATCCATGCAAAGGGCTGCAACAAAATCACATTTGGGAGATCTCTTTGTACCCAAGTGATTTTGACACAGGCATTGGATCTCTGGATCCTGACTTGATATTGCAATTCTCAGCACACCTGAAACCACTGAAATCAATATGATATTAGAAGAGCAAATGCTTCAGATCACAATGGCTAAAATCTCACTGGTTAATTATATCAGCATAAGTGCAATGGTGTAAACTACATCGGTAACTTGTCACTAGTTGACAAGCTGCTGCTTTTCTTTCTCATTGTAGGCCAGTTGCATGGGCTGGAGCACAATAAAGGGATACCATGGCAACTTGTTAACTAGCAGCAGTTCAGGGCTATAATTTACATCGTTGCACATGTTACTGAGTTATTTCCAGCAGGAATCTGGCCGCTAAAAGACATCAGTTCTTTCAGAAATCTACATTTTATAGAAGGTTATTAAACAGCGGAACTGATAAAGGTCTATTTTCCTCATCTGGAAACTGCCAGTAAAAGGCAGACTTAGAATTGCTGACCAACATAACTATACATTTCACAGAAGGTGCCATCATGCTGATTATACCATATACAAACCACTTCATCCTTCCAGCGATGCTGTAGAAGCTCTTTGTGAAGAAAAAGTTGATCATACATTAAAAAAATATATTCCCTCCCATGAGGGAGGGGCAGAGTTTTAAAAGGGATAAGAGGTCAGGATTACCAAGATTCTTAAAATTCACAAAGATTCTGAACTGGGTGTCACATTCCACAGTCTGAAGCCAAATAAACACTTAAATGTCTCAGTTATTATAAAAGCAGACAAGACAGTTAGTTTTGTTTGGTTCCTTTATTTCCTTCCCTCCCCATGTCTCACACATGGAACTGTACACTACTCGCATTACAATTTCAGTGCATTTCACAGCAAGAAAAAGTACAAGGGAGTTTCAAGACATGTGCATAAAAACTTGAACTTTTTTCTCTGTATGCATTTTAGCTTTTGTGGAAAATGAGGATGGTTACTTAATCACTTGAGGATGTGTTCAGATACTTCCCTGAATATGGACCAAAAAAATAAAAAAATTAAAACACCTGACTAGCACACACAGTTCATAAATGTTCATGATGGTAGGGAGAGGCCCCGCTGTTGACAAGAAATGGAGATGTCAGATTACGGTATATACACTGATTGGAAGACTACATCAGAAGATACAGAGTAAGGCACCACTCTTAGAAAAATTAAGGTAGCTTGTAGTAGTAACAAGAATGAAAGCCATAAATCAGTTCTATTCTTAATTGCCAGCAATTCATAGACTTCAATAAAATATTGGTATCATAAAAAAAACCAAGAACATTTTTTACCAGAACATGGTTTCCTGATATCAGATTGCATTTGTTTACGTATGCAGTCCCATAGCAAAAAAACAAGTCTTTTCAGATACTATAGAAAACCAAAGTCCTTGTACTCAATGGGCACACAGAGATGTTTGTTTGATGTTGAATATACAGTGAAGGCAAATGAAGTTACTTGCCTGGACACCCTATAATACTGACTCAGTGTCAGAGATGATCCAAGGAGAAGGGAGAGTGGGAGCGGAGACATGAAGCACAGTAATCTGACTTTTTCTAAAAGGTTCGATCATTTGGATCTAGGCCTTAGTCTTCAAAGAGGCATAACATTTTGCAGTATTTACAGTATGAAGCACATATTAGTTCACTGCAGAAATGAGGCCAGGAAAAAAATGTGTTCTCAATTTTACATCCCTGCCCCCATTTTCCTCTTCAGTGAGCTTTTCCAAATATAAAGGGAGGGAAACCCCCATTTAAAATTTTAATGTTTTAAATTTTTTAAGTGGGACTTGTATAAATCCCCTCATTCTACCATGGTTGTGCACAGACTGCCTCTGAAGAACATTTTTTAAAAACTGCCCTGATCCAGAGAGTTCATAACACTGATTCCAAGTTTAAACTTACAAAAAGCTTTCTCTTCAAGGCTTCTATGAGAGCAATTCAGAGCAGCAAAAGGTCTCTTTTTTTCTTCTTTAGATGGGCACTGAGTAGATCAGAAATCAGTGGAAGCTGAAGCTTCAATTCTGAAACACTGTTCAGGTATTACTCCAGAGATAAATCCACCTGGGCAAAACAGCATAGCAGCACTGAATGCCACTGCTTCTAAGGAGGTTCAAGAAAAAAAAGTTAGGCAGCTTTTGCAAGACATTATGCTTAGAAAGAACATGTTGTTCAGATAAAATCTTGAATACCATATAAAATGTTTCTTTGGGGAGAAGAGGGAACATATCTGGCAATATTTTCTCTACCCCTTTGATTTTCTGCAAAAAGTAAAGTGCCCTAGAAGTTTTACTCCTTTATCCTCATTTAGTTCTGTGCAATTGTATAAAAATCCCAAAAGACTCTTAGTGAGATACAGCATTTTGGAAGTTGCAGGGATTAGACAAATGTAAAGAACAATTCTGAAGAAATGTCAGCTAATTCGTATCCATATCTTGATTTTGCACAGTAGACATTCTTTTCCAAAGGGGGTTATAATAAACCCAGCCATCTCCCTGAAATTCAAATAGAAAACAAGATTACAATGGCAAAGAACAAAAAGTCCATGTAACTTCAACACCAAATACCTATTGTCCTAAAGACCCAATAAATACATACAATTTGGAACATTGCTGACCAAAACACAGAACACAGCCATAGGACTGGAAAGAACAGCTTGATGGTTCTCATTAGCCATGGCCTACACATGGCTCACCTGTCCAATCTAGATGTCATGGGAGAACTGTGGTCAGTTCAACATTCAAATTAAGATCTCCTCCTTTCAGGTAAGAAAGACGAGAGCAGAAGAAATTAATTCAAGATTGATGCATACCATAGCTTGTTCTCATGGAAGGAAAACATGGTTCTCATTAGTTCTGAAAAGGGTCAACGTGTTGTGTGGATGTGAAATTATTTTACTTGTCATAATTCACAACAAGAAAGCTGTGTGCTTTCTCCCATGACAACAGAGGTTGTGTTGCGTGTTGATTAAATACAGTACCTAACTCCAGAGGCCCTTGTTCAAATCACACCTCAGTCACAGGCTTAGGACAGTACCCTGTTGAAACATTCATACATGCAATGATAATTGCACAAGCATGAGATGCATGCAAGTGGTCAGAGGGTCAGCACTCCGTGAAATGCTGCAAACTATTTACACCAGTGGTTCCCAACCTTTTACGAGACCCTCTTTTATAACAGCCAAGTAACCTAAGCCCCCCCCCTCCATATTTGCATAAAAAGGTCATCGTTGTCATCCCCCATCAGGGCAGAATTTTCAATGATCCTGCTACTCGCCCTTCTCCTTATTTCACAAGGGCTATGACACATATAAAGTGACCAATGACTCCCCAGAAACTGCTCTGTGACCCCCTTGAGGGTCCCAACCCCCAGGTTGGGAAACACTGGTTTACACAGTACTTGTATGTGCTGATGTTCCAACAAGAAACTAATCATAGTGAGTAACATTAGGTAGTCACACAGTCACACATTCTCTTAGTCACCCCACCATCCATTAGCAATAAGGTGATAATAACAATGCCCCTGCCATATGGGACTGTTACAAGTATAACTCAACTGTCAGTAAGATAAAAGAAGAACCAAACCAAGGTTATAATTCCAAACCTTTCTAGAGGAAATGTAATCTAGGTAGTTTGAGAAATGCACTCAGGATTAAAGGAAATACAGTATGTGAGGCATTCATTAACAGCAGAGCTAAGGAACAAAAGTTCTTAACACAGGAAAAGTCAGTTAGGGGCCACCAGGGTAATGGTGGGGGTGGATCCACAGTGAGAAATGGGCAGGTTTCATGACACCTCAGAAGAGCAGTGCTTTCTGTCCCTGTGCTATCCCCACCACTTCTTTCATGTAGGCACAAACATTTGCAAAGCAGAAGAGGAAGGAAGGAGTTCCCAGAGGAGCGGTCTAGAGAGGAAGAGGAGACCTGCAACACTTGTATGATCTGGAAGCCACACTGAAGGAAGTTGAAGGTTCTCTGCCCCAGATTTACAGATTGCAATCTCAAAAATGGTTCCAGCAAAAGCTATTTACTTTCATGATATCTGTTTTACAGATAGACTGTGCAGAACAATTCAAATAAATATAGAGAGGGATATAATACAGTCGTGCTCCGCTTTACTACTGCCCCGCATGACGACAAAACCGCATGACGACGATCTTTTTGCAATCGCTTTTGCGATTGCAAAACGATGGTCTGAATAGGGGTTTTTCGCTTTGTGATGATCAGTTCCCTGCTTTGGGAACCGATTCTTCGCAAAACAATGATTTTCGGACAGCTGATCGGCGGTTTCAAAATGGCCGCCGAGTAAATAAAATGGCTCCCCGCTGTTTTCTGGGACGGATTCCTCGCTGCACAGGCACCAAAAATGGCCACCCTATGGAGGATCTTCGCTGGACGGTGAGTTTCCAGCCCCCTGGAATGCATTGAAGGGGTTTCAATGCGCTTCAATTGGCTTTTTATTTTCGCATTACAGCATTTTCGTTCTACAGAGATTTCGCTGGAACGAATTAACGTCGTAATGCGAGGCACCACTCTACTTTAAATGTATAAATGCCACTTCTGGGCAGCACCATTATATCCCATTTCAATGCTGCAAGCCTCAAAACCTTTGCTGGGTAATCAAGATGAGTAAATGTGGAGGAAAACACATGGCAAAAACTCTCTTGGAAGTTAGAAGTCCAGCATGTGTTTAGCCACTTACCTCTTTAACAAAGTACTTAGTATGCCAAGGTGTACCCGTTTCTGCCCGGAGCCTCTCTTCATTTCTCTGCCTCTCCTCCAGTGCTTTCTTATGCTCTGTTGCCTTATCAATATCCCCTTCCCTCAAGGCCTCTGTAACATGTTGCCACAGTTTCCTGAATTCAAAAGGTAGAAGAGGTTCAAGCTCTCTAACTAGGTAAGTGAAATGTCAATAGCTATGGCTTGTTTACAAACAAGGATAATTCACAGTTATAATCTCCAATTAACAAACTGGGAGGGGAATGAAGTGTCACATTTGAGAAGTGTTTTTCCTTTAGTCAAATCATTTCCAATATTGTTATGAATGTAGTTGTCACTCAGCCAACAAACCAGATGTATGGGACCTCATGTCAGTTCTTAAATGCCCTGTGTTTCTAATGTGACCACAGTGCAGTATACAGTGACTAGCAAATCCTATGGATAGCAAGGGAAAATGTAGTAATTATTTAGGGAAATGACCACACCATTACTGTTCTAGCCAAGGTAATGACAAGTTCAATAGGATAAAGATAGAAACAGACTGTGACATTCATTAAACAAGCAGCAGTTCTGCATAATCTAGGACATAAAGGCACATGCATGAGGGGAGGCACTGTAATCCAGACACAAAGAAATGTGAGGAGGGATATGTATAGTCTGCAATTAAGATAACTGAAAATTCTATACTAAGGTAATACAGACAAAATATAAAAAAACTGCACAGTTCTGTGACCTTTTTAAATCATGCGGATCAAGCTAGTTGCATAAATTCTAGAATCCTCACATGCAGAACTCTTAACAAGTCCTAGTCACTAGCCATTCTTGTTATGGTTTCTGAGAGCTGAAATCTAAAATATCTGGAGGACCAAAGGCTGACAACTGCTGTTCTATTACCCTATAAAGAAGAATCTCCAACACCCACACCTTTAATGAATTGTTAATGATATCTTCCATCTTAAAGTGTCAGAATGGTAGATGAATTTTCCTAAAGTAAATTTTGCACAATAATTCAATGTAGCAGAATATTCAAAAATAGGCCTCCCAAAAGTAAATATGCATTGTCACAAGGAAAGGTAAAACAAAACACCTGCCGATCATCATCTAAACTTGCTCTGGAGAAACTTTACCTATGCCTACCCATCTAGCATCCTATTTCTAGCTGTAATGAGTACTGATTTCTCCTCCAGTGAATTGCAGAAATCTATACAGAGCAACAGAAAGAGTGGGAAGAATTATGGGAATAGTTCCTAACCACAAAGGACACTTGGTGATGATAGTAAATGAGAAGTAAATCCTTTGTTTTCACCTACTTGTGTTCACTCAACTGATTCATCCAACAAATGTTAAACATTATGCATCTGTCCGCCTCAAGATCAGCATTAATCTTAACTGTTACTTACCACATTTTCTCTTAACCAAGGTGTATGAAGTAGCTTTAAACCCAGACAGTATAAAGCATGGATGATAACAAAATAGAAATAATCCAAATTTGATATAGCCATCTGGGAAAATGGAGTTCATGGAAAGAGATGAGGGTGGAGGAAAATCCCATAGCTCTCTAGTGCACTTTTACCCACAGAAATTAGGAGCACCAGGGAGGGATCTCCACCACTGTTCTCAACAGTCTGTACCACAAATATTTGGCTTCCGATTAAGAAATCTTCCTATTTTTCAAGCATAAGAAATCCTGCACTAATGAATCCAAATTCATTTTACTGCAGGTCTTCCTTTCACACTAACATAACTTGTTGGTACTTGCAGATGACAAACTTAAGGAATGTATCAACTTTTTAAAGCATGAAACCATTTCTCTGACCTGGACTCAAATGGCCCTTGCTTCTCAATCGGTCGCACTCGTTTTCTTGTCACAGACAGTTTTGTCAAGTCCATATATTTTGTCTCTCCATTGCTGTATGTAAATTCAAGAATACTATTCCATTCACCTTGCACTCTACAAACCACAGTGTTGGTAGCGTTCTGCTTCACCTCACCAGTAACACTAAAAAACAGTAGTTAAAACATGTTGAAAGAAGTTGGGTAATCCATGCTGTATGTATATAATATGACGATTTTCACCATGATAGCCAAGCTTAAAAATGGGTGCTGGGGAAGAGTCCTAGTATACAGCAGGACCTGGGAGGATTAGTACTTCCAGTTTTATTTGCAAGACTGTTTTAGAAATGAAATTTCTACTGTTTTCCTGTGCAACTAATTTAAAATGGCAAGAATTTAAATTGAAAACAAAAACAATAAAAAGAATCAAAAAGAGCCGAACGATTATTATTGCTTTCTTCTCTTGTGACTTTCTATTTTAGAAATATTATTTCAGCATACTATTCTTGTCAGGCAACTAGTATCAAATAAACTTTCTTGTTCATTGTACTTTTAGCATTAAGTGATAAGCCACATATTTAAATTGACTCTTTTTAGTTCCACTCCATGCAGAGTCCATAAAAAGACTCAATTTAAGTGTGTGCTGTTCCTCCCTCTGTCTGTCTATCTACCTACACTCTCTCAAAGAAATCTCCCTAAAATCATACAATCTTCTATGGGCACTTAAGCCTAAACATATGAGAATCATACTATTCAAAGCAGGTGATAGATAACTCATCTATGGACAACATAATACAACTTGCTCAATAAAATTTGTATGTAA
Organism: Pogona vitticeps; assembly: GCF_051106095.1. Classification (NCBI taxonomy): domain Eukaryota; kingdom Metazoa; phylum Chordata; class Lepidosauria; order Squamata; family Agamidae; genus Pogona; species Pogona vitticeps. Next base: position 230,578,236 of record NC_135783.1, on the reverse strand, counting down.
CAGAAAATGGCTCTAATTCTCTTGCCTAGTTGTGCTGGTGTAATACAAATGGCATAACTTTTACAAGCAAAATGACTCAAGCTAAGAAATCTCCATAAACGTTACTTATTGCCTGCTGAGTCACACGAAAATCTTCTAGCACCATTGTTTCCTATAGCAGTATCAACTAATAGTGGAGTCACTATAACAATGTATCATTCCTCTCTTTACTTGACAAGTGATAACCAAAAATGCCACTGGAAATTTAAACCACATCTGTACATACATATATGACAATATGCATTACACGTAGAACAGTAGTTCCCAAACTTGAGCCCCTGATACTCCAAGAAACCCTGACTATTGGTTATGCTGACTATGATTTCTGGAAATCCCTATCTAAGAGGAACTGGGGCCCTAACTTTGAGAATAACTGTAGTAGAACTGTGATCCCTTCTCCTCTTGCTTCTCTGCCAAGGGTTAAGAGTCCATGAAAACATGTACACATTTTTAATTGCTGTGTCAAGACATTACTGTCTATAAAACTTTTCAAAGTACAGCTCTGAACATTTACTTCAGTGTCAGGTTACAACGGGGTTGATTTGGCCAATTATCCATTCAGTCATGAAGTGCACATGATAAACTTGGATCAACCACTCACTTACTCTTAGAACAAGTGATCTCATAGGGTAGTTGTTGTTTTCAGGTAAAAAAAAAACTCCTTGGAGAACAAGTGGAATAAAAGTGCTTTTAAATTTCCAGCCTTATCCTATTCATGCACTATTGATTTGGGTTTACTAAATGTACAAGAAGGGGTTAAGGAGAGGACAAGTCCAGGCCACGTCTGTTACTACTCAATGACTTTCTACATACTGTATTGATGGCAGCTCTGAAGAGAACAGTCTCCTCTACCTACAGGGTTCTAAAAATAGTGTGGAGAGCTTCCATGGACAAATAAGGCTCTTCTCATTTCACTTCTATGTGTTCAGGGCAAAAGGGACAGGCTTAAAAACCTCTCATAGATTTAATAAGCCCAGATCTTTAACTTGAATACAGTATAACTTGGATAGGGCTGCTCTGAAGTACAATTTTGAACTGTGTGTTCAAGGAGCAAGTTACACAATGGCCAGGATCCTGCCCACTATTGGTCTAGCAATCTTTGCTTTGTTGTTGTTTAGTCGCTTAGTCGTTTCCGACTCTTCGTGACCCCATAGGCCAGAGCATGTCAGGCCCTCCGATCTTCCTCTGCCTCCCGGAGTTGGGTCAAATTCATGATGGTCGCTTCCATTACATTGTCCAACCATCTCATCCTCTGTCGTCCCTTTCTCCTCTTGCCTTCACACTTTCCTAACATTTAAGGGTCTTCCAAGGAGTCTTCTCTTCTCATGAGATGGCCAAAGTATTGGAGCCTCAGCTTCAGGATCTGTCCTTCCAGTGAGCACTCAGGGTTGATTTCCTTTAGAATGGATAGGTTTGTTCTCCTTGCAGTCCAGGGGACTCTCAAGAACCTCCTCCAGCACCATAATTCAAAAGCATCAATTCTTCGGCAGTCAGCTTTCTTTATGGTCCAGCTCTCACTTCCACACATGACTACAGGAAAAACCATAGCTTTGACTATTCGGACTTTTGTTGGCAAGGTGATGTCTCTGCTTTTTAAGATGCTGTCAAGGTTTGTCATCACTTTATTTTATTTATTTTATTTATTCAATTTATATCCCGCCTATCTGGTCGATATGACCACTTTCCTCCCAAGAAGCAGGCGTCTTTTAATTTTGTGGCTGCTGTCTCCATCTGCAGTGATCATGAAGCCCAAGAAAGTAAAATCTGTGATTGCATCCATATCTACCCCTTCTATTTGCCAGGAGGTGATGGGACCAGTGGCCATGATCTTAGTTTTTTTGATGTTGAGCTTCAGACCATTTTGGGCACTCTCCCCTTTCACCCTCATTACGAGGTTGTTTAATTCCTCCTCACTTTCTGCCATCAGAGTGGTATCATCTGCATATCTGAGGTTGTTGATCTTTCTTCCGGCAATCTTAATTCCGGCTTGGGATTCCTCCAGTCCAGGCTTTCGCATGATGTATTCTGCATATAAGTTAAATAAGCCTGGGGACAATATATAGCCTTGTCGTACTCCTTTCCCAATTTTGAACCAATCAGTTGTTCCATATCCAGTTCTAACTGTTGCTTCCTGTCCTGTGTATAGGTTTCTCAGGAGATAGATAAGGTGATCAGGCACTCCCATTTCTTTAAGGACTTGCCATAGTTTGCTGTGGTCCACACAGTCAAAGGCTTTTGCATAGTCAATAAAGCAGAAGTAGATGTTTTTCTTGGCTTTACAATTATACAAACTAGAAGTTACTCTGTTGAAAGCAACAGGGATTACATGGGAACAAGAGGATAGTGAATACTCCTTTGCACAACTGGCCTTCAAAGACAACTTGTGTGTGCAAGAAAGCACTGCACAAACAGAAGAAAGCAACAAGATTTGGGCCCGTACCATTCGCTCTTTTCCCCCCCTGCAAGCTGAATTAGCTTTTCTTTGCAGTTTTTTATCAACAAGATTTTGTGATTTGAAGACACTTCTCAAACAGAAGGAAAAGCATTTTATAAAACATTTTAAACTTCCTTTGGCACCTAATCTGCAAGTTTTCATGTGAGGCTTATAACTACTTAATTTGGCCTGGAACAGAATCAACATATTCTTCTATTTCTACTGTTCATCCCAGCATAGGTAAGGAAGATATTTATGATAGCTTTAACAGTACACTCTGTAAAAAGTCTACATAAAGAAATATTTACCGGTGGAGCTTGCCACCATAGAATGGCTTGGTATGAAAAGTTATACTTGCAGAATATCCAGTTTTTGCACAGTTAACACTGACTTTTCCTCCCAGTTCTACCCAAGGAACAGTCAAAATCGACCGAGCGTATGCACAAGGCAGAGAAAATGTGTATTCCTCTCCATGTTCCAGGAGACACAAAATACCTGAAAGACAGAGATAGATATCACACCCACAAGAGTTTAAACAATTCAGATTCCTCACACTTACATTTCAGGATGCAAAGTTATCAAGAAACATTCAAATTAAGCCCATCACCTCTTTTTGTGATATTTATGGCTAACACCTTTAAAGGAAATCCATCCTGTTCTTAGTTTTTTTTACAAAATAATTTAGTATAGGCTAGTGGTTCCCAATCTTGGGTAACCCAGGGTATTCTTGGACTACAGTTCCCATATTCCTCACCACCAGCTGAGCTGGGCCAGGGTTCCTGGTAGTTGCAGTTCAAGAAAACCTGGGTTGGTCAAGTTTGGGAACTACTGGGATAGGCTAAAAGGTAAAAGCAGCAGTAGCGTCATTTTTGAACTGACAGGAATATTCAAGTGAACCATGTTCCTGAAAATATCATTATTACCATTAACTGTAACGACACAGGAAACATTCCTTGCATTTTCCCATTAGGAATAATAATTTTAAAAAATCCACCCAAGAGGCAGAAACAGCTCATAGTAGTAATGTAATAGTGATCTGGCCCCACCAAACATTTTCTCTCTTTGAAAAGAACTCCCTGATATCCATGTCTCACTATATTTTCCCAATAACTCGTTAGCCATTCAAATCAGAAAAGCACAACCTTCTATTATAAAAATGCATCCACTGGCAAGATATTGAGCAAAACTAATTTGTGATAGTGCTGATCCCACACTGTACTTCCAAAAGGAAACTATGGAGACTTTATCTTACAATCAGAGGATAACTTTGCATGTAAGTTCTGAAAGTAATGGAAATATATAAGCCAAGGAAAATGTGAGGTGATGGTGAGTAACAAAGATAAAATACAATGCTTGCTAGGCATAAATAAGCATGGAAAGATCAGGAAGCAGAGACCATATAAGGATATTCAGAACTACCTTCCAGAAATAAAAATTAAAAATTTCTGCTCATTTAAAGATTTACAAGGTTACTCAAATTTCTTAAAAACCTTGCTATGGAAGAAGAGAAAAAACACGAGAGGCTGAATGTGTTACAAAGTAAACTGAAACTTCCAAGGAGTTTCTGCTTCTTCCTTCATAATCCACAAAAGTGTTTATTATAGAAAAGCCAGGACTTTGCCCATACAGATAAAGTACCTTTATCTGAAGGATCCTCATTGGTCCATGGCAAATACAAGGACGACAATCACAAAACAAACATTTTAAAATGGTAAAACAAAAGAGGAAATAGTACCAACGTAGTTGAATGCTGAGGTAAATTTTATTTTTGGGATGCTGGGGAAAAAGGTGCTTTCCGAAACTGCCCAAGAACAGCTCCCTCTTGTGCTCCTGAGATGGAACCATAAAAAACATTGTGCTTCCCGGCTCTACCCCAGGTCCTAAAAATCCTCCCCTTGGGCTTGCTTTCTTCCAAATGCTTTGACCTACAACTCCCAGCAGCCAAAGCCAGCATGGCCATTGGCGAGAAGTTATGAGAGGCGTACTCCCACACCATGCTCTGCAAAGTTGCAGATCCCAAAATGTACAGACATCATGAAGAAACAGGACTCACTGCCCTAACAAAAAACCAATTAGAAAATAGCAACCAGTCAAACCCATTATATTGCTCCTCACTCAGCACAAGGCTTTACGAAAAACTACTTCTTTGTATCAAACGTTTTGGTTCAGCAGGAGAAAACACTTTGAGACCATGCATTAGAGACACGGTAGAACATCTCTAATGCAGCAGCACCCCTTCACCCCTTCTCCCAAATGGAACAGAAAAGTAGGTAGCACAAAGAGTGTTCCTGTTGGTCAGATCAGAAGTAATTTCATCCAGAGTGTCTATTTCATCCAGAGGGCCTGACTCATGATTTCAAAGTAACCTCTAGCATCAAACAAGCTTGCTTATTTCTGAGAAGAGTTTGAACAATTTTCAAGACATTGACACCATTTTATACAGGATGCTCATATTGATCAGTCTTGCATTTCTGATAAGTTCATTACAAAAATGTGAAGCAGTTAATTGGAACATTCTCCACTTACCTTCACCAACCATGGTCACGCCTATTGACATGCCTAAGAATTTACTTTTTGTCCAGACATGAGCATTAACACACATCTTCCTCTCTACACATTCAGCATAAAACCCTGAGACTGGAGGATGATGAGATACTTGTTCTGCTACAAATTTTACAGTGTAACAGTCTGGTGCTGCTTGGTCCTGTAGCTCTTCCGAGACAGTCCCTTGCTCAGAAAGGGAATGGGATGAAGAGTTACTATTTGTGTCAGATGGTATGTGGCTCTTTGCCATTTTCCACGAGCAGTGAAATGTTTCCCCTATTATCGGGTTGTACGGCTTTTTTGCGATCGCCCCTTTGCGGCCTTCATGAAAGGAAGTGAGGTAATACTCCACAAAGCGGATCATCCTCTCTTCTGGGCTTGTGCCATTTGAAATTGCAATGAAGAGATCTGGATGGGACATGAAGTCGGCATACATTTCCAACAAGGAGCGTTTCTCTAAAATAAAAGTGGGAAGAACCACCTGAAATAAAGACAGATCAGTGTGTTAATTCAATCACTGAATAAAGTGGGGGGAAACCCACCAACCGCAAGCCAAACAATGATGGGGAAAGTGTATAATACATTTTGGTTACAAAATGCATAGCTCTGGCACTGACAGGAAAAAGGTTTCTTGTAGAAGATAGTCATGCCACAAATGATGCAATTCGCCATTATTAATTTTTGATATTACTTCAATCATAACATGTGTACAAACCCAGAAGTTAACAAATGCACAGAATAAATCTTGTAAAATGAAGTACAGAATCTTCATCTTTATATTTTTAAACCTAGTTTTCATATATCTGTTACAACATTAGATTCACATTAACTAAAAACCGTATAGAGGAACAACCAGTAAGAGAGATAGAAAACCCACAAAACTTTCTCAGCAGCTAGTTACAAGAGCCCCCTGAAAAGACCAGTGGAACATTCACGATGTGCATGTATTGAAGCTAGCAGTGTAATTTTAAAGTATGGTTAAAGCAGTATGGAATATTGATTTATGTTGATATTTATGCTTAACATTCTATGACGATTAAATAATGCTGTATACTACACCAATGCTCCAATACTAGGAAAGGTTGTGAAGGCACAAGGGAAAGAGGAAGTGAGAGACAGACTGATCAAAAACCATAGCCTTCACTTTGCAAGAGCCAACAGACAGTTGATGATAGGATTTTCACAGGTCGCTAATTCATAAAGTCGCCAAAAACCAGAAGTGACTTGATGGCATATAACAACAGAAAACAATGCTCTGCTTTATACCTGTATCCTTCTTTTGAGCCTTCAAGAGCCTCAAGATGGGCAGTTGAGACTTTAGTATCAGAATGACTGGGACTACCAGAGATTATTTTCTGATATTAAAATCATCTCTTGTCTTCAGGCTCATTTCTAATGAATGATCCCCCCCCCCGTCAGCTTTCTTGTCCAACTTGCACCTGTACATAGTAACTGGAGCTACCATAATCTGAACAATCTTAATCTTGCCTGTCCACCCCAGCAGAACACTTCTATTTTTTTGTGTGTGGTTAACCTTGAAAAAATATTCAGCAACTCTGATTTCCTTATTGCCAACTTATGCATTTCTTCAGTAGTCGTTATTTTTGTCTTCTTAATCTTCAGCAATAATCAGGCTCTTGCACTTTCTTTAACCATCAGCAGTTACTTTTCTGTCAAGTAATGTGGTGTTATCTTTATACCTTAAATTACTGATATTTATCTCTTCAATGCTCCCTTTTTGTACAGTGGTGCCTCGCTAGACGATGATAATCCGTTCCACTGAAATCGCTGTTTAGCGAAATCATTGTCTAGCGAAAAGCATTTCCCCACTGGAATGCATAGAAACCTTTTTAATGCGTTCCAATGGGGAAGAATCGTCGTTGTCTAGTGAAGATCGGCCATAGGAAAGCCACTTTGCGAACTGCCAATCAGCTATTTAAATCTCTGTCTTGCGAAGCTTAGGTCCCGAAAACACCTGTTTTGCGAGCGTGGAGGGAGCTGTCAAAATCGTCATCTAGCGAAAATCGGTTTGCAAAGCAGGGACCAAACATTGTCCAGCGAAATTCCCCCATAGGAACCAGTGTTTTGCAAATCGCTGTAGTGACCGCAAAAAGTCAATGTCTAGCAAAAAAAACTGTCATGTGGGGTAACTGTCTAGCGAGGCACCACTGTATATGTTCTGCATATAAACTGAACTAGACAGAGAAATGCACACTTGTTCAACATTTCTGCCAATTGTTAATCATTCTGTTTCTTCACATTCTGTCCTAACAGTAACCTTTTGTCCAGAACCACACAGGACAATCTGTAGTTGTGACACATCCATTTTCTTTAGTGTAATTTGTAATGTTTTATGATCATTACAAATCAAAGGCTTTATTGCCATCTACAGAGCACAAAATGATTTTCTTCTGAAATTCTTCAGTATACTCAAGTAGATAGCATGTGTATGCAATATTATCTTTAGCTCCTCTTCATTTTTTGAATTCAGTTTCTGGCATTTCTTGCTCCACCATATATAGTAAAAACATTTACTGTAAAATGTTTCACATATTTTTGCTTCCATGGGAAATTAATGTATTAATGTAATGGTTCTCCTGCTACTGCAGTTTTTGATATCGTCTTCCTTTGGGACTAGAATACAAATTGGGCACGTGGGCCACTGTTCTGTCTTCCAGATTTGCATTCTTCTTAAAATGTTGATGTTTAATCTATATAGCTCTATTAGTATCCCATTTACTCATTGTGCTTTATCTTTTCCAACTACTTTGACTAAAGCTTTCACTTCACTTTCTAAATTTACAGTTTTCCTGAAAAGATTCTTCTTTGACATAATTTTAATCTTTTCCATACTGTGCACTGTTTCCAACTTCTGTACTTTATCCTGATGAGATAATATATTCCCGTGTTGATCTTTCAACATCCCCAATTTCAACTCAAATTTTCCTTGGATAGCTTGATTTTAAAGAGAGTGAATAATTCATTTGTTTATTTTTGTCCCCTTCTATTTTTTTGTAATGATTATTATAATGCTTATTATAATAATTATTGTAATGATTACTATAATGCCCATGTTCAAGGTGCTGAAAAGTTATATTTAAAATTCTGGCCCTATTTCTATTACCATTTACATTTTCTTATCTTTTCTAAATAATTAAGATATGTAAGGTACTTTGCCAATCCTTATTGAGGCTTTCAATTTCTTTTTTTTAAAGGAATAGACATTTTTGCATTCTTCCTTGATAAGTTCACTAATTCTGTACATTATCTTAACATTTTCCAGAAACCTTATTTCAACTATACTTTGATGTTTAAAAGACAGAAACCTTAAAAACAGTGTCCTACATGGCATATTCATGATTCACACTAGGGCTTAAAGAAGATGCTGCTGCAGAAAATTTTACCGGATGCTAACAATTTTTTTATACAACTTCAGTTTCCAATTGGTGCAATCGTATCTAAAGTTATTCTTCATTAATTCAGATGTACCGACTGAAAATGCTTGGCTGCAGTCACAGCAACTAGAAACTATGGTTTGTTGTTACAAAAATGAATTGCTAAACACCTTAGGCTAATATATTTACATTCTTTCTTTTTTCTTTTCACAATTTATAAGCATCCATTTATTTTGCAGTTTCCCATTCTGTTCAACATAAGGAAGACAAGGAATGTACAATCCACAGGCTTAACAAACTAGGATATCTAAGTAGGTTTGTTGTTTAGCACATCTAGACAAACTATAACTTCCCACATTTGACAAAGCAGGGAACTAGAATTTGCAACAAATCACAAGCAGAAGCTTTTACCTGAGAACTTATCTACAGAAGCTCATTTAAGAGTGGGCTAAAATGGACTAAATAGGATCAGATAAGGTCAGGTAGAGATCTAGTACTCCATTTGGCATGATCCTTGCATTCAAATGACATACGCACTTCAAGTGCCCCTCTGTGGTCTGCCTGCCTATTGAAAATAACAAAAATGAAACAAAAAATCCCCCCTTTTGCCCCTCTCCTCTCTTCCTGCTTCTGAGAGGAATTTTTGAAATAAAATGTATTTATTCTAAATGCTGCCATGGATTAGCAAAGCCATAATAAAGATTTTTTAAAAAAAATATTTTACTTCATCTGCCCCTTCATGGAGCAGAGGAAGTGTTTAATTTCCGAATATTGTGAAATGGCTAAACTGTCGTTTTAAGCCACTTAAGAATATGGGAAATTGAAAGAGGGAGGCAAATTGATAGCTGCTAGCTTGCTTTGGTTTCTTTCCAGCAATCACATGGGCTTGAAATGAACCAAAACAGAGTGATCCTTCCGTCACCATAAAAGTAGAAGCCTCTGATAGGAATCCAGAAAGGTGTGGTTAGGAATGCTCTAAGATGCTCTGCTTTGCTCCACCAATTGCACTGAGTGATTGTCAGAGAAAGGAACAAATCAGTCCATCTTTGCAGTGGACCAAGGTAAAAGTAAAGGTTCCCCTTGACAGTATGTCCAGTCGTGTTCGATTCTAGGGCGCGGTGCTCATCCCCATTTCCAAGCCATAGAGCCAGTGTTTGTCCGTAGACAATTTCCGTGGTCACGTGGCCAGCGCGACTAGACACAGAACGCTGTTACCTTCCCACTGTGGTGGTACCTATTTATCTACTCGCATCTTTACCTGCTTTGGAACTGCTAGGTCGGCAGGACCAAACAGTGGGACAAATGCCTGTCTGATAACACCCTCAGTAAGAGAGCATTCTCTGTCTTAGAACACAGAATAAGTACCTATATATTACAAACTGTAAAAAATACAAGTTACCGGTACTTCTAAGTTTTGAAAGACTAAAGATTACTACAATATAAGCATCAACTTAAACAAATTATTATGTAATGTAGATGCATTCCAAGACTGTAAGTATACTCTCTCCAGTGCATAATGTATAAAGCAAATGTATCTACTTACATATTTTCAGTTGCTAAACACAGAGTACTATTATCAGCTCTCTCTGCTGCCCCTGAACTCATATGAACTATTTTAATATAAAATCCAAGCAAAATGAAAGGTGGAAAAAATTATAAAACAATAAATACATTATATTTTGCATTCCTAAATGCTATAAAGTAGTTTAGGCTATCCTTATAAAAATAAAATGAAAAAATTATACATGCATAAACAATGAACTGTGTCCAAAAGTAAATCAAGAAGCTCATTATATGTTTTTAAAATTAGGAGGGAGGGTGTTGGTCTTTTCATGCTAGTATGATGGCTAAAATCAAGTTAATTAAGTTATCAAAACAACTCAGATGTGGTTAGCTCAAAGTCCACTTTACAGAAATATGTTCATCTTACTTTTAGAATAATTAAAATTTTGGTCACTTACTCTCGTTAAGTCCATGCCAAGTTTGAGCTGAGACAGGAGATGTAAGATAACACTACGTTGTTCTTCTACTGCTCCAAGGTCATCTTCTTTATTATCACATGTATCCTCTACCTCCTCATCTGGATTTATTTCCTCTGGTTCCTTGTGTAAATTCCAAAAACAAATGACACTTCAAATAACATCCAAGCTCTAATGTTACTGCCCCTGAAACATGTCAGTCAAATCACCCTCCTAAATTCCCACAGGTGATTGCTCAGTTTTCATATTAAGGGCATACCCTATCATGACCCATACTAATACACTAATTCCCAACTTCCTGTGGAAGATTATCTATCTTTTAAAGATGAGTTTTAATTCTAGTTTCTGTTTGAAATCAACAAACTCTTAGTAATAAAATGGACAGGAATTAAAATTTAGAGTATTCAATTTAAATCACTGTCAGTATATTTCAAAATTTGTGTCTTCAGTACTGATGCTACTGCTACTATAGAGATGTAAGGACTAGTGTTCAAAATTCTGGCCCTGTTTGCTAATGAAGAAATATTGATAATTTTTTCTTTTGCAGTGTTTAGCAGATTTTTCTCTTATCAAAAATTTATTAAAGCCTTAGTGTCCTCAAACAGACACCTATATTCTCAGGTTTTCCTGATATATGCCTTTATTTGATATGTTACTGGAAGGCCAGATAACTGACACATTTTAACATTCAATTTTAATTAACATTAGTGGAAAAATCTGCTTAACAGGTCAATACAACCATAGATTGTCCTGCTGAAACAGGAATCCAGTATTTACAGTACTTGTTGAGGGTCACTAAATTTGTAAAATATGTAAGGAAAATCCGCAGGGAGGAAATTATAAGACTCTCTTATAAAACAGAAAAGCACAAAGTGGAATATAAGCCACAATAAAAGTGCATGACTTCTATTATTCAGAACAATGACTTCACATTTTTAGAAGCTAGATGGTGATTTTGCAGACTGCTCTCAGCTTCTGCACTGGTGACATGCTTTTAATACCAACAGTGTGACAGTGCTGAAAGGAGAGCAGCTTTGTATCTCCTAAAAGTATCTGGCAGGAGTCAAAATGTAACAAGAAGTGTTTCTAGTTGAATAATTGACAAACAAATCGGCTATACATAGAAGATTTATCAACTGGGGGGGCAGGGGAAATTGATCACTTCCATGTATTCATTTATTAGAAGGTAACTGGATGGAATGGCTGGAAACAGGAAATGTCCAGAGGAAATGTCCCTCAGATAACGTTAGAGAACTGCTGACCACCAAATATAAATGAAGAACTTAGTAGGATTACCTAACTTGGCAGACTGAATAGTTTATTAACTCCTATGGCACCTGAGAAATGATATATTCAGTATTATGTTTCACCTTGCTTAATCTAGACTTAGAAGGGGCAGACTGAAAACAAAGATAGAGACAAGACAACAAACATTTGTGAGCAATATCCCAGCCATTATGATATCTATCACAAAAAGTGATTTGCCTTTTTAAAGAAAATCTGCTACTATTCCAAGGGAAGAACTAGCACAGACTCAAAACCAAAGACAACCAAACATATGTGACATCAGAGTTTCCCTTCATATTTCACAATACGTTGTCTGTAGTATTCACAGACATCTGTTCCAGTGTGAATGGATGTTCGCATTTACTGTCCATTGGTGCAATAATTCATATTATCTGCATGTCCTAGTAAAATGACTCTCAAAGCTACTTACAGGCACAGATACCAAACTCCGCTAGACTCTGAAACATGTACTGGTGCTTTTTGTTTCTATTCCCTATTTCCTCTAACACCCCCCCCCGCAACTTCCATGTTCAGATTCTGCCTCAAAGAAATATAAGAAGTTGTTTCATACTGACTGAGGCCCTTCAGACAATCTAGCATAGTATTTTCAACTCTTTTTGACAGCAGTTCACAGGACTTCATGCAGGACTTTTTCCCCCTAGTTCTCCTTAGGATTCAATGATGATATTCCCTCATTGTTTCTCATCCAAGCTTACGAACAACCCTGCTTAGTTTCCAAAATCAGGATGTGTTCAGGGTACTGATCACCATATTCAACTATGAAGAAATTTTCCTATAACTTAGCCATCCATCATATTTTGTTTTGATTTGTTCGGGTTTTTTTCAATATTCCTGACAATATTCCTGGCATACCTGCTCACGACAGACAGACCTATTCAAGCAAGTATTATGTAATACTGAAATATGCAGTCTGAAGTCAGAATAAATCAAAAGTTAATTTTTTACATGAAACTTCCAAAATGTGCACATTTCTTCCTGAGTTCTAAGGAAAAAACCTACACAAATACAAATGTGTAATACATTTAAACCAAACCAACACATCCATTCATGAACTGCTTAGTTTTTAGAAGCCTAGATCTGAATCTCTAAATTCAACAATTTTAATGTTTAACCAGGGTTGTCATTTCTTTCTTCTGATATGATTCTCATGCTTCACACATCTACTTGACAGGAATGTAGAATAAGATCCTTTTTGCAATGGGAACAACTGGTTTGCTTAATTTTTTAAGCAAAACCTAAGTGAAGTTCATACACATCTTCATAAATATTGTGGGAAAATGTTTGAACATTTTGAATAGAGGAGAAAATGAAATGAATTATTCATTCATCCAGACTCAGGGCTTTTGATGCATACACCTCAAAAATCTGGGTTTGGATTGTCGTGTCTTCACATTCAGAATAGAAAGAACTTGATGTTTTAAAAGTCTGAGAGATTTTAAAATTTGGGAGAAAGTAGAATTATCTGAAGACTGTAGGTTCCAAAAACACCCAACTGACTTCATCTGTCTCCTTACTACATTTCTGTACGTGCAAATGGATTGATAAAGCAGGCCGCATCTTGGCCATTTCACGTCAGGAACGGAAGCAGCTACAGTTTGGCACTCCTAGTTCTCTTACTTGACATTTGTCCTTGGCTGGCACATTCTAAGCACAACAGAGGCTTGCTGCATCTCTGCAGCATCGAACTATGGTGAAGACTCTGCACAGAACACACTCTCTGCTTTCAGAATGCTGCCACAGTACACATTGACACACTGCTATGAGTTTTGCTGCAGTGGTGGCTCATTCCAGCAATGATCACATGACACAGAGAGGGGGGGACACAGAAATTTGGACAGAGCAGTAGGGGGAGAGGAGAACTGATCTGGGTCCAGTGAAAATGACTCCTGCCTATTACTGATAATGCTGAGGCTGGACTTCATTTTAAGCCACTTAAAAGTTTCATCTTATTAAAGTAGTTCTACAGTACCTGCATTTTTATTTCTCTTGTTCTCTGACACTACCTGTTCATGGGCCATTATGCTCTAACGTTCAGCTGTATTCTCCTGTGTTATTCTCATCAGTTAGGAATGTTTGGGTGTGAAGGATCCTGCCTCACTGAAGGAGTGGTTGCGCATCAGGTTTCTTCAAGCATATTTCATATCATATCATATAAACCAACACAAGAAAAGACAAATAACACTGTGGCACCTTAACAACTATAGTAGCTAGGCTTTAAGGTGCTGGAACACTTTCATCTTTTTTTTCCTTTTCTTTTGTCTGCTATGCTTGCACAGACTAACACAGCTACTCCTTTGGAAACTACAACTACTATATCAAGCATATTTCAGTTACTTTTGCATGTGACCATAAAAGCTGACCCGTCCCATGAGCAATAGGGTGTGTAGGGAGGAGCATCCACACCCTAGACTATAGGATGGAAACAACTTGCAAGAAGAAAATGAAATCTATAAATAGCAGCCATCAGCAATCTGCAGGGCAAAACAAACAAACAAACAAACAAACAAGGCTTTTCTCTTGCACTGTCTCTTTGGATTGCTAATAGCTGTTGAGTGTTTAGTAATTAACCAAGATGCCTCAATGGTATTGCTCTACTGGGGGCTTCCCTGACATATACTCAGTCTTTTGTTTAGAAAAAACTGATTTGAGAATAAGCTACCGTGAAATTTCAGCTTTGGTTCCTAAATATTAAAACAGGAAGTTAGCACATTCTTAAAAGTGAGTGAGTGAGTTTGTGTGTGTGCAATAATGCACATATATAGTCTGATCATGCTGATAAAGTTATACTGCATTCTTCATTTTTTGTAAGAGAAAGAAACAAATACCTTTTCATGTTACAATATTCTATTTACTTTGATAAAAGTGCTCCTAAGAGTCACTCATATCAGAAACATAGTTGTGTCAAAAATCTATACCAATCTATATTTATAATCCCCATAATACTGTGATTATATTGTTTGCTTTAATATTGGTAGCTGCCATTGCTCCTCTTGAGGAGAAAGGTAAAGTATAAATAGTTTAAAGAAAAGCATAATACATGCTTTTCTAAACTTTTTACAATACCTTTTCAATTGTAATACTGTAAGTATATGAAGCCAACGAGATCTCCCAAGCTATTAATATTCTTAACATGCTGTCAAGTTTTAAAAATGCCATGTAAAACTATCCCATTTCCCTCTCTTAATTTATCCTGACAGATTCTGACACTAAACAAAGTTACTTTTAATCTTGGATTAGGAGTCAGGAGCGATTGAGCTAAAGAAAACTGCACTGAGAAATATCATGCAATTGACATGGTGTCTATATTTGTGCTGATGAGAAAGCTTGAAACATGGAAAAACATTTTCTAAAGGCTTTTCACTATTTAACCTATTAATCTGTAACTATTTTAAATCAGATTAATCAATTTATTTAATCGGTACTTTTTATTAACACTTGCTTTTCCACATGTTTCCTGCCCCATTTATTAGTGGCACCAAAAATCTGCTAAAAGACAGAAAACAATACCCTGGCACTGTGGTATTTCCTCTGTTTAAGCCCCACTTCATATCCAGAAACTATTAGTGTTTTAATCTTTCAAAAATACAGTTGCCCTTTCAAAATACTGATCAATCCCTTTTTTGAAATAAAGAGGAAAGAAACCAAACCACACAACAGAGGCCTTCATGTTATCTTACCCTGATTAGCTGAAAGGAACCTGAATCGGACTGCTCTTCTTTGACAGATGACGGCTTGTTCTGATCTGCTGAGAAATTCTGACCTGCTCCATTTTTGAAGTGGTTTGGCACGGAGACTTTTGGTTCCAACCAACTGATAGCAGTTCCTGCAGCAAAAGAGTTTTTACGCTGAAACTTGCTCATGTTCTAGGAGTGTTTTTGTCTTTTTTTAAAAAAGGTTATTGTCATTAGACAGCTTTCCCCCCCTCCCACTAAAAAAAAGAAACCAAACTTGCTCAGCAACAACAAAATTAAAGGTAGGTGCAGGAGAACACCACCTTCTCTGATCATTAGAATGAGGCCTGTGATTGGGTAGTGATGACACACACAACTTGCGCTGGAGAAGAAGGAGACAGAGTTATGAAAGGTGTAATTGGACACCAGATAAAGAACCCAATAAGACCGGCCTGCTACATAATCCCTTTGGACAGGCTGCTGCACCAACATTCTAGCAACGCAATGGAAGAAAAACGATTCCAAGCTGCATCTGACTTCCGAGAAGCGAGGTGAAAACTAAGCATTCATTTTGACAGTGCTTTTTGGTGGGTGCATGGGTGGAAATGTTAGCTTTTCCACAGTTAAGGCAGTGGTGTGCTTGGTTAAACAAAGTGCTTGAAAATAAAAGCTGCAACATTTGGAAAACCATCACCCGTTCATTTAATGATTCTGGTGTCTCCAGTTACCCCTTTGCTAATCTATCAGAATGGATACAATTCCTCATCAATAATGAAAATGTTCCACTCTGTTCTCAAAAGCTAGTGTATGGAGACTCTAATAAAACCCCATTAAAAGGAACACACATTGTACATAAGCTTGAATAAAGGAACAGTCACCTGGGACATAAACATTACTGGTATCTTGGCATCTTCTGCTTAGAGTGTTGGATTCTTAGCGTAGGCATTAGGCTGTACAATAATCTTGGGGAAATCAGCTAACAACAGCTATCTGAGTTGATTGAACGTACCTCTCATTCATACACAAGCTCAGAGCATTAGGGACATATGCATGTTCTTCTTATGCTGCGTATCAAGTGCATTTCATTTTATTGCACAATGATTACTGCTCAGTAGGAGCCAAACACTGGTTTAAATTCTTTCTATTTGCACAAAACCAAACATACAAGAACAAAAAAGAGAAAAGCCTAGGCAGAATAAGGAATTATATGAAAAAAATATGAACATTCAAGTACCCCTCCCCAGCAAATACAAATTAAATGAAACTGTATCTGAAGAAATGCTTCACATGAAGACGAGCAACAGTAGAGAGATAGGTACACGCAAATTTTATGATGCCAAAGTTGGAAGTCTCTTTCTGGTGGAGCTTATAGTTGGGGAAGAGGGAAGCCCTTTCTCAATGACAACAACAACAAAAAAAACCCTGCAAAACACACAAATGCCATAATTTTCAAGCTAATAGGAATTAAGGTTTTTGTTTTGTTTTTTTCACTCTAGACCCAATAAGGATTGGAAAAGCTTAGCACCATCTATCTCTATTCCAGGTGGCGTTCTTAAAAAAAAAAGCTTCATATTTTTGTGACAGAATCATAACTTGAAACAAGCACATTAGGGAAAGACAAAAGAAAAACTAAGAATAAAGAAGACAAAAACATTGTTGCACCTTGAAGACTGACTGCTACATTTTAAGTCCACTTCTTCAGACATGAAAGCTTACATTAAAATATAGCAGTTAGTCCTTAAGGTGCCACAATGTTTATGTCTTTTTTATTTGTCTTTTGTTTTTGCCTAATATGCTAGCACAGTCTAACACAGATACCTCTTCTAAAACTTAAAATAAGCAGTGCATCCCAACCACATCCACCACTAAGGATGTAACACACTTACATAGGTTATACGCCATGCAAGGCTGACAATGTCATCATCAGCAACATTTTTTCCAGAAATTAAACATTTCCAATTTTTTCCCTTGACTGTCTGTTCCTGTTCTCATACTCATTGTCAGGAAACTGTTATGGGCCATGGGACAGGAGGGGGAAGTCTTCAATTACTAAAAATTATTGTTGCCCATAAAATCATCCCAGTGGCAGCTGGGATTTAGACTTTGCCTTCCATCCTGCAGCTCCCAAAGGCTTCATGACAACAACAGACATTGAACAAGAGACTCAGAACTTTTGGAGAGAAATCACAAATGTTTTAGATTTTAAAAAAATCTTCATTGTTGATTACATCATCAGCCTTACATGGCATAAGGTAACAGGATTTCAGTCAGTACCTTGAGACGATACCTCAGTAATTTCGGGAACAGGTCCCATGTAGACAGTGAAATGCAGACCACATCATAATGTAGGCAAAAGCATAACCAGAACAGTGTGATCCATTTTTTAAAAAGCGCTTCAGGAGCCCCTGAATTCATAAGGTTGTATAGTGCTTTGTCTCCCTCATTATTTTCTTTTCCTATCAACTGCTGAGTGATAGCTTAGAAACAGGAAATGGCATGCCCTGTCATACACTGCCTTCACACTGCTCCTTTCACCTATTATTAGTTTTATTCATATGCCGCATTTCTCCCAACAAGGGACCCAAAGTGGCTCACAACATTAAAATTCACACAATTAAAAACACAGTAAGTTAAATATTAAAAGACAAATTAAACAATATATGGATTAAGATAAAATTAAAAGATTAAAACATAAAAACATGAAAAGATTAAAATTATCTGCTAAAATTGGGCTCAGGGATTCAGTTATAACTGTTAAAAGCCTGCCTGAATTGATGGGTCATTTTTTGAAAGGATAACAGGGAAGGGGCCATCCTGATCTCCCAAGGGAGAGCATTCCATAGCCTGGGAGCTGCCACAGAGAAGGCCCTCTTCCCGTGTCCCCTTCAGCTGTGCTTGTGCTGGCAATGCGACCGAAAGGAGGGTCTCCTCTTGCTGAGCTTAATCACTGAGAAGGTGTATATAGGGAGATATGGTCCTTCAGGTAACCTGGACCTAAACTATAAAGGGCTTTATAGGTAATGCCCAGCACTAGGTAGCTCAAAGACTAGGACAGCACCCATATTTTGCCAAATACATAAGAAAACTCTCACAAGTTTCAGGGTGTGATTAGAGAGTGAGGGAAATGTAAATTAACTCATATTCTATCACTGTGTGAAGTCACACCAGGGCATTCTGTTCCCCTCAATTTAAGTGGCCACACAAGCAGAACAGAAAAAAAAATCCTTCTGACTACAGTTCTATTTGAAGCACCGGTAGGTGGCACAGTTTAAAAGAATTGCCTTAAAAAGGCTTTCCATACTCAATGACTATTTCCTCATCTTGTCTTGCCCACTGGATAGTTTGTTGAGCTGTAAACAAACAAACGGGAAAGGCAGGGTAAAATATTTTAATTAATAAAAAAATTTTTTAAAAAGAAAGTGTCCTGGTAGAGAGTTGAGTGCTGCCACTGTTTGTGTGTGTGCACACACACACACACGCTCTCCTGGTCCTCACACTCATGGGCACGAGGCAAGGATGAAGGTGGTTTGCCAAAGAATCATTTTGTTTGCGTATGTGCTTGGTTGGTCTTTCCCTTCTGCACTGGAGAAAGCAAAAGGATCCAACTTTTCAAAAGTAGGAGGGCCTCTGGTGGGGAGGAAAAACAACAATCAGGTGTAGGAGTCTAGGCTGAATTTTTTTCTGCGCCATGGCGATCTAGTGCTAAACCAGTATATCAATGCAATGACACTGTTTTAAACTCATTTATTTTAAAAAAATCTGACACACTTGGATAGATCACAGGAGCAAGTCTTCCTGCAATCCCTAAACATTGTGGCCCAACTGCCTATTGTGATCACAACAGACACAAACACACATATAGCACAATCATTTTGCAGTACGCAGGGAAAAGTCCTTTCAAATTATTCTGGCTTGAAAAAAGCAAAAGCCGCCAGCATGAAAGAAAAAAACTTAATGTCAGGAGCAAAAAGGGCTGGTCTTTATGTCAAGTGATCAGTAGAAAGAAAAACCAAATTCATCCATTTTATACTTAGGGCAAGTCACACAGTATTTAATCATGTAGTTATAGCCTCAGGCTGCTGAAATATCATGTGGTGCAATGGACCCACAAGCACTTTTCTTTTAAACCCTGCAGTATACTATAGCATGAGCTTCCTCACACAAGCCTTTCTTGAAGTCAGAAAAACAACCTAGAGAAAACAAATAATCAAATCCAAGTGAAATATATTGTTTTGTCTCCTCTGTGTTTGGAAGCCTAATTGCATTTCAGTAAGGTGAATACAGAGGTTCCCCTTGACATTTAGTCCAGTCGTGTCTGATTCTAGGGCATGGTACTTATCCCCGTTTCCAAGCCGTAGAGCTAGTGTTTGTCCATAGACAGTTTCCGTGGTCACTTGGCCAGCGCGACTAGACATGGAACACCGTTACCTTCCCACTGTGGTGGTACCTATTTATCTACTCACATTTTTAAATGCTTTCGAACTGCTAGGTTGGCAGGAACTTGGACAAGCAACGGGAGTTCACTCCATCGCCTGGATTCAATTTTACGACTGCTGGTCTTCTGGCCTTGCAGCACAGAGGCTTCTGCGGTTTAACCCACAGCGCCACCACATCCCTCCCATTTCAGCAAACCAACCTCAAATGGTAATGGTTTCATATAATGCACTTCTCCAAGGGATGAACCAGCTCTCTTAGTATATCCAGATCATCACACAAGTCACAGCTATCCAAGGCACAGTCCTTATGAAAAGTATTATTCATCTGCAATTGGCTACAAATCCCTTTATTTCATAATTCTGATTTCACCCTAAACATAGTATTTCCACAGCTGTTCACAACGGCTCATTGAATTATCTGCTTCTATTTTTAGTTGTATTAGAAGGAAAGAAAACAAAGCAAATCTCACCAGCTGGTAAGGGCCCCTTTTGTTGTGATGCATGTTGTAGCTGGAGAATGTGGAAACAATCATTTAAGCAATTCATTGTTGCCATGGAGGTTGCCTTGAGCATCAAAAGGTCTTGGTCCAAGGAAGAAAGATGACCAGAGGCTGGAAGGCATTCTATGCTTCTTACCAAGTCTCTCTGTTGTCCCTCAGCTTGATACATCTTCTACAAACATATAAGACATTAAAAAATAAGAATTTTGATACCTTAAATTATGCTTCAGCTGATATTAACTAAAATTCCATTCTACTCAAATGCAAAATGAGCATTATCTATTTATCGAAAATTACAATGCTGTGAACTTTTCAAGAACTCAAGTTATACAGAATGTTGAATGAAACAGCATTGCGATTACAGCATGACTGTTGGATGAGCCTTCTGCTTAGGAAAGCTAGATTTGTGTATTTTCTTGTGCCTAGTAATGCAACCCGTAACTCATTTGTTAGTGGTCGGTTACACAATTTCACTTACATATGCACAAATCACCAACAGGATTGTACACCAACAAGTGCACAAACTCTTATTCTAATAGAAGAAATAACATATTGTTCTTTTAGCTGTCCCTCTCTCTAAGAGGAGGGCATGCTATGGAAATAGAGAAGGCATTTTTTTCTCTCAAAAATCATTAATCAAGTAAAGTTTTCTCTTTCAAGCACAAAAATACAGCAATATAGATATGTAACACTGTAAAAAAAAAAGAATAATTTGTTTTACTATCAATCAAAATCCAACGTAAATGCATTATATCAGTGTCAACGTTCCCTCCAAGTTTCGGTCCCACTGCGCAGGAGCCTTGTTCTGTGTGTGAGGGGGTGGGTGGGGCTTCCTTTGAAATGGGAAATAAACAAACTGGCTGCCTGTATGCAACCCCAACGGAGCTCTGGGCAAGCGCAAGTGTGCAGCTTAGAGGGAACATTGATCATTGTTATCCTTGAATATTTAGAAGGAGGATACTCTCTCACACATTGGAAAAATAAAGACAGGACATACACATCAATCCTCTACAAGAAGCAGGAACCCACACTATGGTAATCAAATATTAGAATTACCAAACCTTGCATCACCCGAGAACAATTATTCGAGAATGTACTAATTTAGTGTACCACTTGTGGTACTTACATACCTTGATTTTGAGAGGTCACTTTGGCTAGTTCTTAAGTACAGTGGTGCCTCGCTTAACGGGTGCCCCGTTTAACAATGAATCCGCATAGCGATTAAGTTTTCGCGATCGCAAAAGCAGTCGCATTGCAATGATTTAGATGGGAAAAAATTGCTTTGCGATGATCAGTAAGCTGTTTCGCTTACCGATTTTCGCGTAGCGATGCTTTTCCAACAGCTGATTGGCGGTTCCAAAATGGCTGCCGGGTAAAAAATGGCCACCCACTGTGTTCTCGCGCCCATTCCTCGCTTACCGGGCAGCGAAAATGGCAGCCTTATTGAGGATTTTCGCTTAACGGTCAGTTTTTTGCCCATAGGAACACATTGAAGGAGTTTCAATGCATTCCTATGGGCCTTTTTGTTTCGCATAGCAACGAATCCGTATAGCGACAATTTTGGCTGCACGGATTATCGTCGCTATGCGGGGCACCACTGTACTTTTAATTGCCACATCACAGACTAACTGCTCCTGGGTAACGAAAGACACTTTGGTGATGAAAAATGATTTTGTGCAAACCTAATATTTCCTAACTTCTTAAGTTCCAGTTAAGGAATTATGGCCACTTAGTTTTACTTCTTTATCCCATGTGGATTCTCTACTCATTTCCCTCTTTGGAACTACTTAAATCAGCATTTCATCTGCAATGAGATAAATACTAACCATAGTTCACTTCCTACCAGGATCTGGGATAGGCTTGTAACTATAAATGGAAACTCTGATACAACTGCTAACTATGGTTAGTATTCACTGAGGGCACATGTAAGAGTGCACACTTGCTGCTGAAAAAAAAATGGCTGGCAATTTCAATAGGAAAAAGAGGAGGAGGAAAGAAAAGCCTGTTGGCACAAGGAGAAAGGAAGAAGAATAGGAAGACTACATGGGAATGAGTGGCAGACTTTTATCAACTAAGCTTAGGAAATTGAGAAATATTGTGTATACTTAAGTTTTAGCCCTACTCATTCTTTACTGCCAGCTATAATGAAAAAAAGAATTTGGTATGAAGACTGACATAATTTCTATCCCTCCAATTTATACTATTCATATTATTATACATATGACTCTTCTATATAAAACTTGAATCTTTCTTAAAATGTATACATTAAAACACCTGTTTCTCATAACAAGGCTGACATGCAAAAAGGATACTTCCATAGTCTGCTCTAATTAGCAAATTAGTCACTCAAGAGGTACTGCAAAACGACACTTATCTTGTGTAAAATGATACTACAAGATGTAAAAAAGATTCAGGTCATCTGAAGGTTGGTATACAGAGTTTTGTCAGGTTTCTGAAACAAGTCGGATTTCTTGGGGTGTCATACTACAACTCAAGTAGTACTCAAAATTATTATAAATATTAAGATATCAGCAGCAAGAGTTTTATATTATGTTAATAAAATAATTGTCACTGTTATCTCTGCATTTAAGTCTCCTTTAACTCCATGTGTACACTATAGGTATTTCATATTCCAGCTAACACTCAATTGAACTAATGAAGAGGAATGCAGTTCACAAAAACTTTGCTGTAACAAATATGGTTTGGCTTTAATATGGCATAAAATTAATTACTTTTTTAGCATTATCTTGCTAAATATTTGCTATATATTAAGATAAACTCAAAATAAAAAGCAGTAAGAACAATAACCAGAACAAGACTGAAGAAGCTACTTGGATGAGTAGTAAAATGTTTCAATCTAACAAGAGAGACGTCCAGTTGCCATGACTCAACTTCTAGATAACCACACGTGGATGACTGAGAACCTTCACAGATAAACAAGAACCATGTGAGATCTGGACCATAAAGAAAGATAACCACCGAATAATAGATGCTTTTGAATTGTGGTGCTGGAAGAGACTCTTGAGAGTCCCCTGGACTGCAAGGAGAACAAACCTATCCATTTTGAAGGAAATTAACCCTGAGTGCTCACTGGAAGGACAGATCCTGAAGCTGAGGCTCCAATACTTTGGCCATCTCATGAGAAGAGTAGACTCCCTGGAAAAGACCCTGATGTTAGGAAAGTGTGAAGGCAAGAGGAGAAGGGGATGACAGAGGATGAGATGGTTGGACAGTGTCATGGAAGCTACCAACATGAATTTGACCCAGCTACCAGGAGGTAGTGGAAGACAGGAGGGCCTGATGTCCATGGGGTCACGAAGAGTCGGACATGACTTAATGACTAAACAACAAAATGTATGTACTCAAGAAAACTCTGTGGATAAACATACTACTATCAAGATACAGCTTTAGCATGCAAGCAGGGCAAGAACGTCAAATCAATAAAGCAAGAAAACAAGAAACTATACTTTAATGTTTTAGCTCCAGGAAGTACTCCATTCCAAAATGTAAATGTGGCAGGCTGCAGCTCTTTATCATATTAATGCAAATTAAATACAGATGCCTATAGTCAGCAATGAACATTAAAAAATGACAACTGAGGGTGGCTTTAATTATGGATTTCTAGAAAAAATGTTCTATCAGAAATTATTCTATGCCCTTAGGGCATTTTTTTACCATACCTGCCCCCCCCCAATATTACCCTTTTTTGCTCAGAAAGTCCTCTAGGCATATGGGGAGCAATACTGCCATGTTTTGAGCCTCCACCACATTCTTGAAGCCCTCATATCCCTCCACATTTAATTTTTAAAAAATGGGGAGAACTAGAGAATACAAAAGGGCTTTTTCAGTTAAAACCTCCCATTTTAAAAATGTTTAATCTGTTTTTCAGTTTGTAGAAACTCACTCTAGCAACCTTTACAAAATAAACAAGTATTCAAATTAGCCCCTTTGCTGGAAAATCTGAAAATGGCCTGGGGCCCACTGAGGTCCCCCATCTCTGGTGCAGGGAATCTTTCGTTTCTGAAAAGCAAATATTCAAAGAGTGGTAACGATTGGTTTATACTAACCTCCCGGACATCAATTAAGTGATCTGGCTGCAGAATGGGAATTCTCTTCCCAGTTGGCAACTTGTGATGGCTTACGTTAAAAAAGGAAGCTGCATTTTGGCTGGGCCTTCTCTGTACACCAGGGGAGCCACTTCCTTGAGATGCAAGAGAGAAGCTGCGAGATTTCAGAGGGGGATTGTTCTGGTGAACAAACATACATATTAGGGAATACTTGAAACTATTTGTAAGTCTCCACCCTTCTAATGCACATACTATTACACATACTATGATCATACGCAACCAGATTTTTTTGAAAAATCATAAAACATGCTGATTTATTAATATTCTCAGCCATTGACCAGACATTAATCGTTGATCACTCCACAAAACCGGCATCCATTAGAGTTGCTTGCCCTCTCCTTCACCATATAAAAGGGAACACAGGTTTCCTTTTCTAGTAGTAAAGACTGGATGGCTCCAGAATGGCTCTACAGGCAAGAAGTGGGGCTAAACACAAAACCCAGAGGGAGTTAAAAAAAACAACAACCCTGAACTTTAAAAAAAACCCCACAAAACCATAGGGTTTTTAAAATATGTATATGTTCTGACAAAAAGCACACCAGCCCATATTTTTCATTTTCCCCTGATAGCTGGCTAGGGATGATGCACCATGCCAGCTTCCATTTTCTATTATTAGCTGAGACAGAACACATTAAGCCAGTTTTCAAAACATGACATCTACGAGATGTGGTGTACCAAAGAACAATGTATATGTTGTCTCCATTTATTTTATACATTTAGTAGAAACTCTACCCTTGAGGGATTCTGAGAATGACATACACATTAAAATCCACATTAAAGGCACACATGGGGGGGGTCATGGGGCCACCCAAGCTATCCTTACATTTGCACTTGCCTTTTGCATGTTTGATAGCTGTATGAAGAGGCCACATGCCCATGCTAACAGGTCCTCCACATGAAAGCAAATATTGACTGCCCCAGGATTTATCATCATCACATTATGTTGCTACACAGCCAGATGTCAGTATGCACAGATGGCCCTTTTGTGGCTCCTGAATGTTCAGGCAACAAATGTGAACGTGGAGCTGGTCTCTGTGGACTTTTCTAACCCCCTGCGTAGGTCTTTAATGTATGAGGAAACTGGAATCATCTTCCAATTGAGCACTGTACTCCGTAAGTTTGATGGGGAGGCCAAAACAAATTGCATGTACTGTACTAGATTTGTCTTTTCTCCCATATGTACAAAAACAAATAGACTCGCAATCTAATACTAAGCACCATTATTCTGAAGTAAGTCCCACTCTACTGAACAAAATTTATTCTCAGTTGTCCAGGATTGCGACCTCCTAAATGGCATTTGTAAACAAAAAGGACTCATGACCCTCAAAATCCAGTTAGAAAATTAGAGACACCTGATTCAGATGATTGGTATCTTAGGTAAAAAAGGCAAGATGTAAGAAGACTTCAGGGCTATATGCAGCTATTTTTTTGAAATTTCTCTCTTCACAAGAGCTAAAATAATCCAACAAATATTTCATTAACACAGACTTCCCATTTAATCGGAAGTATGAAGCTATTACTAGCATCAGAACACATCAAGATAGCATGATATAGTACTGTAGTCAATTCTGACTCTAACCATAGTTTTCTGATTTGGGAGAAAAGACTTCCTGATTTGTTTTTTACTTACATGAAGAGAAAAGTAAAGTGAGTGTGTGCATATCTGAGAATCAGTCTTAACTTATTACAGTTAAAATACTGACCATCTGAACAAAGACAGGATTTCCAGAAGTCTGTAAAGTTGTACTGTATTACTCGCTTACCACTGGGGTCTAGCAGCTTATATATAGTCTCTACATTTGTGACATTCTGTTTCAAGATAAAGCCAAACATGCACAACTCTAAAACATAAAATATCTGATGGATATTTTAAACAAATGTTACTGCAGAACTTACAGTATGTGTTACAGACAATACCTTTCCAATTGCTTCAGTATGGTGTTGTGCACATATCTGAAGCCGACTGACCCAATGCTGCCGTTCTTTAGCATCAGTAGCTGGATTTTAAAAAGAAAGAAAGAAAGGAGAAGAACATTCAGAAGGCACATAGGGGAAAAATGCAAATATTGATTTCAACTTGAGTTTGTTTAGGAAGCTTCATTTCCAACAAAGAAAAAAACAGGACATAAAAACTGTGGCACAGCCTATAGCATCTATTTCTCTCTCTTTGGATAACAGGATCTTGTCCCAATGAATACCAAATTTCCACTATCGTTGCAATAATTCTATATCATAGGATATTTGTCCATAATATGCTTTTGCATGCTGCCAGAAATCACAGGATAAATAAAAAACTTGATTTTTTTTGCAAGAGCGATCAGCAACAAACACTGAAGTAACAATTGCTTCAGCACTCTAATGAAGCTCAATTGAATAAGCAAGATTTTAAAAAGTGTGCCGTGTGACTTGAATACATTTTTGTGACTGCATAGGGTTAAATGTTCTTCATACTCTTCCTACACATAAAAATGATTTTGAAAATGAACATCTGCATCCATTTTTTAAAGGCCTAGATAGGAAACCATGAGACATCTCCCCAGAACTGCAGAAGAATTGAGGTTCCACACATTCAAATATAGCCACAACAACCTGACCCTCAAAATAAGAAAACAATATAGATAGAAACTGCCAAAAATGTTTTTTTTCTTAATGCAAAACAGAAATGAAGGAAGTCACTGTATAGATGTCAGCGAACACTAACAAAGAAAAGGTACCAAAAAAGCTGGTTTGGAAAAAGAGCCTGAACCTAGCATTTTCTCTTCAAAGACAGAAGTGTTCTTTCATCCTGTAAGAGGCTTCTGATCCTACAGGACATTCCCCCCCCAAGTCCCCTCAAATCCAATTCTAAGGTATGCCTAGACCAGGAAGGAATCTGGCACTCGAAAGGGGATAGGAGGAAATAAACCGAGAAAACATTTCTTTATACTAAGAAACAGAGAGAGAGAGAGCTGTGAGTCAAGTTGGAACTGATTTATAGGGCTAATGTTGTCCCTATCTTCAAAAAGGGCAAAAAAGAGGAAGCTGGGAACTACAGGTCAGTCAGCCTGACATCAATCCCAGGCAAAATTCTGGAACAGATTGTAAAGCGGTCATTGTGCAAGCACCTAGAAAACAATGCAGTAATAACTAGAAGCCAACACAGATTTGTCAAGAGCAAATTCTCCCAAACTGATTTGATCTCATTTTTTTATCAGGTCACCTCCCTGATAGACAGAGGGAATCCAGTAGACATAGTATATCTTGACTTCAGCAAAGCTTCTGACAAAGTGCCCCATGATATCTTGATTAGCAAGCTAACTAGGTGTGAGATGGATAGATCAAGTGTCAGGCGGATACACAATTGGCTACAGAATCGTACTCAAAGGGTGATGATTAATGGGTCCTTCTCTAACTGGGAGGAGGTCACAAATGAATTCCTTTCAACCAAACAGCTGTAAAGAAATCTATATTAAAATTATTTCTCCAATTAGACATAAAGCAATAGAAGGAAAGACCCTCTCAGTTCATTAAGATACTAATTTTCATTCTTAGATTCTACTGACTATGCTCTGACACTCAAATGAAACCAAACTCTCATGCTTATTCCTCCTTAAAAAGGAATGTAAGACACAGAGGACACCACTATTTAGAAGAAGCCAAGAAGCATCACTATACGCCCTGGGATTAAAACTGGACTAATTTCATACCAACAATATTGAGAAATATGAAGCCAGCTCAAGGTGAGCCATGGAGATCCAGTTTTTCAAAGCATACATTCCCTGAGACTTTGTTCAATACATATGTAGGTATCAGCAATATAGTCAAGTTTTTGAGAACTGGGCATTTTAAAACAGCATGAAATCAAACTATCCGTAAACACAAAAAAAGTCCGGATAATTACACTTGTGCAAATACATTTAAAGTAACAGTCTTATTGGGGAAAAACTGGGATAACATATTTTAGTCTGCTAGATGTCCTCTGCACCTTTAATAAACTGTCAAACTTGAACAAACACCAATTTTTTCTCCAATTCACTATACAGTACAGCCTTGGGGGGGCGGGGGGGGGGAAGAGAATCTCAAAACCTCAGACCTGCCCACAAGTTGCATCTCTACAAATTTATTCAGTGAGACATGTTAGATAGTATGAGATTACTACAGTATTCCCACACAAAGCTATTTTGGTGAAAATAAAAATTCCAAACTAAATTCTGATTTTGAAATAAAACTATTAACTAGACAATTTATAATCAATGATTTAAAGATTATGTCAAGGACTAGGCTTTGTTTTGTTTTTAATAAGAGCCTCACAACAATTTCTCCATGAAGGCATTCCAAAAGGACTGTGGTTTAAATTTACACAAAATGCTCTTTTATGTATTTAGTGAATTCTGTCCAGACCATGCATTAGCCAACCTAGTAAAAGAAGAGGAGACTTCTTTTCTCTTAGCAATCACAGATCTGCTGAGTTTCACAGGTATTGATAGGTGAAACATGAGAAAAGGCATCAGTATTCTCTAATTATGGATATTGCAGAGACATCTGCATATTTTTTATAATTATCAAACTAGAACGGACAATGCGATACTGTATACAGAGACTGTTTCAAATGTAACACTCTTATCCTGCTTTGACGAGAGGCCAATGTAAGTCCAACCCTCTAATTTGGCATAAATGCAGCTAACCAAACCAGAGTCAAGAGTGCTCTCCAGTGGGGAAACATCACACTGCAACCCAGGAATCACAGAAGTCCTACCTCTCAGTTTATATTGTTCTCCGCTAGCAGCATTCACTGTGAAAGTATGTGAATCTTCATCACTAGGAGATATCACTGCTCCAGCTAGCTGCAAAGTACCGCGTGGCTTCTGGTTTCTGGATTGTTCGTTCACAAAATACTCCAAAAGGCCAGCTTCATTGTTTAAGACAAAATACCTATAAATGAGAAACAAGTAATATAAAAATCACCAAGTTTTTACAAATAGCAATATAAAGTCCAGATAATATATCTTGAATCTGGACTTCATTCATGTCAAAGAGAGCATGTTGTAACCTGAGGTCTGTTCAGGGAACACTCCCACTGCTCTATGAATGTAGCATGCACTGCACTGTACGTGCACTAATATGTATGTGTATGGCATGTGCTGTTTGTGAATTCCACCAGCATCTCTGTGTGCTCTTCAAATGCTCCTTCAGAGTGACTGTGGACTCCATCAAACAGCATAGGAGGTAGGACTGGAGACTGATGGATCAGCAAAACTCCCCCCCACACACACACACACAACTTCTGCTGCTGGGATCACTGTTGATGGCAATATTCATTTATGCCCAGTAGGCTGATGATCTTTTTGTTATCTTCAATATTTTGTATTCAGTTCCAACCACGGTTGGTAAACAAATTGGGAGGCTATGTTCTGACATCAAGATAAACTATCCACACGAAAGTAAAACATGATGAAAAGGCAAAAGTGTTTGGAATTTTTTTAAAAAAAAAAAGTGCCAGTGAATGGGACCAGTTTTATTGTATCAATTTTAATTAGAACTATAAGACTTGGCAAATAATTGGTCAAATATTAAATGAGGCCAAGAACAGTTTGTGTTCTGCTTGCAGACACGTTGGTCAGCTCGCAATACAACAGTGTTTCTTTCTCTTTATTTCTCTCTCTCTCTCTTAATCCATTCCACTGTCATCTTAACAGGGCAGACTGAACCACAAGACAATTCATTCCACAGTCTTCATATAGGCAAGGGACTCTCCCACACAAAAGAAACTTTGAAACTCACTAGAGGGACTTTGCTCTTTGGCTCTCTTTAAAACAACAACAACAACAACAAAAACCTCTCCCACCCCCAGAATAAAGCTGAACATTCTTAGAAGCATTCATCCTTAGCATTCCAGAATTATTCTGAATGGGAAGTTAGCAACCTTGAATAATGTATACCATGACAACCCAGAAGCAACAATTATGATCAAGGTAATTTTTTTAATGTAAGACAGTCAAGTTTTTATACGAGAATGCAGCCAAATACTTCAGTAAGCAAAGTAACTGTGTACCTTCCAAAGTACTGTTCTAATTTCACTTCCAATTTGAGCTACCTAGTTAGTTAAGCTCTTATTTTAAATGCTAAACTAAAATACATAAGTTCAGATATTATGATTCTTTATGTTGTTTGGGGACAAACCACACAATGTGGGTGATCATGATCTGTATCAGCATTTGCTCACCTAATAGCATCTTCGGGGCAGAGAAATTTAAACCAGCTAATGTCCAAATGTGAGATGGAGTAAAAGTGTAGGTGTTGTTTCTCCAGCACTGATGCTCCACACAAATCTAGAGTTCTGTTTTACAAGAATTTTCAAAGTCTGGGAAGTCTGATTACAGATCTCCCAAGTAACATGAGGATTTATCTTGAGATCATACAACAAACATATACTATCATACATTCTTAAAACCCATCCAATGGTCTTAGGGTTTAGGGATGAGCAAATGGAAGGGCTAGAAAGCATATCAGCATTCATAGCTCATGCATATGCTTTCATGCATATAATCAAGTATCACCACAGGTAAGGAAAAAATCACTCTGTACATTATTTAAAAAGACTTAACTGGGCTTCATTAATACATCAATTACAGTGTTATTAAAACCAGGGCAGCTATCTTGCCATTAAGAAGTACTTCTCCAATCAATGGACAATAAAGAACCAATAATTTTATACAGACTTAACTGAATCACCAATAAAAATAGTACCTGGGGAAACTCAATGCAACAAAACAATATAATTGTCTACACACATATTTCAAATTACAACTGCTCAAGTAGAATCTAACTAACACAGCAGGCTTATGGGAATATCTGGAATACCATTCCCTATGGCTCAGCAAACACAAGTGAAGCACTGATGGATAAGTGGGGGTGAAGTAGTGCATATTTCGAAGAGCTTATAAACCTAGAAAGAAAGCACCACCAGTCTCTATGAAGCCTGGATAATACTCAGTTTTTAGAGTATGATAACAGACAGGGTGGGTGAGTGAGCAGTAAGCAGTGGCAGCAAAATTCAGCATCCTCTAAGCCTCTTTAAATATGTTCAGAGTAAAAAGAAATTTCAATCCTTTTTTTCCAAATTTTCCCAATTGTCAAACTACAAACAGGAGCTGACATAATGAGATTAGAATTGTACATACACTTACCTTGGAGCAGCTTCTGCTGAAACACAATAACATTTACTTCTGAAGAAATGTGTGTGTATGCATGAAATCTACTCTTCAAAGAAGTGCTTCTATATACTAGCCTTTATTTTCAATAAGGACAGTCTTCTATCTTGTGATAGTACTTCTATAAAATGTACAATATTTAATCTAAAACAAGCCTCCTTAAAAGTAAAAAGTACAATATTTAATCTAAAACAAGCCTCTTTGCTTCCAATATTAAGATGAGATCTATGTTTCAGACTTCTTTCATTGCTGTTTTTTTTCTTCTGCACTGTCCTTTGATAGGTAAAATACACAAAATGTGTTGGCTAAGCAAAATATCAACACCTCATGAAATTAAGATTTTTTCTTAAATTAGAGTGATTATTACTGCAACTTTTCTTCTCTTGACTGTAGTTCACTCACTTTTTCCTAAAACTGTACAAAAACAATTCGGTCCTCCCCTATTTGCAGAATTTTAAAACAAATAAGCTGCCTAATGAACAAGGTGATTACAGTTAATCCAATTAGATCCCAAAGTAGTGAAATTTTAAGAAACCAGACTTACCGGTACTGCCAGCCTGTGACAAGATTGGTGTATTTCATTAAGTAGCCAGAAATATTTTCCATGTGATCGCTGTGACAAATGTAAGAACAAAGCCCATTAGCTAAAGACAAATAATGACAATTAAAACATTTCACATAAATGTTCTGTAGCTTCATATTTGCAGCCTAAATAGTTTTTTGGTCACTTTATTTTTAAGAGCCGACTTAAGAGCTCAGCATAAATGATAAATAGCTCATGAGACAGAGGCTGCTTCAAGTGCTCACTGTCTCGCTCACTCTGCTTGTCTTTGCAGTGCTTTCAACGCTTTAAATACCCGTACCAGACTGCAGATTAAGGGAAGTCCTTTCAAGCATTGCTAATGCAGAAACCACTTTCGATCCACAATAAAATTACTGGGCACCTCGTGACACTTACTTCTTCAGTACTAAGATTAAATTACTCAACACACTTAAGACTTCCAATTTCCTCCAAGGATTACTTTGGGGTTCTTGGGCAACTTTTCACTATGAAAATCACTGTTAACTAAGACTAAAATAATAGGCTTAAATAGAATGGAAATTAATTATATATCATTGATATTCCCAGAGTCAAAGAAATAAAATCAACGGACACTAAAAATGAATGGGAAAGATGATTTTTATTTCCAAACAGACAAACATATATAATCCTTGGAACTTGTAAGTATACATTACAAATTATGATCCTAACTGGAAATGGGTATCGAGCAGAAAGTTGCAAATGACTGGCTTACAATAATACAGCAACTTAATAAGACAAACCTTTTGCCTGTACCAGCAAGCTCTTTAACTAGAAAGTCACTAATTAAATAAGAAATGATGGTTACCAGCCTTGGAACAGACTAAGATATAAACAAAATCTAAATTGGTTTAGTATTTTGTCTTGTCCTGAAGCTGGTACAACACTGGAGACCATGTTTATCTGGAAGCTTCCTGATTTGACTGCAAACGCCACATAAGGAGAAGCCAGCTTGTGCACTTATTCTACTAATCTGAAATATAATCATCTAAATGTGTCTACTGCATCAACACACAGTCTCAGTGCTAAAATCAAGGAAGATTTAGAGGGCTGTGTTCTCCATATATTTTATTTCTACTTGACACAGCCAACTTGGAGAAAGGCATACGCAATACTTTATGTGCTTTAGGAAGCCAGCTAGCTCATGATTGTCACCAATGGAAATGTGTTTTCTGTATCAGTAGCATTTCTCCTTTCTAGATGATGAAAACATACCCACAACTTTCCATTTGTTCACACCATCATCTCACTATCACTGGTGCTATGTTACAATCCTATGCAAATTTACTCAGAAATAAGCATCACTCATTTCAGTGGAACTCACAGATAAATCTGTATAAGGTTGTGTGTAGTGGACAGACCCAAAGTTTACATGTTGTAATTCCTTGTCAGCTAAACTAGCTTAAGTAAAATATGCTTTCTTTTAAAAGGAGAGGAATAACAGTTATTACCACATATATGATTCTTAATACATGTTCTATAAAGAAAAAGATGTTGTTGAGGGAACCCAAAAGACTCATTTTCCATTATAACTACTTGCATATGACCTGTACTGCTTTTTCCCCATGTAAAAACATTCTGACCTCAAGGCAATTGTTGGTGAAGTGAATGGATACATCAGCAATTGATAAAGTCAGTGACACTGCTACTAAATGACACAACACTAACATAGAGAGACACACTTACAAAGATTTAAAATGCACAGACTATATTTCTGTCCACTGGACTGAAAATATATTTCATGATAATAGCTGGACAGCTTTCAACATCTATAAAATATGTTTACAGTTAATATTATTAAATTATTTTATGGAATGAATGCTGAATTCTGCTTTCAAGGTAGACCAAGATGTATTTTGGTGTTTTCATGTCTATTATACAACATTAAAAAGAACTACTCTACAAGGTACACGGCAGCCCATATGAACTTAATAGGGTAGAATTTGAAAAG
Organism: Pogona vitticeps; assembly: GCF_051106095.1. NCBI lineage: Eukaryota > Metazoa > Chordata > Lepidosauria > Squamata > Agamidae > Pogona > Pogona vitticeps. The sequence goes on along the minus strand of NC_135783.1, from coordinate 230,544,082 downwards.
GATTGGAGCCATCACTAAAAAGGACTGTAATCCTGGCCCATGGTAACCCGCAGAGTGTCAGTGACCCTAAACATAGCTTCCACTAAGGTAAAGGTAAAGGTTCCCCTTGACATTTAGTCAGTCGTGTCTGACTCTAGGGGGCGGTGCTCATCCCTGTTTCCAGGCCTTTAGAGCCAGCGTTTGTCCGAAGAAAGTTTCCATTGTCACGTGGCCAGCGCGGCTATACATGGAAAGCTTCCACTAAAGGCAGTGCTATTACTCAGATTCCACATCTGGCCAAACCTGTTTGAGCAAACTCAGCTCTGTGGCCACTCAGACAACAGCTTCACACAACTTAGTACAAGAAGCAAATGGTTTGAAATCATTTTAGAGACCAATAAAAACTGAGAGGAAACATGCTATTCTCTGTAGCTAAGGGCACCTAGGCAGTGCCTTAATCAAGAAAGTTGGAACCGTTGGAGATCTGCCTATTCCATGTCCAAAATACAGAACCTGCCCTAGATACAATAGTTATCTGATGCTTTTTGCTAAATATGATTTTTTTCCATTTCAAAGCCTACATCAAAGCACCATCTCTTAGAGCTGCACACACAGGGTCTGTGAATAATTGAAAAAGCACTGAACAGGAAACGTTACTTATCGTGACCATGGGACCAAGCAAGGCAAGCAGTAGTACAAAAACCTTCCACATTTCCTAAGTGCGGGATGCTGCATAAACCAGTGTCTAGTGGTTTCCCCGACGCATCAACACAACTATCTTGTCACAATTTGTCGTAGTGCATCTGAATCAATGTACTTTATGTTACAGACTACTAAGCTATTTCAATTTCTTTCATCCCCAAATGATAGTCTTTTTCTGATTAACAGTGTTTTGACTGGCATGTGTAAGCCCTATTGCTCTGCTTGATGATTGTCACCAATGCTCTATGAACACCAGGCGCCCAAGAAACCAATTCAGGTCAAAAGAACACATGAGGAAGATCTGGACCGCAAAAGATTTATGGCACAATGAAATCCACAAAACTGTTTTTGCTATGACAGCCTAACGTGACTACCCCTCTGGAAATTGCTAGGATGAATGACTATGTGAACTAAATTGGTTGCCTAAACCCAGGAGAGCAATGTATTTATCATAAACCTAAGAGTATGCAATGCAATTAAAATCTCATTTATATAAAAATTTTCTTGCTAAAAAAAAAGTAAAGCAACAATCATCGCTACTTCCTATTTTGGGATGCTGAAAAGGACTGAGGAAATCATCACCCTGTGTTTATGAAAATCACAAATTGCTTATAAATGGAACATGTTTAGTAATTTATTAATGTTTTAAAATCAAACTTATGTAAGAAGACACAAAGCATTCTGTATTTAATCTTTTGTAAAAATGGATATGGAGTCAACATTTCTGTGCTGAATAAACAACTGTAAAAATTATGTACTCAAGAAATTCTAAGCAAAGGTCTCCATTTGATGCTAAGGCTGAACTAAGCATACAAAATTTTATTTATTTATTTATTTATTTATTTATTTATTTATTTATTTATTTATTTATTTATTTAGTTAGTTAGTTAGTTAGTTAGTTAGTTAGTTATTTAGTTATTTATTTAATATCCTGCCTATCTGGTCTTACGACCACACAAAAAATGAACTTCTGGTAAGACCTTAACATAAAAGCCACAAAATGTATACCAATGTAATTAGAGCACTTCAACATCTATGCACAACCAACCAGAGATAACGATGTTCCTACACAACACACATACTGTAACTATAGACATGGCATGTTAGCCACAGATCAGCCTTCTCTCAGGCTGTCAGGGCCCCAGATGATACACTCGTATGAGGCTGCAAATGCTCTAATCCTTGAAGTGTATTTAGGGAGGGCACCTGTTATTTCAAACATGAGTTCAGCTACATGTAGATCATAACATATATCACTGTTGTTCAGAACCTAATAAAAGAATAGAGTGGTGCTTGGTACTGCCACCAGTTAAGACCACTAGAGGCTTTGTTGCTTACAGGATCCATGTTTGTACTGAGGGAAAGATACACGGACAACTTGAGACAAACACAGGCAGTCTGATCGATGCCTTATGAGATCTGCTACCAGAGATCTGGTAAAAGGGGACTGTTGAATAGGCATGAAAGTACTGTATGTTTTTGTTATGTCTGTGTCTCCACTTTTTAAATTTGTTTGATTCTTGCTTAATATTCCACATTTTTAATGTAAATAAAATGAATTTAAGCCTAGTCATGGAGAGATCCTCTGGAAATGAAGTATCTGCTATTAGAAACTTATAAGAGATATGGGGAATCAAAGCTGCCATCTCTACCACTAGATTGGTTTCAATTAAAGAAAAAATATAAAAAGCTAATTAGGGAAAAAAAGAATTTGTCATTGAGGATGAGTTGGCAGAAGCAAACTAGCAGCACCACCACAATGGGAAAAGCTGGCTTTTTTAACTTTTCCAAAGCCCAAAGGTAGACTCTCCCAGTTTAAAAGTTTTGCAGCAGCTACATCCAGTCGTTCCGGAGATCACCATAAAGGATATAATACACATAGAATATTTGTCTGCAGACTATTTCAAAACACGTCCAGTGGTGAAATTTAAGAACTGGCAGATCACGGGGGCTGTATATGGTCATAAGAATGAACTCCTGAGGGCAGGTTTGGTTATCACGAGATTCTTTGAGAACACCACACAGACATGCCTATTACAAAAAGACTCAAAAATTCAATCAAAATGTCCTGGTATCTGCAATTATATTAATTTTGAAGATGGTCATGGCATGTATCAACGTGGGAAACAGCAATCAGCATATCCATCAAAAGACACAGATATCTTTCAAGTACTGTACCAGAAGAGAAAGGAATTGCTAAAATCCTTTACGGCACTATCTTAGGTTCAGGATATAATAATCAATAGAATATCGGTCTTGAAAGATACCCTCATTCACCTCCAAGGTTCTGATAATGACATGGCAACGACAGATGGATTTGTGCAGGGTAGAAACATTCAAGGAATAGCAGAGAAGCAGAAAAAAAGAAAAGATCTGCCCCCTTTTAAATAAAGGAAATAGTTCAGATTACAACCATTCACCTTCTAAGAATTGCCAGTCCAACACAACTACCAAACAACCCACTATGGATGTTCCTCCAGGTACTGTAGATTGAAACGATCTTAACCATGTTCAACAAACAGCAAATACTGTACATCTGCAAACATGTTACTCAAACCACAACAGGATTTAATTTTGCAAGAATGCCCAGACCTAACCAGTGGGGATAAAATAATACCTACTGACAAAGCCACGGCCAAAGCTAGCTCTTCCAGCCTCTCACAACTGGAAGCGACTGAGATAATCCATGTACCTGTGCCTGAGTCGATATTCAATAGTAATCTAGAAGTACCCCATGAGAGTTTAATGGCACCTTCAACAGTATCTAACACACTCTCACCAACCTGCATTATTTCAAGAACAAAGCTGGTCGGGACTTTTCTAGTATTTTGTATTATTGTAGAAGGAAGAGCATAGGTAAAGCCAATCTGAGTGGCAGCTAGAAAAGGAACATGGACATGCTCAAATAAACACCCAGTCTAGAGCTGGCAAATACAGACAGGTGAATCTTTGTCCTAAGACATAAAAATCTGCCAAAAAACTAGGAAAGAAAGCAAGATGGAATAGCTCTGGCCCTCTCTTTAATATTTTATCAAATGATAATCTTGAGATGAGAAAAAGCATTGGCTGTTCTACTGTACTAGTTTTGATGACTTAGTCATGAAGGCAGCATAAAACATGACTTTAAAAATGTATTATAAAGGAAATTGCTGAGGATGAAGCCATAAACTCTGAATAACAGGTTAACATTTTTCAGAGGCATAAACCTAAATCAGATGAATGCTAAGATCAGGAAATTAAAGAATTGATGTTGAATGTGCAATTATATTCTTTTAACTGCATGCCAGACAGTGGTTAAGTCTCACATTGCTAAATTATCACAGTGATAACATAGCCAACAGTAAAGATTTTGCAGAAATGTTTTCAGTGACCCACCAAACATCACTGAGTCTGGTCTTCATTGAGTTTTGTGAACTGTGAAAATGTATTAATCCTTTTTCCTTTTTTGTCAGTAGTGTTATTTTCCTGACTTATTACAACTATAATCCATTCAGCTCTTGCATTTTCAACATTTATTTTCTTTTTTGTTGTCACTATATTTCACCATTTGTATTCTTGGCCTTTTCACACTACAACCACACTTCTTTCTCTACTACTAGCTGAAGAAGAAGAATTAGAGAGATTTCCAGCTATCAAGAAACCTTAGGGTCCTTTGCATGGGACATTAGCCACACCACAATCAAACAGCAATGCTCCAGCCACCATAATCAAGAGAGCAATCCACATGAAGAACACACTGGCCAGGAGCCAATGTACAGGGATGGAAGACTGTCATGAGAATCCAGGAGGAGATAATCTCTCTCCATGTAACCTCTGCAGGCTCTCAATGTCTTCTCTGCAGGGTTAGGAGACCTTTTGAAGTTGAACCTCTAGTGGCATGAAGGGCTGAGTAAACTTGGGGAAATGAGGAATGAATCTTTTGTGAGCACACAGGGCCATACGGTTGGGAAATGATTTTTTTTCTGTATCAATTGATGGATGCTTCTCACTCTACTGATGTTAGACTTGTCTCTGTAGAACTGGATTGTGGCCAACATATTTCATCTTACTCTGGTTTATCAAAACCATTATTTCTGTAATAATTTGCTGTAATATATTTAACAGCAATGTAAGTAAGAGTAGCATGCAGAGGGAAAAATGTAGTTACTATAAAATATGTGAGCACAAATGTTGGTTCCAACCTTTGCTTTTCAAGACAAGCAAGAAAACACTATCTTGCCTGAAGTCCACAATACAAATTGCATTGGGACTATTACTCTGTGCAGTTGCTCAAGAATAAAGATTCTTAGTTAAAGAAACAATACTTAAAGAAATGAAAACCATTTATATCCACAGCTACTGGAGAAAAATTCAACTGAAATAACTGTTAAACATCAAGGTACTGTTACCTCATCTGTTTATTATTTATTGCATTATTACCCCATTCTTCGACCAAAAAGGCTTCCAAAGCTGCTTACATCAAGTTCAGAAATGAAATTTGCAACCATGGTACTAAACAAGAAGAAAAAGCAGAGACAAGAGAAAGCACTTTCAAGATTCTTGATTTAGCTTGATTCAATATGCAACTATTAGGAACTTGCAATGGGTTATAGAGTTGGATTTAAGTATAGTAGCTTCTTCCTCTTGCTCTGGTGATCTTTGCAGTAGCAGCTGGCAGCAGCATGTATGAACAGAGACTCCCAACTGTATCAAGGAACAATGGAGATTGACTGCTTCACTGCTTGCTTTTCCTCTTATTATTTCATTTACTAAAGTTTTGAAAAACAAAACAACTCCTGCTTAATAACAACCTATGGATGAACCTAAGCAAGTAATGCAATATGGCTGGCTTACTCATGGCTTAGAAAAAAATAAAGATAAAATAAAAGGAATGTGGTATGTTGTCTTAGCCTGCCCTGCAATGTATCTGTATGTGTAGGAGAGTGCAGGAGTGTGAGAGTGTATACAGTCAAACTGTTTGGAAGCGAGGGAACAGTTATTCTACTGCCCTGATGCCCCACAGCTTTGAACACACAGGTACAGCACAATCCTTCCAGCATTACACTGCAGTTAGGACACATGAGCAGTGGATTTACAGCTCTCCTACAAGACAGGCAGACTTTCATGCCTGCCTTGGCAACAATCCACTTCTCCCATTTTGAAACCATTGATCGGATGCAATGGACCTTACAAAACAGCTCTGTTCTAAAAACAGTACCATTTATTTATATCACAGGCAGGAAATACAATATCAGAATTGCTATGAAGCACCATTAGAAAATAAGAGGTCCACAAGAGCATGATGAGAGATTCATAAGATCCAACTCACTTATATGTGTCTGATCATCTGTATGTATAAGCCCCTGTTAGTTGCCCAACACCACAAGAGGTTTCATCTTCGCACTTGATCATCTGTATTCACCAAGCAACAGATGCCTTGAAGAACTTGTTGAAAAATAGTCCTGACAATTGCTTTATACAGTATTTGCATGAGAAGTGGTTAACTAAGGATGTGTGTGTAAGAGAGTCAGCTTCTGAGATTTTCTTTTGCTTGGTGTCTCTGTGAAAGGTAGTGAGCACAAGAGGGTATCCTGCAGACCATCTTGAATGCTGACATGGTGTTGTCAACATTCAGGCTGTCCTTTGCTATGTACTTATAGTACAGTCAGTGCAAACCACTGGGCTCTGATCCTGTTAGACAAAGTAATAATGACTATCATCATAATGCCAGCTTGCCAGATTCTGAGTTACAGGTGTCATCTTTTACAGGAGCTGTAAAAGCAATAGAAATTCCTATTATAAAAATTTCTGCTCGTACATCAGAACCCTATAACTTGCAGCCTTGCAAAAGAGAATGTTAAAAGTCTGAAGGGAAATGTTTACAGCTGAAAGAAGTATAAATATAGGATTGCAGGAGATACACACATGCTAAGGCAACACAACATGCTACACCACACACACACACATGATACTAGCAACACTACTACTAAGGAGCAGCAACATGTAGGAGGAGCAGGAGCAGCCACTGCCGAGTACAACATGGATTTTCTTCCATAGATTCAAACTGGATTGGTTGGGTGAATACTTGGAATAATTTTCTGCATGCCCTTTATTACATGCTTAAATGCTAAGGAAATGATTTTGCAAAATATATTCTTACTTTTAATAGCTTAGAAGGTTTAGAGACGTATTCTCTGGTTTTTAATTATGCCTTTTTGGGCTATGAGCTCTTGCAGTTTTAGAAAGTGACAGAAATATTGTTCTTTTTTCACTCTTAAAATATATTTCTACTGTATTTTGGACTGAATTCTGAATTAGGTATGTGTCTGCAACTTCAGTTCAGTTTGCATATTTTTAAGCATTTGTGCACATAGTTTTTCCATAGGTGTTAGTCTTTTCAATGTTTTCAGTATTTCTGCACATATGGAACCTGGAAGCAATGCAGATGAATAAAGCTTATAAAATTAGGCAGATATTGCCTGGAATAACTGCAACAATTGAAAAGACTTATACCTTGAAACCAAGATGAATTTTGATAGAATTGGAAATGACAGTGGAAAACAGGAGGGCCTGGCGTGCTCTGGTCCATGGGGTCACGAAGAGTTGGACATAACTAAATGACTAAACAACAAGAACAACAACAACCTGATTTCATTCTAGAATTTTTTAAATAAATGCCAGCTATGGTGATCACAGACTTTTGATTTTTCTCTAGAGGTCTATAAAATTCTGTAGGGCTATTGAAGAGAGGTACAGGCATCAGATTCTATGATACAGGCACTCAAAAATAACTGCAGAAACATTTCAACCAATAAATACACAAGATGGAAACCTAAGCAAAAGGAGGGAGGAAATACCCCATTGATTGGCAGCTTATATCCTGATGTCATAATCAATCCCACCAGTCAACTATGAGCTGTTATGAGTGATACAGTTAAGAAGAAGGAAGACCACAGAGGGAAAACAACCATGTCTGTATCAATGCAGAATCATCAGGTAAGGATTCTTAAATCAGAAAGAACAAGAGCCTTAAAGAGCTACATGTACTGCGATATAAGCCAGCCCATCTGATCAAATTCTTAAAATAATAATTTTAAGGAATCCTCTAATAAAATTTAAGATCATAATTCTACCACCAGACTGTCTGTAGTCCAAGAAACTTGTAAATGAAAAGCTGATCTACAGGCTGTAAAGATTGAAGAACAGTGTATGGAATTCCATCCACGTCAGATTAACTTTATATGCCACAGACACTATGCCTTAACCATTCTAGCTTCACATTAAATAGCACAAAAATACTTCAATATTAGTCGAAATTCTGTGACTTAGTGCAGTACGTTGTACTACATTAGGTCCACAGTATCAGTTGGATTTGGTGAGTCAACTTCTACATAAATTCCACTGATTCAAATGGGGCTACTTTAGAGTAGTAAGACACAACTAGAGTAGACCTATTTGCATCAATGGAACTTAAAGGAACTGGTTTACCAATCCCCACTGACTAAATGGGCCTACTCTAGTGTGACTTACTGTGGTAAGCAATAGGGATTTCAGCCATTGTCTTTATTATCTAGAACACGGAGTGTCCGTAAAACAAACTTTGGAAAGCAGAAAGAAATCAAATGATTTTCACAAAAGGGATCCAGGAAAAGTCAGTCTAAACCTTAACAGGAACAGAAGAAGCTATCTGGTGTTCTAGCACAAAACAGAAAAGTAAAGGAAGAAAGAGAAGACTATGGAATTTTAAAGGCATCACAGAAACCTAGCCATCAACAAATTATGTATACAAACCACCTTACTCATCAGAACACCAAGAACTCTTGATTTAATGGAAGTTTTGGCAAAACCTCAAGACTATAATCTCCATTAGAGCAATGGACAGTATCCACAGAATTTTAATGCACTATATAATTCCCTAATGTGAGGAAATGCAGGTTAAAAACTGTGCAGAACCAACATTTATAAAGCTAGCATCTAATTTTTCTGTCTATGACTTGCAATCTGAAACATGCTATTATCTGCTTACAAAGGACTACACTGTACATCACTGCTCTGTCTAGCATAGAAATCCTATGATTAGGTCATCTCCAAGTTACCCAATATTCTTGATCCCTTGATCTGAATTAAGGCACCCATGATTCCTTTCCTTATATTTCTTTGTATTGCGGCATATAAGAAACCCAAGAATTGGAGATTAAAAACGATAAAATGTAAGGTGGCACCAAGCCAAATGATCTGAACTACATATTTGCACTGATGGAATCTGAACCTTCATAGGCAGTTTGCATGCTTCCTAAAACTGGATGGCTGACCTAGCCCATTGCAAAGCTCTTGCAGTCTAAGAACCAGCTCTTTTTCAGTCAGTTCTTAGGCTGGCGTGTAGAACTTCTTGCTCACATTAGCTAATCATATGCCTACACAAAATCCAAAAGGGGAAGATAAAGGCAATACCATCCTCTGGCATATGTCCCCCAGCAAATGATATAAAGCAGGCACATTGCTCCTGGGACTCAAAGATAAAATACAACCATCATAACTAGGAGCCACCGATAGCTTTATCATCTATGACTTTGTCTTATCCCTTTCAGATTAACTATGCAATGTACAGAGAAGCATTTCCTGGTCTATGCTCTGAGTCTCTCTCATCATTAAGTTTTGGCACATGATGACTTTCTGTTCTTTTACTTAGAAAGACACAGAGGGAATCTATTTTCTCTACATCCTACCTTCCTTCATTTCTCCACCCAACTAGTGGCCAGGTCACTATTCTAGGTGGCTTACAATATAACAACATAAACAGAGAATAACACTTCTAAAATAAACAGATTAAAATATCAGACAAAAGAGAAGCAAATCTATACTAATTATATATCAAAGTAGCCGATACAAAAAGTTTGAATTCCTAGTATTACATTTTTAAATACCTTAATAGCACAATCTGAAACTATTACTCAATGACCAGGTTCAGTTTGTATAATCTTTCCAGGCTTCCAAAAAACCACATCTTAAAAAAAGGTGAGAATGAGTTCTTGGGCCAGATACCCCTCCACTCTTGCTCCCTTTTAAGTGCTTCCTTCCTCGCTTGTGTGGGGGTTTGGCTTAAACTGTATGCATTTGACATGAAGTCAGAGTTCATATTAAAGGAAACCTTTGTCTCCATTAATATCAGTCAGGAATGAAGCACTAAAATTGGAATCCAAGAAGGAGGAAGTAGGTGAGATGAAGGAGGATCACCACAACTACTTCTTGGATTCATCTGCCATGGTTCACAAAATTAGGAAACACTGTCCAAACCTGGCCACCATCCATTCCAAGATATCTCATTCCGCATAGGTCCTGTAAATAACTATTTGCCTGGTCTTCTATGGTAAGTGAGAATAATCCGATTACGAAATACTGTAGAAAGATTTCTAAACAGAAGGTACAGCAGTGGTAAAACACATGCAATCTATGTTGAGAGTCCCATGCCCAGTCCTTAAAATTCCCAGTTAAAGGCTCTCAGATAATAATGTTATGAAATAGACATCAGAAGGTTAGCTGACTTGGAGAACAACACATGTAAAAGCTGGATAAAAACTGCTGGGTTTTTTTAGTCCACAAACTGCATTAAATATAAATAGATGCACAGATGAATAAAAAAAATTATGTAATTAATAATAAATTTAGGGAAGCTTCAACTAATCAGAAAAAGAAGTTTCAGTTTACTCAAAAGAATGAGTGTAACAATGTTTTAACACAGACTTTAATGTAGATGAACACAATATTTTCAAGGTTGATTGATTCAGTGGCTTCAGAAGATCTATTTCTCTTGGTTTACTTTTTATTTGGAGGTATGGTGACGTAACCTAATACTTGAGTTTCTCTTTACATTTGTTACAGAACCAGATTGTACAAACCTAAAATTAACCAATTCGACAAGAGCTTTTAACAAGCAGCCAAGAAATGAAACATGTTGGAAGTCTGTAGGTCACAAACTGATTAATTACACTTTCTCTGGTAGGGAGAATAGCTGGCTAGATAGCTCAGTGGTTTAAATCCACACACACTGCAGCACATAGGTTATGGTATTCATGGTATAAAATAAAAATGGGACACAATTTGTTTGCCACTAGTCAGGAGTAAATATAAAGGCCCTTTGTCAGAAAGAATTTACATTCAGCCTTACCGCTGCAGGTTAAAACGCAGAAGCCTCTGTGCTGCAAGGTCAGAAGACCAGCAGTAGTAAGATCGAATCCATGCGATGGAGTGAGCTCCCGTCGCTTGTCCCAGCTCCTGCCAACCTAGCAGTTCGAAAGCATGTAATGTCCAGATTGTAATGGTGCAGAGCCTTTGATATTATTAATGGACACATATAACATTGACTGCCTAGCTTGTTATTTCTTACACTGACTGGCAGTTGCCCTCCAGGGTCTTCCACAGCCCTACCTGAACAAGTCATGGACTGAAACTGGGATTTTCTGCCTGTAAAGCATTTACTGTAACACTGAGCTATACCTATTTCCCAAATATTCTGGTGTTTAGCCCCATTATTATTTATTTAATCACTTTATTTCCAATAAAGGAACTTTATTTCCAATAAAGGAATACAGGGTGGCACACATGAGTTTAAAAATACATACATATATAAAACCACAATAAATTAAGGTATTATTAAAATAGGATTAAGCCAAATGAATGTTAGTTTAAAACATTTGTTTGAAACGTTTAAACAAATTTAAAATATTTTATTTTTCAATAAAAGACTCACAAAAAAATGTCCTGCATCTCTTTCTTTTTTAAAAAAAAAATCCTGCAAGGGCATTTAGAGATTGAAAGCCAATTTTAAAAAGAAGCCTTTCACCTGCCAGCAGGACTGTAAGGAGAGGAGCAAGGAATTCCACAGACTGGAAGCAACCACCGAAAATGCCCTCTCAAGTCCTCACCAGATGTGCCTGGGATAACAGTAGGACTAATAAGAAGGCATTCCGCCAAAATATTTCAGAGACCCAGTAGGAGGGATTACATGAGGAGATACAGTCTTTTAGAACCTGTCCTGCAACATCTATCTAAATAGAAATGGGTAATCATTTTAAGACATAGGACTTAATGTGTTATGCTTTGCTTTTCAGCCACAAATTGCACTATCTCCTTAAGAACCGCATCTATTCAAAGATCTCTCTGTCAAGGTCAGTACACCTGGTTTTCAACACATTGCCAAGTAATATTATTCTTTAAAAAACATCCAAAATGTGTAAAATACCATTTTATCTCTCAATCAGAGGTAGCATTAAAGGAAAAGGACAAATCACCCACCCATCAGACAGAGGCGCTAAACAGCAGAGTAACAAGCATGTAGACCTAATTCCAGAATCTCAGAGTTCATTCTCTCTTGTGAAGCACACATACACCCCTCCTTGTCACAGAGAAGCTTCCAAATGTATAGACTATGCATAGATAAAGCTTTTTCCCAGAGTTAGGGTATTGGGGAACTGTCATTGTTTTGTGGTATACATACTCCTCAGTTTTATGTGTCACAATTTAAGGTAAAATTCATTTTACATGGTTTTGTAGTATTTCATGGAGATACTTGTAACTAACTCTTAGTAGTAGGAGTCAGCACTGGTGGATGTGTGCACGTTTTAATGCAGCTGCCCATAATGAACATTACCATTCCTTTACCTATAAGCTGAGTCATGGCAACTGGACTTCTTTCTTGAGTAGAGAAACTACTCATCCAAGTAGCTTCTTCAGTCTCGGGAGGGTTGGTAGGAGATCCCTGATCTATCCTCCATATCAGTTTCACTTCCTCCTGGTCCGAATAGGCTTGTTAGATGGACAAAGTGAGTGAAAATCCCAGTTCAGCAGTCCTTCTCCACCCATTGTCATGGGTCGTTAACAGTCTTTAACAGTAGTCTTTCTGATGTGTGTGGTCCTGATCTTTCTGGAGACTGATTAAAGGGCAACATGATAAATAGGAGACAGATTGTATCTAAGGCCTCCATCCTGTTGACTGAGGGATTTTCTACATGCAAATGTATGGCCTCCCTGACCACTCTCTCAAACCACCTTTCTTCTCAGTCCAAAATGAGTACCTCTTGGTCATCAAATGAGTGTCCTTTGTCATTCAAATGAAGGAACACTGCTGATTGTGGTCCTGAGCCATTGCTCCTTCTGTGCTGGACCATTCTCCTGTTTAGTGGCTGCTTGGTTTCTCCAATGTAGAGTTCCAAACACTCCCCTTTCCATTGGACTGCATATACTATATTGCTCCTGTTGTGTTTTTGTGTCCGGGTATGTTGGGTGGATGACTCTCTGCCTTAGTGTGTTTGTGGGTTTGAAGTGCACAGGTATGTGGTGTTTATCAAAAATCCTCTTAAGCTTTTCAGACACACCCACCATGTAAAGAATAATCAGGTTCTTCCGTAGGGCTTTGGGTCTCAGACTCTTCCATTGTCCTGCTGGGTCGGGACATTGCCTTGTTAAAGGCCCATTTTGGATATCCACAGGCCTTAATGGGTGTCTTCAGATGTCCATCTTCCGTCTTCTTGGCTTATATGCAGGTGGGGATGTTTCTTGCTCTGTGGTTTAGCATCCTGATGACCTCTAGTTTGTGCTGCAATGGGTGAGGAGAGTCAAACCACAGGTATTGATCAATGTGTGTAGGTTTTCTGTAGATTTCTATTCCTAAACTGCCATTGGATCCTATTATGACGGCAGAAGTTGGATTTTCACTCACCTCCCCCCCCATCCTTTGTCCATCTAACTAGCCTATTCAGACCAGGGAAAGTGAAACCACCGCGGAGGATATATCAGGGATTTTGTACCAACTCTCCTCAGACTGAAGAAGCTACTTGGATGAGCAGTGAAATGTTTCAATCTAAGAAGAAAGAGGTTCAGTTGCCATGACTCAACTTCCAGATAACCTCACCTGGATAACTGAGAATTAGAGATGGGGGTATTCGTATACGAATATTCCCACACTTGTGGAAATAACGAGTGTCCAGCCCCATGGGCCCAGACTGTCCACTCACAATTTTGCTGCTGCCACCGGCTCCACAAAGGCTTCCTATCATGCTGTTTTCCACAATGGATTAGCCACTGGTCATCCCGCCTCCTGCCAAGACTGAGTAATCAACTGCGGATAACAACACGACAGGAAGGTCCGACGAGCTCGTGTCAGCAGTGAAATCATGAGTGGACAGTCCAGCCCCATGGGGCAAGATCCTTGTTATTTACACCTGTGATGGGATATTCATATTTGCATACAAATACCCCCATCTCTACTGAGAATCTTCACAGATATATTAAAATTCCTGATTCATGCGTGAAATAATTTAGACTCTTTCCCACAAACTAGATTTTTTTTTTAAAGGTAGCAAAACTCAGTTTTCAAGGAGGCAGCCAAGTTAGCCTGTTGCAGATTTTACTACAAAATGATTGTACCCTCTTTAAGACTAACATTCACAAGTCTGAGAAAGTACACTGTAATCTGTGGATGTTTACATTGAAATGAAATCTATTTAGTTTTAAAGATGCCACAATACCTTGATTCTTGTCTTGTTTTGTGGCACAATACAAATTCGGTGATGATTGTGTTAGGACATAACACTGAAGCAGAACTGCTGAGAATCTGGGTTTGTTGTGCATGAGCAATGTACCAATGCATGTGGCAGATCACTCATATTTGGCTCCTCCTGCTGGTGGGCATGGTTAATATTAACTAGAAACCACTCAAAAAAAGCAAGATTTTCCCTTGTGTGGTGTCACTTTGTGAATGGCAGTGGTGCTGGAGGGCTCCTGTTCAACACCTTAGCCTGGTGGAATGTCTCAGGTTACCATGATTCCCCATACATGAAAATATGAACATATACATGAAAAAATGGAAGAGGCTGTCCAGAATTTTGTGGTCTGGCACCACTAGTGTGCTGATAACACCAACTCCATATGCTTTTAAAGATCATCCAGAAGGCTCTTCTCTCAAGCCTCAGTGTGTAGCCACCCAGCCTCATTACCACCACCAATGTCATCAGTTAACCTGCATAAAACCATCTGGATTCATAAGTATTTTGCACTATTGCAAAGCCATGAGCTCAGGGACCCATGATTTGTGTGTTATAATCTATGGACACAAAATGGGCCTATGGTTGTTCAGTGGTTTGGGGATGATCATGAGTAAAAATCATGTGGATCTATAGGTGTTTTGCACCACTGCAAGGCTATGCACTGGGGACCCATGATTTATGTTTGGTGGTCTGTGGGCAGAGATGAGTCTTATTACTGGACAGTGGTTGGGGATTATCCTACCTAAGAATCAAGTGGATCCATGGGGATCCGTGGCTTTCGATGGATATTTTTGCTCTACTCTAAAGCCATGCACTGAAGAACCCATGATTTCTGTGGTGCAGTCTGCAGGCACAGATGAGGCTGATCATTGTTCAGTGATTTCAGAATGATCCTGCATAAAAACCGTAAGGATCCATATGCCGTATTTATGTTTTTGTACCACTGCAAAGCAATGTGCTGGAGGACCCTTGATTTCTGTGTTGTAATCTATGGCCACAAACAGGGCCTATAACTGGACAGTGGTTTGGGGATGATTGTGCATAGAAATCATGTTGATCCATGGGCATCTCTGCCCTTGATTGGCATTTTGCCCCACTGCAAAACCATGTCCTGGGGGACCCATGATTTCTGTCTTGTAGTTTGTGAGCATTGTTGGTCCATTTGATTGGACAGTAGTTTGGGGATGATCATGCAGAAAAATCATGTGGATCTATGAGGATCTGTGCTTCAGATCTATGTTTTTTTGCAACTGGAAAGCCACGCATTGAAAGACCCACAATTTCTGTGTTTTAGTGTGCGAGCAGAGATGGGGCTTTTGATTGGACAGTAGTTTAGTCATGATCCTATATAAAAATCATGTAAATTAATGAGGATCTGTGCATCAGATTCATGTTTTTGCACCACTGCAAAGTCATGTGCTGGGGGATCCATGATTTCTGTTTTATAGGCTGTGGGACGAGATGGGCCCTATTATTTGATAGTAGTTTGGGGATCATCCTATGTAAAAATAACATGGATCCATGAGGGTCCATGCCTCGGATTGGTGCTTTTGCGCCACTGCAAAGCCATGCGCTTAGGGACCCACAATTTCTGTGTTTTAGTGTGTGGGCAGAGATGGGACCAATGACTGGACAGTGGTTTTGGGATGAGACTGCAGAAAAATCACATGGATCTATGTGAATCCATGCATGATCTCCATATTTGTGTGCCACTACAAAACCGCATGCTTGAAGGACACACGATTTCTGTGGTGTAGTGTGTGGGTGCAAATGGGATTTACGAGCTGACAGTAGTTTAGGGAGGATGACATAAAATTCATATGAACTCATCTGAATCTGTAAACTCATGAGTAAACCAGATAAAACAAGCTTTGAGATCATTCCCCAGCCACAAAAGAAAAAAACACACAGTAATTTCACAGCTTAAATGAATAACATGCTGAATATAATTATCTATTTTTAAAAATAGTTTTATAAATATTTTCAGAGGCAGGAGCTAAAATGTGCCTAGGAAGGAGTTAAATGCTTTCTTTCATACTGAAGGCAGGGTTAAAAATGACAGACAACCTCTTCCATATAAAGCTGCCTGACGGACATCAGACCAACATACAGTGGTGCCTCGCTTAGCGATTGCTTCGTTTAACGATGAAATCGCTTAGCGATGACTTTTTCAGAGCGATCTTGCGCTCTGTTTAACAATGGTTCCTATGGGCGATTTTCGCATAGCAATGTTTGGGACCATGTTTCGCATAGCGATGACAGTTTGGGTCCCCCTGTTTCGCTTAACGATGGTTTTGACAGCCTCATGTTGGCTGTTTTTTAAATGTTTAAAATGTTTAAAAAATGTTTGAAATAATAAGTACACTTAATAAACCCTTTGTTTAAACTAATTTGACTTTGTTCCGACTCTTTTTAAATTTGTTGTAATTTTTCCCCCATTGAGATGCATTCAATAGGTTTCAATGCATTTCAATTGGGGAACCGTGTTTCGCTTAGCAATGTTTCCTATGGTGATTTTCGCTTAAGGACGGCAATCCATTCCCATTGGAACCGATTATCCGGTTTTCAATGCATTTCTATGGGAAACCGTGTTTCGCTTAGCGATGAAATCACTTAACAGTGATTTTTTGGGAACCAATTTTCATTGTTAAGCGAGGCACCACTGTACCTTCTAATTTCCAGCCCTGCTGGGCGATGCTCCGCCTCTCGAATGTACAACTTCATCCCTGTGTGCGCGGCTTCACCCCCCATGCAGGGTTCTGTCATGACTGGAACCAAAGGGGTTGAGCACAATCACTGCACAGAGGAGGAAGAAAGCTGCACAGAGGAAGGTGGAATTGCACATGTACATGGCTTAGCGGGAACCTTGCTTCACACACATTATAATTGGTCAGAATGTAAATAGCTTAGTTTAGAACGTGAAAGTTACAAGGAAGAGAGCAAAGTTCAAAACAGCTCAGGCTGTAAAAAGCACTAATTAAACAGCTTAATTCGGAGCCATGAATGGTTCAATCATTCTGAACAAAACAAAAGTTGGTAAAATTGATGTGTTCTTTTTCAGATATGCAAATTTTGTCCTATCAATGTATTTAATCTTTTTTCTATCAACTGTAGATTTATGGTCTCTTGTGTCTTTAAGGGGGTAAAACAGAGTTACTTTTTAAAAATTCACAACTCAAAAACCCTTTAACTACCCTAAAATGTTCCCAAATTTGGCACACAGCAACACCAGACTTCCTGCTACAACCATGCCAAATTTAATGTATTAATTTAATGCCAAATTTGATGCTGATTCAAAGCCGAGTTTCATAGCTACAATTTTTTTCTTTGGGACATACCTATCTTTTGATTTGCCTTATAGAATGCTTTTCTGCTCCTAAGAACGTAATATATTGCTGAACACTTGTGTAGCTATAATATAGCTAGCCCTGTGCCGGAGCGGTTAAACTACAGTACTGCAGTCAAGCCTCTGCTCACTAGTTTGATCATGACAGGTTCAAAGCAAAGTGTGTTGTTATATACTGTCTCATAATGCTCACAGCTCCCTCTGGGCAGTTTACAATTTAATTATGCAGCCTAAACATTGCCCCCACCCCCAAGCAAGGTGGGTACTCAATTTCTCAACCTCAAAGTGACTGAAGGTTGAGTTAACCTTGAGCTAGCTACCTGAGCCCAAGATTGAATTCATGTCGTGATTAGAGGCTTGACTGCTGGTTCAGGTAGCCAGCTCCAGGTTGACTCAGGCTCCAAGGTAGGCAAAATGAGCAACCAACTCACTGGGGGGGCAAGTTGTTCCTCCCATAATTATGAACAGGCCAGAGAGTGCTCTAGAAACAACAGATTCCTGGCATATGTTATGCACAGTTGGTGCCACTTTGGATATATTAGCACCAGCATGCAAACCTTAAAGAGTTCAAGCATAAAGGGCCTTCCTAATCTTAAAAAATGAGGTTGCATATGGCGCTGATGGGGGGGGAGCTCAGAGATGTTGGGGGTCACACTGGGGCCTTGCGTAACACACTTTGCCCATGCCTCATCTTGATGTTCTGTCAAGGAATTCAGAATTAAGTACTGTAACAGCAAACCCTAGACTTCTAGGTTATTTAAAGCAGATAACGTAGCACAAACCATTTTTCTGTAGTGGGATGGGCAACATCCAGGGGCTGTACTGCTGCCCTATTAAAACCAGAGGTGTGCTTAAAGCACTCTCTGGTCGGTTTAAAATTCAATTATGCAGGCTACACATTGCCCTTCCTCCCAGTGAGCTTTGAGTACTTATTTTACCAGCCTTGGAAGGATGGAAGTCTGAGTGAACCTCGAGCCAGCTACCTGGGATTGAACCCAGGTTGTGAGCAGAGTTTTGGCTCTAGTACAGCAGTTTAACCACTGTGCCATAAGGCAACACACATACAAACACAATTCTGCCACAGTAGTTAAATCAGTGTGTTGTCCTTTCTCAATGAAGCACACACATGTGAACACATCTAGTTTTCAAAGTTGATTTGCACACTTGGTTACTTCTAGTAACTGCAAGCCACACACACAAAAAAAACAAAAGCAAAACAAGTACAGTGGTGCCTTGCTTAACCAGCGATAATCCGTTCCAGGAAAATCGCCGCTAAGCGAAAACATCGTAAAGGAAAAAAAATGGGGTCAAAACTCACCGTCCAACGAAGATCCTCCATAGGTGAGCTGTTTTCGCTGCCTGTCTTGCGAGGCATCTGTCCCCGAAAACAGCGGGGAGCCATTTTGTTTACGCGGCAGCCATTTTGAAACCACCGATCAGCTGTTTTAAAATTGTCGTTTTGCGAAGAATCAGTTCCTGAAGCAGAGACCCGATCATTGCAAAGCGGAAAAACCCCATTTAGACCATCGTTTTGCGATCGCAATTGCGATCGTAAAAAGATCGTCGTAATGGGGTTTTGTCATAATGCGGGGCAATCGTAAAGTGAGGCACCACTGTAGTTTGAGCATGTGTTGTTCACATTGTGAAAGGCGCTGTGTTTGTCATTGGATGCAGCAAATTCAGCAGGGGCTGCAGAAGGGATTGCATGATGCCCACTCCAGTTTTGTAGAAAACAGCAATTTGCAACCATTTTGGCTGAACCAAATTGTTGTATTGCTTAAGGAACTCTTACTACATGTATCTGTTTCTCCATTTGTAATAATTTTTCTAGATTTGGGCACTTTCTACTTTAGTTACTTAACGACCAGAAAGTTTATATTATTTTAAAATACAGAATGTTTCACTAATTTTTTTATTCTACTCTTCAACTAGTTCAGGGCAACAAAAAGTCTTTACAATGTGTTCTCACAACATTTTGGGAAGTGTAACATTAAAAAGGCTGGCTGAATAGCTCAGATGTTTAGGAATCTAGCTGGAGAGCCAGAAGTTGGGAGTTTGATTCCCCACTGAGCCTTCCAGGGAGAAACGCCAGCTTGTGTGGTCTTGGGAACGCTACAGTCCAAGGGTGCCCCCAGAACAAGGGACCCTTGACAGCACTCTCTATCCACAACATCACATTCATTTTTCCTGTTGAAGTCATATGTAAGATATATACCTAAATTAGTTTAAGACTGGCTACATGGAGAAATGCAAATATTCAGACATTACGCTAAACCCACATTTAGCATATGCATCATACTGAGCATCATGCACTTCTCTTCCACAGTCCAAAGATCAGAAACATTTCCTACTATTTTAAAGTGGTTTCAGTTTATTATTTTGCAAAAAACAAAAAACAGTACAAACTACAGTATAGTTAATTTAAAGTTAATCACATTTTTTAAAAAACAAGCCAAAATAAACATGTGGTTTCTGCAAATCACAGCTGAAGCTAACAAAAATCCCAGGTTCAGACAAAACATGATAACAATTATTTCAAATTCATTCAAAATGCATTTGATTCACTCCTTGCACCCCATTAGAGGCCGAAAGGGACAGACCATTTGTCCACGTAATATTAAGACATAGGATTATTCTGAATCATGTCAAACTGGGTATCACCAATTTCAGCTTATCAGGGATGAAGTTCCTGAATTCATTTAGTAACTCACACTCATAAAAGAATCTACCAATTTTAAGAACAAGTACGCCAGGCAGAGGGAAGAGACTATCATGAAAGGGCTGAGTGTTTTCCATCTGGCTAGCTCTATCCCAATACTCTCAAAGCCTGAGTACTGCTGAAAATAGCTTTCAAATCAGGATTGGAAGAGCACTGGCAAGCCTTCTCTCTTAAGTTCGATAAATGACTGAAAAAGGTGCTGCTGCGGCTACCAACTAGTTAGCAAAGTCCCATATTACCTTTGTTGAAAGGGCACCCTTTGTCCTACTCAATAAAAGTTTATGTTGCATTCGGTTTTATTCACCCTTATACATTGTTCTAAAATGCTGGATTAGGTCAGTTTAGTGCATTGTTTTCTTCAAGAGTCATTACATGTTTACTTGTCGATACCTTATTTAGACTTAATCTGAACATTCAGAAAATGCTCAATCTGAATGTTCAGGAAGGGAAATGGTCTATCTCTGCTCTTTCTGACATCGTTCTTACTGTGTGAGAACAACTGTCTGAAAAGAAAAGTCTCCTCTACTTGTGGAGCCACCCTACACTACAGGAAACACCCACACTGAAACCTCTTTATGCAGCAGACTATCTCCTATTCAGACTGTCACTTTCCATGCACAGAGAACCATAATGGAATAGGGAGAAGTTATTCTTTTCCTCCTGCTTCACATGGACAGATAAACAATAGCTGTATATTGCTACTGTTATTATGCGATATTATTATCACTTCTATTATGCCTTTCTGCTATTACACTGTTGTTGATTTGATACATTGTGAGCTATCTGGAACACAATTTTGTGCAAGGGACACATGAAATATATGGATAATGAAGAAATTAAATTTCAGGAGCTGTAATGTAACATTAGAAAGAGAGTCTGAAAGAGAGTACTGCAAACCAACTTATCTGGGATAAAACAATAGCCCAGCACTATTTTACCAGATGTACATATTCTTCCACCTGTACCTGAAAAAGGTATATGCAATAACCATATATCTGGTGCCACTAAAGGAAACGAGAAGATGTCAAAGATAAATCATTTACCTTTCGCATTTTGGATATTTTGTTTTTATTAAGAATTACTTTTCAGTAAATTTAGTGACGCCTGTTAATAATTGTACATAAAACTGCAGTCTTTCATGTGTATAACCCTTATGACTTGGAAATCAATCTATGGGATTTCTCATATTGATTGGCTTATACACATTATTAAGCTATTGATAAATAATGATCTTAGCTGTTTTAGTTTCATCCATTTCAGCAGAATCAAATCCTCCTCAAATTATAGTCAAGCTTGAATGCTTAAGGTTGCACATTGGACCAGACATTCTCTGTCAGTACATAATAGAATTCTGTTAACCCTCATGCACTAGGATGGGGCATTTTATCCCGCAGAGCCATATTTTGTTGCAACATTCACACAGAACTAGACTGAGAATGAAGGCATTCTTAGGGTCCTATCAGATAGCTGCAAAGGCATACACCTAATCAGACCAAAAGGGGTCACTTTAACAGGAGCAATTTCCCTTAAAGTTATCCTTCGGTTTGCCAGAAAAATGCTCCAGCCTGGCCCCCAAAATTAAAAGCTCATACCTGGCACAATGGTTAAACTGAAGTACTGCAGTCAAGCCTCTGCTTACGACCCGAGTATGATCCTGACAGATTCAGGTAGCCGGCTCAAGGTTGACTCAGCCTTCCGTTTTTCTGGGGTCAGTAAAATGAACACCCAGCTCATTGGAGGGCCAAGTGTTCCTTACATAATTATGCTGTAAACCACCCAGAGAGTGCTTTAAAGATATAAGTTGAAAGAACAACAAAATGAATCAGGTTGGGCTGGGGCATATTTCCTGTATGCCATGTGACTGCCCTGAAATAGACTGCACAGACCACTCACAAGCAGTCCAAACTGCAACCCTCTGTAATCACATCTATAGATTGGCACAAGCTGCCAGTCCGGCACACCCCGTTTCCCAGCCAAACAGTTGATCTGAGATTCAGCACCCTGTCCCCTTCGGCAGGCATCCACTCAGAGGCAACAGCTGGAGGAGGCAGGGCAGGCACTGCTGCTGAGTGGGTGCCCACTGGAGGGGGTGGGGCACTGAACCACAGATTAGCGGTTCAGCCAGGAAAAGAATTGTATCAAATTGCCAAACCAGTGGTGTGTGCCCATCTCTAATCACATCCTAAGATATTGGCCAGAGCAGAAATTCACTTGTGTATAAATACAATGCAGAAGTTCCAACAGCAAACTTGCTAATTAATGAGATACCAAGCATCTTGCTGGTTATGTAGTAGTTGTATGGTTGGGTGATTGACTAGGAATACAACTAGCACCTCATTAATTAAGATCAATTCACTGCTATGCAGCTTCACTTATGCATAGATGTATTGCCAATAGGATTCTGATCATAGTCACCTGAAGGATTATAACCAATCTCCCCAAATTTCTAGCATTTGCTTTATACATTGTTTCTTTTTTCTACAAACAAAAATAATATTCCAACATATCTATTAACTTTAGCCACTGGCATGCTTTTTTTTTTGGTCCAAGACAATATATCTGGACAAAATCCCTTCCCATACTGTTTTTCAATTAACTTGAAAACAGCAAAGCAGAAATTATGTGCTCTTGTTGTCCATGGGCTGGCCCTGTTCAGAGAAACCAACATTCCTTAATATTACTTTATTTTACTTTTATTCTACCTGTTCTTTCCATCTTCGGGTGTTTGGGTGGAACACATTGAGTCCCATAATGCAGTGCTTAAACAGAAGTACTGCAATCAAGCCTTTGCTCATGACCTGAGTGCGATCCTGACAGATTCAGGTAACCGTCTCAAGGCTGACTCAGCCTTCCATGTTTCCAGGGTCAGTAAAATGAGGAGGTAAAATGTTCCTTGTATAATTATGTTGTGAACTACCCAGAGAGTGCTTCGGCACTATGGGGAGGTATATAAGTCAAAACAGCATGAGAGTTAAAAATTAGGCAACAAAGTCCTTGCATTGCCACATGTATAAAATTTCCTTTCCTTAGGTCAAGGAACAGGATAAATAGTAATATTCCGATGAAACAAAATAGCTATTCAGCACAGCTACCAGAAATGTTCAGAAGCAAATCTACTTAAGTGCCTCTCAGCGTAGAGCTGAAAACAATAGTACTGTATACAATTGCAAAGCATTTAAGGCACTCACATTTTTAGGTACACCAAGTGATCTACACCACCACCAAATCATCATTATCATCATCATGTGTCACCATGTATGGTGACCTTTTCCAGGTAGAGAATACTCAGAAGTGGCTTATTACTCTCTTCTCCTGGAGGCACCCTGGGCCTGTTCAGCCTGCCAAAAGACACACAGGCTGGTTCTTCTCCTTGGAAGCACAGTGGGGGAATTAAACTCCCAACCTCTGGCTCCACAGTCAAACACCTAAACCACCAAGCTATCTAGCCACAGCATAGCATGATTCTATTATGAATTTCTGCCTAATAGAGGGGCAGAAGAACTGTGGGATTCAATCATAGGGTCTTCACAAACACAGGGGGGCATGGTTTTAAAAGGAAACCCAATTTTCTGTGACACTTCATTTATGAATTCAAAATACAAATTACTTTTCTGTCATAAAAGAGTAGCATGGTGTGTAAATACTGGCAAGGCCTCAAGATATGTCAAGGCTGAACAGTAGGTACACTTGACTACTTTACATATTAGAGGCAAACCTGGGTTACTCTCCAAGTGTCCACACCATAAAAAGCTCCAGCCCACCATTTTTCCTGGTGGCAGCTACAACAGCCTGTATAAGGCCTGTATAAAATTTGCATTCACAGAGAACACTTTGCATTTGCCCACCTTATTTTTATATAGACTTGATAACATGTGAAATGTTTCTTGAACAGAGAATACATGTGGGAAAGGCCAATTCCTGTGTTTCCCATATGTACAACATTAATCAATTTACAGTGACACACAGAGGTCCATGGCATGCACTGGTGAAATACTCCAGCATATTTATAAGTATATGGTCCTGTGTTCACTGTAGCCCTATTCAGGCACTATCCAAATGACCTACTTGAGCACTTTAGCGAGGACAGGCCATGCAGTATTGATATGCTTGCCCATCCATAATGGAACATACAGCACGTGTTCCCTCCATTGACACCCATAAGTTCAGCATGAAAATCTTCATGCATGCAGCAGGTGTATAACATGAGAAGATATGTGTTGCCACCTTAGACACCAGAGAAAATGTAACTACCACCACTCCCACATAAAGTAAGAGTTGATGTAAGAAATTACATCATTTGTAGGCCAGCTTTTTAAACATAAAGGTAAAGGCTTCCCTTGTCATTTAGTCCAGTCGTGTCCGACTCTAGGGGGCAGTACTCATCCCCGTTTCCAAGCCAAAGAACCAGCGTTTGTCCACAGACAGTTTCCGTGGTCACGTGGCCAGTGCAACTTAGACACGGAACGCTGTTACCTTCCCACCATGGTGGTACCTATTTGCTTTCAAACTGCTAGGTTGGCAGGAGCTGGGACAAGCGAGGTATGTTTTAAAACATCCACAGGGCAAAATAACTCTGGAAGTACATGGGTTAAGAGGAAAATCTTTCAAATAAAATCAAGCCTCTAAAATAGGAGCTCCATAATACTATGGAGTAAAAGCAAGTAAAAAAGCAAGTACTCGCAGCTTGAGACCTGAACCTATGGTCTATTACTTCAAAGAGAAAGCTAGATTTTATCAGAAACCTTGCCAGCCATATCAGTGTTTTGAGGCAGGCGTTGGAAGCCTTTGAACTTTCAGATATCCTGGGCCACAACTCCCACGTTTCCTTGTCATGAGCAAGGCTAGGGGAAGTTGTGGGCCAAAACATCTGAAGAACCCAAGGTTTCAGGCCCGTTTTAGGCAGCTGCTTACCATTCACACCCCCCCCAACACAACCACAATAGAATGCTTTTTTAAAAACACAAGCTACAATCCACACTGAACAGAAATAAATTAGTGCCAAGAGGCTCCAGCGGAGAACCTTACCTGTACTGCCAGCTTTTGGTACTGCCGCCTCCTCCTCCTCCTCCTCCTCCTCCTCGGCTACCAGTGCTGCTGATCCCACTATTGCTGCTGCTTTTACTTGTGCAGTTTGGGGCTGGGAGCAAGATCTCCAGCTTGCCTTCACTTTCAGACACTTTCATAGTGGCTGTTGTAGCTGCCACCACGGGCTCCCCACTTTGCATGGCAGAAAATACCGGGCAGCTCCCACCCACAAGGGTGGGAGGGTGCAAGACCACAGCGACAGTAAAGTCACCGCGGTTATGGGGAAACCTCTCGAAAACTAAATTGTTACTCTGAATGCTGCCACTCCCACTTAAAAACTAGAGCACTCTCGGTGCCGACTTTTGTGTTCCACAAACAAACAAAAATTGGAAGCTTGGGACAGGATAAGCTTAAATCTGTATTGCGGGGGGGGGGGGCGAGTTTCCTTGATACAGAAAGGAAGAGCAATGGGGAAGTGAGAGCAAGCAGAAGTCGCCCCCGGTAGGCTCTTCAACCTCAGTTAACAGTATCAGGAAAGGGCAACTCTGTTGGGTATTTTTTTTTGGGGGGGGGGCTCAGGCACCCCAACCCCAGTGGCTATGCAGGGGGTTGAGAAACTCTGCGTTAAAGAACGGCCAAGAGGTGGGGAGGGTTAGAAAGGAGGAAGGGGCGGCGGCAATTCCAATAAGGAGGATCTCAAAATTGTGCAAAGGGAGATGCTCCCTCCGGAGACCCAGAGGAGGCGAGTCGAGGCTGCTTCTCCTCCCAGCCCGTCCAACCTTCCCCTTCCTCCCCCACCTTCCCTGCCCAGAATCCGCCCGCGGGAGGGGGGTTGCTCGTCCTTCCTCTTCCTCCTTCGGCTCCGCCACCCCCGCTTACTCCCTCACGCTGGGTCCGGAGCGCCAGGAGGAGAGCCCGTCCGGCTCGCTCGGCCAAGCGCCCGTCGCCAGCAAGAGCTCCCGGCCCACCCGAACCGAGGGTAGCAGCAAAAGCAGCGGCGGCGGCGGCGGCACCAGCAGCAGGGCCGCCACCCCTTCCGGGTCAAGCTTAGCCGCTCCTCCGCACCGCCGCCGCCGCCGCCTCCACCTCGGTCCTCCTTCGCCGCCGCCAGAGCAAGGAGGCTGGCGCCGCCATCTTTGTTGAGGGAAAGGGCGCCCTGAGAGGAGGGAAGGGGAAGAGAGAAGGCGAGGTCCGCCGCATGCCCCTGCTTATGAAATAGTTTTCTTCAAGTCTGCGCACGCACACGAAACACCAATAAGATATAATTTTGAAGGTTTCTTTATGTAGCGGGAGCGGGGCTTTCGAGCCCGTGTAGGCCCTGTCTGCTCTTCTTGCCTCGGTCCCTCGGTGTCCGGAGAGGTCCAATTCGTTTTCGCTTCCGCCTGCCTCGTATTTATGACTTTCTCGCCAGTGTATGGCGGAAGTAATCCGAGGCGCTGGTCTGTTGCAGCCGAGCGAAAAGTTGTGTGCCAGGTTAAAAACAAACTGGTTTTTTTTTTTTTTTTTTTTTTGGTGATATAACCTCTAGCAGGCCACAGTACACGTAATCATTTTTCTTTAATTTTTAGTTTCATTCCTTGCTTTTGTCTTTAAACGAAGATTCAGAAACTTTAAATCATACTCAGTTTTATTATTTCTATAAAACTGTTTTTAACTTGTATGTAATATAAGGCAGTAGTATATGAGGTTTATTATTCTGTGCACCAAATAAGAATACATGCACATAAATTAAAAGACTCTGAGCTAATGATTTGTTAAACTACATGTCTGCTGTCAACAGTAGTATAAACAACTAAAAGTACTCTGGTTTTTCTTCAGAGTCTATAAATCTTTCACCTTTTACTAAGAATTTCCATGGAGAAGAACATTTATGAGTTTGTAACCCATTTGTTTAGGCTATTCTATAAACCGCTTAGAGAAATTATTTGCACTATCAGCAGTACAGTATATGCATGCACTAAATAATAAAAGTATTGTGAGTGACACCTTAAACATCAAATTCAGTATGACACAAACTTGGACGTTATCTCTTGACTTTCAATCATAATATACACCTCAATTACTGCAGAAAGAAATGCATTACAAATAATTAAAGTTCAGGTCTCTAGAAAAGTCAGGGAGCAGGACAGGGGACAGATTGTATTTGTCTTCAGTGTGGAAGGGATTGTCACTCTCAAAGGAAAAATTAATCAGGCTACCATGAGCAAATCACTATGGCTCCCCATCACTCACAGTGTCTTCTCTGCTAAAAAAAAATAGGCTGCTACTTAGAAAAAGTAAAATGAACTATTAGAGCTGCAGTCTTTTAGTCACCTACTTCACACATAATAAGACATCTGTTAAATATGAGAGCACTTTAGAGGCTGAAATGCTCAACAGAATGGGACTTACTCCAAGTAAATCTTGGTATTTCCATGATGCATAGTTGGGCTCATTTTAACTTTAAATTAAAAGTAACTTGTCTCTGTTCAGGTGATTCAGTTATTTTCCTAACTAATGTTAATCAGATCTTACTAACTCAGGGTGTGATCACATTGGGGAATAATTGCAGTTTGGACCGCTTGTAAACCAGTTCAGTGTGTTCTGTTTCCTGGTGATCATACAACACCTGGGAAAATGTGCTCCAACCTGACCCCAATCCATATAAAGCTCAATCTTTTTTGTCCAGATGTAGGGCTTCTACTTTTGGGGCAGGGCTGGAATGATTCCCTAGGGCCTAGGAGATCATTTAAAGAGAGATCGCTCCCATTAAAGTGACACTTCCTGCTGCGATCCAGCCATCTGACCACAACCTGAGTTAGAGCAGTGGTCCCCAAATGGGGAATTCGTGCATGCATGGGAGTGGCCAGGGGCATCCCTGTGTGCATGGTAGGGGCTGTGTGTGGGAGGGGCATGCATGTGTCTTTGCATGGGGGGGCAGGAGATTTGTCTCTGTGGCCCAGTCCTGGCAAGGCCGTGGACCGGGACCTGTCTGTGGACTGGGAGCTGGGGGCCCCTGATTTAGAGGATATGCTCCTCATTTACTAAAAACGCTTGTCTTTTCATAACGTTTGCACTTATAATAGGTCAATCACCAATTGAACATAGAATGAAAGAATTGAGGACCTATCTAGTTCAAAAAATCTGAACACGCTTGGCAGAGAGACAAAGGAAGTGGATTTTGTTTTACATCTGATGTGCCTGATCATTTACATTAAATTTTAAAAATATTTTATTTTACTTGTATATAATGCCAGTCAAGAAACTGTTTGCAGCCATGGTTTTGATCAGGAATAGAGATGGGGATGAAGCGCCAAAATGGCACTTCAGCAAGTTTGACAACCCATGAACCACAAATTGGCCCCCAGTGACCCAACAAATAACAAATCAATCCGTCATTCATTGGGTCTTTTTTTTTCTTTCCCTCCCCCAGCCCACGGCTGCAGGATGGCTTTTGGTTCCTGCTTTCCCCCTTCTTACTATGCCCTGTGGGGGATAGGAAGAGGAGGGAAAGCAGGGATCAAAGCAATCCCACAGCCACAGGCTGGGGGATCCCTTTGATCCCTTCCCTCCTCTTCTTATGCCATGTGGGACATAGCAATCCTCTCTGCTTATGCCCCCGAGGAACAGCTGATCTGTGGGTGCATAAGCAGATAGGGAATGAAAGAACAAATATAAAAGTGTTATATTCGTTGCTTCGTATTTATTAGGGGTCTCTGGATCCCAAGAATACTAAGCAATGAGTATCTAACGAATCAGGGATACGTCACGAATATCCTGATTCATTTTTATATTTGTCCCCACGTCTAATCAGGAACAGAGATAGTGTTCGATTTGCTGATATCCTGAAGCAACACATTTGTTAAGCTGCTTCATGATACCAGAAGGAGCCTTGGCAGCTTTAACAGTTGCAGGGTTTGATTTTAGTCTGTTCCCTGTGCATGCAATCTAGAGTGCACCAACCCACACCAAAAATAGTTATTAATAAAATAGTTATTCTTGACTAAGCAATGTCAGAACTCATTCTCTAAGCCAATGGTTCCCAACCTTGAGTAACCCAGGTGTTCTTGGACTGCAGTTCCCAGAAACTCCAGCCAGCACAGCTAGTGGTGAAGGCTTCTGGGAACTGCAGTCCAAGAATACCTGGGTTATCCAAGGTTGAGAACCAATGCTATAGGGGATTCTATATTACAAAGATTATTGTGTTCATTTATTTGTAAAGTTATAGCACCTTCCTTGACTAATAAGCAATCTCAAAGGTTTAACTAGAACAAATTGCTTATTAATATGCAGTGTTTCATAAACAGGCATGGTTTGTCCTTTAATTACCTTCTAGCATGGATATTTAGGCAAGCTCAAAGTAAAATAAAACAAATAATAATAATAATAATAATAATAATAATAATAATAATAATAATAATAATAATAATAATAATAATAATAATAATAATAATAATAATAATAAGATAATTTATTGTCATTGTAAATATATACACAGTATACCATACAACGAAATTCACAGACACCCAGAGACCAGACACATGCACACACATAACATTCCCCAAACACTCCCCACCCACTAGAAGTCCCCCACTAAAAATACAAACATCTACACCTCAGGCCAAGTAACACAGTCCAACTAATTATTCACTACTAATTATGTCCTTATACTTAGAGAATTTTAAACTTGAAAGAGAAATGTAATTGAAGATTGGTTTTATTTAGCCACTATTGCCCTCTAGTGACCAATATAAACATTACAATGAAAGAATAAAAACCTTTAACAATGTCAAATACATTTTTGTTCAGGTTTTAAATGCCAGTCAGGTAAGGGCCATCTTACATTAAAGGCCACTACACCAGGAAATGCAAAATCCAAAAATCCTCACATTAAGGCCTAAACATGCAGTTTTGCTCACTTCAGGAGGTTTGCACATACAGAGGCACATTATTTCCTTTTTGACTCCAAAAAAACCCACAGCGGCTTTGGGAACTTTAATGCTTTGTCCCCTTCTGTGATTCTTAACTGGATCAGGCCCATGGCACCTGAAGTTCAGATCACTAACATGCTTCTCTTTGTAAACTGAAGTTTAGGCAGAAGGGTGGAGGTGTGTTGCATCTACCAGTCACACAGGAAGTATAATGAAACTTGTCTTTTCTCCACGGTAGATTAAATAGCTGTTTCCGGGGGAATAGTAGCCCCAATAGATCATCTTTCCCCTTCCTCAATGTGACTGCTCTACTTAAAGTTGAGAATGTCACATTCTGTGTTGGTTTAAAAGAGAAGGGAAGAAATAATGAAGACCACAGAGCTCTCATTATCAAAAGTGGTAGAATTCAAACAGAGAGCTGGGTGATTTAGGTATCCGGCTATGGGGCCAGAGGTTGGGAGTTTGATTCTCCAATGAGCCTTCTTGACAAAGCCTAAAATCAATGATCCATCAGGTCCCTTCCAGCTCTGCAGTTCTAAGATAATGATGGTTACATTATATAGAACCACCAAAAATCATTGAACACTGTGGAAGGGCATTGCAAATAACAGAACATAACTACAAAATAATAAAAGGATTTTGTAAAGTCACAATTATACAAAAATGATTATCACAATTGTGTTGCATGTTATTAATTGAATAACATGTTGCTCTGTTCTTACATAATTGAAAAATACCAAAAATAATAATGGAAAGGAAGTAGAAACAGAGTCAATGTTTACAGTTCTGAACATAAAATGCCACACTGTAGTGGATATTTAGCAATACTGTTTATCTAACATGCATCTTGGCTTTGTTGCCTTTTAATTTTGTAACAGTACTCCTGTGTCTTCAACAGCTGGGAAAGAGGCTGACCTTCAGCACTCCCTCTGCAGGTAAGGCAAAGCTGCACTTTTGAAAGATGTGCCTGCGCTGCTATTGAAAATCACAGGAAGCCTGCTGGAATGAAAACAGGCCAGCCCCATGCATGGGACACAGGCGGGCTCCCCTGTGATCTCAGTCAGGCTGGCAGGACTTGATTTGCAGATGGCCTGGGCATGCTCTTCCTTTGGACAGCAAGGAATTCAGAGAGATAGTGTCCTTGCTATCCTCTAAAATATTAATATATCATCCTTTTCCATAAATGCTCAAAGGAGCAGGGAAAGTATATACACACATTATGTCGGTAATCTATGTGACTAATGTACAATCAAAGGTCTATACTGTACTGCCCTTCTGTCACAGCTGCAGAGTTGAGAAACATTTTTTTACCTAAAGCTGGAGCATGTGATAAGATAATGGCTGAGATTATACTTGAACCAAGGGCTTTTCTCCTCCATATTTTAAGCAGTATGCTCCAATCTTCTCAATTAAAGTAAAATTTAATTTATTTTTAGAGAGAGATCAAATACATATCTTAGAGAATATGCAGAATGGCTCAGATTAGTAGACAAGGTTTTACTTCCAGAGAGCTTTTGCGTCTCAGTATCTATTTCTGCTGTGTGCAAATTAAACAGAGCAAGGACCAGTTTGGATAAAGGATGCTGCTTCAGCTCATAGTATTTATGGTTAACTGGAAGTCCTGTTGTGATCGGAAGACACATACTTGCAGTCTCCACCCTAGGCAAATGGTTATTATATCTCAATAGCAATGCATATTCACCTGGTAAATGACAGAAGATTAAAAACATTAGCTTTGACATAAGGCACATATATACCCAGTTCCATGTGGTTACAGGTGCCACATAGTAAGCAGTTAAGCATCTATACATGGATTCTGGAGCAATTATTTGTTGGTGCTGATTAGGTACAGTACATCTTATCTATCTCTGATTTCTTCCTTTAGATCTCAGATGTTACTAATTTGCATCTGATCCCTCATTCAGATACATAGAAGCTTATAAAAAATGGTTGGGTGATGCTTTAAAAATGCAGTTGGTTGGCCCAAATTCAGGAACAAATCACATCCCAATTTGAAAGTTCAGATACCAAGCTTAAACACACCCACCCAGGTCAATAGCTAATGTGCTTAACATGAACCAAAAAAAAGAGAAACCCTGTTTGTGCTCTTTTGTGCTTCAAGGAAACTTGAAATATATTCCCCTGACAACCACCTAGTTACCAGGGAGGTGACATCACACACATATATTAACATACATATTGTACAAGACATTTGCTTCTAAGCTATGGGGAGAATAGCTAAATTTCTGCAAAGGGCAGACTTTCTGAAGACGGTAAGAAACAAAAGAAACAGCTAATGTTATTGAGACTGATTAAAGTGTAGGGGTGTGGTGTGTGTCCTAGTCCTAGGAACACAGGAAGAAGCCTGTCTACCAAGCTAGACCCCTTGTCCATCTAGATTAGGATTGTCAGGTCTGACAGGCAGCAGCTTTTCAGGGGTTCAGGCAAGGATATTTCCCACTGCCTCCTGGTGACGCTAGGAAACTGAACCTGGGGTCTTTTCTGCTCAAAAAATGTCTCTACCACTGAGTTACTCTTTCAAAAAAAATGTAACTCATAAGCGATTTGATGACTCCAGCCCCTTTCATTCCTGCCCCTCATTCTCTGCCTTGAAAACAGTCAGTGAGATTCTCCTTATTAATAGAGTTTGGAAGTCAAACTTGTTAAAAGTAGTGAGTTACCTACCTGTAACAAGGTACAATTACATTACACTCTTCCTGCAACTTAACAAGGGACAGCTGAACTTCTTTCGCTATGTGACTGGAACCTTCAGTTATCTTTCTGTTTATTGGTGTGCAGCCTCACTGAATTGGGGAGGAATATCATTAGGTTCAAGTGCTGTGTTTTACACTTCATTGTGGATGTTGAGATGATAATGGAGAGTGCACTTTGCACCATAGGCTAGCGGCTCATAGAATTCAGATTAATTATTAGAGAAACTAAAAGTCATTGTTTCAGCTACTTTTGGAAACAGAAAAGTAAAGAACTACTTTTTGAAATTGTAATTATAGCAGCAGCTATTGGGGCCTGGGGTCAAAACTGTAACTAAATACATTTCAAAAGTAGTTGTCTGAATTTTGTTTGTTGTTTTGCATTATTGCAATATTTTATTTAGTGACTATCTACAGAACTTATCAGAAAGATGAACTTTAGGGGAAAAATACTTTGCATCACTTTGGACAACAATAGCTAATGGCACTCTTGTGAGGTGCCTCTGGTGAATGTTGTATGGTGAAGAAACAGCCTTCTTTATTACACATCCATAGTACATGAGTCAGGCACTCCATGCAAGGGGCCGATTAACTGTGTTTTTCTCCCTTGAAACAATAACAACAACAAAAAACCATAGATAAAGCTGACTACAGAAGTCAAGTCTTTTTTCTTTAAAACTTTTTGAAACACTCAAGAGAAGCAGGGAAACTTTAACCCTTTTTGGACTACAATGCTCAGGATCTGAAGCTAGCATGAGCAATGGCTGTGGATATGATGAGCCAGAGCCTCCCAAAGGAACTTCTACAAGCTCTCTCTTAAGTTCAAATAACGAGTTATTTGCCTAGGAGGAAAGGAAAGAAAATGCTCTCCTCCTGAATAGTCCATACTTGAATTGGATCTAACAAAGAAGGTGGAGAAACTGGTGGTGGTAGTGGGGAATGTTTGGTTTAACAGATTTATTTCAGCATGAACTTTTGTGTTTGGAGTCTACTTGAAATGCAGTCAGCGTTTTTTTTTCTCACACTAATGCCACTTTCTATTTTGCTCTATATTTAAAATCTTTTCTCCATAGAGAACCTGTTCATGTAAGAAACAGCTGTATGTCAGATACAACACTGGTTCTTAACCTTGGGCTACTCAGGAGTTTTGGACTGCAACTCCCAGAAGCCTTCACCACCAGCTGTCCTGAGTGGGGTTTCTGGGAGCTGCAGTTCAAAAGCATCCAAGTAACAAAGGTTAAGAACCACTGAGATACAAGAGTCACTTCATGTCCCAGACAGCTGTGTTTTGCTCAGTCAGACTATTAGTCCATCCACCCCAGTATTGTCAGCACTGGCTGGCAGTACCTCTCTGAGGGTTATTTAGGATTCTTTCCAAGCCCTACCTGGAACTGCCAGGAACTGAATTGGGGGGGGGGGAGACTCTTCTCTGCAAGAAAACTTTATGTGATGGCTGTGGGAGAACACTGTGACCGGGCAGCCATTTCTCTGTGTGTACACACCTAGCATACATATACAAATATGATTTCCTGCACTGAAGGCAAGACTATATTCTAAAGAGGCCTTACTCCTGTGCAATAATGACTACAAAAAAAGAGACGGCTTAGGTTAAAACAACACTCTTATGGTCTTGCTTTTGAATACACTTGTTAAGTATTTGCAGTGCTGTCTTACGTACTGTGTTCCTTAAGGTCAAATGTATGTTTCAAGCAGGTTTAGCAAGCCTGGTTCACATTATATATAAAGCTATCTGGGCCCCACTGTTCAGCAACCTGTTTGACAGCAATTGCCAAAGTAAGTGTTTATTTCACCACACAATACATTCTTTTCTTTTTCTTTTTTCTTTTTTTGAGCTTTGATAACTTGCATCTTGATTTATTTGACAAAACTCATTTACCTCCTGAGATCCGCGCGGCCCCCCTCGCTGGGTATTTTTAAGAAACAACTAAAAACATTGATGTATAGGCAGGCCTTCCCAACAGATAACCCCTGATGACTTTTCTTTCTTTTTATACATTTTCTCTGATTTTACTTCTACTCAGTTGTAATGATTTTAAAATTATATTGTTGTTTGGACTGTAAGCCGCCTAGAGTGGTCTAATATGACCAGATAGGCGGGATAGAAATAAAAAAAATAAAAATAAATAAATAAATAAATAAATATATTAAGATTGATATCAAATATTTTTGAGTTAACTCCCTTTCCTTTCCATCATGAGCCTTTACCTCCCTAAACTGGGATTGAAAGTACTACTCCTAGTAGGCTGCATACCTATTTCTAAAGCAACACTGGGATCATTACACCTGTGAGTCTAAAATATTTGAATCTGAGTTCTGTTTTTAGTGCTTAATTATGCTTTTGATGTACTTCACTCTGGTGTATTAGTTTGTAACTATAGAAGAAGCACCATCTTATGTCTGGAGCAAAGCTGGATGACACCCGAGCTAAGGAGATGTAGAAGAGCAGTGGTAATGGTGCTTCTTGCATATAGAACTAGGTGTGTGAGTGCAGTTCAAAATTCGAACAAAAAATGTCATATCTTCTTCATGCAGGAGCTTTGTTTTTGTGTCCTGTCAAATAGTTCATAGCCCATGGCCACCCTATGAATTAACTACCTCCAAAAAGTCGTATCATTAACAGCTTGGCTTAGGTCTTACAAGATCAAGGCTGTGGCTTCCTCTATTGAGCCAGTGAATGTCAGCTTAGGCAAATTGCACACCTGCGTCCCTAGCTAAATAGAAAATCCCTGATAATACTAGTTCATGCATTGAAGATTGACTATTCCAATGCTTTCTGTGTGAGGCTACTCTTGAAGATGGCTTGGAAGCTTCAACAGGTGCAAAATACAGCAACCAGGCAGGTTAGAGGTATCTTGA
This sequence comes from Pogona vitticeps, assembly GCF_051106095.1. Classification (NCBI taxonomy): domain Eukaryota; kingdom Metazoa; phylum Chordata; class Lepidosauria; order Squamata; family Agamidae; genus Pogona; species Pogona vitticeps. The sequence continues at coordinate 230,508,293 of NC_135783.1, read as the reverse complement.
GATAACATCATATCTCCCCAGTCTGGTTTATTTGCACTGCTTGCCTGTATGCTTCCATGCCAGATTCAAGGTGTCAATGTTGACATGCAAAGCCCTTAACAGCTTGGGACCGTCTGACTTGCTGGAGAACCTTCACCTCTCTCTGAGATTTTCCATCCACACCACACACTCCCTCAAAGCTTTGATGCTGCAGGTGACCACCCCAAAGGAGGCCTGGAAGTCTCTAACCATACTTCAGAGTAATCTACTTGCTTCCTGTCAGCTTTACTTACTGTGTAGTTTTACATCCATAGATAGTAAGTAAACCTGTTCAGGATTGTGCTGTTATTGCTGCTTTTGCCAGACTAATATTACTTCCAGATTTAGGGAGAAACCCAGCTCTTAAGTCTCTGTTGGAGTAGACCTGTTTAATGGATGGGGCTTCTTGCATAAACACTTAGTTATACAGTATATTCTCTTGATTTAATGGGTTGCTTTTAATTAGGATTAACTATAGGAATTAGCCCTTGAGTTACTTAATATTTTTCCTGAGGATCTGTTTTGCTCTGTAGGTCACATCTGGAACTTTTAAAAAGTGGCTATACATGTTCCCTATGTATCATAATAACAATAACAACAACAACAATAATTGTTTGTTTGTTTGTTTGTTTAATATGCCGCCCACTCTACCCAGAGATCTCTGGGCGGCTTACAACACTTAAAATTCAGTACAATAAGAGATAAAATGATTAAAATACAATTAAAATACAATTAAAATTGCCATCGGGACCCACAGTTGATGTTATTTCAATTAAAAGCCTTCTGGAGCAGGAAGGTTTTGACCTGGCGCCAAAATGTCATCAACGTCGGCGCCAGACGAATTTCAGTCGGGAGGGCATTCCATAGTCTGGGGCAGCTGCTGAGAAGGCCCTTTGTCTACAAACCATCCCTCTTACCTCCTTGAGTGATGGCTCTTTCAAAAGGGCCCCCTGGCTAGATCTTAACTGCTGGGTAGGCTCATATGGAAGGAGGCAGTCCTTCAAGTATCCAGGGCCCAAGCCATTTAGGGTTTTATACGTCAGAACAAGCACTCTGAATTAGGCCTAGGCAGCAACTGGTAACCAATGTAACTTATACAGAATCGGCTTGATGTGCTCTCTAGAGGCCCCACCACTCACCAGCTGTGCAGCTCGATTCTGGACCAGTTGCAGTCACTGCATCGTCTTCAAAGGCAGCTCCACGTAAAGCGCATTGCAGTAATCTATGCGGGATGTTACCAGTGCATGTGTAACTGTCACGAGACTCCGCTCGTCCAGGTAGGGCCGTAGCTGGTATAATTTCCGCAGCTGAAGGAAGGCGCCCCTGACCACCAAGTCCACCTGGGCTTCCAGTGTTAGACTGGGGTCCAGGAGCACCCCCAAGCTGTGGACCCTGTCCCTTAGGAGGAGTGTAACCCCATTCAGGGCAGGAAAATGTCCGGTGAAGCACCCACTAACGGCACTTCCGTCTTGTCAGGATTGAGTTTTGTTGTTGTTGTTGTTGTTGTTGTTGTTGTTGTTGTTGTTGTTGTTGTTGTTGTTGTTGTTGTTGTTGTTGTTGTTGTTACAGGCTAAATTACATCTGTGAATGAGCCCTAATGGTAATGGTGGGGTGAGAGACTGCATAATGCTTTGACCATTTAAAAAAGGGAATTCTCTGCAAGAATAGGAACAAGATCCAGACATGCAGAGAGAGTGGCTCCTTCAGCTTGTGGGACCAACATCAGGAGGGGAGATTCCCTTGGAAGTAAGGGGAAGAAGCGCTCTTTCCCATTCCTCTGGTAGTCCTCAGAGCTTCCCCCCATACTAATGAGGGTCCCCTGACTATCCTTTGCACTTCGGAGGTGAATGAGGGATGGAGAAATGGAGAGTCACTCTCCATTGCCACTTCTCTCCTTCCATAAGCAAAGCCCCCATGCATGAAATTCCAGTCATGAGTAGTCTGGACCCAGCCTATAGGGAAGGAGTGGGAAACAAGTGGTCCTTGAGATCATCTTGGCCTGCATGTCCCGTCAGTGCTGGCTGATGATGGGAATTAGAGTTCAGCAACATCAGTCTGGAAGCCTACAGGTTTCCTACCCTTGCTACAAGGTCTAGTTTATTACGCATGGTGCATCAGCAGAATATGACCTTTGCTAGAACAAACTGACTACAAAACAAAATAATTCTGTTGAACTTAAATATGGATTACTTTAAATAAGGACATGTTTCAAGAATGTAATAATGTAAGTATTGCCTTGCTGCATCAAGCCAAGGTCCATTGTGACCTCCTCCTTTGGCCAGCACTAACCAGCCCGATGAACACAGCAACTTCGGGAGCAGTCCGGTGGCATGATGCAGGTTGCCAGCTCCTATGGGTTGTTCCACAGGTCTCTGGCGATTGGATGGAAACTGCCATTAAACACTGAAGGTGTTCCAGGTGAAACTACTGGAATTAACAACTATAGACAAGCAGATCATTCAAGTCAGTCTTAAACCTTTAACCAGAATCTCCATGGAAGAGACGAGACAGCATAGCAGGGGAACTTCCTGTTAGTCTTTTTAGTAGGTGGCCCACCATTCCTTTTGCTTTCTAATGGATTCAGCTATTAGAATATACAGGCTTTGGGCAAACCTGAGATTATTGTGCCCATTTTTTCCCCAAACAGGCATTCTTCATTGATGAAAAACAAAGTTAAGTGGACTGGCCATAAAAAAAGCTCTGTTTCCTTTAGTGAGCCTGAGTGTGATTAGGGCACATGCCTTTGGCTGTACTTAGGTCTTAAAATGAGTATTTCCCTTAAACATCAAATTTGGCCATGTGTTCAGAATATTAAGAATGTTTAAAGTTGAACCCAGACTTTGTATAATATGAATTTTATGTTCCAGAAACATTGAGTATTTTGAAGTCTTAAGGCCACCACCACCACCCCTTTTGAATTTGCATTGTGGCACCTTTAAGACTACCCAGTTTTACCTGGCAGAAGCTTTCATGGACTGCCCGCTTCCTTAGCTCCTTGCATTGTCCACAGATAAGAGATTACACTAGAATGACAGATATCCTTGGGAGGGGGGGCGGGAGAAGGAGAGAGTTTGCCACTGAAATTTGAACAAGTGTTAAAGATTACAACTCAGAATTTATTTTAGTCCATGAGCTGAAACAGAAAGATTACTTACTCCCCAGTATCTAGGTTAAACACAACCTATTAGATGGGAACAGAACAGAATTGATGTGTGACTGAGGCAAGGGGGAATGCATCCTATCCTAATGTGGCAGGTTGAGTGACCTCCTCCCTTCTCAGGCTATGAACTGCCACTAGAACAAAACACAGCAGCCAGATTGCTAACTGGGACTGGACTCAAGGATCTCACAAACCCCCATTATAGCAGCTCTACTGGTTGCCGATCCATTTCTGGGAAGAATTCAAAATGATCGTTTTAACCTATAAAGCCCTAAAGGGGCTGGGCCCAAGCTATCTCAAGGACTGCTTCTCCCTTTATGAGCCTGCTTGAGAGTTAAGATCATCAGGGAGCCTTTCCTCTCTTTTCTGTCCCCTTCACAGATGCATTTGATGGGGACACAGGAGGGGGCTTTCTCTCTTGCTGCTCCCAGACTCGAACTCTATTCCGCAGAAGTCTAGACTAGCCTCATCTTTGCGATTCTTCTGTAAGCAGGCAGAGACCTGAGTGGGGTTTTTTAAAATGAACTGTTGTACCTTACTGCATTCAATATGTTGTGATGTTGCTTCTAGTTTTTGGTACCGTATTCATTGATCCTTTTAGTATTAGTATACTCACTATTATTAGCTTAACTAATGTCTTTTAATTTTAGTAAGTTGCCTTGGGTTATTTTTAAGGAGACAGGTGGGTTAAAATAATTTAAATAAATAACCTGTTCCATTTATTTAAATTCATTCATTTTTATATATGTAATTAGTTTTTATACCACCCCATTAGTGCAAGGCACTATTATGGATGGTTAACAGTCCATAAAATTAAATAAATAACAACAAAATAATAACAATAAAATCATATCAAGTTTCAAAACCAGGATAGCGCAACAATTTCATCATTAAATAGCATGGCAAGAAGCAAAGAAAATTCCTGCAAAGTTGCAATCAAAAACCTCTCTGAAAAGCAACATCTTCAGCCACCTCTTAAAAGCTGGCGGGGGGGGGGCAGGCGCAGGTTGTCTGAAAGGGTCCGAAGAGTTGATGCCACTGCTGAAAAAGTCCATCTTCTAGTAAGTTGATGTTTTCCTGGCCTCCTTCAGCATAGCCACCCAGAGAAGCATTGACTGGGAAGATCTGGAAGCATGGGCAGATAACCTTGGGGAAAATACTTGGGGAAAACCTGACCAGAGGTGTCACAGGTAACCTGTGCAGGCGAGCCAAGACTGGGGAGATGTGATCAAATTTTCTCACACCCGCCATGAGCCTGGCAGCCACATTCTGAATCTGCTACAATCTCTGAGTCAACCTCAAGGGAAGCCCCCCATGGACAGCATAACAGTAGTCAAACCTGGAGATCACCAACACATGCCCCAATACCCCCAAGGGATCCCTCATCTAGGTGGCGCCAGAGCTATGTGATAAGCCTCAGCTGATTAAAGGCTCACCTGGACATGTGTCATATGCTAACACTCTGTAGAGCACAGTTGTCTGAAAAATGATGTAAAGTAAGAAAAAAGGGTATACACTGTCCACGTACAGTTAAAGAAGACATTCTACATGGTGGGGCAACTTTTGACCCTCTAGTCCAGACTAAAGTGTCCATAATTATTATTTTTTTAAAATAAATCTTTGGCCATGCTGGCACGAGCCTTCTGGGAGTTGAACTCCTTGATGTTAAGGAAGCAGAGGACCAGCAAGGGTGCTTCTAGGCAGGGCTTTTAGGGTGTGATTGCACTGCCTCCTTCACAGAAGGGAGTCCAGATGACAACACCATTAGCTCGTGGACTCATTTTCTCCCATTGTTTCATTTCTTTGGCAAGAGAGGTGCAGGGGAGAATTCATTACGTACAAAAAATGGAATGAGATAGCTGCGGTACACCTTTCAGTTGTGGTGGTGGTAGGAGAACTCTGTCTGGACATCAGTAAACTTTAGTTATATATGTCTTCTCTGTGAGTGTGACTGTTACCGGTACATGTGGAACTCAATGTAGTGCCTGTTCATCTGTGTGCCTAACAAATGCATTCATATCCTATACTTTCTCCAGACAGAGCTACCCTAGGGTAACTATGGACATCCTTGTCTTTTGGTACAGCCAGCCCCAACTGAGGGGCCTCCAGATGTGCTGGATCCATAATCTTGCATTCACTGTGGCTAGTTACTCTGTTACCTGTTATGGGAATTGGTAGTCCAACAGATCTAAAGGTTGCTGAGTTGGTATTTGCTCTCCATCAAATCCACAATTTGGGGCTGGGCAATACTTTCCAAGATAAAAGGAAGCCATTTGGGAAGGACCTGTCCTGTGGACACACCTCCTCCTTATTTCCCCCACTGCCAACACATACCCAAAAAGGTTTTCAGGTTTCTGAAATAATGCCAGGACAAAGCAATGCCTGCAGCTTTGCAGGATCTGGTTACCCGAGGCCCAAGTGAGAAGGGGACTCCACCTATGGCAGACGGCTTCCCTTTCCTGGAAACTTCTAGGATGAAAACAGGGTCAGGCTGCGGTTTGTCTGCAGGTGTCTTCTCCTTTCGCTCGACCGGGGAACGCCGAGCCTGCCGGCTGCTCGCCCGAAAGGCGGGCCCGGCTCTTCTCCCGCAAGCAGCGGCTCCGTCCCGCAGAAAGTTAGTAGCAGCCATCCCCCCAAATACCACCAGCTCCCTCGGTTTCGCTCCCGTTCGGTCTTATCCGCCCCCTCCTCGGGGGAGCTGCGCCTTGAGCAAGTCGGGAGCCGCGCACCCCGTTTTAATCGCTGACGATGATCGCGGTGGCGTCAACAGGACACCCACCCGCGGGCTGCGCAGAAAGGGTCGCATCCATCCACGCACAGCCGGGGAAACTCGCACCAGTCCACACGTGCGCTCTCCTTTGGAAGCGCCGCTTCTGCCCCCCCCTCCGGCTTTTGCGCACCTGACGGGCTGCCTCTCCGGCGGACTCAAAGGACGCCTGGGCTCTCCGCCCACCCCGCCGCCCACCGAGGGGGACGGGGGACGAAGGGGGGGGGCAGCGTTACCTTTCGCCGACCCGCTGGGCTCGGGCTTTCAGCGGGCTTTTCTCTCCCTGTTTTCCAGGGCTGCTCGTCGTGGTCGTCGTCGGTCCCCCAGCCGGGGCTGGAGCGCCGGAGGAGCCGGGCGGGGCCGCAGCGGGCGAGCGGCGAAGGGCCCTCGGCTTCCCTTCTCTCCGCCTCCGGGACGCGCCGAGGGGAGGGCAGCCGCCGGGGCTCCGCTGGAGGAGGCTGGTGAGGCGGACGCCGGAGGGATCCGAAGAGGCGGCGGCGGCGGCAGCAGCGGCTCGGCAGGCAGCACCATGCCGGCGAAAGTCTGCATCGTCGGGTCGGGAAACTGGTGAGTGAGCGAGTGAGTGAGTGAGAGGGGCTGAGAAACAGAGAGAGAACCGGGGGGTGGGGTGGGGGGCGCGATCGGGACACAGGGAAGGGACCACACACACACACACACACACACACACACACACACGGGGTTCCTGTGCGGCACCACCCGGCGAGGGAGGGGGTGCGGGAGAGAGTCTCTCTCTCTCTCGGCGCCCGGGCACCTTGTCCCGGCCAGTTCGCTCGCAGCCCCCGCCGGGCTTCTTCTCCTTCGCATCGGTCGTCATGACACACACACCCCTAAGCTTAAAACACAACCGCAACCGGGGCCCGGTTTTCCCTCTTCTCTCACCTTCGAGATAATCGTGCGCCCCCCCCCCCCCCGCTATATAAACGTGCCCTTTGAACATTTTTTGCTACTCCTTTAACGCCTTGTCCCCAAATCACTAAGGGACGGGGGTGTAAAAGGAGAGCACGTTACCAAAGGTTGGAGGTAAAGTGTGTGTGTGTGTGTGGGGTTCCTATCCCTGTTGGTGTGCTGCACGGGATGGGGGTTGTACCTCTGCCCTCATGGGGTGGGTGCAGGATTGCGCAGGGAACGGGTGTCCAAGCTGGAATGTGGGGGAAAGAGTACTGATGCCATGTCTCCTTGTGCAACCCTAGCCCCACATCTTTGGAGTATTTAGGGGAAAGGGCCGTGGCTTTTTGCCTGGATTGAACAGGGCAGTAAGTTAAGGGCTATGTTAGAGGGGCGCAGGGCAACAGAGTTTTACAGAGGTTTTTTTTTTTTTTTTTTTTTTTTTACTAAGAGGGTGGAAGGAGAGGGACAGCACATGAAAGGACGAGAGCAAGTTGGATACTGGGCTGGGGAGCCAGAAGTTGGGAGTTCAATTCCCTGCTGTCCCTCCCAGGAGAAGAGCCAGCCTGTGCACAGCCCCAAAGTGCCCTCAACAGAAGGGAATGGCAAGTTGCTTCTGGGTACTTTATGACTATAAAGCCCTGGAAAGGGTGGTCGTTAAGTCAGAACTGACTTGACAACACATTATTAATTATTATATCATATGGTTTTTAAAGCTGAGATTCTAAAAGAGGCACCAATGATGTCTTATGAGGCCATGATTTTCTGAATAGGTGACTAGCCTGTAAAACAAAGGACTTATCTTGAACCACCCAAGCAGCAAATGAAGTATTCTAGGATAGCAACCCTATTCTGGTCGCTTCAGACAGATGGTTTTCCTCCTCAGCTGAAAGGCAGGCCAGAGAATAGCATTGTACAGATCACTGTCCCCCTTGCAGGCTCAGGTCCCGTGCTAGGTTATGCTTCAGAATTCAGCCCTGAACCTGAAGGCTTAGGTTTTGGTGGTAGCCAGGAGGGGCCGTTCCTAGTGCAACGGCCCACTTTCCTGGGGACGTCAGGTTTGGGGAAGGCCCTCCTGCTTGTCCTCCTGTGAGACTCTCTCCAAGGGGCTGCTTTTGAAAGTCCTCATAAACTTTAGCTAGACTGTGAAGTAGGGGTGGTTAAAAGGAGGATGCATGTCCTTGTTAGAGTACAACAATTTCAGTGGCTACTGTCTCCAAGCTCAATTCAAAGGGCTGGTCAAGATCTGTAATGCCACTTGTGGTCCACCACATTCTGAAATATTAGAGTCTTCCATAAGCGCCCGCCGAAGTGGTAATTGCAATGCTTTGTTTACTTAATTTGGAGTGGGGGTACCCTTCAGAGATCCTCTTCCTCTTTCACTCCTGTGCTTGCCGAATTTTCCTACTTTTTCCTATCTTTTTTCTTTCAACAGAAAATTAGTTGAGGAGAAAAAGAGAATACCTGCACAGTATCTTCTGGTTCCTAGCATAAGGAGTGGGCAATCTATAAACACCTTTGATGATCATGCTCAGGCTATGGAACTCCCTGCCAAGGGAAACTGTGTGTGCTTTCTATATGTTTTCTATATGTTTTCCTTCCATTGGTAGAGTAGGACCTTTTATTCACACAGGCTTTTGCCTGGCTTGCCTATTCAAAGGGTTTTCCTTCCTTCCTTCCTTCCTTCCTTCCTTCCTTCCTTCCTTCCTTCCTTCCTTCCTTCCTTCCTTCCTTCCTTCCTTCCTTCCTTATCAATGCATTGTGTTTTATTGGCATTTTACTATTCTAAGGCTTATTTCCTATATGACTGCCATCACATTGGGTGTGTTATAGTAATAAATATTCAGTATATTCGCGAAGGCTTTCACGGCCGGGATCTAATGGTTGTTGTGGGTTTTTCGGGCTCTTTGGCCGTGTTCTGAAGGTTGTTCTTCCTAACGTTTCACCAGTCTCTGTGGCCATGGGCATCTTCAGAGGACAGCACTCTGAATAAATATTCAGCCTGGCTTGTAATATAAGGCATCCATTGATTGTCAGACAGACAAATCCTGATGGCAAGTTGATGAAGTGCTGATTGCATTCCCAACAGCATGATAGTCATGCAATCAGCAATTTAACTGGCATTTTGTTAATTAGCAGCACTTTGCCACATGACTCACTTATGTATGCATGAATTGCCAGTAGGGTTCTGGCCATGGGGACTAATAGGACATTCTGTGAGGAACTGTAGCCTCAGAACCAGGACTGTTCCCACCATGAGGCAGAGTGAGGGATGTGTTTTAGATAGCAGGCTTTGGCGAGGGGGTGGGCAGGTGTAGCAGCCTTCCTGCTAGTCCTCTTACTTGGAGGATAAAGCTGTGTCTGCCACATGGCCTGCCTGTACAGTAGTTCTATTAACTGCTCTGATTCTTTGAGGTTTGTTATGAGACCTTATCCTACTCTTAGTGTTGAAGATTCAACTGCCCCTTCTATTGCCTTCTGTACATGAAACTGAGGGTGAGAGGAAGGACATAATCGAGTCCTTTGCTTCAGGCAGCAAAATGCCTTGGACTGGTGCATTTGCACTACTTTATGCCAGTGGGCAGGATCATCTGTTCATCTATAAAGCTTTCACCTCAGTTCTGCATAATTATCCATGTACTTTTCTTGTGTGCGTAGGACCTGCAGATGGGATTAGAACATTAGCTGGCAAGGCACACGGACTCAAAAGGAATGGATGAGCTTCCTGAAGAAAAAAGCAATATACTGGGCTTGGTACTGTATTCACAGAGCATATGGCGGGGTAGTCTCAGATATTAGAAGGGTCTCAGACTGGGGCTGAAACAACAACTCTTATAATGGAAGGATATGAGATATTGGGGGTTCGGCAGATAGGTATCTGGACCAGTGCTTTTGATTATTTATAAATAATTGATAATTATTTATAAATAATTATTTTAAAATTATTTTTTAATTATTTTTAAATTAAAGGTTGAGCAACAAGGTGGGCAAACGTGGAGGTGATGTCAATTTGTTCAGGATGCAGAAGAAAATCTCCAAAACTGTCCCTTAAAAATTAAGGGCGAATGGGCAATAGAAATGGCAAACGTAGCTCAACCAGATTTAGTATCAAGCAAACTGCCCTGCAAGAAAGATACGTAGCTTTGTGCATCCACTGATGGAGCCTGAACTGCAAATAGCTGACCATGGAAATGAGCCTGGGTTTTCCGGTGAAAATGAGGATGTTGGGGCAGTTTTGACAAGAAAATGACTTTCGTTGCTTAGGGAGATTATGAAAAGAAAGAAGGAAGGGAAATCAAACTGAGCCATTTGGAGAATGGGCAAGTTAAATGACCAAGGAGTTCCACCCCATGAGGAAGTGATTCAACACTTGTAGTTACTGAGACCAGGGAAAGGTTGGATAAGGAGGCTCCAAGAAAAGTGTATAGAATTATATGTAAAAAGAGTAGGGAATGGAAAGAGAAAATAAGTTATTTAATCTATTATATTTTTACTGCTAAGGTAGAAGAGAGATGTTTTTAGCATTTTCTGTCTTAGGTACCAAAATAATTTCCCTATCTCTGGTTATATGCATTTGACAAAAACTTGGAGCATTAGTTTCAAAAATTTAACATGTAGTGGTTTTTTTATTTGTTTTTTTTAAAAAAAGAAGTATGACTTTAAAATTTTTCTTCTTTTTATTTTTTTTACAAAAACAATCCCTTTAAATGATTAAAAATCTTCCAAATGATCCTTCCCCCAAAAGTAATGAGTAAATGCTGCTCATTCCACCAAAAATTCTTAATGATGTTCTGAGTGATAAACACTTTTAAACTCTGATCTTGAGGTGGGGTTGGGGTATGATTATCTTGTGTGCCAGAGGAAGCAAAATGTTTTTGGGCTGACTCTGATCATGGTCTCTTTGTACAGCTTAATGAATGAATGACAAACTCAGAGCTTTACTAGTTTTATATTATTTCAATATGTTTGTTTGTTTACTGACTGACTGACTGACTTGCTTGCTTACTGGCTTGCTTGTTTTTTCTGGCCTTATTCTGTTCCTCTTTGGCATATTTATTATGCTTAGGCAGGTTTACATAGAGATTTAATCTTTTTTCTCCCACTGTTTAAGGGAACTGTGCCTTCAGCCTAGATCTCTGTTGCCTTAACATCTAGTTTAGCTGGTCTCCTGCAGACGTACTCTGAAGAAAGGAGCTTTGTTCTGCTTGCATAGTAATAATGTTGAATTTTAAAAAACAACAACATAGAACTAGACAAATCTTGTTAAGGCAGGCCACCACAATGTACTTTTTGGGCAATTTATAAAAGAAGGATGGGGAAGATTTGACCCTCCAGAAACTGTTGAAACACAATGCACCTTCCCCCTGGTAGGAGGGATGATGGAAGTTTTAATTCCACTATCTCTGAAGGCCCCATCCCTGTTATCAAACCCTTTGATTATATTTCTGACTTTTTATAAACTTGGTGACTGAGATTTTTTTAATGGCCAGGGTTAAGCTGAAAAAAACAACTAGGCAGATATTTGGTTTTTTTTAAAAGAGCCTTAACTAGCTTTTTACGTTGTTTTCTTTGCACATCATAATAGTGTCTCTATGGCTGAAATTCTTTTGCTTAGCATAGCGAGTCACAGTTAGAATAGGCCCATTGAATCAGTGGGGATTTGGTGATTGATTCCATAGGATCCTTGATTCAATGGGCCTACTCTGGTTGTGACTTACTACACTAAGCCACAGGATTTCAGCCAGTGAATGGGTACAGTGGTGCAAACTCACCATGATAACATGTTTGAGTAAAAGAAGAAAAGAAATAAAAGAATGATAATAAGTGACAGAACAATTGCCAGAAAGGGAACAAGACTTTTCTGTATCAATTCCCGATGTTTCAGCAAAAACAAGAGGATCTAAAGGCATGTTAAAGCCTAATACATTTGTTAGGACACAAGCTTTCATGGCCTATAGGCTCCTTTATCTGATCCATGAAGTGTTCTGAATGGTCTCTGTGTGTGTTCATAGTGTACATAGCTGAAGAGGAGGGATTGCGGAGAGAAAAGAGGAACATTCAGGGAGGAAAATACTGACAGTGGCATTTCCAGAAGTATGTGAAATGCTACAACATGTATACCTATTAAAGGATACATTTTAAGTACAGTAAAGCAATGTGGGAGGATTTGAGACAAGAGGGAGCAATATCACATGACATAATATCAATAGAAGATACCAGTTCTCACTCAAAGTGCAAGCTGTCAGATTTTCATATGAAACTCTGGCTGTGCCTTACATCTGCCCACGAAGGTATGATTCATCAGGAAGGCAAGCAAGCTCCTGAAGTTCTATCAGCCCACAATACAAAGAACATGGTTTCTCTTGTTTTGCCAGCCCACTGCAGTTTCTCCACACATAGCAGCTCCCCCCCCCCGCTGTTTTGTGCAAAGAAAACTGAAAACATTAGCTTAGTTAAGAGATGGTCTCTCATAAAGGCAGAACCTAAAAGTCATGCAGTGGAGCTGAATAGTGACAAATTCAGGAGGACAGACAAAAGGAATGTGTAGCGAAACAGAAAAAGTTGTTGGGCCTTGAGAACTAATGGATTTATTTCAGTGGGAGCTATCTTGGATTACAATCCACTTCCACAAACACATAGCATGCCATGGAGTCATTGCAGTGACTGAAATCCTGTTGCTTAGAGCAGGAAGTTGGACTACAGTAGACCTTTTAAATGGCTGAGGATTTGGTAAGTCAACTCCTCTATTAAGTTCAACTGATTCAAATGTGCCTACTCTGTTTGTGACTTACTTTAGCATAGTAAGTCACAATTAAAGTAGGCCCATTTGAATCCATGGAATTTATAGGGGAGTTGATTCACCAAATTCCTACTGATTCAATGGATCCACTCTGGTGCAGTTTACTATGCTAAGCAAGAGGATTTCACCCAGTGCATAATTAAAGTAGTTAATCTGTTGTCTCAAAATGTCTTGATGACCACTATCTTGGATGGCTTCAGAAAAGAATTAGACAAATGCACACAGGATAAAGCAATCAAAGGCTATTCATCATGATAGTCATATCTTACCACCAATATCAATTGACAGGAACATGAGCAGGAGAGTGCTATAACAATTATGCTCTGATTGCCAGCTTTTAATATGTGGTTGCCTACTGTGGAAACAGACTGCTGGATTAGACCTGCCTTGAGACTGATCCAGCATGATATCCATCCCATCCATTTCATGAGAACCTAGAGAAAGCACCAGGAGAGGCAGTAGGATAGGGGCCTTCTGGGAGATTATCTTGTCCCGGGCCCTGTCAAGCTTGTTGGAGGCCTTTTGTTTGAGCATACCACAGCATAAAGCATAGTATACACAACCACATGCCCCTCCCTTTGAAGCAGATATGGACAAATACTCCCTAGGTATCCAGAAAACCTGATCTGGGAGTCTGCCAGCTACGTGAAACACTTCTTGCTTTTGCAGCTCCAGGCATGGAGGCAGCCATCCAGGAATCAAGGGTTGTCAAACCTCCGGTGAGCTGCACACTCCATGGCTCCTAGGTTGTTTTAGAGTTTGGTGAGTCACAAACTGAGCAGGCTTGTTGTAATGAGAGAAGAAGAAAAAATATAACTGCACTTTACATAATAGATAGGGAAAAATGTAAGTTGGCCACTTAAATGCTTTGCAAAGAAGAAGAAATGCATCATCGAAGGAGAGGACATGCCAGATTTGCATAATGTGTGTATACTAATTTTTCATATGCAGATATAACAATAATTACAATAAAATAAAAACAGGATTCATCTCACTAACATGAGAGTGGGGAAAACAATGACCATTGTGTGTGTCTAGGCTGCTTTCAAGGTGATAATTCTCTCTCTCTTTCTCTCTCTCTCTCTGTCCCCCTATCTATCTATCTATCTATCTATCTATCTATCTATCTATCTATCTATCTATCTATCTATCTATCTATCTATCTATCTAT